>NC_133324.1:293451884-294134384 GCF_042186555.1 Aquarana catesbeiana | reverse complement strand
GCAATCCCAGGCCACCACTCTGGAGACGCTGGCAGAAATCCGTCTGGGCAAATACTCCTCCATCCGACATCCGGCCATTCTTCCCCACGTCCACATATAAAAAATCATAGTGTGCCGACACCACCGCCATTAAAACAATACTGTGGAACCCCTTATAATTAAAATAATATGACCCCGAATGGGGTGGTGGCACAATGTGGACATGTTTCCCATCTATAGCCCCTCCACAATTGGGAAAGTCCCAACGGCTGGCAAAATGGGATGCCACAGTCTGCCATTCCTGTGGCGTTGAAGGAAACTGGGAAATCAAAAAAGAAAACCAAAATCAATTAATTTGTAAGCTAACATTGCAAGAAAATTAGACAATTAAAAACATTATTCCCCAGCATCAGTATAACATTCAATAATTTAATTCTTCTGGAATAACTAATATGGAAAGGCACACTTATCAGATTGCTCACCCCCTCTGATGGAACATTGATTACATTTTAGGGGGTTGTGAAATCCCTAAAAAAAATTACTTTTAGGACACGCAGGAATTTAGGGACTAAAAAGGCTACAAGACTGCAGTTGTCGCACTCTGCAGGTGCAGTTGCTAACCAGCTTACAGTAAATGAGGTAATGTAAAAAGGCATTCATGTTGCAAGGAGTACACAATCACATGCAAGGGCAATTAATGAAAACACTTTGAGGCTTGCATATGATTTGATGATGGAAATCAGCAGAGCTTCTGCTCATTTACTAAAGCACTGGAACAAATGCACTTGTAGAGTGCACATGCATTTTGCAAAGTGCCACATATATTTGCTTTAGACAAATCAACACCACAGAACATTCCAGCAAATTTTAACGAGGGTGGGGGTGGGGGGGTTGTGAAATCTAGATAATTGCTCATTAGCAGCAAACTATTTGGAGTGAGTTTAGGTGGGGGGGGGGGGGTTGTGAAATCTAGATAATTGCTCATTAGCAGCAAACTATTTGGAGTGAGTTTAGGTGGGGGGGGGGGGGGGTTGTGAAATCTAGATAATTGCTCATTAGCAGCAAACTATTTGGAGTGAGTTTAGGTGGGGGGGGGGGGGGTTGTGAAATCTAGATAATTGCTCATTAGCAGCAAACTATTTGGAGTGAGTTTAGGTGGGGGGGGGTTGTGAAATCTAGATAATTGCTCATTAGCAGCAAACTATTTGGAGTGAGTTTAGGTGGGGGGGGGGGGGGGGTTGTGAAATCTAGATAATTGCTCATTAGCAGCAAACTATTTGGAGTGAGTTTAGGTGGGGGGGGGGTTGTGAAATCTAGATAATTGCTCATTAGCAGCAAACTATTTGGAGTGAGTTTAGGTGGGGGGGGGGGGGGGGTTGTGAAATCTAGATAATTGCTCATTAGCAGCAAACTATTTGGAGTGAGTTTAGGTGGGGGGGGGGTTGTGAAATCTAGATAATTGCTCATTAGCAGCAAACTATTTGGAGTGAGTTTAGGTGGGGGGGGGGGGTTGTGAAATCTAGATAATTGCTCATTAGCAGCAAACTATTTGGAGTGAGTTTAGGTGGGGGGGGGGGGGTTGTGAAATCTAGATAATTGCTCATTAGCAGAAACTATTTGGAGTGAGTTTAGGTGGGGGGGGGGGGGGGTTGTGAAATCTAGATAATTGCTCATTAGCAGCAAACTATTTGGAGTGAGTTTAGGTGGGGGGGGGGGGGTTGTGAAATCTAGATAATTGCTCATTAGCAGCAAACTAAATACACTCAAACAAAATACATTCCAAATGAGTAGACTAGGTGGATATGTTCCCATCACTTCATGCTGGGAAGGTTATTGAAGGAAAATATACATGCATGACAAAAAATAACAGGAAAAAAATCCAGCATGTGTGAGGATAAAAAGGGGACATTCACACTATATTGCAATGATGGTAAGTAGTGTTTGAAGCAAGAAATACATTATATTATCAAAGATTACATAAAAGAACATGTGATGCTAATAAAAGAAAAATATCTTACCTTAATATAGTCCTTCTGCAGGACCTGTATGATGGCAGAACAGGTCTCTGGGATAATGATCCCCAGAGCCTGGGGGGAGATGCCTGTCGAGAACTTAAGGTCCTGCAGGCTTCTCCCTGTGGCCAAATACCGCAAGGTAGCGACCAGCCTCTGCTCCGGAGTGATGGCTTGCCTCATGCAGGTATCCTGCCTGCTGATATAGGGGGTCAGCAAAGCCAACAAACGGTCAAAAACGGGGTCCGTCATCCGGAGAAAGTTCCTGAAATCCTCAGGATTATTCTCACGGATCTCACGGAGCAAAGGCATGTGACAGAACTGGTCACGCTGAAGCAACCAATTCTTGGTCCATGAACTCCTCCTCGCCCTGTTCATGGACTGGTCTTGGGCTGAAGAATAAACTACAGCACCAAGCACATACAATGCACGAGCTCTACGACGAGTACGTACAGGTAACATGGCTTCAAAACGGTCGGCTGGTCAGAACGCACTAAACAGAACGCACTGAAGAACAGCAAGGCCTGTGAAGAACGACCTGAAAATCAGGAACGAGCGGCCAATAAAACAAAGATTTCTCAATGCCAACTGACCAAACGCACTGAAAAGCAGATACAAACCTCACAAGCACAGACTGAACAACAGTTAAAACGAACTGAAAAATACGAGTCTCACAAGCGCGAATCGTCTCTCACCAAACTTCTACTAACACGAGATAAACACGAGATTAGCAGAAGGAGCCCAAAGGGTGTTGTACGGGCTATTGAACTTCCGTTTTATAGTCTCGTCGGACTTGGTGTACGTCACCGCGTACTAGGCTGTCGTACTTTTGTGTGGTCGTGTGTGCGCAAGTCCGTTCGTAACAAAGTCTGCCGCAAGTCCGCCGAAGGTACGTCGGAAGTCTGTCGGACAGGCTGTCGGACTTTTGTAGACGAAAAGTCCGACCGTGTGTACGCGGCATAAGAGTTTTAGAAGTTTAGAGGTGAATGGGAACAATGAGATGGGTCCTAAGTTGTTTAGGTTGGTGGGGTCCAGTGAGGGCTTTTTAAGTATGGTAGAGGGGAGGGGAAGGTGCCACTAGAGAGGGATAGCTTGAATATGTGAGTGAAGGAGCATAGGATAGAAGATGAGGGTTACCGTAGTAGTAGTGAGGTAAAAGGATCCAAAGGACAATTGGTTAGGTGGGCATCTGAGAAAAGTTTTGAAACCTCTTCAGTAGTAGCCAATTCAAAAGAGGAGAGTGTTGAATGTGTTGTTAGGCAAGGTATGTTGGGTGGGGAAGATGTACACAGAGCGGAGGTGTCCTCACGAATTGCATCAATCTTTTCTTTGAAGTGATTGGCAATCTCTTGGGCAGTGAGTGAGTTAGTTAGTGGGTAGAGGGGGTGGGGGACGAAGCAGAGAGCTAAAGGTTGATAAGAGCAGACGGGGACTGGATGACAAGGTATTAATAAGAGAGACAAAGTAGGCTTGTTTGAATGGAGGCAGGAATTGTATTTTAGAATGGCAGATTTATAAGTCTTGCAGGCATTTGGTTTTATGCTACAGTCGTTCAAGAGCACGGCAATGTCTCTTGAGATTTCTAGTGTTGTCAGTTTGCCAGGGTTGTAACGGTCGGGGCCTGATTCTGCGTGTGGTTAGAGGAGCAAGTGCATCTAGTGATGATGAGAGCAAACTGTTGTAGACAGAGGTGGTCAGGTCAGGACAGGGGAGAGATTATGTCATATAGGCGGTCAGTAGCAGAATAGAGAAGAGAAGGGTTAAAGCGGTGAAAGTTCCTACAAGTAATTGTTTGCTGCTTGGAGGGATGGGTGGTTGGAGGCAAGGATACAGTGAAACTAATGAAGTTGTGATCAGAGAGAGGAAAGGGGGTGTTGGTGAGGTTGCCAGGGTTGCAGAGATGGGAGAATACAAGGTCAAAGGTATTACCATTGGCGTGAGTGGAAGTATGTGTCCATTGGGTTAGATCAAAAGATTAGGTTAAGTCAAGAAGTTTAGCTGTAGTTGGGCTGTTAACATTGACAAGAATGTTGAAGTCACCAAGAATGATAGTGGGTATTTCAGAGGAGAGAAAGTAGGGTAGCCAGGCAGCAAAGTCATCAAGAAAGCGCAATACCGGTCCAGGAGGCCTATAAATTGCTGCAGTCCTCTGAGAAATGGGAGAAAACAGATGAAAACAGCATCTCAAAAGAAGAGAGGGATAGAGAGGGAGGGACAGGAAGGACTTGGAAGGTGCTTTGTGGGGATAGAAGGAATCCAACTCCACCTCCTTTCTGTGTGTTGGGTCTGGGGGAGTGAGTCCAATGGAGACAATCATAGGAGAGGGCAGAAGGAGAAGATGGATACATCCTGATGTTCAACTCTGAAGTGAACACATTAAAGTTTTCAATCTTTCATCAATCATTTCTGACCAACATTGAGAGGTAAAAGTGTCTTAGATAATTTTTCAAATTGTTAATGTAGAATATTTTTCTTTAATTATCTAGTCTAAAATGTCCAGTTCCAGTACAGATCAGGTGTTTTTTTTTTAGGAATTGTGACATAGAAACCCAAACATGTTTCTTCAATTATGTGTTCTAAAACATAATACACCAATATCATTGATACTACCTTGAATTAAATATGAAAAACAAACTTATAATGATCACTGGGTTTCTCTCTTAGTTTGGCCTTTAAGCCATGCATTCAGGTCAATAATATAATTCACATTTCACCACAATTTTATATTAGTGGTTTGCAATCCTGGCTGATGGGTAACACACACAAAGACACTAATGTGATTTCTATTATGATTTATGTAGGCAGATATGCAGCTGGTGTGAACTTCTCAGTCAGCTATGCACCTAATCCTTCACAAGGCCATGGTAATAAAGAAAACATTAAGTCTTTGATAATTAATTCCTCTTTAAACTATTGCATTATCATAGGGGATTACCATGTGGCTTATGGTGGGGCTGAAAACACAGTACAGTAACAAAAATCATATGTATTAAACCACGATTAGTCATGAAAAATACCATTTTATGGGCCATTGTATACCTGAAAGACCTGAACTTTTTCAAAATGTGATCTAATATATAAGCCAATAAAACATGTCACTGTAGCACTACATTTTACTACTTTCATTGATCGCTAACATAGTATACTGCACTTCCACTACCAACATGTTAATATCTAGGTGTAACTGCTAGAGATACAAAATATGTAATTTTTCTTGGGGCAGATCTGTTCCTACCTCATTACAATGGTCTCTCTCTCTGGGCCCATGATGCAATGACACTAAGAAAAACTGCTCCCTAAGAAATGTTACCTGCTATGTGTTCTTTTTACATTTTGTATGGGATAAAGTGTTTTTTTTTCCTTCTTATTCCTATTAATGCTAATTGCTATTCTGCTTACAACTATAAAAAGTATTGGAACACTCCCGCTACAAACTGAAAATTAAAATGGGAGATGCATACAGAAAGAATGTCCTACATGCTCAATACTTCAGCAGACCAGTCTACCCAATTCTTCATTTACAGAAATCTGCCAAACATGGAAACCACTTGCTTGTGAAGCTGGAACATCCACTGCAGTTTCCTTGTTGTCTCTCACATGTAGAAAGACTAATAATGCTGTGAAAAAGTATTTGCCCCCTTTCTGATTTTTTCTTTTTTGCATATTTGTCACACTTAAATGACTCAGATCATCAAACACATTTTATTATTACACAGAAATAACTAAACTAACTAACTAACTAAATACAAAATGCAGTTTTTAAATGATGGTTTTATTGATTAAGGAAAAAAGCTGTCCAAACCTGCCTGGCTTTATATGAAAAAGTAATTGCCCCCTAAACCTAATAACTGGTTGTGCCACCCTTGGCGGCAACAACTGCAATCAAGCATTTAGGATAGCTGGCAATGAGTTTTTCACATTGCTGTGGAGCAATTTTGGCCCACTCTTCTTTGCAGAATTGTTTTAATTCAGCCATATTGGATGGCTTTCCAGCATGAATGGCCTGTGTAAGGTCATGATACAGAATCTAATTGGATTTAAGTCCGGGCTTTGACTAGGCCACTCCAAAACCTAATTTTTTTTTTTGAACCATTTGGAGGTGAACTTGTTGTTGTGCTTTGGATCATTATCCTGCTGTATAACCCAAGTGCACTTGAACTTGAGGCCACAAACTGATGGTCGGACATTCTCCTTTAGGATTTTCTGGTAGAGCTCAGAATTCATGGTTAGTCATCCAGGTCCTGAAGCTGCAAAGCAGCCCCAGACTATCATGCTACCACCACCATGTTTGACTGTCGGTATGATATTCTTGTTATGAAATGCTGTATTAGTTTTATGTCAGATGTTACTTTTTCACACAGGGCCAGGCAGGTTTCAACAGCTTTTTCCCTTAATAGATGAAATAATAATTTGAAAACTCCATCTTGGATTTTTTCGGGTTATCTTTGTGTAATATAATAATTTGTTTGATGATCTGAATCACTTAAGTGTGAGAAATATGCAAAAAAATAAAAAATCAGGAAGGGGGCAAATATTTTTTCACAGCACTGTCTATAAATAAAATGCCACAACTTGTGGCCAAAAAACAAACCTGTCTTCTAATTAATTACATCTGTATTTAAGGAGAGAGATGCTGGGACTTCACCATAAATCATACTTGTTTGAAAAACAGATTTCGGCATCCATAAAAAACAAAAAAGCCTCCACATGCCATTGCGCCCCTTAAAGCGTTATGCTTTTATAATCACAAAGGGGATATTTTATTGATGCACAATATCCCGCTATTTATGTAAGCTTTCTAATTTTTATAAACCTGTAACCAAACGGTTTTACACTATGTGGAGGCTTTTTGGTTTTTTATGGATGCCATAATCTATAATCTATCAAGCGGTTCTGCGGCTGAAAAATCATATCACTTTTGGATACCATCTTGGTGTTTGCTATCTTGACCCTTACCACTATATGCTTGGTTGATGTTGCCATAATTGGCTCTGCTGCGAAGGAGGAATTACACCACTTTCATCTTTGGATACCATCCCTGGGACCTCCATCTTGATTTTTGACACCACACGCTTGATTAATGCTGCCTTCTGGTAAAAGTATTTAATCTTCTCTCCTAGGTGGTGGTTGCACACATCGTGGTGACTCCTTTAGTCCTACACCCCTGGATATCTTCCCACAAACATATGGGAACAAATTAATGTTTTGAATCACTAACGGGACTATAAAATAATGTCATTTTCTTGTACAATGCACTTTATTTATGTTAATAATTAATTAACAATATTTTGGTCATTTGATTGCACATGGAAGTTATTATCCACACTGTACGCTATAGCATGTCGATATGTCAATATTCAAAATTTAAATTTTAGCGCTGCACTTTTTTTACTTTACTTATTTACGCAATTTCTGTTAGATTGTAGTGCTGGCTGCTACTGTTTGTTTATATAGAACATTCATTTTTTATACTATTTCCATATATAATTTGTACCCTAAAAGTCCCACTTTTTGTTTTGGTTTTAATTACAGTGTCTTAAGATTGCTTTCTGATACTGTATATTTTAGTGTGTATTGATTTAGGAGGAGCAAGAAGGGTATTTCAAAAGGAATATGATAATCTGTAAATTGCTGAGTTATACAGTGGGGACGGAAAGTATTCAGACCCCCTTAAATTTTTCACTCTTTGTTATATTGCAGCCATTTGCTAAAATCATTTAAGTTCATTTTTTTCCTCATTCATGTACACACAGCACCCCATATTGACAGAAAAACACAGAATTGTTGACATTTTTGCAGATTTATTAAAAAAGAAAAACTGAAATATCACATGGTCCTAAGTATTCAGACCCTTTGCTGTGACGCTCATATATTTAACTTAGGTGCTGTCCATTTATTCTGATCATCCTTGAGATGGTTCTACACCTTCATTTGAGTCCAGCTGTGTTTGATTATACTGATTGGACTCGATTAGGAAAGCCACACACCTGTCTATATAAGACCTTACAGCTCACAGTGCATGTCAGAGCAAATGAGAATTATGAGGTCAAAGGAACTGCCCGAAGAGCTCAGAGACAGAATTGTGGCAGGGCACAGATCTGGCCAAGGTTACAAAAAACATTCTGCTGCACTTAAGGATCCTAAGAGCACAGTGGCCTCCATAATCCTTAAATGGAAGATGTTTGGGACGACCAGAACCCTTCCTAGAGCTGGCCGTCCAGCCAAACTGAGCTAACGGGGAGAAGAGCCTTGGTGAGAGAGGTAAAGAAGAACCCAAAGATCACTGTGGCTGAGCTCCAGAGATGCAGTCGGGAGATGGGAGAAAGTTGTAGAAAGCCAACCATCACTGCAGCCCTCCACCAGTCAGGGCTTTATGGCAGAGTGGCCCGACGGAAGCCTCTCCTCAGTGCAAGACACATGAAAGCCCACATGGAGTGTGCTAAAAAACACCTGAAGGACTCCAAGATGGTGAGAAATAAGATTCTCTGGTCTGATGAGACCATGATAGAACTTTTAGGCCTCAATTCTAATTGGTATGTGTGGAGAAAACCAGGCACTGCTCATCACCTGTCCAATACAGTCCCAACAGTGAAGCATGGTGGTGGCAGCATCATGCTGTGGGGGTGTTTTCAGCTGCAGGAACAGGACGACTGGTTGCAATTAAGGAAAAGATTAATGCGGCCAAGTACAGGGATATCCTGGACGAAAACCTTCTCCAGAGTGCTCAGGACCTCAGACTGTTCCGAAGGTTTACCTTCCAACAAGACAATGACCCTAAGCACACAGCTACAATAATGAAGGAGTGGCTACACATCAACTCCGTGACTGTTCTTGAATGGCCCAGCCAGAGCCCTGACTTAAACCCAATTGAGCATCTCTGGAGAGACCTAAAAATGGCTGTCCACCAACGTTTACCATCCAACCTGACAGAATTGGAGAGTATCTGCAAGGAGGAATGGCAGAGAATCCCCAAATCCAGGTGTGAAAAACTTGTTGCATCTTTTCCAAAAAGACTCATGGCTGTATTAGATCAAAAGGGTGCTTCTACTAAATACTGAGCAAAGGGTCTGAATACTTAGGACCATGTGATATTTCAGTTTTTCTTTTTTAATAAATCTGCAAAAATGTCAACAATTCTGTGTTTTTCTGTCAATATGGGGTGCTGTGTGTACATTAATGAGGAAAAAAATGAACTTAAATGATTTTAGCAAATGGCTGCAATATAACAAAGAGTGAAAAATTTAAGGGGGTCTGAATACTTTCCGTCCCCACTGTATGCCTGACAAATAAGGCAAAACCAGAAGATGTGGAGAAGTGAGCCTTCTTCTCTTTTAGACCTCCATCACCAATCAGAGATTAATGGGATGATTTTATATATTCTAGACCAGGTCCTGTACCAACAGAATGGGATTTTATAGTTTAACTCCTGGACTTTATTGCAGATTGAGGATTATGAGGTGAGGAGCAGTATTTTCTGGATCTGTTCTGGTATGAAAGCTGTTGCTAAATCCTATTTTCATGAAGCTATAAAAGAGCAATACTCAGGCTTTAGAGTAGTTAAAGAGGAACTGCAGTCTGCTCACATAATTTGTAATAAAAACATCTTTGCCATTCAGAAGCTTCCTTCCAACCACTTTGCATATTATTTTATATATACTGTGATTCTGTACTTGCCAAAAATGCTGCAGAAATCTCCCTCCGCTGAGTCTGGCTGCATCAATTTTAACTGTGGGCAGCTGAAGCTGCTGCCTGATCACTTCCTGGATTTAAACAGTGTCACACAGAGGCACACCTCTAGCTCTGCAGCCCTGCAGCTCTGATTGGCTCTCTTATGACTCATCTTCCCTCCCTTCCTGGCAAACTCTCATGAGGCTGAGAGAGAGAGCCGTGCATGATGTCAAACGCCTAGGCATTTTTCCAGACAAGAAGCAGGAAGTGGGCTGTATAAGGTGTTTACTGGCAGAAAAAAAAAATGTTTTTTACGATCCAAAGTTAAAGCAACAAGGGCAGATGATTTAATAGATGGAAAGTTGAAAAAAAGTACTGAAGTTCCTCTTTAATGAAAAGTAGATAAATGATATGAAATGTCTGGGAGGACCTTTGACAGACCATAACCTTAGTGGTCTGCTAAAAGACTGGAGAAAGTATAGCAAATATTTTAGCTGTAGAGCATTCCAGAAAAGTGAGTGGAAGGGGGCAATAGAGGGGATATTATAAGAGCTTGGTGGCCAGCATGAGTCTGTACAAAAATGAGAAGCCCAGAAAGTATGTGGAGGGGACCACTCTCCCTGCATGTGGGATACAGTTCGCCATGCACATGCTCATCAATGTCTGGGGCCAGACGAGGATTGCGGTCATGTGAGGATCAAACATTAAAGCAGTTCCCCAGCTATGTCACTGTGTGAAGTAATTAAAGTGCTGTCCTGTGTCTCTACACACTGTTAATTGATTTACAGTGCCTTGACAAAGTATTCATACCCCTTGACATTTTCCACATTTTGTCATGTTACAACCAAAACATAAATGTATTTTATTGGGATTTTATGTGATAGACCAACACAAAGTGGCACATAATGGTGATGTGGAAGGAAAATGATAAATGGTTTTGAACATTTTTTAAAAATAAATATGCGAAAAGTGTGGTGTGCATTTGTATTCAGCCCCCCTGAGTCAATACTTTGTAGAACCACCTTTTACTGCGAATACAGCTGCAACTCTTTTTTGGTATGTCTCTATCAGCTTTGCACATCTAGAGACTGACATTTTTGCTCATTCTTCTTTGCAAAATAGCTCATGCTCTGTCAGATTGGATGGAGAGTGTCTGTGAACAGCAATTTTTGAGTCTTGCCACAGATTCTCAATTGGACTTTGAGTGGGCCCTTCTAACACATGAATATGCTTTGATCTAACCCTAACCCATTCCATTATAGCTCTAGCTGTATGTTTAGGGTCGTTGTCCTGCTGGAAGGTGAACCTCCACCCCACTCTCAACTTTTGCGGACTCTAATGCCCCGTACACACGGTCGCATTTTCCGATGGACAATGTCCGATCGAAGCGTGTTGTCGGAAATTCCGACCGTGTGTGGGCGCCATCGGACATTTTCCATCGGATTTTCCGACACACAAAGTTGGAGAGCAGGAGATAAAATTTTCCGACAACAAAATCCGATCGCGTCAATTCCGACCGTGTTCCGACGCACAATGTGCCACGCATGCTCAGAAGAAATTCCGAGACGGGACAGCTCGTTCTGGTAAACTTAGCGTTCGCAGTGGATACAGCACTTTCGTCACGCTGCAATGTTCAAAATGGTTTAATACAGCGCACTCTCTTCTTCTTTATAATGTGACAAGAATTAAGTAGTTTTGCTGCTCATATTCACACACACTTCTCACAAAGTTTTATTTGTGTTTTTTTAGTGGGATTCCCTGAATATATTGTTATTAGTTGTCACATCTGACTTTTTTTTTTTTTTTTTGTATTTTCAGCCTTTTTTTTTCTTTAATGTTTGGATTTTTTCCAAGGCTGATCTTTCTTCAATGTTATTTTTATTTTTTAAATAGTGACAAAACTGTGCTTTAGGACTGGCTATAAGGTCAGAAAACAAAGGTTGCTGCCTCCCTTTCCACAAAGTCCCTATAAGGTCCTTTGCATAATATATATAGGTAAAAAATTAGGGTATATTGGCGCTACCTGTAAGTATAATCCGCTGGGATAGCCTGGTAGTATATCCCCCCTTACTTGTAGTGATGAATCTATAACATGTGTAGGTTATCTAAATTTCCCTTATGGTATAAATAATACCCCAGCAACCAATTATATGCCTCCTAATCAGAAATTAAAAATTATGGTAGATATGTAACACACGTCAAGTGTCGCACACCATAGAAGGTCTTACAGCGTCTAGAAAAGAAACCAGAGGCTATATTCCATTGTGTGCATTTACTAAAAACCATATATCAATGCGGTGATGTGCATAAAGGTTGCACATACTATATTCATATCATATGCGTTTTGGACATATCTTAAAATCGCACGAAAACAAAACAGCTAGTACACCCACAGAGCATCCAGCAATCAGATCTACAATCTATATTATGACAGTCCATATACTGATGTTACTAGACAATATTCAGATTCCCAGTGGTGACTTTGGTGGTGAATCAATTTGTCAGGTGACTCTCGTGCTCCCCCTGTTGGTTGCCTACTCACCAGCTCCCGGAACCCCACCAGGGGTATAACGCCTGTGGTGTAGTATGCCGGGTCACTCCACTTGCTGCTTCATCTGGTAGATATTCCTGTAATCAGCTTCCCAGACCCCACACCGGGGGAATGCTCCTATGTTGGAAAATGGGCCGTCTAGCTGTTGTATGTTGTGCTGGGTGACTCCTATATTTTTCAATCCTTAGAGGCGTTGCTCCCCTCATACATTCGAAAAAGAAGAAAGAGCTTCCATGGCGTAATAAAGTATAACCATTTTATTTAAAATATATATATATGCCCACAGTACAAAAATACTGGGCTAAAAATATTGAATTCAACCAAACAGAACTAGACCGCAACCAATGATTTGCAATCAAAAATTAAAAATAAATAAAAAGGCAAAATCCAGGTACTATTATATGCTTCTGTCCAGATGGATTAGGACAGCAGTGAACCTGAACAGTATAATGTTTTAAAAAGTCCCTCCAAAACAGCATAAACAGCGAGGTGGGGGTATGCATCCACCAGCCGCTACACAGCGTCCTCCTCTCTCGTATGCCTTGGAGCTGACTGACAGAGCGTGATGCCGTTGTGCGCGCTTCGTCACATGACGTCCTCAGCAACGGTATCACACTCCTGCTTCCAGTGGGTTTTATACAGAGAGAGCCTTCATACACTGCCCGCACTTCAGATTCACGGGGCTATGGAGATAATTGTATCCACTCTAAAATCGATATATATATACTCCAGATTAGTCCCTTGTTTATTATATATTAGAACCTTATAAGCAATATGTATATCTAAATTATTATATGTACAAATCATGAAGGCGCTCTCCATTAAACCAAAGAAGATTCATTCACATCAATTATAATATCCAAAACTCCCCCTGCTGGTTCAAAGAGGAACAATAACCAAATATATCAATATACCACTAATCCAGGGAAATTTATGAGTATAAAATTAGTACATCGTGCTTACATCCAGACATAAAGTTAAATTTACTTCTAACATATGGACTATATATATATTTATATGCTAACCCCTACTAATCTTATCATAAAAAATTGTGTATAGTAAACTAATAAAATTGTGTTTCATATCAGGAGGTGTAACCTTTCACAAATTGGGGATATAGTATTAGAGTGAACTCTATATAAAACATATATCGTAACGAGTCTAAAAAAATATTAATATAAACATAATATCAGTGTCGCGTAGTGTTATCACCCATGTGTTAGTGATTGAATGTGTTGATGTGTGTCAATATGACGCCATACCATGCATGATCTGTATGGGAATCCTGCATGGTAGGAAATTAGGTCCTAATGTGTAAAACATTTGATACCCTAAAAATGTGGGTACCTTATTTAAACTAAACCACCCATGGTAATAACCGTGTACAGACCCTAAGTCTATGTGAAAACGTGCTTCTATAAGTAATTGTTAAAAGCTAAATTCCAAAACTGGTAATTAATATATATATATATAGTACTACCTATATAGGTAACATAAAGGCCTATTCAAAACCATGTCTATGTATAAGCTAAATTAACTCCTAAAAGGGAGAGAGATATCCAGGTACATAGGGAGTTAGTTATGATTTCTACATGTCAGCTCAGATGGAGACTAACTGTACCCCATGTCCATGCATGATAAAATTATATGTATATCAAGAATCGGCTATAAAACAGTTCAAATCAATATCCAGGTTGAGGCCCCTA
This sequence comes from Aquarana catesbeiana, assembly GCF_042186555.1. Classification (NCBI taxonomy): domain Eukaryota; kingdom Metazoa; phylum Chordata; class Amphibia; order Anura; family Ranidae; genus Aquarana; species Aquarana catesbeiana. The sequence continues at coordinate 294,120,468 of NC_133324.1, read as the reverse complement.
GGCGCCAGGGACCTCAACCTGTATATCCAAGCCGTTTCATTCTGTGAGATGAGGGTAGTCTTATTCCCTCCTCTCCAATGATTTTCTATGGAATCGATGCCATAGAAAATTAGCCCTGATGGGTCCCTCTTGTGCACTTGATCAAAATGACGTGACAGGTTGTGTTTAGGGAAACCTTTCCTTATATTCTGAATATGCTCTCGGATACGTACACATAAGGGCCGAGTGGTTCTACCCACATACTGGAGGTGGCAAGGACATTCAATGACATACGTCACGTGAGTGCTATGGCACGTGATCAAGTTTCTGATTTTATATTCTTTATGGTCAACCTTAGATTTAAAGGTTTCTCTCCTCCTGGGTACCTTCTTACTAACCCTACAGGGTAAGCATCTCTGGCATTTATAGAATCCTTTTAGATTAGGGAAAATCTCCATTTGTTTAGGGGGGTCGATGACATTATGCACCAAGTGGTCACGTAGGTTGGGGGCTCTTCTGTAGACAAAGTTGGGTTTGTTCGGTAATATCTTAGCAAGCACTCTATCCTCCTTGAGGATAGGCCAATACTTCCTAATAATTTGTTCTAGGCTTTTATATTGGCTATTGAATCCCGTTATGAACGCTATGTCCATTACTTTGTTTTTTCTTATATTTTTCGTGAATAGTTGTCTTCTATTCATAGCTGCTACAATCACTTTTAATTTTACCAATTCATCTTTTTTATAGCCTTTTTCACAGAATTGCTCGATTAGCCCATCTGCTTGGGCCATGAAATCCTCGATGTTGTCGCAGTTTCTACGTAATCTCAGTAACTGTCCTTTAGGGATATTTCTCTTCCATTGTGGGTGATGACAGCTCGTAGTGGGTATATACCCATTTTTATCAGTAGCCTTAAAATACGTTTTAGTATGCAATCTGTCTTCATTCTTGAAGATCACTAAATCTAGATACTCAATATGTTGATGGTTCCATTTTCCGGTAAAGGTAAGACCATATCTGTTGTTATTGAGGTTATTTAGAAACTGTTCAAACTCTTCTGGTGTTCCTTCCCAAATTATAAACAGGTCGTCAATATACCTCCGATAGAACTTGAGGTGGGGGTTGTTTCCTGTATATAAATACTCCTCCTCCCACATATTCATCAGGAGGTTTGCTACGCTCGGTGCGTAGCGTGCCCCCATTGCGACTCCTTTTTGTTGGACATAATAGTTGTTATTGTGCCAGAAGTAGTTGCAACTCATTGCCAATTCTAGGCCTTCCAGTATATACTTAATTTATGATTGTCTCATCTCTGTGTGTTCATGTAAGGCTTTTTCCACACCATGTAGGCCATCTTTTTGCACAATACTGGTGTATAGAGAATTAACGTCAATTGTAGCAAGTATGTAATTCTGGGCTCCACTAATTTCTTGTAGGTCTTGCAGGAGTTGTGAGCTGTTCCGTAGATAAGATTTGCCCTTACATACCATTGGTTTTAAAAATTTGTCTAGGTATTCCCCCAACCTTGAGAAAATGGAATTTATCCCACTAACTATGGGTCTTCCAGGGGGCTTCTCCAGCCTTTTATGAATTTTAGGGGTATAGTAGATGACCGGGGTCTTGGTAGAATTTGGTATGAGATATTCAGCTTCCTGGGTGTTGAGTATTCCACTATCTTTCCCTTTTTGTACAAAGGCCTTAAGCTTTTTCATGTACATCTTCTTAGGATTGTTTTTTAATTTCTTATATGTATTCTCCACCTGTAGTAAATTGTTCATTTCCTCTTCATAATCTTCCTTATTTAGGATCACCAGTCCTCCCCCCTTATCTGCCGGTCGTATAACCACCTCATTCTTTTTGCTCAGCCCTCTAATTGTTTTCCAAATCTTTTTGGCTTTATGGTTGTTGTTCTTTTCCAATTTTCTTACATCTTCTTCCACCATTTTTTCAAATGCTGTCATACATTGATTCCCTGGGGTGTTCGGATTGAAAATCGATTTATTCTTAAGTTGGGTATGTAGGTATACCGATTCGGTGTTTATTCGTGTGTCTTTATTTTCTGCAAAATGTTTCTTTAGATTGAGTTTCCTCATAAATTTCTTAAGATCTATATATGTTTGGAACTCATCCAGGGGTTTTTCTGGTGCATACTTCAATCCTAGGTCCAAAATCTTCATCTCCTCTTGGGTAAATTGGACTTTGCTTAAGTTATAGATACCCTTACCTAATATTCCCTTCTCCTTTTTCTTTCTCCCCCCTCTTGTTCCTCTAGTCTGCTTCTTCTTCCTATGGGTCCTTGGGTAGGTGCTGTATTCCCCCCATATTGGCTGTCCCGCTCTTTCCTGGGGTATCCATATGTTCTCTGGTCTTGATATACTCCTTGAGGTCGATCGATCCATGGTCCTCCATAGCCTTCTCTGTTCGTATTCCTCCCTCTCCACATCTGATTCCTGTAGGGGACTCGTGCCTTCCATTTCCCTGGTGGTCTGTCTCTTGGGCCTCCTCTGGGAAAAACCCTTTCATCTTCATAATTCTGTCTGTATTGAACACCTGCACGATCTTCATTCCTTCTCTCATAGTGAGGATAATTACGCTCCCTCAATGCAGAGTATTGGTTATGTGTAGGTATATTGAATCTTGGTGTGCGTGGAGTTCCATATTGAGTGTGTTGTTGGTAATTTAATCTTCTGTTTTCTGATCTATCTGGAAATCTATTAGGTGTCCTATGTGGTAGATAGTGCATAGGTAGAGGGTTGCTCCCAGTTGTCCTCTGTGGGGTATTGTGGGTAGATATATCAATAGATGTATCAATAGAGGTATCCCCCTCATCAGGTAGTTCTTCCACCATCATATCTTCTACCTCTACATTGGCCAACTGCCATTTGTATACTTGTGTATTATTATAGTCTACCACATCACGTTTGTATTTCTTCAATTTCTTTGCTTGTATGTTAGTATCATATTTTTTAATAATATCCTGAAGCTCCTTCTCCTTATCTTTATATTCCTTCTGATTGGCATAGGGTATTAGTTGGTCCTTGATCTCTGTTATATGGGCCTCTATCCCTTTTAATTTAAATTTTCTTCTTTTAACAATCTTGTGTAATAGTTCATTTTCACATCCATTGAAAAAGGAATACCATTCCTCCATGAGATCTGGGTCCCCAATGCCATCGTTAGGGTTAATATCCCATCGGAGTCTCCTTGGGGTCATTTTAGCTTTGATATATGTTTCTAAAGTGGCTATGTCCCACCACACCCTTAATTGTTTTTCCATGGTTTGTCTTAATTGTTTCATTAGGCCTTGCATATCATGGGTATTCACCACTACCTCCTGATTAAATAGACCTGCAAGGTCAACATTTCTATTCCCCATATAGCCAAATATGTCCATAGCAGCAGTTGGAAAACGCACCTAAGTGCGATTAAGCAAATTAAATAGTGACAAAACTGCGCTTTAGGACTGGCTATAAGGTCATTTTATTTTTATTTTTATTTTTACTCCAGAATATTTTTGTGTGTGTTTTGTGTGTCAAGTTACCCCAACACCATTGATATCTTTTATTATTTAATCTCAAGGAGATTGTTTGTTGTTGGGGTCCCTTGTTCATTTCACATTGTATATTTGAAATGTACCTGAATCCTCACAAACCAACTGTCATTTTTTAAATAAAACACATAGGAGAGTATAATTCCAAACAAAAAATCCTTTATTAAGGGATCAGAACCAAACAAAGAGGAAGGCAACACTGGATCAACAAGAGAAATTAGCGAAGCCTGGGACCCCCACGGCAGACATCGATTCTTGAACATCAAAACTGGTGGCCTGAGGAGTCCATATGTAAGGGAGGGCAGTCTGGTCCAGAATTCACAGATATCCGGATAGCAGCAGATGACATCTGTGTCCCCAGGCTGTGGTAACACAAGAGGCTGCATTTTTTGGCCGACCAGACTGGATCCAGGGTCCTCTCTTTCTGGTCTTCCTTTCACGCTTCCTTCCCGGCTGTGGCTGTGCAGTTGGAGATGTGGCAGGAGGAGGAGTAGGACCTTGAGGAGGACTGGGAGGACCTGGAGGAGAGGGAGGATGAGGAGGAGGACCTGCAGGAGGAGGAGGAGGACAATCACAAAGGTGTGTCTGAGGTGTAATTTGGCCCCTCATACCTTTCTAAGAGCCTCCGATATGAGGGCCTCACACATTACTTGTTGGCCCTCCTCCATCCTCTGCATTTTATATGCAATGACGGCAGCAATGTCCTCCTCCACGGTCTGTCGTGCTCCCAGGACCTCTGTAGCCCTCCAAAAGAGTCCTCCGATAGCCTCCTCTAGGGCACTCCTCCTATAAATAGGTGATGTCTGCCGTGGGGGTCACCTGCTTCACAATTACCAACAATTGCACCAGTGCTGCCTTCCTCTTTGCTTGGTTCTTGTAATGGGGGTGTTTAATCTCCCACAGACAGGGCAGCTCCCTTAACATATCTACGAATACTGACATGAAGTCATTATCTTTGAGTACCATATCCATGTTCACTGCAAGACACAACACAAGACAAAGCCTAATGTCAGACAAAACTCTCCTAATCTTTTACAATATAGGCCTCAATGTAGAAGCAGTATAGGCACAAGTTTGTCTCTTACCTTCGTTCTTACGATCGGCGCCTCCAATGCTCCTTCCTCCGCTCACAGATCGTACGTAATACGCACGCGTGTTACGCTTTATATACACTGCGCATGCGTGTAACTCCGCCCGCCCCTGACGTTCTTTCTAGTCTATTCCCCGCCCCTTTTCGTTCGGCGCAGTGGGTGAGGAGCACATGGCGGAGTCACAGCAGGTGCGTGATAATTGCAGGAACGAGGAGGAGGAGGAGGAAAGCCCGGATCCAGGCACGTCCCGATCCAGAAGGAGACATTTTAAGGCCACAAATATGTCCTTTGGGGAGATGTTTGAGATGATCGACATCATGAAGAAGTCCGACTATGACGGAAAATATGGGCCTTACCCCAACCCGAACATCCAAAAGGCCAAGATCATGGCGAAAGTGGTCAGGAGTCTTGAGAGGAATTTCGGGGTCCGAAGATCAAAAGATCAGCTCAGGAAGCGGTGGTCGGACCTGAAATTGAGAGAGCCAGAGCAGTACCGAAAGATCCGGAGAGTGCTGCAAAAAAGTAAGTAGTTGTGCTGTGTTCCTATTCTTTCTGTCTTTATTCCGTTCGTTCTGCTCCATATGCTTTTAGTAATTGTAACGTTTAAAAGGGCAACTTTAATGTTCATGGGCCCATTATTCGTTCGTATCAAACATTTTTCTTTGGGCCTCCAAAACACCATTGTTTAGGCCATATGCATTTTCCCACATTTTTTTGGGGCCTACTTGGATGCCAAATATTTGTTTGTGTAGATGGGTTTGTTACTAGAATGAAATGCAAACTAGATTGTGTGTAAGGAGGGGACACTGAGCAGCTGTTTTCACATCTGGACACTGGAGCACTAGTGTGGGACCCCAGAACACCCTTTTTATTAGGGGGCCACACAGGTGCTCCAGTGTATACTATAGGGGGGTCTCCATCTGTGAAGCTTGTACTAAACAGGTAAAGTATTGCAGCTTGACAAAGGCCAATAAAAAATATACATCTTGGAACTTTGCTAAAATAGACAATTGTACCCCACTTCCAAGCAATGTTTCCTATTTCTAGTTCTGCCATCAAATATCTGTGTGCTAATTATACCATTTTTGTTTTACATAGGGGAGAAAAGACTCGGAGGACACCCCTCATCCCAGGAGACCAGAGACCCCCCACCTCTGGAAGAAGGTGAAATACCGCAAACCCAAGAAGAAGAGCAGGAGGAAGAAGATGTGGTGGAGATTGGCACCACAACAGGTGAGTGTCTGCGACCACAGGCTCAGGTAAAAGAGATGGATGGTGGCAGATTTTTGATACCTATTTTTGTTCTCTTTATCTCTTTTTAGGTGATCATGATGTGAGGGAGAGAGAACGCTTTACTTCTGAAAGTGCCCAGATCCTGATCGGGGAGATCATGGGGTGTAATCTCGAATTGCACAACATACAGCAACAAATCAGTGATGTTATTAAAAAAAATAATAACATCATTGATGTTTTGGGGCGAATGTGAATGTGTGGATTATTGTCTCAACGCTACAACACTTTTGGGGTGATGTAATTGCTGTTTTATGCAAACATGGGGGTTATTTCCTAAGGGCAAATACACTTTGCACTACAAGTGCAGTTTCAGTGCAGTTGCAAGTGCACTTGTAGTGAAATGTGTTTTTGCATTTAGGAAGTACCAGCCAACAGTGTTTTTTATAAGGTTACCCAATCACGACATTTTCTGCACTCAACACATTTCTGTCAGGGTCAGCTAAAACAAACACAAGCAGTAAATGTCACAAAGAATTTATTTTGGTTGTTTTTTATTTGAAAAAGGTTTCACAGATTGTCTGGCATATTGATAGCCCCCCTACCCGCAAAGAACTCCAGGTATCGTAACCGGACATCACGGGCATTCAGGGAGGGCAAGCCAGGACGGCCACTTTCAAGCGCCGTCAGTGTTGATGGATTTGGGATTCCGGCCTCAGGCCCATCTGAGCCAGCATAGTTGGCTGAATGTTTTTTTAAAAAATTATGGAGAACACAGCAGGCAAGTATTATATGGTTCAGTTTATACTCCGCCATATGGATGGGTGTCAGAAATAATCGGAACCGGCTGGCCAGGATTCCAAATGTGTTCTCCACCACTCTTCGGGCTCTGGCCAGCAGGTAATTAAAAACCCTCTGTTCCGGGGTGAGGGTCCTCATCGGGAATGGCCGCATCAGGTGGTCCCCCAGCGCAAACACTTCATCAGCAACGAACACAAATGGGAGACCTTCAACATTGTCCTCTGGAGGTGGCAAGTCCAAGCTGCCATTCTGGAGATGCCTGTAGAACTCCGTCTGGGCGATGACTCCACCATCGGACATCTGGCCATTCTTCCCCACGTCCACATACAGGAACTCGTAATTAGCCGACACCACCGCCAACATCACTATACTATTAAACCCCTTGTAATTATAATAGTACGACCCCGAGTTGGGTGGTGGGACGATGTGGACGTGTTTCCCATCAATTGCCCCTCCGCAGTTAGGAAAGTCCCACCGCTGGGCAAAGTGGGAGGCCACAGTCTGCCATTCCTGTGGCGTTGAAGGAAACTGTTGAGGAAAAAAAATAAACCTTACTATTTTTTCACAGAAACATGGCAAGCAGATTAGACACAAACATTATGGGGCAACCTCCAGATAGCATTTACTAAGGGGAATTTAACAAGGCCAAAGTATAAGGTACACCTATCATATTCCCCCTCCCCCCTCTCATGGGCCATTTCTAACATAATGGGGGGGGGAACTCTTGGACAGGTAACCCTCTTCACTTCATTGAGAGATGAATGCCTAAATACAGGGTATTACTTGGAACAGCCCCTCCTTAGTTACACTATTGGCAGACCACTGGACAGGTAAGAAGTGTCATAATACAAAGATATAAATACACACTGTACACATTTGAGGACATTTGAACATTCTGCTATTACCTATCAAGATAATAATAGGATACAAAAACTTTAAACAGTACCATTGGAAAGTATACAGGCAGGCCCTTGCACTACATGCTTTGGGGAATTCATCCATAAATCTGACCAATAAAGAGGTGGGTATAGTGTGTATGGGTTTGGCAAAGTCAGCAGATAGATGATTGAGGATAGAGAATTGGGATCAGCTGACTTAGCAGTTGGGGGGGAGGGTTAAAAAAAATTTGGGGACACCACAAAAAAAAAGCCTCTGGCCCTCTGCCTGAATTTAAATAAAAAATAACATTTCCAAACATTTTAGGGGGTGTTTGGGGTAAAGCACTACTATAGAGCTGATAAAATACATTGTTAAGTGACTACATGAGGTGAATATAGAGCAGGAGACACCATGCTGGGGAGGTTATTGAAGGGCAAATATGTATGAAGGACATAAAACAATAATTACATAAAAATCCAGCATGCATGAGAACAAAGGGGACATTCACAGCATATTACAATCATGGTAATTAGGGAATGAGGAAAGAAATACAAGATATTAGCAAACATTCAATACAATAAAATGTGATATTAAAGGATAAAAATCTTACCTTCATATACTCCTTCTGCAGGACCTGTATGATGGCAGAACAGGTCTCTGGGATTATGATCCCCAGAGCCTGGGGGGAGATGCCTGTCGAGAACTTCAAGTCCTGCAGACTTCTCCCTGTGGCCAAATACCGCAAGGTAGCGACCAACCTCTGCTCCGGAGTGATGGCTTGCCTCATGCAGGTATCCTGCCTGCTGATATAGGGGGTCAGCGAAGCCAACAAACGGTGAAACACGGGGTCCGTCATCCTGAGAAAGTTCCTGAAATCATCAGGATTATTCTCACGGATCTCACGGAGCAAAGGCATATGACAGAACTGGTCACGCTGAAGCAACCAATTCTTGGTCCATGAACTCCTCCCCACCCTGTTCATGGACTGGACTTGTGTCAAGGTCAGGACCCCAACACCAAGCCCCCGCACAGCACGAACTCTACGAGGAGTACGCATATGAAACATGGCTAGAAAACGGTCGGCTGCTCAGAACGAAGTAACAGAACGCACTGAAGAACAGCAAGGCCTGTGAAGAGCGACCTGAAAAACAGCAACGAGCAGGCAAGATCACACAGAAAACTCTGATACGAACTGACTGCATGCACTGAAGAGCAGATACAAACCCACAAGCACAAACTGAACGGCAGAAAATGATCTGAAAAAGCGCGAATCATCTCTCACCAAACTTTTACTAACACGAGATTAGCAAAAGGAGCCCAAAGGGTGCCGCGCTTGGTTCTGAACTGGCCTTTTCTAGTCTCGTCGTACGTGGTGTACGTGACCGCGTGGTTGTTGATCGGAAATTCCGACAACATTGTGCAACCGTGTGTAGGCAAAACAAGTTTGAGCCAACATCCGTCGGAAAAAATCCTAGGATTTTGTTGTCGGAATGTCCGAACAAAGTCCGACCGTGTGTACGCCCTATGTTTTTTTTCTAAGATTGCCCTGTATTTGGCTCCATTCATCTTCCCATCAACTCTGACCAGCTTCCCTGTCCCTGCTGAAAAAAAGCATCCTCACAACATGATGCTGCCACCACCAAGTTTCATGGTGGGGATGGTGCATTTAGGGTGATGTGTAGTGTTTTTTATCTCACATAGCGCTTTGCTTTTAGGCCAAAAAGTTCAATTTCGGTCTCATCTGACCAGAGCACCTTCTTCCACATGTTTGCTGTGTCCCCCACATGGCTTCTCGCAAACTGCAAATGGGACTTCTTATGGCTTTCTTCTTGCCACTCTTCCATAAAGGCCAGATTTGTTGAGTGCATGACTAATAGTTGTCCTGTGGGTAGATTCTCCCACCTTAGCTGTGGCTCTCTGCAGCTCCTCCAGAGTTACCATGGGCTTCTTGGCTTCTTCTCTTATTAATGCTCTCCTTGCCCGGCCTGTCTGTTTAGGTGGAAGGCCATGTCTTGATAGGTTTGCAGTTGTGCTATACTCTTTCCATTTTCGGATGATGGATTGAACAGTGCTCCTTGAGATGTTCAAAGCTTGGAATATTTTTTTTTAACTTAGCAAATGGAAGATACATACAAGAGAGGTACAGCAGCTGCACACCCCAAAACAATTTGTGTAACATGTAAAATTTCCCCCAGGGGGCTTTAAGACAGCAATACAGGCAATTCAGAAAGGAATTATATAAAAATATTTTACTGGAAACATGTAGGGTCGATGGCATGTTGCCGTATCAAACAGTGTAATCTGGTTAAGGGATAACAAAAACATTTCACATTTACAGAAAGCAAACACAAAGTTACAGCATCACATATCATTAATCTGTTGTGATGATGCTCCAACGCGTTTCGACCCATATGGTCTTCTTCAGGGGGTTGGTTTGCTATAAAGAGATGTATTTAGTATCTCAGTTACCACTGAAAGGTGAAAAAAGAGATCTCCTGACCAGAAATTTAAAACCATTGGATAATTCCCGAGGGTCCATACCCATTCGTGTCCCAAAGGCGGGAAGGATCAATCCGATGCGACTTGCAAGCAGTCACGCTGAGGACACCCTCAGAGGGTAAGGAAGGCCAATACCTGCAGCAAATTCCTAATGATATCAATGCATCAAAAGGGATTCCAAAAAGTCCTTACATATTACAAAAATGTCAGATGGATTCCAATTGTTCATTAATATATGACTCGTTTATGAAGATATAGAACATTAAATGCCAAACAGATTCCATATATTTATTTAGGTATTGAAGATGTTCATATATTGCTGTAGTAATTCATTTGTATTAATTAGATGTGTATATGTTGTTCTGACAATAGTATGGCGTTGTGTGAAGGTAAAAGGTGATGTAAAGGGTGTGAGTTGAGTGGATGTGTTGTGAGAGTGATCTAGTGAAAGGAGTGCAAGTGCACAACCCATAAATATAGTCTAACAACATGAACTTAAGTGTATATATATAAATGCAAAAAAAATCAGTTGACTGGGATAGGGATAGGATGCCTGGCTTCAACTATATAATGAGCTGGAGATTCAATAAACAGGAGCAAAGATGCAGTGTTGAGGTATATTTTAAAAATGGTAACCTGAAAAGGCAAATTAGGAATCGACCATGATTATATGAAGTACTTGCATGGAGCCATTCGTGTGGAATGACTATAGATTCAGGGATGTATGGGATTTTGTCTTGATCCACATGCAGCCTAAGGATATTTATAGGGCTTCCTGAATTCCACTGTGTAATATGTTAGGACTTTTTGGAATCCTCTTTTGATGCATTGATATCATTCGAATTTGCTGCAGGTTTTGGCCTTCCTTACCCTGTGAGGGTAGTCACATGGGATCAATCCTTCCCGCCTTTGGGACACGAATGGGTATGGACCCTCGGGGATTATCCAACGGTTTTATATTTCTGGTCAGGAGATCTCTCTTTTCACCTTTCAGTTGTAACTATACCTTGTATATATGCACTTGAATACATGTTGGAGTATCTCCTTCTTTTGAGATACTAATTATATCTCTTTATAGCAAACCAACCCCCTGAAGAAGACCATATGGGTCGAAACACGTTGGGGCATCGTCACAACAGACTAATGATATGTGATGCTGTAACTTTGCTTTTTGCTTTCTGTAAATGTGAAATCTTTTTGTTATGCCTTAACCAGATTACACTGTTTGATACAGCAACATGCCATCGACCCTACATGTTTCCAATAAAATACTTTTATATAAATCCTTTCTGAATTGCCTGTATTGCTGTTTTAAAGCCTCCTGGGGGAACCTTCCCATAGTTTTTTCTAATCTAACAATGCTTTAAACTTCTCCACACTTTATCCTTGACCTGTCTGGTGTGTTCCTTGGCCTTCATGATGCTGTTTGTTCATTAAGGTTCTCTAACAAACCTCTGAGGGCTTCATAGAACATCTGTATTTATACTGAGTTTAAATTACACACAGGTGGACTCTATTATTTAGGTGACTTCTGAAGGCAATTGGTTCCATTAGATTTTAGTTAGGGGTATCAGAGCAAAGGTGGCTGAATACAAATGCATGCCAGACTTTTCATGTATTTATTTGTAAAAATTTTGGAAAACCATTTTTCATTTTCCTTTCACTTCACAATTATGTGCCACTTTGTGTTGGTCTATCACATAAAATCCAAATAAAATACATTTACATTTTTGGTTGTAGGGCTAAATAGAGAAATTTTCATAACATATTAAGATGCAAAAGGGGTCAGCTGTCCGTACTGACATACTAAGCCAGGGTGGGGTGCATCCTTTATTAGTAAACAGCTGGAGTGAAGGTTCCCATAAGGCCAATTCTTATCAGACTCTCCATCTGACTATGGGTGACCCAGTCCTCACTTTTTAGGTAGGATTTAACAAGGCAGCATAAGGAGATGGGTAGTAGCATCTCTATGAGACATTGGAGTGATTTCTATATTTTTCAGTTTCTTGGGTGTTCTGTTCAATTTGGGGCCTAGAGCAAATAATTTAGAACTGCACATATAGACAATATAATCTTTTGGGATGCTTTCTTCTTCAACTTTAATATTGATTTCTAGATTTTAAAACAAATATTGGGAGTTTCAGACATTCCAAATCTCCCGTGAGGTGCGGGAGTCGCTTGTATTTCTGCTGTGGCTCCCAGACACCTGTAAGCATGTCCCGATATCCCAGCTGCAGGGCCGATCCTGGATAGTCCCCTGGTTCACAGTGGGGAATGATCGGTGCAGAAGGAAGGACAGCTGTGAACACAGATCTCCCTGTATAGCTTTTTAGCAGACAGACGCTTCTCCTTCTCTCCCGCGGCTGTCAGCTAAAAAGCTATACAGGGAGATTGGTGTTCACATCTGTCCCTCCCGCCGCACTGATCATTCCCGGTTGTTCCCTTTGTCCTCCTCCTCCGGCCACTCTTCTAGCCCCCTGTCCTTCTGCAGCCCCCTGTCCTTCTCTCACTCCTCCAGTTCCCTGTCCTCCTCCTTTGCCCCCTCATCCCCACAGCCAGCTTCGCTCCTCTCCCGCCGTTTGCTGGGGGGATGTGTCAGGATGGAGAGAGGAGGAAGGGGCTGGGTAAATCTGTCATTTACTGGCCCCTTCCTTTTCTGAATTGGACACAGTGAGCAGCATTCGGTCCTGTGTCCTGTGAAAACTGAGCAGTAAACTGTGTGCTTCAGTTTATGAATGGACAGGAGCCGCTGTTTCCTGTCCATTCATCTTTAATGCTGACAAAGGGGACTGGGGAATTTCTCTTTAGACCCCTGATATCTCACCAAAGCCCACCAACGAGGCTGATAAAAAAAAGCACAAAATATATAAAAATTGTAAAAAAAAGATTTAATTGTAAAAAAATATATAAAATAAAAAAACTACTGACACCACTTTCCCTGCCCTACCAACACTGTCCACTGCCCTAACCCCCTCCCCCAAAAATCATTGTGAAAAAAATAAAAAACAAATTAAAATGTGAAAAAATCAATACGTAAAAATATTATGTAGGTTGGCTCCCCTGCAAGAGCCGTTGTATATGTCGGCTCGCGGGGTCGGGATAGCAGGTGCGTGCGCACCTCCGGAGGCACATGCCCACTGCACAGTGGGGGGGTGCTGGTGCTCGTGGCCGATGGTCGCGATGACCGCCAGCCATGAGCGATCATGTGCAGAAAAGACAGAACAGGGACGAGTGTGTGTAAACACATACTTCCCTGTTCTGACAGGAGTGACAGATCATGTGTTCCTATTAGCTAGGAACCATGATCCGTCACTTCCTCCAGTCAGGCCCCTCCTCCTTCAGTTAGAATCAGCTCCCAGGGAACACAGTTAATCCCTCGAGCGCCCCCTGGTGTTAACCCCTTCACTGCCATTTTTACAGTAATCAATGCAATTTTATAGCATTGATCACTGTATTAATGCCAATGGTCCCAAAAATATGTCAAAATTGTCCGATGTGTCCGCCATATGTCACAGTCACGATAAAAATCGCAGATCACCACCATTACTAGTAAAAAAAATAATAATAAAAATGCTATAAATCTATGCCCTATTTTGTACACGCTATAACTTTTGCTCAAACCAATCAATATAAGCTTATTGTGATTTTTTTTTTACCAAAAATATGTAGAAGAATACATATCGGCCTAAACTGAGGAAAAAAAATGTCTTTTTATATATTTTTGGGGGATAATTATTTTATATATATATATATATATATATTATACATATTTTTTTGTTTATAGCGCAAAAAATAAAAACCGCAGAAGTGATCAAATAACACCAAAAGAAAGCTCTATTTGTGGGAAAAAAAGGACGTCAATTTTGTTTGGGTACAATGTCGCACCACCACGCAATTGTCAGTTAAAGCAACGCAGTGCCGAATCGCAAAAAGTGCTCTGGTCAGGAAGGGGGTAAATACTTCGGGGGCTGAAGTGGTTAAGGTCATCACAGAGGTCAAGGGTATAGAGGAAAAAAGATTTCATCTCTAAATACGGAAAGGTATCTTCACAGTAAGAGCTGTGAAAATGTAAGATAGACTCCATCCAGATGTGGTTCTGGCCAGCTCAGTGGATTGCTTTAACCACTTCAGCCCCAGAAGATTTTACCCCCATTCTGACTAGAGCACTTTTTACAATTTGGCACTGCGTAGCTTTAACTGATAATTGTGCGGTCATGCAATGCTGTACCCAAACAAAATTTGTGTTATTTTTTCCCACAAATAGAGCTTTCTTTTGGTGGTATTTTATCACCTCTGCGGTTTTTATTTTTTGCGCTATAAACAGAAAAAGACTGACAATTTTGTAAAAAAAAAAAATTTTTTTACTTTTGGTTATAATAAATATCCCCCAAATGTTTTTTAAAAAACAAATTTCTTCATCAGTTTAGGCCAAGATATATTCTTCTACATATTTTTGGTAAAAACAAAAAAAAATCGCAATAAGCGTATATTGATTGGTTTGTGCCAAAGTTATAGTGTCTACAAACTATGGGAAAGATTTATGGCATTTTTTTTTTACAAGTAATGGCGGTGATCTGCGATTTTAGCAGTACTGCGACATTGTGACGGACAGATCGGACACTTTTGATACATTTTTGGGACCGTTGACATTTATACAGCAATCATTGCTAAAAAAATGCACTGATTACTGTGTAAGTGCCACTGCTAGTGAAGGGGTTAACACTAGTGGGCGATTAAGGGTTTTAATGAGTGTTCCCTTAGTGTGTTCCAACTGTATGGGGATAGGACTGTGTAGGAGAGGAGACATATCGCTGTTCCTACTTAGTAGGAACAAACGACATGTCTTCTCTCCTCTGACAGCACAGGGATTTGAGTGTTTCACTCTCTGGTGGCCGAAAAGGGAAGGACGTACTACCCATACAGAATTTCGCCCAGGCATTGTGCCACAGTATATATGCATGAGCTGGTCGGGAACCGGTTAAAAAAGGCCTGGATTCTTTCCTAAATGTACATAATATAACTGGGTACTAACATTTTTAGGTAAAGCTGATCTAGGGAAAATCCGATTGCCTCTCGGGGGATCAGGAAGGAATTTTTTCCCCTGCTGTAGCAAATTGGAGCATGCTTTGCTGGGGTTTTTCGCCTTCCTCTGGATCAACTGTGGGTTCAGGATTGTGTATATGAGATTGTATTTTTAATTTTTTTGGTTGAACTAGATGGACTTGTGTCTTTTTCAACCTGACTAACTATGTAACTATGTCTTAACTTGAGTTGGCACCCTTATAATAGGTAAGAATTCTTCAATTCTAAATGTTTTTTGACAAAATGTTTCTTTGGTATATCTTGTGTCATATACTCCTAAGATGCTAGGAAAATACTTAACCTCCCTGGCGGTATAATTACGTCAGATTTTTGCATCTCAAAGCGGTACAATGTTTTGCATAGAAATTTGGCGTTTTATATTGTAGGCCTGTAATTCTTAGCAATAACACACTTAAATCTGTCCAAACAAGAGTCTAGTAGACATCCCGGCTATGATAAAGTTTGAAAAACAAAATTATAAATTCTAATATAATAAATAACTATAAATAATTATGAAAAATAATAATATAATAATAATAAAATTAATTTCCCCACTATAGTCTAAAACCACTTTTGATGTAAAGGGACCCTTTTTAGTTGCTATGGACAATCTGAAGTTTCCAGGCAGAAAGAACAGTATATACAGTTAGATAAAACTGCATGCAGGGCATTGGGCAAAGCAATAGGGACAAAAGGGATGTGAAATGATTTCATACAATAATGTAATCTGTAAGATTACAGTGTACTGCATGTGTTATCAATTCTTCAATTTCTTGAATTTGCCGCCAGGCTCCGCCCCCATGCATCATGACTCTCGCAAGGAACGGAGCCCAGCACACAGGGCGAAGGACACAGCCCGCAGACACAGCGGGGGGGACATCGCAGAATCCTGAGGACAAGGTAAATACACTGCACCAGGATCCTGCAATGCAATTCCGAATGTGGCTCAGGGTTACTGCTAATGGTACTGAAATCTAACCCCAAGCCACACTCGGGAAAACTGCCAGGGAGGTTAAAGTATAACTAAAGGCAAAACTTTTTTTTAGTTTTGGATGAAGTGGAGAGCGATTAGAGCACTTTTTTCAGTTTTCATTGGTGTCTGTGCTCCTGTTGGGAGATTCACCCTCTCTATTTTTCCTGTTTACCATTATCAGTAAAAGTAAAAGAAAATCTCACATTTTGGGTTGTCCCCACAAATGTAATGGGGGGGGGATCTTCCAGCACTCATTCTGGTGACATGGGGGACCCCAAGGAATTCCCTTAATTTTCAGGGATTTCCCCTCACTTCCTGTTTTGGCTATGGGACAAGAAGTGAAGGGAAGTCTCCGCAATGGGACACCAATGGTGGAAAAAAATCCAATGGCAGAAAAAAATCTGACAATGAAAGAAAAAAAGAATTCTTATAGTTCTATTTTTAGTTAAACTTCAAATGTTCACACTATTACATTTGCCCATGCATTTCATCAAAATCCTGAGTGTGTAACA
The DNA here is from genome assembly GCF_042186555.1 of Aquarana catesbeiana. Classification (NCBI taxonomy): domain Eukaryota; kingdom Metazoa; phylum Chordata; class Amphibia; order Anura; family Ranidae; genus Aquarana; species Aquarana catesbeiana. The sequence goes on along the minus strand of NC_133324.1, from coordinate 294,103,872 downwards.
ATAAAGTAACTAAAGAAATTTCAGCATTAAAACACAGCTAGCCATGCAGATAGTTTATGCAGTTGAACTGACATTTTAACTGTATGCTTTTTGACCCTTTCATTAAACTTTTGTCCATTTTGCATATAAAGAGAACAAGGTCACAATCCACAAGCAGTGTCATACATATTTATAGCAGAGCCTATCATTGATTGTCAACTGCTAAATGCCAGTATCCACTATATATTGGTTAAAACAGACAGATACACTCTATGTTAATCAAAATATTTTTTTTTACCTGCTGTAATCTGCAGGCCACTTTGAAAGAATTTCCATTTCTTCCTCATAGATTGTTGAATGGCACATGTGGTGAAAAAGTCAATCAAACTATAAAATCCAGTGTATGACAGTGCTTCATGCTTTAACCTCCCTGGTGGTATGATTATTTCAGATTTTTTATGTTGAAAGCGGTACAATTATTTTGCATGGAAATTTGGAATTTTATATTGTAGGCCTGTAATTCTTATGCCCCGTACACACGATCGGACATTGATCGGACATTCTGACAACAATATCCATGGATTTTTTCCGACGGATGTTGGCTCAAACTTGTTTTGTGTACACACAGTTACACAAAGTTGTTGGAATTTCCGCTCGCAAAGAACGCGGTAACGTACACCCCGCACGACAAGACTAGAAAAGGCCATTTCAGAACAAAGCGCGGTACCATTTGGGCTCCTTTTGCTAATCTCGTGTTAGAAAAAGTTTGGTGAGAGACGATTCGCGCTTTTTCAGACTCGTGGTTTTCAGATCGTTTTCTGCTGTTCAGTTTGTGCTTGTGGGTTTGTATCTGCTCTTCAGTGCGTGCAGCAAGCTACGCGTGACTCAGTCATTGTGTTCTTGTTCGTTCGTTACTGTTTTTCAGGTCGCTCTTCACAGGCCTTGCTGTTCTTCAGTGCGTTCTGTTACTTCGTTCTGAGCAGCCGACCGTTTTCTAGCCATGTTGCGTATACGTACTCCTCGTAGAGTTCATACTGTGTGGGGGCTTGGTGTTGGGGTCCTTACCTTGACACAAGTCCAGTCCATGAACAGGGTGGGGAGGAGTTCATGGACCAAGAATTGGTTGCTTCAGCGTGACCAGTTCTGTCATATGCCTTTGCTCCGTGAGATCCGTGAGAATAATCCTGATGATTTCAGGAACTTTCTCCAGATGACGGACCCAGTATTTCACCATTTGTTGGCTTTGCTGACCCCTTATATTAGCAGGCAGGATACCTGCATGAGGCAAGAAGTTCTCGACAGGCATCTCCCCCCAGGCTCTGGGAATCATTATCCCAGAGACCTGTTCTGCCATCATCCAGGTCCTGCAGAAGGAGTATATTAAGGTAAGATTTTTATCCTTTAATATCACATTTTATTGTATTTAATGTTTGCTAATGCATTGTATTTCTTTCCTCATTCCCTAATTACCATGATTGTAATATGCTGTAAATGTCCCCTTTGTCCTCATGCATGCTGGATTTTTATGTAATTATTTTTGTTGTCCTTCATACATATTTGCCTTCACTTACCTCCCTTAATTCAATGCCCATAATGACTGGCCAGTCTTCTCTCTTCTCTACTTGTGCCTATACCCTCTTGCCTCTAAACTACTTTATCTAGCAGATGTACTACATATACCTGTGAACAGTGCTATTCTTCCCTTTCTTATCTATAACACTCCAATGGACAATAGACAGGGACAACATAACATATAACCACCAATCAATACAGTTCGATTAAGGGGAGTAAAATAGGTACCCTTTGTCCCGAAAATGCCTTACCGATCAAGGAAATCTGATAACTCAAATGTAAGCAAAAGGCTTACCTCAGCCGGCTGATTATCAGAAATTCCCGGATCGTCTCAAGCTCCTCGTTTCGGATACTCAGGGTCACCTGGAATTCCCTCCTAAGGCAAAGCTCGCCATGCTGACTCGGTTGAATTGATGATAGGCAACTCCTATCCTCATATTGATTAGTGGTTCCAAATTAATAATAACTACTGCAGTAGGGAACAGACACAAAAGATACGCTCAGCATCTTTCCAAATTACTGTTCTGCTTTATTATGACGCAATTGAAGGTTTTTATGCACATGATTACGTAGGTATCACATTAATATTACAATTGTACGTTTATGGTAACAAGGGGCGTTACATAGACAGGCTTATTCTAATCAGGACTCAAAAGAATGTAAACATTTACTGAAAACATTATTAGTGCCGTGTGCACAGTGAGGGCAGTGTGCAATACATACAAAATAGAATACAATTATATACAGAACTTACAAATTTCCATTACACCAGCATGGTCTCCTGGCCCTATATTCACCTCATGTAGTCACTTAACAATGTATTTAGTCAGCTCCATAGTAGTGCTTTACCCTAAATACCCCCTAAAATGTTTTGAAATGTGATTTGTGCTTTAAATTCAGGCAGAGTGCCAGAGGCTTTTTTTGGGGGGTCCCAAAATCATTTGGAACGCTCCCTCCCCCCAACTTCTAAGTCAGCTGATACCAATTCTCTATCTCTCCTCAATCATCTATCTGCTGACTTTGCCAAACCCATACACACTATACCCATCTCTTTTGTGCTCAGATGTATGAATGAATTCCCCAAAGCATGTAGTGCAAGGGCCTTCCTGTATACATTCAAATTGTACTGTTTAAAGTTTTTGTATCCTATTATTATCTTGATAGGTAATAGCAGAATGTCCAAATGTGCTAAAATGTGTACAGTGTGTATTTATATCTTTGTATTATGACACTTCTTACCTGTCCAGTGGGCTGTCAATAGTGTAACTAAGGAGGGGCTGGCCAAAGTAAGACGCATTATTTAGGCATTCATCTCTCAATGAAGTGGAGAGGGTTACCTGTCCAAGAGCTCCCCCCCATAATGTTAGAAATGAGAGGGGGGTGGAGGAATCTGATGGTTGTACCTTATACTTTGGTCTTTAAAAACTCCCTCAAAAAATAATTTTTTTTTGTTTTGACACCACAGTTTCCTTCCACGCCACAGGAATGGCAGACTGTGGCCTCCCACTTTGCCCAGCGGTGGGACTTTCCTAACTGCGGAGGGGCAATTGATGGAAAACACGTCCACATCATCCCACCACCCAACTCGGGGTCGTACTATTACAACTACAAGGGGTTCAATAGTATTGTGATGTTGGCGGTGGTGTCGGCTACTTATGAATTCCTATATGTGGATGTAGGGAAGAATGGCCGGATGTCCGATGGTGGAGTCATCGCCCAGACGGAGTTCTACAGGCATCTCCAGAATGGCAGCTTGGACTTGCCACCTCCAGAAGACAATGTGGAAGGACTCTCATTTGTCTTTGTTGCGGATGAAGCATTTGCGCTGGGGGACCATCTTAGCGGCCATTCCCGATGAGAACCATCACCTCGGACCAGAGGGTTTTTAATTATCGGCTGGCCAGAGCCAGAAGAGTGGTGGAGAACACGTTTGGAATCATGGCCAGCCGGTTCTGCCTATTTCTTACACCCATACATATGGCGGAGTACAAACTGAATCACATTATCCTGGCGTGCTGTGTTCTACACAACTTTTTACGACAACATTCTGCCAACTATGCTGGCTCAGTTGGGCCTGAGGCCGGAATTCCAAATGAACCAACCCTGACGGCGCTTGAAAGTGGCCTTCCTGGCTTGCCCCCCCTGAGTGCCCGTGATGTCCGGCTAAGATACCTTGAATTCTTTGTGGGTAAGGGGGCTATCAATATGCCAGACAATGTCTAAAACCTTTCTCAAATAAAAAAAAATCAAATCTATGGTGACACTTACTGCTTGTGTTTGTTTTAGCTGACCCTGGCAGAAATGTGGTGAGTCCTTAAAATGGTGTGATTGTGTAACCTTACAAAGCACTGTTGGGTGTTATTTACTAAAGGCAAGGACACTTTGCACTACAAGTGCACTTGAAACTGCACTTGTAGTGCAAAGTGGATTTGCCCTTAGGAAATAAAACCCATTGTCACAGAAAACAGCAATTAGAGCACCACAAAAGTGTTGTAGCGTTGAGACAATAATCCACACATTCTTGATTAACAATCTTTTTAATACCAGCACAATCACATGTGCATTTAGAAAGGTATTTAAAACAAACCAACATATTTGGTGTATAACATTTTTTGGGGTCACATTAGAAAAAGTAGAAATGTCCATTTAAGATAAAACAGGCATGTTTAAAACCAACAAGAAATACACAAATCTTGAACTTACAAAGTTCACATTTGGTAGAACTTGAAGGCAATATCAGACATGAGTATTTACAAACTGTGTTTGATATTGCAATCTAGATCTCCTCTGCTGCCAAAGACAAAGCTGGAATTGGCAGCAGAGGAGATCTAGAGTTTTCCTCCTGTGATGTCTGGAGATCATATGACCATCACATTGCCTCCACCTCCCTCCCTGATAAAATAGAGAAATAAAAAGAAGATTCTAGAAGTCATCAGAGAGACCATCGAGGAGAGGTTTTATGCTATGTGGAGCATCTTGTGTTTTTTATGGTAAATACACCATCCTGCTGCGATCCATGGAGAGGATTCTTTTGGACGCGATGTCATCTAGTGCCTGCCTGTGAGATCCCGGGCTGGGGTTACAGCCGTCCACTCAGTGTGGTCCCCTGTAACAAGGGACCAACACCCTCTGGTAAGCGGCAGATTTATTTGAAGGTGGAGGTCCCATCTATGCACCTTATTCACTTCAACGAGAAATTTTTTTCACCTGTCACTGTGAGATATATAAAATCATTTATGCTGCTTTTTTAATTTATGGACTTTTTTTTAAAATATTACCTTTGCATTTCACTTCACTCTACTGTGCATTGATTATATGGGCATTTTTCTAAATATCACTTTATGTGTTCGCATATTTGGTTCATTGGTATATTCAATATCACTTTGTTGGTTTTGTTTTTATTATTCATTTGTGGCATTCATTTTTGCTGCTCTCACCACATTTTATTAGCACGACTTTCTTCTCTTACTACTCTCTTAATTTGAGGTCCGAAAACCGCTTCCTGAGCTGATCTTTCGATCGTAGTACCCCGAAATTCCGGTGCAGACTCTTGACCACTTTCGCCATGATCTTGGCCTTTCTGACATTGGTGTTGGGGTAAGGTCCACACTTCCCATCATAGTCGGCCCTCTTCAGGATGTTGACCATCTCCAACATCTCCCCAAAGGACATATTTGAGGCCTTAAATCGTCTCCTTCTGAACCGGGACGTTTCTGCCTCTGGGCTTTCCTCCTCCTCCTCCTCGTTGGTGTAATTATCAGACACCTGCTCTGAATCCGCCATGTGCTCTTCCTCTACTGTGCCGAACGAGAAGGGGCGGGGAATAGACTAGAAAGAACGTCAGGGGCGGGTGGAGTTTCACGCATGCGCAGTGTCTATAAAGCATAACACGCGTGCATAGTACGTACGATCTGTGAGCGGAGGAAGGAGTAACAGAGGCACCGATCGTGATAGCGAAGGTAAGATTTAACATTGGGCCTATACTGCTTCTAGATTGCGGCCTGTATTTGCACAAGTTTAGTAGACTTTAGGCTGACATTAGGGTTTGTCTTGTGTTGTGTCTTGCAGTGAAAATGGATATCTTGAAAGATAAGGACTTTATGCCAATCTTCATTGATATGTTCAGGGAGCTGCCTTGTCTGTGGCAGATAAACCACCCGGAATATAAGAACCAAACAAAGAGGAAGGCAGTGCTGGATAATTTGTTGGAATTTGTGAAGACGGTGATCCCCACGGCAGACATCATCTATTTGAAGCTCCTAATTGGTGGCTTGAGGAGCACTTATCTAAGGGAGCACAAGAAGGTCCAGGATTCCCAGAGATCAGGAGCAACAGATGACATTTATGTCCCCAGACTGTGGTACTATGACAGGCTGCATTTTCTGGCAGGTCAGATTAAACCCAGGTCATCACTCTCCACTCTTCCTTCCACGCTTCCTTCCCCCCCAGCTGAGGCTTCTGACGCCCAACCTGGGTCTTCCAGGCAGCAACATGTGGAGGAGCCCAGCTTGAGCCAGGTATAGCATTCCTCAAAATATTTCTCGTTGTCCAATCAATGATGTTAACTAGATGTTAGATTGTAGTACTAATAATTTCTGATTGTGATTGATGAAGCAAAAACTAAAACCATGTCCCTTTTTCATACACAGGGAAGTCTCAGCCAGGAGGTGGCTGGGCCAAGCAGGCTGCCTGATATCCAGGTCCCTCCCCTACACCTTCAAAGACAAAGTGCCAGGAAGAGGAGTAACCTGGAGGAGGCTGCCATAGGCCTCTTTTGGAAGGCTACAGAGGCCCTGAGAACCCCCCACACTGTGCAGGAGGACTTTGCTGGCATAACTGCATGCAAAATGATGCAGATGGAGGCGGGCCAATGACTCCTGTGTGAGTTCCTAATTTTGGAAGCTCTCAATAACGGGTTGAGGGGCCAAATAACATGTGCTACCCACATTTGTGACCTCACACATGGTCCTCCTCCTCCTCCTCCAGGTCCTACTCCTCCTCCTCCTCCTCCTCCTCCAGGTCCTACTCCTCCTGCTGCCACATCTCCAACACCAGAGCCACAGCGTGGAAGGAAGCATCTAAGGAAGACCAGAGAGTGATGGCCCTGGGTTCAGTCTGGTCTGGCAAAATATGCAGGCTCTTGTAGTACCACAGCCTGGGGACACAGATGACATCTGCTGCTTTCCGGATCTCTGGGACTTCTGGACCAGACTGCACTCCCTTAGATAAGGACTCCTCAGGCCACCAATTTTGCTGTAAAATAATTGATGTATGCCCTGGGGGTCAAAGGCTTCACCAATTTCTGCTGTTTCTCCAGCGTTGCCTCCCTCTTTGTTTGGTTCTGAGCCCTTAATAAAGGAATTTTTGTTTCAATTATACTCTCCTATGTGTGTTTTCCTTCCAAAAGGACAGTTTGTTTGTGAGGAGGCAGGTACATTTCAAAAATACAATGTGAAATTAACAAGAGACACCAACACCAAACAATCTCCTTGAGATTAAATAATACAAGATAATAATGGTGTTGTGGTAACTTGACACACAAAACACACACAAAAATATTATGGAGTAAAACACAAAATAAAAAAAAAAAAAAAAAAAAAAAACAGCCTTGAAAAAAAAAAAAAAAAATTAAAAACAACCAAAAAGAAATTTGGTCAGATGTGACAAATCAAAATATATTGAGGGAATCCTGATAAATAATAAAGAAATAAGTTTTTGAGAAGTCTGTGTGAATATGAGCAGCAAAACTACTTCATTCTTCTCACATTATAAACAAGAAGAGAGTGCACTGCATTAAACAATTTTTGACATTGCAGCGTGACGAAAGTGCTGTAACCATTCCGAACGCTAATTTTACCAGAACGAGCTGTTCCATCTCGGGAATTTCTTCTGAGCATGTGTGGCACTTTGTGCGTCGGAATTGTCCACACACGGTCGGAATTGACGTGATCGGATTTTGTTGTCGGAAAATGTTATAGCCTGCTCCCAAACTTTGTGTGTCGGAAAATCCGATGAAAAAAGTACGATGGAGCCCACACACGGTCGGAATTTCTGACAACACGCTCTGATCGCACATTTTCCGTCGGAGAATACAACCCTGTGTATGGGGCATTAGGAATAACTCACTTAAATCTGGCCAAACAAGAGTCTAGTAGACATCCCGGGTATGATAAAGTTTGAAAAACGAAATCATAAATTATAATATAATAAATAAATATAAATAATTATAACAAATAATAATATAATGATAATAAACATTATTCAATAATGTAATCAAATCAAAAACACTGAAATTTGCTCAGTTGCAGAACTGTCGCTGTCATTACTTTCAGTGTTTGATAACGGATTTCCCCACAAATCACTATCGCTCAATTCTGTATGTGATTCTAATTTATTATCGCTGTTTTCTAGCTGGTCTAAAACCACTTTTGATGTAAAGGGACGGTTTGGGTTGCTATGGACAATCTCCAGTTTCCAGGCAGAAAGAACAGTGTTTATAATATAAAACTGCATGCAGGGCACTGGACAAACCACTAGGGACAAAAGGGATGTGAATATGTATTGTGTGTTTTACTTTTTGAATTTAGCGCTGTTCACTGTCCCCGTGCGTCGCAACGCTCGCAGGGAGCGGAGCTTAGCTCCGTGATAGATCGACCGGAGGACGGCTCACTCACACAGCAGGGAGACATCACAAGATCCTGTGGACAAACTAAGTAACATGTACCTGGATCCTGCAATGCAATCCCGAGTATGGGTCTAGGTTACCGCTTTTGGTACTGAAAATCCACCCCGAGCCACACTCGGGAATACCGCCAGGGGGGTTAAAGTGGTTGTAAACCCTTTTGTCTTGCTTTTTATATATAGGTAAACCTAGAATAAGGCTTACCTATAGGTAGTGGAAATATCTCCTAAACATGCGCCGTTTAGGAGATATTTCACCTGTAGTGCACCAATGTCATCATCGGCGCCTGCACTGTGAGGAAACAAACCACCATTCTTCCCTAGCTTGTGCCGTGACTGACAGCTCCCATGCCCATACGCGAAAGTGACGTCACGGCCAGTCACGCAGCCCCGGAAGGAAGAGGGGCGAAGATGGATGCGGCCTGAACAGAGGACAGCACGGGCCTCGTTTGCAGGTAAGTGTCAGATAATGGGCTAGTATGCAATGCATACTAGCCCATTATGCTTTTAATTTGCGGGCCTTGTGGGAAGCAAAAGAGGAAGTAAAACCCATCGGGGTTTACTTCCTTTTTTAAGACTTTATTGGCAATTGACACTTGTAGTAGGTGTCAGTGTTTGAGTTATGAAACAAAAAACATTTACTGTACTTACTGTTGGAATATAATGTACATAAGTTAACATCTTGGCGTCGAAGGCATACAAATATGTGGCCTGTCAGATTGCAGATTGTGTACCTGTCAGATTGTGTACCAGATTGCAAACACAGCTGTGCTGAGAGCCTCGTACACTTCTGGCACAGTTACTGGTGACTAACGGAGAGCTCCCAATTGCTACTTCCAATCATGTGCTTTCCAATCATGTGACCGTTGTGACAGCCAATCATGACGGTCACATGATCATAAACCCTGACCCACCTCCCGGCATCTGAAACCCCTTATAGGGTCTGGGAGGTGCCAGTGCCAAAGGGTTAAATCAAGTTAAATATTTGGAAAGCAGACCTGAGCAATAAACGTGCATTGCATTGCATCATCATTTATTACAGAAAAATATCTATTACAGAAAATAAAAATTTTACTTGGAGGTATATTTTCCCTATAAGTGTGCATGTAAACTTTAGGTAAAAGCAGGAAAATGTACCTATAGTTTCGGTAAAAACAGGACAATTGCAACATCTCATCATTATATAATTTAAATCATCATTATATCAGTATTTGTGTGCTGTTTCTTGAATGTTTTTTTTCTGCTTGTTTTTTTCATTCTATGAAAAAAAATCCAAAAAATAAGGATGCTAATGAGGGGAAAATATGGGGCACAAGGGCAGGTCAAGGATAGTTAAAAAGAGATTTCCTGATGGCTCCATGTCAGCCTACCACTGGGTATACCCCACCCATACCCCCACCTGTCAGGACCTAACTCATAATTTTGACTCCCTCCCCCAGGCTGGCGTTCCTTTCCTCTCCTTTCCTCCATGTATCAGGACAGGTACAGTCTTAGAAATATGCTAAAAACCTGTGAAATGGGGTGACTGGCTTCTTCTCTCCTCTCCTCCCCTCCTTTCTACCACGATTAGAGCAGTAAGAGCTGCTGTTTACATGCACTATAGCTGGGCCCAATCATGTCTGTGTGCTCCAGGCTGGTTAACGAAGGATTCTGGGTTCCAGTGAGACTATGCAAGGAGAAACGACTAGGGACATCGCCTGTTCGATTGTTCGTCGAATTGCGAACGTTATGGGCCGTTCCCGCCAAATTAGAGTGGCGCGTCATGGCCCATAATTTACTGCGGCATCGCAGTGCATTGCTGGCTGATGATTGGCCAAGCATGCACTATGACCCGCATGCTTGGCCAATCACAGCGCCGTCTGTACAGAGAGCTGTAATTGGCCAAAGCCAGGGTGGCTTTGGCCAATTAAGGCTCAGGGGGTTTAGTACAAGCCCCACACTGTATAAGGCTGCCTGCGTGGTGGCCTTGTGTAGTGTGTTGCGGCGGCAGAGAGAGATAGACGGAGAGAGCTAGCTGCATTTACAGTGTATTGTGTATATATGCATCCTAGGTATTGTATATATATATATATATATATATATATATATATATATATATACATATTTATACTGTATTCAATTTAGCTAGATCCGTTCCTGTTATTCTCTTCCTAATACACTGACAGGCAGGCAGGTGTTTTTACAGTATTTACAGTATTTACAGTTAGTGTACTGTGTCCTTTGCACAGTGTGCACCTAAAGCTACCTGAAGAAAATTGCTGGTGTTCTTCTGATCCAATTAGTACCACAGGCAGGCAGCTGCAGTATTTACAGTTAGTGTACGGTGTCCTCTGCACAGTGTGCACCTAAAGCTACCTGAGGACAATTGCTGATGTTCTGTTCCTATTAATACCAGAGGCAGGCAGCTGCAGTATTTACAGTTAGTGTACTATGTCCTCTGCACAGTATGCACCTAAAGCTACCTGAAGACAATTGGTGGTATTCTTCTGATCCTATTAATACCACAGGCAGGCAGCTGCAGTATTTACAGTTAGTGTACTGTGTTCTCTGCACAAAAGCTACCTGAAGACAATTGCTGGTGTTCTTCTGATCCTATTAATACCACAGGCAGGCAGCTGCAGTATTTACAGTTAGTGTACTGTGTCCTCTGCACAGTGTGCACCTAAAGCTACTTGAAGACAATTGCTGGTGTTCTGATCCTATTAATACCACAGGCAGGCAGCTGCAGTATTTACAGTTAGTGTACTGTGTCCTCTGCACAGTGTGCACCTAAAGCTACCTGAAGACAATTGCTGGTGTTCTGATCCTATTAATACCACAGGCAGGCAGCTGCAGTATTTACAGTTAGTGTACTGTGTCCTCTGAACAGTGTGCACCTAAAGCTACCTGAAGACAATTGCTGGTGTTCTGATCCTAATAGTACCACAGGCAGGCAGCTGCAGTATTTACAGTTAGTGTACTGTGTCCTCTGCACAGTGTGCACCTAAAGCTACCTGAAGACAATTGCTGGTATTCTTCTGATCCTATTAATACCACAGGCAGGCAGTTGCAGTATTTACAGTTAGTGTACTGTGTCCTTTGCACAGTGTGCACCTAAAGCTACCTGAAGACAAGTACTGGTGTTCTTCTGATCCTATTAATACCACAGGCGGGCAGCTGCAGTATTTATGCCCCGTACACACGGTCGGATTTTCCGATGGAAAATGTCTGATCGGAGCGTGTTGTCGGAAATTCCGACCGTGTGTAGGCTCCATCGGACATTTTCCATCGGATTTTCCGACACACAAAGTTTGAGAGCAGGCTATAAAATTTTCCGACAACAAAATCCGTTGTCGGAAATTCCGATCGTGTGTACACAAATCCGACGGACAAAGTGCCACGCATGCTCAGAATAAATAAAGAGATGAAAGCTATTGGCCACTGCCCCGTTTATAGTCCCGACATACGTGTTTTACATCACCACGTTTAGAACGATCAGATTTTCCGACAACTTTGTGTGACCGTGTGTATGCAAGACAAGTTTGAGCCAACATCCGTCGGAAAAAATCCTAGGATTTTGTTGTCGGAATGTCCGAACAAAGTCCGACCGTGTGTACGGGGCATTACAGTTAGTGTACTGTGTCCTTTGTGCAGTGTGCACCTAAAGCTACCTGAAGACAATTGCTGGTGTTCTTCTGATCCTATTAATATCACAGGCAGGCAGCTGCAGTATTTACAGTTAGTGTACTGTGTCCTCTGCACAGTGTGCACCTAAAGCTACCTGAAGACAATTGCTGGTGTTCTCATACTAATAATACTACAGGCAGGCAGTTGATTCTACTAGCTGCAGTATAATCAGTATATATATATATATATATATATATATATATATATATATATATATACATCCCAGCTTTGTGCAGCTACATCTCACTGCAGGCCATTAGTATGTCTGGAAGGCCAACAAGGAGAGGCAGACAGTCACAAGCCAATAAAAGAGGGCAAGCAGGCTCTGTGTCTAGAGGCAACAGTGCTAGTTGTGGACACAGTGCATCCTCATCAGCATGTGGCCGTGGGACACGCTTGTCCTTTTTTTCGGCAGCTGGCCGCATTGAGCCGCAATATGCCGAAAACTTGGTAGAGTGGATGACCAAGCTGTCCTCATCCTCCTCATCCTCTCTCACCCAGGCTCAGGGTACTTTGTCTGGCAAAGCAGCTGCCAACGTGCCCTCTTCCCTCAGCTCAATGGCATCAATCACCCCTTCCCTAGCCCCACCATGTCCTCCTGTGGAGTCCCCCGAACTGTTTGACCACAGTGTTGGGTACATGCTCCAGGAAGATGCCCAGCGTTTTGAAGGCTCTGATGATGGTACCCAGCTAGAGGAAGGCAGTAACATGAGCCCAGAGAGAGGGGGTGCCCAAGAAGGACAGCAATCTGGCAGTCATGTTCCCCCAGCTGCAGCATACTGCCAGTTTGCTCCAGTGATGAGGAGGGAGGGGATGATGAGGTCACTGACTCCACATGGGTGCCTGATAGTAGAGAGGATGAGGAAGAGGCACATCTCCAATGAGGCAGGATGCCATCCAGGGGCCAGCTTAAGGGCAGCACACCAACTGCATCACACCGCAGAGCTCCGCATGTGCAGGGCGCTGCTGTCTCTGCACATTATTCCAAAGTTCTTTGGTATGGGCCTTTTTTGAGATGAGTGCATCAGATCGCACCACTGCTATTTGCAACATATGTCTCAAGCATATTTCGCGTGGTCAAAACATCACCCACTTGGGCACCACATGCTTGACCAGACATATGTCGACCTGCCATGCAGTTCATTGGCAAGCGTACCTAAAAGACCCACACCAAAGAACAAAGCGGACCTCTCCTTGCTGCTCATCAGCTGGGAACTCCAACCCCACTATACCTTCAGTCCTCTCTGAAACCTGCACTGAGAGGAATGAAGGTGTAGAATTAGGTTTGTCACAGCCAAGTACTTGTGGGCAATCTGCTATCGGTACACCGACGTCAGATTGTACCAGGCAAATTTCCCTGTCCCAGCTGCTGCACCGGTGAAAAAAGTTCGCTCCCAGCCATCCACATGCCCAGTGGTTGAATGCTAGCTTGGCAAAATTGCTAGCACTTCAACTGCTGCCTTTTCAGTTGGTAGACTCTGTCCCCTTCCATGAGTTTGTGGAATGTGCGGTTCCTCAGTGGCAGGTTCCCAAACACCACTTTTTCTCATGGAAGGCAATTCTGGCAATCTACCGGCATGTGGAAGACAATATCTTGGCCTCGCTGGACAGGGCGGTCAGCGGTAAGGTGCATATTACTGCTGACTCCAGCAGGCATGGACAGGGACGTTACCTATCTTTCACCGCGCACTAGGTGACTCTTCTGGCAGCTGGGAAGGATGCAGGACAGGGTGCAGTAGTGTTGGAGGTTGTTCTGCCACCACGCCTCCAAAATTCTACTAGTGGTGATTCTGCCACACCTCTCTCCTCCACCCCCTCCTCTTCTTCTTCCTCCATGGCCTCTTCCTGTGCTGAATTTAACCTGCCTAATCTGTGACATGCCCACCAGGTGGAACTCAATGTTGGCCATGCTTCAGCAGCTGCACATGCAGCAGAGGGCCATCAATGAGTACCTATGCGACTATGGCACCAGGACAGGGTCAGAGGAGCTTGTTTTTTTTCCCCACGCCAGTGGGCTATGATCAGGGATGCGTGCACTGTCCTGTCACCATTTGAGGAGGCCACGAGGATGGTGAGCAGTGACAGTGCATGCATCAGTGACACTGTCCCTCTTGTTCACCTGTTAGAGCACACGCTGCATGGAATAATGAACAGGGCACTTGAGGCAGAACAGAGGGAGGAAGAGGAGGACTTCCTTGCCTCTCAAGGCCCCCTTTATCCAGACAGTGTTCCTGCATGCCCGCCGATCACACAGGAAGAGGACGAGGAGGAGGAGGATTGTGTCAGCATGGAGGTGGAGCCTGGCACTCAGCATCAGCAGCAGTCTTCAAGGGATCATTTACAGTCCAAAGAAACCCATGGACTTGTACGTGGCTGGGAGGAGGTGGCTGCGGATCATGTCGTCCTTAGTAACCCAGAGGACTCCGGACCGAATGCCTCAGCAAACCTACGCTGCATGGGCTCCCTGATTCTGCAAATCCTGCGGAAGGATCCCTGTATTCGTGGTATCAAGGGGAGGGATCATTACTGGCTGGCAACCGTCCTTGATCAACGTTACATTGGTAAGGTTGCGGACCTTATCTTGCCGTTGCAGAGGGAGCAGAGGATGAAACATCTTCGGGAGGCCTTGCAGAAAGGTTTATGCAATGTTTTTCCAGAGCCTGGGAGGTTACAATTTCCTGGTCCTCCTGGACAACCTGTTGCTGAGGCTTCGGCCAGTCACAGAAGGAGCGGTGGAGAAGGTGGTCGTCTGACCGATGCGTTCAGACAATTTTTTAGTCCGCAGCCCCAAGGTATGATCAGTTCCAGCAAGCATCGCAGCATCTGATTCACATGGTGCAGGATTACCTAGGGGCAAGATCAGACTTGGACACCTTTCCCACCGAAAATCCTCTGGGTTACTGGGTCTTGAGGATGGATCACTGGTCAGAGCTTGCACAGTATGCAATTGAGCTACTGGCCTGTCCTGCATCCATCGTTCTTTCGGAACGCACATTCAGTGCTGCTGGAGCTTTTGTAACCGATCACAGGGTGCGCCTGTCCACCGAATCGGTCGATCGGCTGACCTTCATAATAGTGAATCAGTCTTGGATCACCAGCTATCAAGCACCTGATGTAATCGAATATTTTTATTTTTAAATGTGAGATCCCTTCAATGCTGCCTATGCTGATGCTGAGTGACTATCCTGTTATACCGAATGACAATCCTCTTCCTCCTCAATTATCATGCTGATAGCTTGTAAGAACATTTTTGGTTCTGGGCACCACCAGTGGCTAAGGCCCAATTTTTTTGCCCCTGTTTAACAGGGGCGTGTAATTACAATTTTTGATGCAATACTTTGCAGCAGGGCTCATTCCTGCACTCCAACTATAGTATCTGTGAGGGGTCACAGTGTTGTGGCAGCGGTGGCTAAAGCCCAATTTTTCTGCCCCTGTTTAACAGGGGCATATAATTACAATGTTTGATGCAATACTTTGCAGCAGGGCTCATTCCTGTGCTCCAACTATAGTATCAGTGAGGGGTTGCAGTGTTGTGGCTGCGGTGACTAAGGCCCAATTTTTCTGCCCCTGTTTAACAGGGGCATGCAATTACAATTTTTGATGCAATACTTTGCAGCAGAGCTCCAACTGTGAGGGCTTACAGTGTTGTGGCAACACCACCACCACCAAAGGCCCAATTTTTCTGCCCCTGTTCAACAGGTGCATGTAATTACAATTCTTGATATAATATTTCACAGCAGGGCCCATTCCAGCGCCCACCAAGAGTAACTGTGAGGACTTACAGTGTTGTGGCACCAGCACCACCAGCACTACCAAAGGCCCAATTTTTCAACCACTGTTCAACAATGGCATGTAATTACAATTCTTGATCTAATATTTCACAGCAGGGCCCGTTCCTGAACCCACCAAAAGTAACTGAGAGGGCTTACAATGTTGTGGCAACAACAACACCTAAGGCCCCAATTTCTGCAGAGTATATAGGGCAGGCCCCTACTTTCAAACATCCAACTTACAAATGACTGCTACTTGCAAATGGAAGGAGACAACAGGAAGTGAATGAAATATACCCATAGGAAGGGAAATTCTCTCCTGTAAGAGTTAATATGGGAAAAACATGTCTCCTCTCCACTGATGCTTTATCACCAATCCTTGTTTCACTTAAAACCCCAAATTTTCAAAAAACATTTGTCTTTGGGACAGAAAGTGAGGTGAAATCTTCTGAAGAGGTGCGCAGACAGCAAAACAAATGTTACAGGGGAGATAACCCTTCCCTATGTTTTCCAAAAAGCTTAAAAATAGATTTTTTTGGCTGGAGCTACATTTTAAAAATGTACCAGTTCAAAATTACAAACAGATTCTACTTAACAGCAAACCTACAGTCCCTGCTGTTCAGAGTATATAGGGCCTGGGGGCCCCACGCCTTTCCTTTTTTTAATTTGGGTGCAGGGTTTCCTTTAATATCCATACAAGACCCAAAGGGCCTGGTAATGGACTGGGGGGGTACCCATGCCGTTTTTCTCACTGATTTTCATCCATATTGCCGGGACCTGACATAACATTAAAGCCGCAAGCAGTTTTAAATGACATTTATTCCTATACAAATGTCATTTTGTGCAGGGACTGTTCTAAACATGGGAAACACGCGCCACTTTATAGGCATACTATAGACACCCCCCAGGTACGATATTTAAAGGAATATTTAACTTTTTATCACTTTAAGCATCATTAAAATCACTGCTCCCGAAAAAACGGCCGTTTTGAAAACTTTTTTTTGCATTGATACATGTCCCCTGGGGCAGGACCCAGGTCCCCAAACCCTTTTTAGGACAATAACTTGCATATTAGCCTTTAAAATTAGCACTTTTGATTTCGAACGTTCGTGTCCCATAGACTTTAACAGGGTTCTAAAGTTTGCGCGAACTTGCAGTCCGTTCGCAGGTTCTGGTGCGAACCAAACCGGGGGGGGTGTTCGGCTCATCCTTACTATCGACATGTCAGTAGAGCATATCAACATCCTTACCATAAAACAGACATATTGTTCTTTTCCTGCTTTTGTGGTCTTTACCCAGCTTTGTAGACCTTTTACTAGCTGCACATCCCTACTTACTCAGAGCTGTTTTTCTGCATAGTCAATATAGGCCATGTCCTATGCTGCAAGGCTGTCAGGACCGCATACAGCTATTTACACATAATATTATTAACTAGGTCTGTACAACTAGAACCAATCAATAATCAGAAAAGGATAACAGCTTTTCCTATTCTTTTAGTTCTATAAGGACTGACATAGAATGGACAAACTGTATCTTTCGGTCTAAGGAGGAGAAAGTATAAATCTGGCTCTATGCAGTCTGGGTAATTTAACGCTTTATGTATATTCATTATCAGATCTGAGCCATACATCTATATCCCCTTTTTTGTTGAAGTTATCTTGGTATTTTTAAGCAAGAATCAAAAAATCTGTTGAAATGAACTGTTCACAGTTAATGCATATACTGTAAATAACTACTAATGTATAACAGATATTTATGATGGAATAAAAGTAGAAGAGGTTAAAACCAGAATAGCAGTAATTTGGTCAAGACAAATTCATACATATTAGCATTTGCTAATTTTGCAATATTCAATTCAGAATTTTGTGTGCTACTGGGGATATTTTTTTTAGATAGAGTACAATTATATCTGTTGAAATTTGGTTCAAAAAGAACTTTTTCTGACAAACAGTCTAAAGACAACAGTCAGTTTGGAGGACTAGAGAGACAGTGATACGTGGCTTCAAATGGAAGATGTGCAGTTTTTACAAAGAAAAAAAAAACTATAAAATTATGCTATTTATTTCAGAAGTTACATTTTACAAGACAATGAAAGACAGTTAACCATATGTAGCACATATTTAGATTTTTCACAGTGACATCAATTGCCATATAGGAAGGCGAGAGGGAACTCAAAAGTCCTTAATTAAATAATGTGTTGAATATTGCTATCATAATGACTCAGTGTGCAATGACTAATGCACCTCTAAAACTGCTATTTCCATGCTGTTTCACAAATATGTCAGCTGAATCCCTACAATGTGGCACAGTAAGACAACATCTGACGTACAGTACATTAAAGCCCTATGGGGAAGTCACAAAAGGAAAAGTGATTATTAATTTACTTTCATTAATTAAAATGGTCTCTTCCTATTGACATCTTAGTACATCACATGGGGAAAAATCTGTAACTCCTCTTCCTTTTTGGTAATTAATTAAGGTTGGAAGCAATCTGTTACAAGATAAATTGTTGCATGACAGTAAAATTATTTTTTGGCTTAAGAATTTTGTTTTGCATTTTGAACCAGGTAAACAACTACAATTTAAACTTGTGTTTACATTTATTTAACTTGTTTTAAAGCAATACCCAAACCCCAAAAAAGTATTATATTGCAGCCTACCAGTTCTTTGATGTGGTGACTGCTTTCATTTTTTTCTTTTTTTTTCAACTGTTGATCTTTCTTTAACAGCCCAAGCTGTCCAGCAGAAGTGGAAGTTAGAGAAAACCCATTTAACATCAACATGGGTGCTTACAATAATGAGCTTTTATTCATTTATGTAGCACTTGTATCTCAAATGGAAAAATAAACTGTAACTACCTAAAAAGTGTTAGCTGGAGCTCAGCTGAAATTTGTTAGTCAAGACCATCTGAAATAAATATTTGGGTTTTTTTTTGGAACCCCCTATTTATTATAAATATGTATTAACGTGTCTATTCCTATAATTAGCTAGTCTATCAAAGCTCTGATAATGTTAATGGTGATGGTACAATAACAAGGATAGCTCTAAAAATAAACACACTGCTTAAATAAGCAAGGGTCTCATTTATTTCCCAACAAAGTAGGAATGCTAACATAGAAACACTAAAAGTAGACTTCAGAACAAATAAAACAAAAGAACATAGATGATACTTTACGTAAAGGTGTCCTCTTTGGCTGGGTTCAAAAGGGCAAGAGCCAAGAGCAAAGAGAGAAAACTTTAGACTAATCAGTACTTTAAAAGACCACTCAGATACCTCCCACACAAACACCCATTGTATGCCTATCTAGCCATTCTGACAAATCAAAATCGATAAGAGGCAGTCCTTCAGTCCTTCTTAATATATTCTTCTTCTGCCCATCCTCCAGGACGCATGCTGCAGTGTCCACTAGGAGCAGCATTCGTCCATGTATCACCACTATTTGAACCGGGTCACCCTTCAGTGACAGCTGGTCTTTGATCTTCTGTAACTCAGGACATTTTAATTTGCACCTCCCTAGGAGGTCTTATCTGGTGCTTCTCTACCCCCATACCTCACATCACGAGGCCTGTGAGAACATCCTGTTAGGATATGTATTTCCATTTATCACTCCTTGTCATGAACCCTGCTGGTTCAACGTGCAAATTCTAACTTAGGCCAAATGGCTGTATTAACCAGGAAGAAAAACTCCAGAAATATGATATTAAACCATGTTGCCTTCCAAAATACGCCTGTTAAAAAAAATATTTGTAATGCCTGGATCTACCGCTAATAATTGTTACCAGTGTAGTTCACTTATATAGGTGTATTATCAACCTTTCACCATGCAGTAATTACCACATGGTGCAGTCCTTGTGACCAAAAAAGGGGAGGAAAACCTTCCAAGAAAGCCACAACTGCGGGACACTACAGTTGAATCCAATACATTTTATTATAGAAAAAGCACCATAAATATGAAAAACAACAGCAATTCCGGTGTAAACCTTCCAAAGCAAACATTAAAAAGACAAGGTTGTCATTAAAAGAGGGATCACAGGTGCACATACATCCATTCAACCAATCACACTAATAACTTCAGGGATTTGAAAATAATAGTAAATGTTGCAAAACTTCCTTTATCTCTATCACAGTTCCAAGGCAGTCCCAGATTTCAATTATGCCAAAAGGAGAGTATACATCTGGTTGCTAGTTAAATGTTGATGCAATTAAGCAGGTAAGGTATTCCCAGAGCTGCCCTATAATCAAAAAATGTGTGTGACAGTCCAGAAATAACTGGAAGTCCTTACAACCTAGGATTGGGCTCTCATTTACCTATGTGAGGCATTGGTGGCTGACATATACAGGCTACAATGTCCAGGAGCAGGCTGCAGGGATCAGCCTCTGGTGAGCTATATTGAATATAAAGATTGTTCATCCATGGAATGGAGTATGGGGAGGGAGGATGTATACAAGGGGAAGACAGAAATAAAATGGCAGCCATTTTCTAAAAGCTCTGGTTGCCAGAAGTGGAGCGGCAGCCATTTTCTAGTGGATGCTCAACCATAACATGTAAACATCCGTTCGGCGGCCATTCTCCTATGGCTCAAATGGCCGGAAATATGCCAGCGGCCATTTTCTTGTGGATGTCTGCCCGTAATTGGTAAACGAACTGTTTTGCATAGTTACACAGGCCTCCTAAAAACATGATAGTTAGAGATTGTGTGAGCAATATACAGCTTGCAGCCATAATTAGTAAACATACCTAGGGGTCATATGGTAAGTGACCGGCAAGACTGAAAAACATATATAAATAAAGAAAAATGTCAATAAAATAAAAAAATTTAAAATGATGAAAAACATGATTTTAAAATTGGTTTTAAAAAACTGTGTTATAACGGAAACAGGGTAAGCCACACATACACCGACCATAATGTGGGATATATCACCAATATCGATAGTGTATATGAATAAATAAATATAGAGGCAAATAAAAGTACACATACACCAGAAATGATGTCGGCGAATACATTGCACATAATATAAATGAGGATAAGTGCAGAGAAGACAGGAAAAATATAACAATGAGAATATGAGCATATAAAATATCTATATAAAATATAAAAGTATTAAAAATCGCTAATAAAACAATTAGGATCAAATTCTAATTTAAGACACTGAGGTGCGAAAGTGTCCAACGTGAAAATCTACTTTGATTCTAATTGACTCAGTGTTCTGACTTTGTGGCCCCCACGCCAATGTTTTACATAGGGTTCTATTCCCCAGAACTTCAATTGCGTGGGATCTTTGTTATGATGAGTGGCGAAATGTTTAGATACACTATGTTTATCAAAACCTTTGATTATATTTTGCACATGTTCTCTTATGCGTATTTTAAGGGGTCTTTTTGTCCGACCTATATATTGTAGCCTGCAACTACTCTCCAGGGCATAAACTGCTCCTTCTGTATTACAGCAGATAAATTCTTTGATTTCATAAGAATTTCCTGTACTTGTGGAGGTGAAGTCCTTTTTCTTTTTATTTGGGCATTTTGTTTCGACGCATGCATAACACCGTTTACAGGGGTAAAAACCTTTGCCGGTAAAAAAGGTCAAGCCTCTACTTGGAGGATCGGGAATGCTTTTCACAATTTTATTGAGGATGGTGGGGGCTCTTCTGTAAACAAATTTTGGAAGACTGGGAAGAATATCTTGCAAATGTCTGTTGGCCAATAGGATGCTCCAGTGACGTTTGATATTTTTTTCAATTTGTTTTTGTTGAGTGCTGTCATCGAAAATAATTGGTATCATGTCTTTTGGGCTTTGCATTTCGGTTTATCTCTCATTAGTTAGTATCTCTCATTAGTATATTTTTCAGCCTTGCCGGTCACTTACCATATGACCCCTAGGTATGTTTATTTATTATGGCCGTGAGCTGTATATTGCTCACACAATCTCTCACTATCATCTTTAGGAGGCCTAAATAACTATGCAACACAGTTTATTTACCAATTACGGTCAGACATTCACAAGAACATGGTCGCCAGCATAGCCGAATGGATGTTTACATGTTATGTTTGAACACCCACTAGAAAATGGCCGCCGCTCCATTTCCGGCGACCGGAGCTACAGGAAAATGGCCGCCACATATACAAATCAATATGCATATAAAAAGACACTTCCAATGCCTCTATTTATCCCCTGATGAAGTCACGTGACTGTGACGAACAAGCGTCGGGAACACTAGGCACCAGAAGTGACGTGGGCGAGCTTGCTGCTCATGTTTATTTGCCTGTTTGATACATTTTAATGTGAGTAACCTACTTTTATTCTGCTGTTACCAAATAAACATTTTAAATTACTACACTATCGAGCATCCCTCCTGTTGCTTACATCTCCCCATGCTTCGAGACTTACTTGATCCAGACACTCCAGGGGCAAAAGGGGGCTCTGATTTCAGATAGATACCAGCAGAGCCGGAGATGCCAGATGGCATACTGGCTCCATAGAAATATATATCCACATGCTGTTACCTTACAGCGGTAAGGTAAGGGGAGATCCACATTATGGATGAGCTTCAAGTTCGAGTCGAACTCATGTTTGAGTCGAACATCGGCTGTTCGCAAGTTTGCTGAACAGTGAACAATTTGAGGTGTTCGCGGCAAATTCGAAAGCTGCGGAACACCCTTTAAAAGTCTATGGGAGAAATCAAAAGTGCTCATTTTAAAGGCTTATATGCATGGTATTGTCATAAAAAGTGTTTGGGGACCTGGGTCCTGCCCCAGGGCACATGGATCAATGCAAAAAAATGTTTTAAAAAAACGGCCTTTTTTTGGGAGCAGTGATTTTAATAATGCTGAAACAATAAAAGTGTAATATTCCTTTAAATTTCGTACCTGGGGAGTGTCTATAGTATGTCTGTAAAGGGGCGCATGTTTCCTGTGTTTAAAACAGTCTGACAGCAAAATTACATTTCAAAGGAAAAAAAGTAATTTAAAAGTACTTGCAGCTTGCGGTACTTGCGGTCCGACAATACACATAAAAGTTCATTGATAAAAATGGCATAGGATTTCCCCACAGGGGAACCCAGAACCAAAATTTAAAAAAAAATGGCGTGGGGGTCCCCCTAAATTTCATACCAGGCCCTTCAGGTCTGGTATGGATATTAAGCGGAACTCCGTGCCAGAATTAAAAAAAAAAAAGGCGTGAGGGTCCCCCTCAAAATCCATACCAGACCCTTCAGGTTCGAAAGGTCTGAAAGCGTCTGGTATGGATACCAGACCTTCAGGTCTGGTATGGATTTTAAAGGGAACCCCGCACCAAAATTTTTAAAAAAATGGCGTGGGGTCCCCCCAAAAATCCATACCAACAGATCCCAGCCCCCCCGTGTGAAATGGTAAGGGGGTACCCCTACCATTTCACAAAAAAAGTGTCAAAAATGTTAAAAATGACAAGAGACAGTTTTTGACAATTCCTTTATTTAAATGCTTATTCTTTCCATCTTCTTTCTTCTATCTTCTTTCTTCTATCTTCTATCTTCCTTTGGTTTCTTCCTCCATCTTCTTCTTCCTCCGATCCTCTGCTTCTTTCTCCAGTGTTCTCTTCTGGCATCTTCCTCCAATGGCGTCTTCTTCCCTTCTTCATTCTCAGGCCGCTCCGCATCCATGATGGAAGGCTCCCGCTGTGTGACGATTCTTGTCTTCTAAAGGTTCTTTAATAATGGAGGTGACCCCGCCCCCTCTGAAGCATGGGGACTTGACGGGAACTTCCCTGTCCATCCCCTCTGATGTCACTGGGAAAGCCTTGGGGAAGTCCCCGTGCGTCGGGGGGGCGGGATCACTGGGTGGCCCCCACCCTCCGTTAATTAAAAACCGTCAGAAGACGAGAAGCGTCACACAGCGGAAGCCTCCCATCATGGATGCGGAGCGGCCCGAGAACGAAGAAGGGAGGAAGATGCCGGACAGGAACACCGGAGCAAGAAGCAGAGGATCTGAGGAAGAAGAAGAAGAAAGAAGATGGAAAGAAGAAGCATTTAAATAAAGAAATTGTCAAAAACTGTCTCTTGTAATTTTTAACATTTTTGACACTTTTTTTGTGAAATGGTAGGGGTACTTTTGTACCCCCTTAACATTTCACACAGGGGGGGCTGGGATCTGGGGGTCCCCTTGTTAAAGGGGGCTTCCAGATTCTAATAAGCCCCCCGCCCGCAGACCCCCACAACCACCAGGCAAGGGTTGTGGGGATGCGGCCCTTGTCCTCATCAACATGGGGACAAGGTGCATTGGGGGGACCCCAAAGCACCCTCCCAATGTTGAGGGCATGTGGCCTGGTACGGTTCAGGAGGGGGGGCGCTCTCTCGTCCCCCCTCTTTTCCTGCGGCCTGCCAGGTTGTGTGCTTGGATAAGGGTCTGGTATGGAATTTTGGGGGGGCCCCACGACATTTTTTTTATTTTGGCGCGGGGTTCCCCTTAATATCCATACCAGACCTGAAGGGCCTGGTATGGAATTTAGGGGGACCCCCACGCCATTTTTTTAAAAAAATTTAGTTCGGGGTTCCCCTGTGAGGAAATCCCATGCCGTTTTTATCAATGAACTTTTATGTGTATTGTCGGACCAACAATTCATATAGCCGCGAGTAGTTTTAAATGACTTTTTTTCCTTTGAATTTTGTCATTTTGCTGTCAGACTGTTCTAAACACGGGAAACATGCGCCCCTTTACAGGCATACTATAGACACCCTCCAGGTACGAAAGTTAAAGGAATATTACACTTTTATTGTTTCACTTTAAGCATTATTAAAATCACTGCTCCCGAAAAAACGGCAGTTTTTAAAACTTTTTTTGCATTGATCCATGTCCCCTGGGGCAGGACCCAGGTCCCCAAACACTTTTTTTTTTTTTCATTTAAAGTTTTATTGAAATGAATAACATAGAATCACACTGTACAATGCAATCTTTGCAGGTGCAACTGCGTACTTTTCACTTAAACCATTTGTTCCATTAATTATATCGAACAAGGGAGAGTCATTCAGTTTTAAACTCTGGGTACTCCCAAATTTCAGTATATTCCCCTTTAAACTTTGTTTTAGCATTAAGTGCTGTATCAACCTATGAAACAAAACTATGTAATCTATAGGGTATGAATGAATAGTTTGGTGTTCACTTTGAACATATATTATTGACATTGTATATTAAGGTTATTTTTAAGAGATCTAAAGCAGAAATTTTCATAACTTGGTGAGAAGTACATGTAGTATAAAGATAGTCCAGTGAGAAAAATAAAAAAATAGAAATACAGGGTAAAGAAGGGTAGGGAGATAAATAGATAGCACCCACCCAGGGTCGCAACTCTCTTTCTTTTGTAGATTAACTGGGGAAGTCCTGTGAGTATTTAAACATCAGCCACGGTTGCCACGTTTTGTGGAATCGTTCAACATTGCCTTTTTCTTGAGCCAGCGTATCCTCCATTTCATACACTTCTCCAATTCTAGTCACCCAAGCGCCCACAGACGGGGTTAGAGTCGTTTTCCAATATATGGGTATTAGTGATTTTGCTGCGTTAGGAAGATGTTTCGTTAATGAATGTTTGTAGCGCTTGAGAGAAAAATTGGACACATGCAGAAGGCAGCATGCTGAAGTTAGATCAATTTTAGTCTCAGTGATTTTTTTTATCAGGGTGCGCACTTCATTCCAAAATGGTTCAATTTTAGAGCAGAACCACCAGATATGAGCTAGTGAGCCCCTTTCTGAGAGACATCTCCAGCAAACATCCGAATTTTGTGTGTTCCACTTATGTAGTTTGTCGGGTGAATTGTACCAGTGTGTCAGTAGTTTGTAGTTCGTCTCCTGCATTTTTGTACTGATAGAGCATTTGTGAGCTAGTATACAAGCATACCTCCATTGTTTGTCCGTTATCTCTATATTGAGTTCCTCCGACCACCTCCTCCCCAAACACTTTTTATGACAATAACTTGCATATAAGCCTTTAAAATTAGCACTTTTGATTATTCATGTTCAAGTCCCATAGACTTTAACGGTGTTCGCGTGTTCAAACAAATTTTTTGCCTGTTCGCATGTTCTGGTGGGAACCGAACAAGGGGGTGTTCGGCTCATCCCTGATCCACATATTACATTGCAGAGAAGACAGGAAGAACACCAGCACTCTATTTCAGAGAGTGGTCACCAGCACCAGCACTTTATTCTTGTTTGCTTACACTGTTTATATACAGTCACTACACATCCTGTGCTTTATATTTCAAAGACTTTTCATGGACACATTCAGTTTATTTGTTTCTTCACTTATGAAAAGGATTTCTTTGTATATACTTATACAGAGTTATTTCATCACTCTTTCTATTTAAGGAGGAATAAGATTAGCATGTGATACGTTCATTATATATATTCAAGGATTTTTATTGTATATTTACCATAGGAATTGCCTCTTTTAAGTGTATCTAACACTGAGAATCCTCCGTATCGCTGTTTGTTGGTGTGCAGTGAGTACATGCATTCCACTTCATGTACTCTGCCTGCTACTGACTGGATTTCATGGCGGAGGTCAATAATGGCCACGGACAGAGTGTCCCTTATGTCAGCTGCTATCGTGTGGAGATCATGTAGGCTCGGCAGCTGGCTCGATGGCAGGTTCCCCTCAGCAGAAGCAGGAGGCGGCTTAGTGGGGGTAAGGCTGATCACGTTGTGGTGCAACATGGGAGCTGAGGCTGAAGGCGGCGCTGCCATGCTGGACGCCTGTGTTTGGAATATCTCCGGGATGTTCTGGCTAAGGCGCCCGCTAATGTCTCGTGGAGCCGAGTTTCTGTGGGATGAGGTCCCCATTGTGTGTGGCTGTCTTGTTGCGGTGTTCCTCGGTTAAGCTACGTTTTGGCTATTGTCTGATGGAGCTCGAGGTTTAAGCAGCCATCTTCCTCAAAGGCAAACCACGCCCCCCCATTGATTATTTTTTATCTTAATTTTTTTATACTTCCAAGAATGGTTGTAGATTGCATTCATTGTTGAGGCCTTGTGGAATTAAAGAACCTAAATTATAAATCCACATTTTTTCCTTTTGTAAAAGGATAGCATCAAAATCACCTCTCCTCATAGGGAGATTTAAAACATAGATGCCTTTCACCATTAACCCCTTAGGGTCACCCTTATAGAACTGTGCAAAGTGCAGTGACAGAGGGCGCTCATCATCCTTTTTCCTAATGCTTCAGACGTGTTCACCAATTCTTACACAGAGTTGTATTTTAATTTTTCCTATGTAGATTTTATTACATGGACACCTAAGCATGTATATTACTCTCGTTCCATCAGATTTGGTGAACACATCGGTTTTGTGCACATATTTACAAACATTACAATGTCCACAGGCATGCATACCGGCTATAGGTGTTAAATTTGTCAGACAGTTTTTGGTCTGTGTCCTCTGATACTCAGAGCTTAATAGTGTGTCATTCAGATTCCAATCCCTGAAGTTATTAGTGTGACTGGTTGAATGGATGCATGCACATCTGCAATCCCTCTTTTAACAACAACATTGTCTTTTTAATGTTTGCTTTGGAAGGTGTACACCGGAATTGCTGTTGTTTTTAATATTTATGGTTCTTTTTCTATAATAAAATGTATTGAATTCAACCATAGTGTCCCGCAGTTGTGGCCTACTTGGAAGGTTTTCCTCCCCTTTTTCCAACAAATCCGCTTTGTGCCTGAAGGGCACACATCACTCTTCTTCAGAAACAGCTCCTTTGGAACAGTCCATAACTGTCTTAGCGTGTTGTGCTTCCCAACATGTGCCGCTTTGCCCCTGAGTGACACACCACCACCATTCTTCAGCGACAGTTTCCATGGCACCATTCCGTGCCTTTACCTCTCCGGTATCTTCACAATGGGGTGCAATACAGGCAAGGGGCGTCCATTCACTCTCTATTCACTAACACACACTCAGAGCCACATATTAACCAGCTTTTAGCTACAGAGCCTTGAGGAGGGCCTTACTCACCCATATTACTAACCTAGTACATATATGTCAAACTATACTAGCACACAAATCAACCCATTACCATAATATATACACGCATATTCGACCCACCAAATTAAACAGTCCACTGCCAACCTCCTATAACCCTTCATTGTGTATACAGGTTGGGATTAGGCAGGCTTTCTCAATGGGACCCTTTCTACAGCAATTTTGGCATATCAGTGGTACTTCAGGACTCCTAATTGGCATCAAAGCCTCTAACTTGTATGAAGAGACATTACCGTCAATTCATCCCTCAACTTGCATAGATAAATGTGAGGCCTTCCTATATAAATGTCGGGTCCAACAACACATACCAACCTGAACCAATAATGAAACTGTAGCAATAATGAGTAATACTACAATGGGATGAATCAAATAAGTCAAAATACCATTGGCCTTACTGGAATGTCCAAATATTACCTCCACCAATACCCTCTAGCATCATTCTCTAGTTGATGCACTACATCCTTTATTTTATTTTGATCATGGTTAGGGATGGGCTGTCTTTTCGGATCGAACATGAGTTCGACTCGAACATTGGCTGTTAGAAAAAGAGAGGCTCCCATCAAATCACACCGAGCGTGGTGGTCCCATCCCTATAAACAGGAACAAAGAAGGTATCCCCCTCAAATGAGACTTTAACAGACCACCCACTCAAATAATGAATAAAATATAATTTTTAATAAAAAACATGTCTAATCTACATAAGACAAAGATGCACAATTTGTATCACATGGAAAACAGAACAAAGACTGTACACATGAACGTCATACAATGTGAATGCCCTAATGCCCAATGCGTTTCCCATTTGAAGTGTTCAAATACCTTCCTCAGGGGCTGAGGGTTCGAAAAGTTTTTTTACGTATATATTGGTTCTAAAAACACAAAAAGATATGTCAGCCAATACATACATTCAGAGCTTGAATAGTATTGAAAGAACATTAGCCATAAACAGTAGTTGGATATAGATGAGTGAACAAAAAAGCAAAAAAATTGCAAAAAAACAATAACCAAACAAGCAAAAAAATATATATACATGAACAAAATATGAACATATCCAAAGTTCTGCGAACATTTGTATTCCAGTGGTTACACATATATGAGGCTGTATACCTGCAGGGTTTATTTATTTATTACTTTTTTGTATTATCTTGTATGTTATTGCTAACTTATTGTATATCATGTTTATATAGGATTTTATCTGCAGTAACTATACAGTGATAGCTATTATATATTTTTTTTATTATTATATAACTCTGCCGGATACATGTCTCAGTTAACATATCCATGTTGGGGATGATTCCATGTGAAAGAATTTGGGTTGTTGCATCTATTTATCTCCACTAGAGGGCATCTGACCATTTGGTGTATTTATTCATTTCTGCATCTGTTCTCTTTTAAATTCCTGTCGTACACTTTTTCCCTTACTCTTTTCTGCTACATTCTTTTCAGTTATTTACTGTCAGTGGCTGAGAGTTTGTTCCTCAGGATACTGATGTCCACTCCCTTAATAACACCCATCCCAGCTCTTATTCCCCCCAAAATAGTGCTAAATACATCCATCCTCTTTTGGTTACTCCTCAGAAATAAGCGTCCTGAATGAACCTCATTCTGTGTCTGCACATCTGTGGGAGTAAGCCACTGGTACAATGACAGCACTTGATTCAGTGTATATTCAGCACATATAGGGTAATACGTTTTTATCAACCACTGTGAGACATTGAAGTGCCATGTGATGAAGACATACTATACCCAGGTAGTGTCAGTAATAGGATCCCTTTAGGACTCAGCACAACTCATCTGACAGAGCCTTTGCCTGGGAAACAACAGTGAATGGCCAGCTCACCTTTAAATCACCTGTATCAGCATTCGGTCAGTGCTTGTGTTAGAGTTTACCTTGTGTTTGATCCAGCTGATATCTGCTCTGTGTATTTCCTGTATGACCCGGCTCGTTTGACCCTGTTTGCTTGCTTCTGATTCGGTACCGTTTGGACTCTGATCTTCCTGTGTATGACCCAGCTTGCCTAGACTACACTTTACCTGATTCTACTGTAGTACCTTCGTCTGCAGCGGTGAACTACAAGCACCAGACAACATCTATCCTCATCTGCAGCGGTAAACTACAAGGTCCAGCAAACATATACCTTCATCTACAGCGGTGAACTACAAGTCCCAGCTGACCTGCTCTGCTCAGACCTGCTCATGGTATGCGCTCTTGTTCTTTGAACTCTTTGCATAATCAGAACACCTGAACTGTTACCTGTTATATGCTCTTAGCCTGACATTAACACGAGCCATACATAATAAAGGAAACCTATCATGGATCCTGAGCAGGCTCAGTTGTTTGCACAGGAACTTTGCTGCTTATACCATCAAGTTCAGGAAATGGCCACAGAGCGCACCAAGGTGCAATCTCCTTCTATTACCACAGCTACAAAAACTCCATCTGAACCAAAAATTCCTTTGCCTGACCGGTTTTCTGGTGACCGTAAAGGGTTTTGCAACTTTAAAAACAGCTGAAAATTATATTTCAAGAGGGTTCAAATCATTATCTCTCTACTACAGGATGACCCCCAGGCTTGGGCCTTTAACCTGGAACCAAACCATCCAGCCTTGCTAACAGTAGATGCCTTCTTTGAAGCCCTAGGGTTGCTATATGATGATCCAGATCGTGCTGCTACTGCAGAATCAACCCTGCGTAACTTAAAGCAAGGAACTACCACAGCTGAAATGTATTGCTCAGAGTTTTGCAGGTGTGCCCCGGAATCTGGCTGGAATAATGCAGCTCTCCGCAGCCAGTTTAGAATGGGTCTTTCAGATGCAATTAAGGATGTGCTCATCAACTTCTCCTACCCAGCCTCATTGGAGGAGACTATGAGTCTAGCCATTAGAATTGACCGCCGCCAGCAAGAGAGGAGACGAGAACAAACTACAGCTGTGGCAAACTATATACCTCCCTTGCCGCCTGACTATTCCACCTCCAGTGCCAAATCTGAGGAAGAACCTATGCAGTTAGGCTCCACCCAGGAACACACGCGCTGGCGTAACATGGGACTCTGCTTGTATTTTGGTCTCAAGGGTCATATACTTCGTTCGTGCCCTACACGTCCGGGAAACTCCAGGACCTAGGTAATTGTGGGGAGGTTACCTTAGGTCTGCTCTCATCTCACCAGGGGGACAATCTTATTCTTTTACCCGCTGTCATTCACTTTGGGACAGGGACTCATGAAATGCTGACATTGGTAGATTCTGGAGCCGCTGAGCATTTTATTGATAAGACTCTGATTACTTTGTCCCTGGAAACTCATGCTCTAGATTGCCCAGTCTGCCTCACAAGATCTAGTGCTCCAATCCATCAACCCTTTCCAGTTACAATTGGGGGCTTTGCATTGGGAGAAGATTTCATGTCTTATCATTGACTCTCCGTCCGCTCCTTTGCTCCTAGGCCTTCCTTGGCTTCAGAAGCACAATCCTGTAATTGACTGGCGAACAGGAAATATTCTGGCTTGGTCCAATCAGTGTAAAAAGAACTGCATCCAGCACCCTGTTCGACTTGCTACCTATCAAGTGGGAATGGAACAGATTCCACTTTGTTATAAGGACTTTTGGGATGTGTTTTCTAAAGGGATTGCTGACACTTTACCTCCACATCGCAGTTATGATTGTCCCATTGACCTCTTGCCTGACACTACACCTCCTCGAGGGAGATTCTTTCCACTGTCTGAGCCAGAGAATCTTGCCTTGCAAGAATACATCCAGGAAAACCTAGCTAAGGGTTTCATCAGTCCCTCCACTTCTCCCACAGGAGCAGGATGCTTCTTTGTCCTGAAGAAGGATGGGGGACTGAGACTTTGTGTTGATTACAGAGGTCTAAATAAAATAACTGTTCCCAATCGGTATCCTCTTCCTCTCATCACAGAATTGTTCTCTCAAATCCAGGAAGCCAAAATCTTCTCCAAACTGGACTTAAGGGGAGCCTATAATCTGGTGTGCATCCGTGCAGGCGACGAGTAGAAGACAGCCTTTAACACCAAGGATGGTCATTACGAATGTCTTGTCATGCCTTTCGGTCTCAGAAATGCACCAGCTGTCTTTCAGAATTTTATGAATGACATTTTCCGTGACATATTGGGTCGCTTCATGCTTGTATATTTAGACGATATTTTGATATATTCGCCCAATCTTGAAACACATCACAAGCATGTCTGCTCGGTAGTGGCCTGATTAAAGACTCACTCCCTTTTTGTAAAGCCTGAAAAATGTTCATTCCATGTTAAACAAGTTTCCTAGGCTACCTAATTTCTGACACAGGCCTCACCATGGATCCAGCCAAGATTCAAGCCATTTTAGACTGGGCACCACCTTCAGACCTGAAGGCAGTTCAGCGCTTCCTGGGCTTTGCAAATTTCTATTTGATTTGATTGTAGCCGTATTAGTGCAATTGTGACAGAGAAATTTCTATTGAAAATTCACTAAGAACTTTGCCACCATTGCACATCCCATCCCCTCTCTCACCAGGAAGACTCCAACTATGTTTAAATGGACTACTGATGCCTAGGCAGCCTTCACTCAGATAAAGAAAGCCTTTACCTCTGCACCAATCCTATGCCATCCTGTTCCTGAGCTACCTTTTATTGTGGAGGTAGATGCATCTGAAGTAGGAGTGGGGGCGCTTTTGTCACAGAAGGATCCTGTAAATTTGTTCTTTGAACTCTTTGCATAATCAGAACACCTGAACTGTTACCTATTAAATGCTCCTAGCCTGACATTAACACGAGCCATACATAATAAAGGAAACCTATCATGGATCCTGAGCAGGCACAGTAGTTTGCACAGGAACTTTGCTGCTTATCCCATCAAGTTCAGGAAATGGCCACAGAGCTCACCAAGGTGCAATCTCCTTCTATTACCACCGCTACAAAAACTCCATCTGAACCAAAAATTATTTTGCCTGACTGGTTTTCTGGTGACACCTGAACTGTTACCTGTTATATGCTCCTAGCCTGACAGGTAGCCAGCGTTTGGGAAGAGCTTAGATCTATTTGTAGTGGTTTCCCTTTTTTCTAATGGAGCATGCGTTTGTGAGTAGCCACTGGCACTAAATGTGCAGGGTTCCAGCCTCTCAGGTAAGACATCAACTAGGCGTATCTCCCCATGTCCAGTTCTGGTGTCCCACATGTCCAGTACCTGATACCCTCTCTATAGGACTGCTAAGATTGAGACACCACCCCCACAAGGAAATTTTCACCCTGTTGATGTGTCATCTGGAGCTCCCTAGTCTTGCCAACAAACACTTTACTATGCCTAAGTGTCTGCCTCCTGGCTACCTGTATCATATCAATTTGGTTATGCCAATATATGCCACACACAAAACATACTTCCCTTCTTTTAATTCCTCCCTAAAATAAAAACATAGTTTACATTTCTTGTTCTGAAGGATTGGATAGTTTATATTCCTTCATTATCCTCCAACCCATTGCACTTGTATTTATAGTACATTTGCATTCACAAATTACAGGAGAGACTCCGGCAAAATGTTCCACAAGTCTTGTTAACCACTTAAGGACCAGCAGCAGGTTGGCTCCCCTGGGTGAATCGCCATAACTGTACGTCGACCGCTTAAGAGCTGTAGAGGGGCGCGCGCGCCTGTGGCGTGACGCCAGAGCCGTTGCCAGCGGGCGCGATTGTTCCTGACAGAGACAGAATGGACACCTGTCAATGTAAACAGAAAAAACTCATCAAAAAATTAGCAAACACAGTGTATCAACTAGTGATAAATAAAGAGTTCAATAAACAAGTGTCAATGTGTATCAAAAATTGTTCCATTAGTATTCCACCATCTGGATGTGCTATCCACCATTCCCAGTCATAATAAAGTATAACAATCCAAATAAAAATTAAATTGACCTCTTACCTACTTCCGATGCGCTCTAAATTATAAGAGATCATCTAATGCATGAGGTAAGAAAATGCCCGATGCCTGGCCACATCCTCTGTGTCTTCCCCGACCTCAGCGTCCCAACACCCCTCACTCTGGACTCCTCCATTGCCAGACGTAGCCTGTTAAAGGGAAACATGTTGGAAGGAGTCAGGAGCTGTGATATATAAAAGGGGGGATAATCAGCGCAAACTCAAGAACTCAAAAAATGCAAGCTGAACACTATAGGAAATGACCAAGCCTATATAAATGATGCAAAAAACGATATTAGTGCAGCGCATAAATAACAGTCTATGTAGAAAAGGAGAGAATCCCTTGTGGCATGAAGAGGAGAACAATTCTTCTGTACAAAGTGACGTTAACCTCCATCCCAGACACGCAGATGTGCTTACCAGACAGGGTGGACCTCTTATTACAGGATGTCAAACACGCATGTAATCAGGAGATCCACGACCACTACAGATGTCCAATGCAGCCTCGCAGGTGAGCTCTCCAATACAAGCGCTACGTAAACTGTTGGCGCTATATAAATACTGTATAATCATAATAATAATAATGGCAAAGGGGATATCAGCCGGTGTCAGTGGAATAGACATGCAGCAATCCGGATAAAGGGAGGAAAGAAAGTTCTAAGTGCACTCCACATGGGTAAAAGGTAAATCCAATAAAAGCTTTATTCAATAAAAGATATATAACAAGCGCTGAAGGCGTAATCGTAGAAACAGCGGCTCAAACAGCACACATAAAAGACAGCTTGTTCGTCTTTTATGTGTGCTGTTTGAGCCGCCGTTTCTACGATTACGCCTTCAGCGCTTGTTATATATCTTTTATTGAATAAAGCTTTTATTGGATTTACCTTTTACCCATACGGAGTGCACTTAGAACTTTCTTTCCTCCCTTTATCCGGATTGCTGCATGTCTCTTCCACTGACACCGGCTGATATCCCCTTTGCCATTGTATTGGAAACTCACCTGCGGGGCCGTATTGGACATCTGTAGTGGTCGTGGATCTCCTGATTACATGCGTGTTTGACCTCCTCTAATAAGAGGTCCACCCTGTCTGGTAAGCACATGCGTGTTTGGGAGCTGTGACATGATGAGCATCCAGATTTGTTGGTGATCTCTATGCTTGATCATCCTCTCTACTGCCTAATAATATTATCTCTGTTGTAAGTGCACATCTTAGCTTAAATAACCCACTGTTCTTACATACTATGAAACGAGCTCTCTTTCTGTGTTCTCTTATCCTGCACACACACCTGAGTGAAGCACAGTGATCATCCTAATTGAGGGAATCTGTGCTGGGACTCTGTTGAATATACTTTCAGTGTGGAGCCAGAGTCCAGAGTGACAGGTGTTGGGACACTGGGCCTAGAGCTGTCAGATCCATCCATCCATCTTGGAGGTCGGGAGACACACAGAGGATGTGGCCAGGCTTCGGGCATTTTCTTACCTCATGCGTTAGATGATCTCTTATAATTTAGAGATCATCGGAAGTTGGTAAGAGGTCAATTTAATTTTCATTTGGATTGTTATACTTTATTATCACTGGGAACAGTGGATAGCACATCCAGTTGGTGGAATACTAATGGAATCATTTTTGATACGCATGGACACTTGTTTATTGAACTCTTTATTTATCACTAGTTGATACACTGTGTTTGCTAATTTTTTGATAAAAGTTTTTTTTTGTTTATGAGACAGCGCAACCTTTTACATTTTTAAATTGTTTCATTATCTCCTTGTATCCAAGGAGTGATAAAAGTGCAGCAGTCTACACTAATAATTAGCACAAGATTTTCACACACATTTCTATCTGATTTATTAATTGCATTCTCTCAGTATGCCACTGCACTTCTTTTTGTTTAGCAATCTCCTTCATTCTCAACAGCATGCATACCACATTTGCCATTCTCACTTTCTTGCCTTTCTTAGATGACAGTCTATGTTTCATATCATTATTTTGAACATCACATTGTTTTAATAAATCATTAAATTGGTGGGTCAAAGCATTCTCTGCGGAAGTGTTAAAATTAGTAGAGGCATACTTTTAAGGAAAATTCCAATGACCTCTATTGATATGTAAATTAGCTTGTCTGCCCAGTTCTTACACTAGCTGCAGACACAAGACACACAGAGACAAACGCACAGATACAGCTGTTCCCAAGCTAATATGCATAGGGTAGTTGTGCAGCATAATGGATGTTTAAAATATAATAAATGCATGCCAGTGACGCCATCTCGCCCAGCGCTGCATTCCAGCCCTCTCCATCGAACCTCAGCTGCGCTCCAACCAGGATGTCCAATTTCACCTGGCTATGGGAGACACACACAGCATGGACAGTTGATAGAATGGTCACTGGACCCAAATGTTCCTATACACAGTAACCTCAATGTGAGTTTTTAATGCACCTTCTTTATTAAATATTGCAGTCCATACTCAGAGGCGCCTGTGTCTTTTTTTTCTTGCTCTCTCCCCAAGCTAATATGGACTTCTAGTTCCACAAGGAGACACACACTATTAAATCAGTGCTCTACTCTCTCCTTACCAACACTGACTTTAGCCCTCTTATCTCAGATCGTAGGCCAGATTGATCTTCTATTAGAGCAGAAAGCTATTTCACTTTCACGTGGATAAAAAAAATATAAAGTATAATCTCTATTTCTTCTCAAAGATGTCTGGTTCATCCTATAAATCTGTAGGGTACATCAGTTAACCAAGGGTGATCAGCCCTTTGCTTGCACAACTCAACAGCTAACAGGCCTAAAAACAATTTGCGTTAACAATACAATAAACGTTAACGCATACACATATACCAGCCCAAAATATAAACACTGTACTAACCAGATCTGCGTGTCCACTCACTGACATAATATTTCACAGACCTTTCAGGACCACTCAAGCAGGGCTTCAGAATTCACGAACCAGCGTGAATCTTGTCCACAGTAGAGGAATGCTTTTAATTCTGGGTCTCGTAGAGGACTTAGCTTATAGGAACTCAAGACAAAAATACATTAGGGTTTGGATTCTGTGTAGAATTTCTTTCCACACTCCTGCTTCTGGGGTGCCAAATTAACCACTTGACCACTGGGCACTTAAACCCCCTTCCTAACCAGACCAATTGTCAGCTTTCGGTGCTCTCACACTTTGAATGACAATTACTCAGTCATACAACACTGTACCCATATGAAATTTTTGTCCTTTTTTTCACACAAATAGAGCTTTTTTTTGGTGGTATTTAATCACCGTTGGGTTTTTTATTTTTTGCGCTATAAAAGAAAAAAGACTGAAAATTTGGTAAAAAAATGAATTTTTCTTTGTTTCTGTTATAAAATTTAGCAAATTAGTAATTTTTCTTTGGAAATTTTGGCCAAAATTTATACTGCTACATATCTTTGGTAAAAATAAGTACAACTTGGTGTATATTATTTGGTCTTTGTGAATGTTAGAGAGTCCAAAAGCTATGGTGTGAATATCTGAAAATTGATCACAACTGAAGTACTGACGGCCTATCAAATTTCTTGAGACCCTAACATGCCAGAAAAGTACAAATACCCCCCAAATGACCCCTATTTGGAAAGAAGACATTCCAAGGTATTTGAAAAGATGCATGGTGAGTTTTTTTGAAATTGTCATCTTTTCCCACAATTCTTTGCAAAATCAAGATTTTTTTTTTCTTTTTTTTTTTCACAAAATTGTCATATTAGAAGGTTATTTCTCACACACAGCATATGCATACAACAAATTACACCCCAAAACACATTCTGCTATTACTCCCGAGTATGGCGATACCACATGTGTGAGACTTTTACACAGCGTGGCCACATACAGAGGCCCAACATGCACGGAGCACCTCCAGGCGTTCTGGAGCACCCAGGCCAATTCTTGTATTTCTCTCCTACATGTAAAAATAATCATTTATTTGCTAGAAAATTACATAGAACCCCAAAACATTATATATATTTTTTTTAGCAAAGACCCTAGAGAATACAATGGCGGTTGTTGCAACTTTTTATCTCACACGGTATTTGCGCAGCATTTTTTCGAACGTGTTTTTTGGGGAAAGAAAACAGTTTTCTGCTTTTAAAAAAAACAAAACAGTAAAGTTAGCCCAATGTTTTTGCATAATGTGAAAGATGAAGTTACGCCGAGTAAATAGATACCTAACATGTCACCCTTCAAAATTGCACACGCTCGTGGAATGGTGCCAAACGTCGCTACTTAAAAATCTCCATAGGTGACGCTTTAAAATTTTTTACTGGTTACATGTTTTGAGTTACAGAGGAGGTCTAGGGCCAAAATTATTGCTCTCGCTCCAACGTTCGCAGTGATACTTCATATGTGTGGTTTGAACACTGTTTTCATATGTGGGCGGGACTTACGTAAGTGTTCGCTTCTGCATGCGAGCACACGGACAGGGGCGCTTTAAAATTTTTTTATTTTTTTTTATTGTTTATTTTACTTTATTTATTTTAGTTTGACACTTTTTTCCCCCAAAAAAAAATTTTGATCACTTTTATTTCTATTACAAGGAATGTAAACATCCTTGTAATAGGAATATGGCATGACAGGTCCTCTTTACAGTGAGATATGGGGTCAATAAGACCCCACATCTCACCTCTAGGCTGGGAAGCCTGAAAAAAAAACAAAAAAAAAAAAAACGATCTTGGCTTTGATCTAGCGGTGAGTCGGTAGAAGCACCGGAGGGTGGCGGGAAGGGGGGGGCGTCCCCTCTCGCCTCCCATAAGAACGATCAAGCAGTGGAACAGCCGCTATGATCAATCTTATGGTGTAGGAAATCGCCGGCTGAAAAAGCTGATATCTGAATGATGCCTGTAGCTGCACCCATCATTCAGATATCCCCGCACAAAGTCAAGGACGTCATATGACTGTGGGCGGGAACTGGTTAAAAATTGCAGAGTATTGCAGAGTATTGCAGGGTAGTGCCGGGTATATTGCAGAGTAGTGCGGGGTATTATGCAGAGTATTGCAGGGTATTATGCAGAGTATTGCAGAGTATTGCAGGCTATTATGCAGAGTATTGCAGGGTATTATGCAGAGTATTGCAGGCTATTATGCGGAGCATTGCAGGGTATTATGCAGAGTATTATGCAGAGTATTGCAGGGTATTATGCAGAGTATTATGCAGAGTATTGCAGGGTATTATGCAGAGTATTATGCAGAGTATTATGCAGAGTATTATGCAGAGTATTATGCAGAGTATTGCAGGCTATTATGCAGAGTATTATGCAGAGTATTGCAGGGTATTATGCAGGGTATTATGCAGGGTATTATGCAGAGTATTATGCAGAGTATTGCAGGGTATTGCAGGCTATTATGTAGAGTATTATGCAGAGTATTGCAGGGTATTGCAGGGTATTATGCAGAGTATTGCAGGGTATTATGCAGGGTATTATGCAGAGTATTATGCAGAGTATTATGCAGAGTATTGCAGGGTATTATGCAGAGTATTGCAGGGATGGCTGAGCATGGAGGGATGGATGGATGTGACAGCAATTGTCACTGAGCACCGCTGTGGGCACTACACATGCAGCCCACAGCGGTGCTGCCATCCGATCCCTCCCCCTCTCCCCTCACACTGTACCGATCGGTACACAGAGGGGAGGGATGAACCGGCGTCATGACATGACGCCGGTCTGTTGACATGTGATCGCTCCGTCATTTGATGGAGCGATCACATGGTAAACGGCCGCGATTAGCGGCCGTTTACCGTGATCTGTGATGCGCCGGGTCCTACGGACCCGGCGGTCACGGAAGTTCTCGGGTGCGCGCCCCAGGGGGCGCGCGAGAGCAGTATTCTGGGAGGACGTCCCACGGACATCCACCCAGAACTAGCCGACCGCGCTGCAGCCGTCTTTCGACTATGGCCAGGTCGGCAAGTGGTTAAATAAATTCCACACTCCTGCTTCTGGGGTGCAAAATCAAATAAATATTTGGGGGGTTTTTGGATTCCCCCTATTTATTATAAATATGTATTAACTTGTCTATTCCTATAATTAGCTAGTCTATCAAAGCTCTGATAAAGTTAATGGTGATGGTACAATAACAAGGTTAGCTATAAAAATAAACACATTGCTTACTTGACCGCCGCACGCTGATATGCGTCCTTATTTGAAGGGGGATATTGTTGTTATGGCAGCAGCTAGCTGCCATAACCCCAGTATCCTCTTCTTCGGCCAGCGGTCCGCTTTCTGATAAGAGGGGTCTCTGCAGCGGATTCGCAGCGAGATCCCTTTTATTGGCGGCGGGAGAGGGCCCCCCACCACGCTCTGGTGTCCTCTGCCGCTTACCTGAGTCGTCGGCAGTGGCGGAGGCAATCGGATCTTTAGCCTTGCTGGGCATGGAGACACTTGAGGAGAAGATGGGCCCCCACCCGTCTCCATAACAATGCAAGGCGGAAGCGACATCACTTCAGCCCATAGCTCTTAAAAGGCCATTTAAAAAAAAAAATTTAAATGACAATTTTTTTTAATTGCATTTAAGTGTAAATATGAGATCTGAGGTCTTTTTGAACCAAGATCTCATATTTAAGAGGTCCTGTCATGCTTTTTTTTCTATTACAAGGGACGTTTACATTCCTTGTAATAGGAATAAAAGTGACAGGGGGATCAACTCCAGAGATAAAACGATAATTCTCCCGCTCTACAAGACTCTGGTCCGGCCGCACCTGGAGTATGCTGTCCAGTTCTGGGCACCAGTCCTCAGGAGGGATGTACTGGAAATGGAGCGAGTACAAAGAAGGGCAACAAAGCTAATAAAGGGTCTGGAGGATCTTAGTTATGAGGAAAGGTTGCGAGCACAGAACTTATTCTCTCTGGAGAAGAGACGCTTGAGAGGGGATATGATTTCAATTTACAAATACTGTACTGGTGACCCCACAATAGGGATAAAACTTTTTCGCAGAAGAGAGTTTAATAAGACTCGTGCCCACTCATTACAATTAGAAGAAAAGAGGTTTAACCTTAAACTACGTAGAGGGTTCTTTACTGTAAGAGTGGCAAGGATGTGGAATTCCCTTCCACAGGCGGTGGTCTCAGCGGGGAGCATTGAAAGCTTCAAGAAACTATTAGATAATCACCTGAATGACCGCAACATACAGGGATATGTAATGAAATACTGACACATAATCACACACATAGGGTGGACTTGATGGACTTGTGTCTTTTTTCAACCTCGCCTACTATGTAACTATGTAACTATGTGACACAGTTTTTTTTAAAAGAAACAGTGTAAAAATAAAAGGTAAAATAATTAAGAAAAATTTTTTTTTTTAAACACACCCCATCCCGCCGAGCTCACGTGCAGAAGCGAATGCATACATGATTAGCGCCCGCATATGAAAAATGTGTTCAAACCACACATCAGTAGAGCGAGAGCAATAATTCTAGCCCTAGACCTCCTCTGTAACTTGAAACATTCAACCTGTAGAATTTTTTAAACATCGCCTATGGAGATTTTTAAGGGCAAAGTTTGTCGCCATTCCACGAGCGGGCGCAATTTTGAAGCATGACATGTTGGGTATCAATTTACTCGGCATGACATTATCTTTCACAATATAAAAAAATTGGGCTAACTTTACTGTTGTGTTATTTTTTTATAGAAAAAAGTGTATTTTTTCCCAAAAAATGCGCTTGTAAGCCCTCTGCGCAAATACAGTGTGACAGAAAGTACTGCAACGACCGCCATTTTATTCTCTAGGGTGTTAGAAAAAAATGTATAATTTTTGGGGGTTCTAAGTAATTTTCTAGCAAAAAACCCTGTTTTTAACTTGTAAATAACACATCTCAAAAAGTGTAATGTAGTGTAGTGGTTACAATTGTCGGCATCCGGCGATTAAAAAATCCAGACCAAAAACAGCGTATGGCCCTCTAAACGCTAAAATTATTTTAAAAAATGGTGTGACCAGAATCCAGACCAGACCCTTATCCGAGTGTGCAGCCCGACAGGTCAGGAAAGGGAGGGGACGAGCGAGCGCCACCCCCATCCTGAACCATACCAGGCCGCATGCCCTCAACATGGGGGGAGGGGTGCTTTGGGGCGGGAGGACTCTGACCCCCCACTCCAAAGCACCTTGTCCCCATGTTGATGAGGACAAGGGCCTCTTCCCGACAACCCTGGCCAGTGGTTGTCAGGGTCTGCGGGCAGGGGGCTTATCAGAATCCGGAAGCCCACTTTAACAAGGGTGCCCCCAGGTCCCGCCCCCCCATGCGAATGAGTGGGGGGTACATTTTACCCCTAACTATTGACCAAAAAAAGTAGTGTAGTGTGACAAAAGGCAATAGCCAGTTTTTGACAAGTCCTTTATTAAAAATGTCTTCTTCTTCTTACCCGCTTCTTCATCTGCTATTCCTCTGCCCCTGCTGCCACCACTGACCCGCTGAAGATACAAAAATGACCCTCCTTCAACGCTGCGGCCTGCTGATCTGTCCGCTTCCATGGCATACATTTCATATATAACTATGGGGCGTGGCCAATGGATGGCATCATCCAGAGACCCTGCCCCCTTGTGATATCACGGACCTATCATGCCCTGGCGGTGAAGTCACAAGGGGCGGGGTCTTTGATAGATGTCATCCGCCCCATCGCAGCATCAATTTTTATTTTTTTTACATTTTCAGTGGGTCGGTGGCTGGAGTGGTGGGGGAGGAAGAAGAAGACTGGAGGATGAATCGGGGGAAGAAGAAGACCGGAG
The DNA here is from genome assembly GCF_042186555.1 of Aquarana catesbeiana. Lineage (NCBI taxonomy): Eukaryota > Metazoa > Chordata > Amphibia > Anura > Ranidae > Aquarana > Aquarana catesbeiana. The sequence continues at coordinate 294,061,558 of NC_133324.1, read as the reverse complement.
GAAGAAGGAGAAGACTGGAGGAAGAAGGAGAAGACTGGAGGAAGAAGCGGGGGGACGAAGAAGACACTTTTAATAAAGGACTTGTCAAAAACTGGCTATTGTCTTTTGTCACACTACACTACTTTTTATGGTGAATGAGTATGATGTACCCCATACTCATGAGACGGCACAAGGACAGACGGTGGCAGGAGAAGATGGCTCGGGGAGAAGACAGCTCAGAGCTATTTTATTAATAAAGGACTTGTGAAAAACCGGCTCTTGTTTTCTTTTTACATTTCACTGCTTTTTGGGGTGAATGGGTAGGGGTACGATGTATCTGATACCCATTAACATGGGGGTGAGATCTGGGGGCCCCCTTGTTAAAGGGGGCTTCCAGATTCCGATAAGCCCCCCCGCCCGCAGACCCCGGCAACCACCGGCCAGGGTTGTCAGGAAGAGGCCCTTGTCCTCATCAACATAGGGACAAAGTGCTTTGGGGAGGACTCCAAAGCACCCTCCCCATGTTGAGGGCATGCAGACTGGTACAGTTCAGAAGGGGGGATGCTCGCTTGTCCCCCCCTTTTCTTACCTCCAGGCTGCATGCTCAGATAATGCCGCGTACACAAGACTGGACTTTCCGGCAAACTAGGTCCAACGGGCTTTCGGCAGAGGTCCGACGGACTTTCAGGACGAACTGACTTGGCCACACACAAACAGACTAAGTCCAGTCGAAAGTTTGTTCATTTTGTACGTGATCACGTAAACGGGACACAAAAAGGAAGTTCAAAAGCCAGTAGCCAATAGTTTTCCCGATTTTTAGTCCGTTGGACAGATTTGAAACATGTTCTATTTCTAGGTCCGTGGATTTTTCCCTCAAAAAACTATCGGACTAGCCCACACACGATCAGATTGTCCGACGGACTAATCCCGTCGGACCTAGTTTGCCGGAAAGTCTGGTCGTGTGTACGCGGCATTAGGGTCTGGTGTGGATTTTGAGGAGGACCCGAAGGGCCTGGTATGTACTGGGAGGGGGACAGCACATCGTTTTTTGTTTTTTTTTTCATTTTTTTTCACATCTATGTTGCCGGGCACCGGCAATACATTATAGGCATGAGCAAGTTTGAATTAAATTTTTTCCTTTAGAAATGTCATTATTGCTGCAGCATTTTCTATACATTGCACAGATGTGCCACTTTACAGGCAGACTAAGGGGACCCCCAGGGCCTGATATTTAAAGGGATATTTCATTTTTATTATTTCACTTTAAGCATCATTAAAATCACTGCTTCTTTAAAAATGCTCATATAAAAAAAATGTTGCTTTGATACATGTTCCCCAGGGCAGTACCCAGGTCCCTATACACTTCCATCCAATGTGGCATGGCTGCAGATAAGCTCTTTGATTTTAGATTTCTGTGAATTTGCATTTGACTTTTTAATTGTAATAAACCCATTGATGCGGCACTTAGTTACCCCTTACCTCACGTGGTGCTGCCTACTGAAGTACAACACCCTTCCTATAGGATTTTTGTGAACTCGTTATAAACATGTATGAGCTACCCATGCTGTATAACTGTATATTTATATTTATCTAGGGGGTAAGAGGTTAACTTATGTGGATGGTGGTGTAGTATTTGTTTGTGCCACAATTTATTTTGTTGTTTCACAGAACACAAGGCAATCAATGGATGGCCAAGGGAAGAAGAGAGGTGGATACAAGGATACTAGCAGTTCTGTATATGAGAGCGGCAACTCTTTTATATACAGCAAGCGGAATGTATAGCAATTACATTTTAAAGAAAAGAGCAGCGACCCAAGTTGTGGCATACTCATTAGCAGAGGTAATTTTTTTACAGAAATTTCTAAACGCTGTTTGCCTGGAGTACTGCTTTAATGTTCATAGTCTAGATACCATTGCATTTAATGTTGGCAAAATTTGACCATGCAAATTCTAGTGATTTAAAGCTCAAACCTAAAATGAAATAAAAACAAATACATTTCATGTGCATCTGTGTGTATCTAATTTTCAAAAACAGTATTGCTTATTGCTAAAATGAAATAGGCAGCAGGGGGGTACTGATCATATTCAAGTGAGTTATAAGTCTAGGAACACAATGGGAGATCCTGAGTGTTCCCAAACTCAATGTTAGAATTAGCAGATGAAACAGACACCCGATACAACATATAATACAGGCACTGGCTGGCAGGAGGCAGATCAGTAAAGAATTAGAGTAGCAATAATATTTTTTTGATAGCACCAGCTCCTTTTCTGTTGAAATATCAGTGGATATAAAAAGTCTACACATCCCTGTTAAAATGTCAGGTTTCTGTGATGTAAAGAAATTTAGACAAAGATAAATAATTTCAGAACTTTTTCCACCTTTAATGTGACCTATAAACTGTACAACTTAATTGAAAAATAAACTGAAATCTTTTAGGGGGGGAAGTAAAAATAAAAAACGAAAATAATGTGGTTGCATACAGTAAGTGCGCACACATTCTTATAACTGGGGATGTAGCTGTGTTCAGAATTAAGCAATCACATTCAAACTCATGTTAAATAGGAGTCAGTACACATCTGCCATCATTTAACCACTTGACAACTGGGCACTTAAACCCCCTTCCTAACCAGACCAATTTTCAGCTTTTGGTGCTCTCACATTTTGAATGACAATTACTCAGTCATGCAACACTGTACCTATATGAAATTTTTGTCCTTTTTTTCACACAAATGGAGCTTTCTTTTGGTGGTATTTAATCACCGTTGGGTTCTTTATTTTTTGCGCCGTAAAAGAAAAAAGACCGAAAAATCTGTAAAAAAATACATTTTTCTTCATTTCTGTTATAATATTTTGCAAATTAGTAATTTTTCTTCATATATTTTGGCCAAAATTTATACCGCTACATATCTTTGGTAAAATTAACCCAAATCGGTGGATATTATTTGGTCTTTGTGAAAGTTATAGAGTCCAAAAGCTATGGTGCGAATATCTGAAAATCGATCACACCTGAAGTACTGACGGCCTATCTAATTTCTTGAGACCCTTACATTCCAGAAAAGTACAAATACCCCCCAAATGACCCCTTTTTGGAAAGAAGACATTCCAAGGTATTTAGAAAGATGCATGGTGAGTTTTTTGAAGTTGTCATTTTTTCCCACAATTCTTTGCAAAATCAAGGTTTTTTTTTTACTTTTTTTTTTTCCCACAAAATTGTCATATTAGCAGGTTATTTCTCACACACCACATATGCATACCACAAATTACACCCCAAAACACATTCTGCTATTACTCCAGAGTACGGCGATACCACATGTATGAGACTTTTACACAGCGTGGCCACATACAGAGGCCCAACATGCAGGGGAGCACCTTCAGGCGTTCTGGAGCACCCAGGCCAATTCTGACATTTCTCTCCTACATGTAAATATCATCATTTATTAGCTAGAAAGTTACATGGAACCCCAAAACATTATATATGTTTTTTTAGCAAAGACCCTAGAGAATACAATGGCAGTCATTGCCACATTTTATCTCGCACGGTATTTGCGCAGCAATTTTTTTAACGCGTTTTTTTTGGAAAAAAAACTGTTTTGTGCTTTACAAAAACCAAAACAGTAAAGTTAGCCTAATGTTTTTGCATAATGTGAAAGATGAAGTTACACCGAGTAAATAGATACCCAACATGTCACCTTTCAAAATTGCACGCGCTTGTGGAATGGCGCCAAACTTTGCTACTCAAAAATCCCCATAGGCGACGCTTTAAAATTTTTTACTGGTTACATGTTTTGAGTTACAGAGGATGTCTAGGGCCAAAATTATTGCTCTCGCTCTACCGATCGCAGCGATACCTCACATGTGTGGTTTGAACACCGTTTTCATATGTGGGCGGGACTTACGTATGCGTTCGCTTCTGCATGCGAGCACACAGGGACAGGGGCGCTTTAAATTTTTTTTTTTTTTTATTGTTCATTTTACTTTATTTATTTTAGTTTGATGCTTTTTTCCAAAAAAAAAAAAATTTTGACCACTTTTATTCCTATTACAAGGAATGTAAACATCCTTGTAATAGGAATATGGCATGACAGGTCCTCTTTACAGTGAGATATGGGGTCAATAAGACCCCACATCTCACCTCTAGGCTGGGAAGCCTAAAATTAAAAAAAAAAAAAAACATCCTGGCTTCGATCGTAGTGGTGAGTCGGTAGAAGCGCGGGAGGGGGGGACATCCCCTCTCGCCTCCTGTAAGAACGATCAAGCAGTGGAACAGCTGCTATGATCATTCTCATGGTGTAGGGAATCGCCGGCTGAAAAAGCTGATATCTGAATGATGCCTGTAGCTGCAACCATCATTCAGATATCTCCGCACAAAGTCAAGGACGTTGTATGATGGCCGGCGGGCGGGAAGTGGTTAAAACGTTTTTGTTTTTTTTTTAACACAAAGTTGTCCATTTATACAATATTTCTACCACATAACATGTACATACCAAAAATGACACCCCAAAATAGATTCTCCTGCTCCTCCTGAGTACGGTGATACCACATGTGTGAGACTTCCACAGCCTGGCCACATACAGAGGGCGAGTACAGCTGAGCATGGCTCAGCATGGCAGGGTATGGCGGGGTATTGCGGAGTATGGCAGAGTATTGTGTGGGTATGGCGGAGTATTGCGGGGTATGGCGGAGTATGGCGGGGTATGGCGGAGTATGGCGGGGTATGGCGGAGTATGGCGGGGTATGGCGGAGTATGGCGGGGTATGGCGGAGTATGGCGGAGTATGGCGGGGTATGGCGGGGTATGGCAGAGTATGGCGGGGTATGGCAGAGTATGGCGGGGTATGGCAGAGTATGGCGGGGTATGGCAGAGTATGGCGGGGGTATGGCAGAGTATGGCGGGGGCATGGCAGAGTATGGCGGGGGCATGGCAGAGTATGGCGGGGGCATGGCAGAGTATGGCGGGGGCATTGCAGAGTATGGCGGGGGCATTGCAGAGTATCGTGGGGGCATTGCAGAGTATTGCACAGCATTGCAGAGTATTGCACAGCATTGCAGAGTATTGTGGGGGCATTGCAGAGTATTGCACAGCATTGCAGAGTATTGTGGGGGTATTGCAGAGTATTGCACAGCATTGCAGAGTATTGTGGGGGTATTGCAGAGTATTGCACAGCATTGCATAGTAGTGAGGGATGGCTGAGCATGGATGGATGGATGGCTGGATGTCTCTGTGCAGTGCTGTGGGCACTACACATACAGCCCACAGCGCTGCAGACATCCATCCATCCCCCTCCCCGCTCACTGTGTACCGATCGGAGGGATGTGTTCGGGTGCGCGCCCCAGGGGGCGCGCGAGAGGGGAATTCTGGGAGGACGTCATAGTACGTCCTCCCAGAGTTATCCAACCGCCCTGCAGCCGTCATTCGGCTATGGGCCGGTTGGTAAGTGGTTAAAGTGCCTCTGATTAACCCCAAATAAAGTTCAGCTGTTCTAGTAGGTCTTTCCTGATATTTTCTTAGTCGCATCCTACAGCAAACTTCATGGCCTGCAAAGAGCTTCCAAAGCATCAGAGGGATCTCATTGTTAAAAGGCATCAGTCAGGAGAAGGGTACAAAAGAATTTCCAAGGCATCAGATATACAGTGCCTTGAAAAAGTATTCATACCCCTTGACATTTTCCACATTTTGTCATGTTACAACCAAAAACGTAAATGTATTTTATTGGAATTTCTGTGACAGACCAACACAAAGTGGCACATAATTGTGAAGTGGAAGGGAAATGATAAATGGTTTTCACATTTTTTTACAAATAAGTATCTGAAAAGTATGGCGTGCATTTGTATTCAGCCCCCTTTACTCAAATACCCCTAACTAAAATCTAGTGGAACCAAGAGCCTTCAGAAGTGACCTAAGTAGTAAATAGAGTCCACCTGTGTGTAATTTAATCTCTGAATGAATACAGCTGTTCTGTGAAGCCCAAAGAGGTTTGTTAGAGAACCTTAAGGAACAAACAGCATCATGAAGGCCAAGGAACACACCAGACAGGTCAGGGATAAGGTTGTGGAGAAGTTTAAAGCAGGGTTAGGTTATAAAAAATATCCCAAGCTTTGAACATCTCATAGAGCACTGTTCAATCCATTATCTGAAAGTAGAAAGAGTATGGTACAACTACAGACCTACCAAGACTGTCTTAAAGTGACAGGCTGGGCAAGGAGAGAATTAATCAGAGAAGCAGCCAAGAGGCCCATGGTAACTCTGGAGGAATTGCAGAGATCCACAGCTCAGGTTGGAGAATCTGTCCACAGGACAACTATTAGTTGTGGACTCCACAAATCTGGCTTTTATTAAGAGTGGCAAGAAGAAAGCCATTGTTGAAAGAAAGCCATAAGAAGTCCCATTTTCAGTTTGTGAAGAGCCATGTGGGGGACACAGCAAACATGTGGAAGAAGGTGCTCTGGTCAGATGAGACCAAAATTGAACTTTTTGCCCTAAAAAAACTAACAATGCATATAACCTTGAACACACCATCCCCACCATGAAACATGGTGGTGGCAGCATCATGTTGTGGGGATGCTTTTCTTCAGCAGGGACAGGGAAGCTAGTCATAGTTGATAGGAAGATGGATGGAGCCAATTACAGGTCAATCTTAGAAAAAAACCTGTTAGAGTCTGCAAAATACTTAAGACTGGGGTGGAGGTTCACCTTCCAGCAGGACAATGACCCTAAACATACAGCCATAGCTATAATGGAATCGTTTAGATCAAAGCATATTCATGTGTTAGAATGGCCCAGTCAAAGTCCAGACCTAAATCCAATTGAGAATCTGTGGAAAGACTTGCTGTTCACAGATGCTCTCCATCCAATCTGACAAAGCTTGAGCTATTTTGCAAAGAAGAATGGGCAAAAATGTCACTCTCTAGATATGTAAAGCTGGTAGAGACATAGCCAAAAAGACTTGCAGCTGTAATTGCAGCGAAAGGTGGTTCTACAAAGTATTGACTCAGGGGGGCTGAATACAAATTCACGCCACGCTTTTCACATATTTATTTGTAAAACATTTTGAAAACCATTTATCATTTTCCTTCCACTTTACAAATATGTGCCACTTTGTGTTTGTCTATCACATAAAATCCCAATAAAATTAATTTACGTTTTTGGTTGTAACATGACAAAATGTGGAAAATTTTAAGGGGTATGAATATTTTTTTCAAGGCACTGTACCATGGAACACAGTGAAGGCAGTCGTCATCAATTAGAGAAAATATGGCGCAACAGTAACATTACCAAGAACTGGACGTCCCTCCAAAATTGATAAAAAGATGAGAAGAAAACTGATCAGGGAGGCTGCCAAGAGGCCTATAGCAACATTAATTCTTCATATGTCTGGGCTTCATATGTATTCTTCATATGTCTGGGCTATCTTTTCTTATGAAAAAAACATCCAAGCCTGGCTAAATTTTGCAAAAACATACCAGAAGTCTCCCAAAAGCATGTGGCAAAATGTGTTATGGTCTGATGAAAGCAAGGTTGAACTTTTTGGCCATAATTCCAAAAGATATGTTTGGCGCAAAAACAACAATGCACATCACCAAAAGAACACCATACCCACAGTGAAGCATGGTGATGGCAGCATCATGCTTTGGGGCTGTTTTTTTTTCAGCTTGAACAGGGGCCTTAGTCAAGGTAGAGGGAATTGTGAATACAGGGGGTCCCCTAGTTACAAACATCCGACTTACAAACGACTCCTACTTACAAACGGAGGAAGACAACAGAAAGTGAGAGGAAATCTACCCCTAGGAAGGGAAATGTATTCCTGTAAGAGCTATTATGGGGAAAAGGTACCTCCACTGATGCTTTATCACCAATCCTTGTTTCCACAACAACCAAAAATTTTCAAAATCCAATTGTCATTGGGACAGAAAGTGAGGTGAAATCTTCTGAATAGGGGCACACACAGCAAAAAAAATGTTACAGGGGTGTTAACCCTTCCCTATGCTATCCAAAAAGCTTAAAAATAGTTTTTTTGGCTGGAGCTACACTTAAAATATGTACCTGTTCCGACTTACAAACAGATTCAAATTAAGAACAAACCTACAGTCCCTAACTTGTTTGTAACCCGGGGACCCCCTGTAGTTACAAATACCAGTCAATATTGGCACAAAACCTTCAGGCTTCTGCTAGAAAGCTGAACATGAAGAGGAACGTAACCTTTAGCATGAAAACAACTCAAAGCATACATCAAAATAAACAAAGGAATGGCTTCACCAAAAGAAAAATTAAAGTTTTGGAATGGCCCATCCAGAGCCCAGACCTGAATCTGATTGAAACTCTGTGTGGTGATCTGAAGAGGTCTGTGCACAGGTGATGCCCTTGCAATCTGACAGATTTGGAGTGTTTTGCAAAGAAGAGTGGGCAAATATTGTCAAGTCAAGATGTGCCTTGCTGATAGACCCATACCCAAAAATACTGAGTGCTGTAATAAAATCAAAAAGTGTTTCACAGTATTAGTTTAAGGGTGTGCACACTTATTCAACCACATTATTTTAGTTTTTTTTTTACTTCCCTCCACCTAATGCCCCAATTGGAGCGTGTTGTCGGAAAATCCGACCATGTGTGGGCTCCATCAGACTTTTTCCATCGGAATTTCCGACACACAAAGTTTGAAAGCTTGCTATAAAATTTTCCGACAACAAAATCCGTTGTCGGGAATTCCGATAGTGTGTACACAAATCTGACACACAAAGTGCCACGCATTCTCAGAATAAATTAAGAGACGAAAGCTATTGGCTACTGCCCCATTTATAGTCCCGACGTACGTGTTTTACGTCAACGCGTTTAGAACGATCGGAAATTCCGACAACTTTGTACGACCGTGTGTATGCAAAACAAGTTTGAGCCAACATCCGTCGGAAAAAATCCATGGATTTTGTTGTTGGATTTTCCGATCGATGTCCGACCGTGTGTACAGGGCATAAAAGATTTCAGCTTGTTGTTCAAGCTGTATAGTTTATAGGTCACATTAAAGGTGGTAAAAGTACTGAAATTATTTATCTTTGTCTCATTTTTTTACATCACAGAAAGCTGATATTTTAACACTTAAAACTATATATATATATATATATATATATATATATATATATATATATATATATATATATACTTAAAACTTAAAAAATATTTTAACATTTAAAACTTTTTATATCCACTGCTGTATATGCATTTGTCAGTATTTATTTGCCACCAGCACTAACCAGCCTAAAAACATTTTCTTGAGGCTTGCCCAGTGAAGGGATGAGGTTTGGGTTCTTCTTTATGATGGGTACAAGGTGAATCCCTGAAGAAGTTTGCAAATTTACAGCAGAAATTAGAAACAACCTATAACACAGTCCATCATTTTTTTCCCCAGTTACCTGAGTCATAAGAGCCAGTAATCTGAGGGAATGAATAACCCTGCTCTGTTTCTATAAAATAATGTGCTCATAGCACCCATCCTGTCAATATGTGTTAGGCTCGGTTCACACTGGAACCGGCTGCGGATCGCACAGGAGCGCTGTGCGTCCCTGTTCCCCATTTCAGGGCCAAATCAGGGCCGAATCTATGCCTGAAACTGAGCCAAAGACGCACAGCGTTTCTGTGCAGTGCGCTCCGCAGCCGCAACGGAGATATGTGAACGGGAGCCAGTCACATTCTCCTGCTATGCGAACTGGATGCGGGGAAATCCACATCCAATTCACATAGGTGTGAACCCAGACTTAGAGCTGTTAGGGAGAGCTGACTAGTCACTATTACTTATACCAAATCAAGGGTTAGACAGCCCAAACATTTTTTTTTTCAACCAGCGTTACTGGTCGATTGGGAAAAAACTTGACAGCGTGGTTGTGCAGAAGTTAATCAGTAGATCAACTTCTGTTCAACTGGCCTGCCCTTATTTGGATTTAAAAGTTTGTCCAGGCCCTGCTGAAATAGTTGCATTTTGATCCATGTATGGCCGGCTTGTCAGCTTTGTCATTGCAAAATGAAGTAGATATACTCTGAATCAATAAGCATCAAAATCACATAGCCAGAAGCCCTCGGAACAGCAAACAATATAAACAGGAATAGTACACAGGTTCTAAAATCTTAAGTAGAAAATCAGACTATATGACAGGGGACAAAAATTGGGCCAGGTGAGATAACTAAGCAAAGTACAGACTGATAGTGATAACCAGAAGCAACAGACTAGAGACAGAAAAGACAAGCAGGTGTGAATTTACAATTAAAGTAACAAAATTGGATTTACTAGAGAAAAAGACACTGGAAAGTAATACACAAATTCAGCAGCCAGAAACATATTACATAAATAGGCCAGGTCTAGTCAGACAAACTGAGAGACTGAAAGGTTTTAAACAAAAGCAGAACAGACCAAGAAGGAGAGAGGATTCCACAGGATAATACTTAAAGTGTAAGTTCACCTTTACAGAAAAATCTGTAAGGTGAACTTACACAGGACCCCCTCTTCACCCCCCCACCCCCAGTCCTGCTGACCTGGATCGCGGCAATCTCCCGTTCTGAGCCCCGGTATATCCAGGCAAGGAGTCTGGGGCTTAGAAATCCTCTCGACATCCACGCGTCTTCTTCCCAGCTGACAGGACGGGCTACGTGGCTTCTGATTGATCGGCACCATCACATGGGATTAGAATGCTCCAAAACATCCCTCCTGATGAGGTACGTTTTGGAGATTCAGCTGTGGGGATTTCTAAGCCCTTTAAGCTATACAGGTGTACATAAACAGAAGCAGAAACACTAACATGGGTGATGGTCTAGATGTACAGGGCAAGAAGGGGAAGTCAGAGGTGTTAGGCTGGGTTCACATATATGCCGGTGCGTGACACTGCATGTTATTCGGATAGGAATCGCACCACATTCCTATTTAAATCACATGCACTGTCTTTGCAGTGCAATTTAAGCCATTTGTTTTGTATGGCTCAAATTGTACTGCATCCACACAAAAAAGGTGCAAGACCTTCTTTTTTTTTCCTCACTAGAATCAGATTGCATGAGTGTGAAAACCCATGCATTCTGATACTGCCAGGCGCACTGCGTTTTTCAAACTGTTTTAGGGTGTCATTAACTTAACATAGACACCTGCAGTTGTTTGCATAAATGGAGTGTGAGCCTGATGCGGTGTGGGAAACGAACAGGATTCGCTGCGTTTCCCACACAGCATATATGTGAACCGAGCCTAAGGCTTAAACAGGTTGTAAAGTTACATAACACAATTACCTGTATCCTCTCTGTTTTAGCAAGTTATAAAGTGCAGTGTGTGTATTTCTTTTAAATTTTAATCCTAAATACCTTTTTACACAGCTCCTCTCTGCAGTCACGTGATCTCCCTTTGGTCTTCTTCCTCAATCTAAGAACAACAGCGGGAGGGTCTGAGATTCCCCAATGATGTCAGACAGTCAGCAGAGGGAGGTCATGGTGACCGCACAGAGGAGCTGTGCAAAAAAGGTATTTAGGATTATAATAAAAAAAAAAACTGACATACTGTACTGAATATCTTGCTAAAACAGAGAGGATGCAAGTAATTGTGTTATGTATTACATCAGAATAGAGGCAGAAGGATGGGGGGGGGGGGGGGCGGGGAGGAGATCAGCTGTCACACACTGACTAGGAAATGACAGGCAGGAAAGGAGTGGGAGAGGTGAAGAGATGAAGTACTGTGTACACACAGCAGGATGATGGTGGCACATAAACAGACCACGGCATTATGGATCAGCAGCCATGATCACCGTGGTCAACACACACAGGGGGACACAGGAACAGGCAGGATCAACCAGATATTTTAGATCAAAGAAAGGGACAAAATTACACCACAACAACACTATGTTACTGATTATGCTTTAAAGGAACTGGAGCATTTTTTTTTTTAGGGTTGCAAAAACTTTAAGCACAGTAATAAGATCATAACATACGAACATACAGGGGCTGGGTTGCAGGACTATATGCACTGCAAATCACGACCCAGTAATTTCTGCAAGAAAACTCTTTCCTAATTACCTTTAGAAATTGTTCAGATCAGTCACACCTAAGGAAACACTGGAGACAAGACTGTAAATAACAAAAAACAAAGCAGAAACAGAAGAATTCAGTCAAATTTGTGACATGCAACAAGGAAAGCACATTGGGACCCATTTATACTTAAAGAAGTATAGCCAAAGCTTGTTTGGCTGTACTTCTCTTATGGATCACAGAAGTGCAATTTGTTTTTCACTCCTGTGGCCCGTTTTCAGCAGAGTGAGCTGAAGTCTGCTCAGAGAGTGGGCTGAAGGCACCGCGTTATCACAACAATGGAGGGTCCCCCAGGTGCCTGGACTGACACCTGTCTCAGGCTCTCAGAGAGCCTCTGAGAGCCTGAGACGGCCGCTCTGCCCCTGACAGTCTACAGCTCTCTGCTCATGGAGCTGTGAAAACTGAGCGATCAGCAGTGTTCGATGCTCGGTTTTCAGTGCAGAGGCGCCGGGGGACACATGCAGCATCAGACCGATGCTGCATCCACCTAGGTAAGTATGAATCTAAAAAAAAAAAGATTCCTTTACTTCTCTTTTATGTGGCATGCTCAAATTTGTACATTATTTATATTTCTTTGTACCCCACATTTGGGAACCTGTACACCTGTTGTTCTCCGCCACATTTAGTTCTGGTATACTGTAAAAAAATGTAAATAAAGTTAATTATTTTCAAAACTGAGTATTTTTGGGGAACAAAAGCTAAACACACCCGCTGACCTACAGCGAATCTTGTAAGCAAATGCTGCCCATTGATGGATTAAAATTCATCTAGTTCAGCAGGGACTGGCCAAAGTTCAATCCATCTAAGGTTGGTCCCACACTACAGAAGTCCATGTAACGATCGACTTCTATCGACTGGGCCAGTTGGAAAACTTTTGTTGTTAATCTGGCTGCAGCCAGTACACAGCCACTAATCAGTGCATACAAGTAGCAAAAGAGTCCCACAGTCAGAGTACAATAGCACAGTGGGGAGGATTCCTTTATCCGCAAGACATGTGTGATTGGGGGCATCTGTTAGTTTTTTGATCAACCCACTGGCTGATCAAATATAAAAAAATTAAGCATCTATAGCCAGCCTTAGACAGAGCAAACAGAGGTAATTATGTTTATCTCTGTTATCCTAGCCATTTACACTACATTATATTACAAATAAATATACACTATAAAATATACAAGATGGTTAACGCACAGACAGCATAATTATTTGCTCTTATACTCCTAATATAGCTAGCATCAGGCATTCCTGCCCTCCTATTAACTGACCTGCACTATACAGGAGAAATAGGGATATGTCTGTTCTCAGGTCCTAAATGGCTCCCTAAGCCTTCCATGTATACAACATATACCATACTAAATATTTGTATATGTTTGGAAACGATATTGCTTTGTTAAAACTGTTTTTGTTTTAGATTTTTGTGGCAACATATTTTATTAATTGACTTAAATAAATAGTGGTTGCTTGTTCATATACTTGATCAAGCTACTTGATACATAAGGAAGGTTACCGTTAAAGTAGGGCAATTTGTAGATAATCAATGATTACCTTGGGGTGGTAACTTTAAATGTAATTAGTCTGTGTTAATTATAGGAGCATTAGTTTCATGCTATTGACTATTTTTTTCCCCTGTACACTTAGCAAGCCATTCATGTCAGCTAATTTAAGATTTTTTGTTAAATGCTTCAGCTCATCAGTAAGTGAGTTTTCATGATTATGGGTACTAGAAATTAACTTAAAGATAGCTTAGTTAATTAAGTTATATCGGTTAACTTTAAAAATATTACATAACATATTTTGAAATTGTTCATTGACAAATAATTCTGTAACTTGTTGGTGTTAAAGATTTATTTTTTATTTTTTAATTCTACCTCATTCTTGTTTTCTTGCCAATAACAGGGCTTTTGCATTGAGTTGGCATTTTAGACAGTACATTTGGGAGACAGTGTTCCTACAAATATGCATGTGTAACTGTTATATGTTTCTTAGGCTAATTGTAGCGGAGCAGACTGCATCCAAACAACAAATTAAAACAAATCTGACTTTTATAGTTATCTGCAGGGACACAAAGTGGAGAAACTTAATTTGTTGTTTCTTTTAGTTATTGCTGTACTTGTTGGATAGTGGTATAGCTGTACACATTCTACTGTGTGAGCAAAGTCCATCTAGAGCCAAAGCTGTTTTTTTCTTCATTTTGGATGATGTGGAAAGATTAAAGTAGTTGTAAACCCTCTCATATACCCAGTGAAGGGAGTAGCTTTAGATCAGGGATATGCAATTAGCGACCCTACAGCTGTTGCAGAACTACAAGTCCCATGATGCATAGCAAGATTCTGACAGCCACAAGCATGACACCCAGAAGCAGAGGCATGATGGGACTTGTAGTTTTGCAACAGCTGGAGGTCCGCTAATTGCATATCCCTGCTTTAGATGATACACAGAGAGGAAACAAATCCTCCTACATAAGTTTTACTTGTTTATTTGCAGTTTTTTCCTTTGTATACCCCTTCAAAGGTGCTGATTTTAGATTAAATCTTTCTGCATTTTTCAGTATCACAGAGGAGGGGGTGGGGAGCTGCAGTCAGAGCTCTGAGACACTGTGGGGTTGATTTACTAAAGGCCAATAGACTGTGCACCTTGGAAAGTGCAATTGCACTCCGCAAGTGGAGTTGCTCCAGAGCTTAGTAAAGGAGGTAAAGCTTCACTCTGCAAAGAATACCCAATCACATGCAAGGAAAATAAAAAAAACTGCATTTTTTTCTTGCACATGATTGGTTGATGAAAGTCAGCAGAGCTTTTGCTTATTTACTAAACTCTGGAGCAACTGCTCTTGCCGTGTGCAACTGCACTTTCCAAAGTGCACAGGGGGTTATTTACTAAAGGAAAATCCACTTTGCACTGAAAGTGCACTTGAAAGTAAAGTCACTGTAGATCCGAGGGGGATATGCAAGGAGAATAAAAAACAGCATTTTAGCTTGCACATGATTGAATGATAAAATCAGCAGAGCTTCCCCTCATTTCAGATCTACCCCTTAGATTTAGAGCGACTGCACTTCCAAGTGCACTTTCAGTGCAAAGTGGATTTGCCTTTCATAAATAATCCCCACAGTCTTTTTGCCTTTAGTAAACCAACCCCCATGTGAGAGCTGTTTGGAGGAAAGGAGCACAACCCCTTCCACACACAGCAGAACTGTGTTGTGAATAGACAATCTGTGTGCTGAGAATTCCCTCCCCGACAGACATACATTTATCTCATGTGTCAGATTAAACTTCTTATAAGTAAAACCCTGCCCCTCTCCATAAAATGCACAGTTGTGAACTACATCCATAGGAAACCATGTTAAAAGGACTGTAGTGTGTTTCTGCAAAACTGAAAATGCACTAAAAAATGCATAGATGTGAACCAGGCCTTAGAGCTTTGGAGATAGACAAGAAAAAACTAAAAATATTTGTGCTTTGCTCAGATTTCATGACTGGGGTTTACAACCACTTAAAGTTTTTTTTGTTTTCTGTGTTTCTACTGGGGAGAGAAAAGATTTATTTCACTTCCTAATGAGCCTACAGGAGATAAACTGTAGAGAAATCTCCCCATTAGGACCAATAGCAAAGAAATGGCAAAAAACAGACACTTTTAACAAATGTATTCTTTAAACACTTTAAATATACTACATCTAGAATAATTTCAAATCTTAGTCCTGCAATCTTTGCATATGATTACTAAGGGGCATATTTTGAAATCAGTGCATATTTCAAAGCAGTGAATCTGTCATGAACTAATCAGTCACTGTAGGCAAATCTTCTGCAGTGATGTATGTGATTGATTAACCACCAGTGAATGTTTGGTAAAAGTCATGTTTCCTGCTTTATATTATATATATAGATAGATCTATCTATCTATATATCGCTATATCTATATATATATATATATATATATATATATATATATATATATATATAGATATAGCGATATATAGATAGATAGATATAGCGATATATAGATAGATAGATAGAGATATATATCTATCTATATAGATATATATCTATATAGGTAGATATATATCTATATCTATAGATAATGATATAGACATAGATATAGATATATATATATATTCAGGCAAAGATTCATTCCTGAAACAGAGAACAGGGACGGACAGCGTTGCTGTGTGATCCGTGCCCGGTTTAGGTGTCAACCAAGCCTTAAAGTGGTTCTAAAAGCATACTTTTTTTTTTTTAACCTTAATGCATTCTATTCATTAGGGTAAAAAAAACTTTCAGTATCAGATCCACCCAGCTTTCCTCAGTCCCCCCACCCCAAATATTTATCTGGCTCTTCTTTCGATCCAGCACTGTGCCCAAAATCAGCATTGTTGCTCTCTCTCTCTCCTTACAGGCATGGAGGCCATTGGCTCCTGCTGCTGATAATCAAATCCATGGTGGGCAGGGCCAAGCCACGCTGTGTGTGTCTATGGATGCACACACACCCCAGCTTGGGATCAAGTCTGCAGATTTGCCCCTATAACAAGTGCTTGCTATGGGGTCAGACACAGAAGAGGAGGAGGCAAGAGCACTGGCTGCAGGCCGCAGGAGAGTAGGTTTGATGCCACTCTGTGCAAAACCATTGCACAGAACAGGTAAGTATAACATATTTTTTTTTATTGTAACGCACTCTCTGTTTCTCTAGTTTGTGACAAATTTCAGGTAGCTGTTTAATAAGAGCCAAATATTCATGTCTAATTATACATTCAGCATTTAGTTCACATTCCTTTGCCTTAAACAAGTGATGCCTAATGAAGAGTGAGCAAAAAAAGAATATAGTTTTCTTACCAAAAATGTCATTCTAGTTACTTTTGCGAAGGTTTACAAAGTCACACTCAAACTAAAAGTCACTTGTGCATGTAGGAGAAAAAACATCCAAGACTCAATAGTATTTCAGATAGAAGCCACATTACAAATGTTTAAAGAGCACTGAATACACATTACAGAAAATAAACACGGTCTCTAGGGAAGTCTTTGGGTTTTGCAATTGGAGATCACTGAAGTGTTACCATAATCTAGCACTCCACATTTTAACCCAGAGTGTTTTTTTGCTTACCAGCTTCTCGCTAATGCAAATCAGCTTTAGAAAAAAAATTACAAACTACATCTACCACATTGATATACTCTTCAAAAAAACTTCAAGGCACTTCTTTCACTGTTTATAATTTCTGAAATGCAGACCAGTAGGCTGGTAGCAGGCTGTAAATAAAACTCCTATATGTTTCTTAAATATATATATATTTTAAAGGGTCTTTTATCTGGGAGGCTTAATCAACCACTCATATCGAGTTAAAAAAAAGTCCTTATCAGGGGGATACCGCTGGCCACCAGTTCAAAGGGCTTATTATGAGGGGTCAAGCAATGTAAAGTGCTGGGTAGCTAGAGAGTTTACTGTGTAGAGTAGAGATTTGGGGGAGCCGGGATCAACATTTTGCTATGAAGCCCTATGATTTGCATTGATTAGATTGCATTGTAATGTTTTGCCATGCATTGGCAAAAAAAAGAAAGAAAAAGCAGTACATTTCTGCAGTACATGCACTTTTGCCTGTTTTTTTCTTAAAAAACACAGAAAAATACCTGTTGATCCTGCCAGAAATCTAATGAGAGCCTGACCTCATGTAGTGAGCTGACAATGCTGCTTCTGCCACACTAAAATCCCAAGTTATGTTGTCAAGCTGTCTATGTGTGTGTGTGTGTTCATGTCAATACCAAGTTTTGTATACATGTACATTGTAATGTATCTACACTCCCTGCCGACACCACAAACTGTGGAAGAGAGTTCTACATCTTCACTGCTTTAACTGTAAAAAACCCTTTACACAGTTTGGGATTAAACCATTTCTTGTCCAGCTTCATTGTGTGGCAGTGTGCCTTCTTTAGATTAAATAGTTTCCTCCCAATAATTCATAGCAAGTAACCATAACCAGTAGAAACTAGGCAGAAAATCCTCAGAGGCCTACAACAGGACCTGTAGGAAAAGGAGCAGGATGGCCAGACATAAAATGGTCAAGGTGGAGCCAAGTGTCAAACTAGGACATCAGATGTAATGCCAAGAAGAGATGTAGTTTGGATCAAGCCCGAACTTGATATGGGGTGAGCCACTAGTCAAGGATAAGAAAGGGACAGGAAACAAAGTTTTGAATCAAGGTCACATCAGGTTGGGTTCACCCAAGTTCAAATAGATAGTGCTGACAACAAAAAGTAAGCAAACAAGTCAATACAAGCACATCTGATAGTCTTGGGAAATAGGTGCCCTATTAAAAGCCACAAACAGTAATGTTGCTAAGTACAATAGGATAGTTTGTCTTTGAGGAGTGGTAAAAATGCAAAAACAGCAGTGTGGGTTTGCAACCAGAAACAGCATATCAGGTGCTGAACCTGCAGCCAAGCACCCAACAGAAGTATGCCCCACAGATAGATGACCATACTGTGAGGCTCGGTTCACACAGGGGCAACACGACTTGCAGGCCGACTCTGTGAGGCGACCTGCACACGACTTCAGCGGCGACTTGCAGAACGACTTCTGTATAGAAGTCAATGCAAGTCGCCCCAAAAGTAGTACAGGAACCTTTTTCTAAGTCGGAGTGACTTGAGTCGCTCCTATTAGAACGTTTCCATAGTACAGAACGGGACGCGACTTTTCAGGCGACTAAGTTATTGTCAGATAATCAGGCAGACAGGTGGAAAACAAACAAGTTCTATGCAAGCATAAGTGATTTTGTGCTGCCTGAGGAAATCTTATTTAAATAGATGAACAACAGTGTACATTTTATACATTAATGGGAAATTCATTTTTTAAAGCAGCATTCTTTTCTGGGTCTCAATTATTTTAATCAAAATTTACAAACAAAAAAATAGTCCATTAAAATATAACTTAACAAAGCTAACCATTGCTGCAAAATTCATCTTCAACTCAAAGATCCCCCCCCCCCCCCCCCGTATTGTTTTTCCACTGCTAGATGTGCTCAGTCTGATGACTAACATTTTTCAACCCAGGAGAGGCAGCAAAGTGATAAACATGTCTTTCTGTCACATGTTTCTTGTGTAGCACATAAACTGATGGTTTCTTGTTTTGCTTCTTTATCTCACACTCCAACCTTGCTCTTTGGGGATTGCAAAGGGCTGATTCCTTTTGACAAATTGAGGTACTTACACTGCTTTCATTTTAAAAATACATTTCATGATGTATTAAAAACTGCATTAACCACTTCAGCCCCGGAAGGATTTGCCCCCTTAATGACCAGAGCACTTTTTGCAATTTGGCACTGCGCTAATTTAATTGGTAATTGTGCCGTCATGCAATACTCTACCCAAACAAAATTTGCGTCCTTTTTCCCCCACAAATATAGCTTTCTTTAGGTGGTATTTGATCACCTCTGGGATTTATTTTTTTAAGATATAAAGGAAAAAAGACAGAATTTTTTTTAAATGGTATTTTATACTTTTTGTTATAAAAAAAATCCAATACACTCAATTTTTGTCATACATTTAGGCCAAAATGTCTTGGGTAAAAAGAATTTCAATAAGCGTATATTTATTGGTTTGCGAAAAAGTTATAATGTCTACAGACTAGGGAACATTTTCTGGAATTTATGCAGCTTTTAGTTTATGACTGCTCTCATTTCTTGAGGTGCTAACATGGCAGGGCAGTACAACCCCCCCCCCAAATGACCCCATTTTGGAAAGTAGACACCCCAAGGAAATTGCTGAGAGGCATGTTGAGCCCATTGAACAATTTTTATTTTTTGTCACCAGTAATTAAAAACTGACGAAAAAAAATTATTTTACACAAAGTTGTCACTGAAATGATATATTGTTCACACATGCCATGCATATATGTAGAATTACACCCAAAAATACATTCTGCTGCTTCTCCTGAGTATGGGGATACCACATGTGTGAGACTTTTTGGGAGCCTAGCCGCATATAGGACCCAGAAAACCAATTACTGTATTCAGGATTTCTAGGGGAGTACAGTACCTGACCGCGAGATTGTGTTTCCAGCGCGATACCATCGCGCTGGTTCTCGGCGACAGGGTACTGTGAATGTCGCGCTGGCTCGCTCATCGGGAAAGGAAAACTTTGTTTTCCTTCCGCGATGAGTGACAGGCAGTGCTGACAGCTGTCTGGTATGAATCCTGAGGCGGGAACACCGCGCCAAATTTTAAATGAAAAAACCGGCGTGGGTTCCCCCCTCGGAGGCATACCAGGCCCTTAGGTCTGGCATGGATTGTAAGGGGAACCCCCTATGCCGAAAAATCGGCGTGGGGGTCCCCCCCAAATCCATACCAGACCCTTATCCGAGCACGCAGCCCGGCCGGCCAGGAAAGGGGGTGGGGACGAGCGAGCGGCCCCCCCCCTCCTGAGCCGTACCAGGCCGCATGCCCTCAACATGGGGGGGGTGGGTGCCTTGGGGGAGGGGGGCGCCCTGCGGCCCCCCCACCCCAAAGCACCTTGTCCCCATGTTGATGAGGACAAGGGCCTCTTCCCGACAACCCTGGCCGTTGGTTGTCGGGGTCTGCGGGCGGGGGGCTTATCGGAATCCGGGAGCCCCCCTTAATAAGGGGGCCCCCAGATCCCGGCCCCCCACCCTGTGTGAATGAGTTTGGGGTACATGGTACCCCTACCCATTCACCTAGGGAAAAGTGTCAATGTAAAAAAAAACACACTACACAGGTTTTAAGAATAATTTATTAGTCAGCTCCGGGGGTCTTCTTCCGACTTCGGGGGGTCCCCTTCCGACTTCTCCCGGTGTTCGGCCTCTTCTCCCGGTGTTCGGCCTCTTCTCCCGGGCCCCACCGCTATCTTCTTCCAGCTCTATTGCCAGCGAGGGGCCCGGTCTGCTGCCGCTGTCTTGTCGCCGCTGTCTTGTCGCCGCTGTCTCGCCGCCGCTGTCTCGCCGCTGCTGTCTTGCCGCTTCTTCTCTTCTTTTCTTCTTCCCCGATGTTGACACGACGCTCTCTCCGACTCGAATGCTGTGTGCGAGCTGCGGAGCCATTTATATAGGCGGTAACCCCGCCCCCTTACGACGTCATGGTCCCAGCATGCGCAGGGACTCTGGCGTCATAAGGGGGCGTGACCCCAGAGTCCCTGCGCATGCTGGGACCATGACGTCGTAAGGGGGCGGGGTTACCGCCTATATAAATGGCTCCGCAGCTCGCACACAGCATTCGAGTCGGAGAGAGCGTCGTGTCAACATCGGGGAAGAAGAAAAGAAGAGAAGAAGCGGCGAGACAGCGGCGGCGAGACAGCGGCGGCGAGACAGCGGCGACAAGACAGCGGCGACAAGACAGCGGCAGCAGACCGGGCCCCTCGCTGGCAATAGAGCTGGAAGAAGATAGCGGTGGGGCCCGGGAGAAGAGGCCGAACACCGGGAGAAGAGGCCGAACACCGGGAGAAGTCGGAAGGGGACCCCCCGAAGTCGGAAGAAGACCCCCGGAGCTGACTAATAAATTATTCTTAAAACCTGTGTAGTGTGTTTTTTTTTACATTGACACTTTTCCCTAGGTGAATGGGTAGGGGTACCATGTACCCCAAACTCATTCACACAGGGTGGGGGGCCGGGATCTGGGGGCCCCCTTATTAAGGGGGGCTCCCGGATTCCGATAAGCCCCCCGCCCGCAGACCCCGACAACCAACGGCCAGGGTTGTCGGGAAGAGGCCCTTGTCCTCATCAACATGGGGACAAGGTGCTTTGGGGTGGGGGGGCCGCAGGGCGCCCCCCTCCCCCAAGGCACCCACCCCCCCCATGTTGAGGGCATGCGGCCTGGTACGGCTCAGGAGGGGGGGGGCCGCTCGCTCGTCCCCACCCCCTTTCCTGGCCGGCCGGGCTGCGTGCTCGGATAAGGGTCTGGTATGGATTTGGGGGGGACCCCCACGCCGATCTTTCGGCATAGGGGGTTCCCCTTACAATCTATGCCAGACCTAAGGGCCTGGTATGCCCCCGAGGGGGGAACCCACGCCATTTTTTTCATTTAAAATTTGGCGCGGTGTTCCCGCCTCAGGATTCATACCAGACAGCTGTCAGCACTGCCTGTCACTCATCGCGGAAGGAAAACAAAGTTTTCCTTTCGCGATGAGTGAGCCATCTCGGCGCTGGCCCCTGCGACGGGGCTCGTAGGTGTCAAATCTCGCCGAGAAGTGCGGCGAGATTGACACAATATCGCGGTCACCTACTGTACATTTTAGATTTTACACCTCACTACCTATCACAGTTTTGGAGGCCATGAAATGCAAAGATATTACCCTATATTGGAAAGTAGACAAACCAAGCTGAGAGGCATGCTGAGTATTTTGCAGATCTCGCTTCTTGTCACAAAGTTTTGAAAATTGAAAAAAGAAAAAAAAAGTTTCCTTTTCTTTCTTTATTTTTCAAAACAAATAAGAGCTGCAAAATGCTCACTGTGCCGCTTAGCAAATACCTTGGGGTGTTCCAAAATGGGTTAATTGGGGGGGCGGGTTGTCTTATCTTGACATTTCAGGGCCTCCGAAACTGTAATAGGTAGACTGAGGAGTAAGATTGTTTTTAAGCGTCGTGTACGTGGCTAGATTCTCAAAAAGTCTCACATATGTGGTATCCCTGTACTCAGGAGAAGCAGCAGAATGTATTTTGGGGTGTAATTTCACATATACCCATGCCACATGTGAGCAATATATAATTTAGTGATAACTTTGTGTAAACGAACAAAATTGTAATTTTCCCGAAACTTGTGGCAAAATATAAAATATTCCTTGGACTCAACATGCCTCTCAGCAAATAGCTTAGAATATCTACTTTCCAAAATGGGGTCATTTGTGGGGGGTTTGTGCTATCTTGACATTTCAGGGCCTCCGAAACTGTGATAGGTAGTGAGGCGTGAAATCCTGAAGGCGGTGATTGGTTTTCAGGGTCCTGTACATGACTAGGCTCCCAAAAAGTCTCACACATGTGGTATCCTCATACTCAGGATAAGCAGCAGAATGTATTTTGGGGTGTAATTTCACATATACCCATGCCTTGTGTAAGCAATATATGATTTAGTGACAACTTTGTGTAAAAAAAATATATATTTTCCTGAAACTTGTGGCAAAACATAAAATATTCCATGGACTTATTTATATATTATATATACTTATTATATATTTTTTTAAAGCAGAGGCCCTACAGATTAAAATGGTGGGTGTTGCAAAATTGGTATTTTTGCAGTATTTGCGCAGCGATTTTTCAAACATGATTTTTTGGGAAAAAAAACACTTTTTTGAATTTTAATGCACTAAAACACACTATATTGCCCAAATGTGGTGAAATGGTGAAATATAAAATATGATCTTATGCCGAGCACATAGATACCAAACACAACATGCTTTAAAATTACACACACCCGTGCAGCGGTGACTTTTAAAGGTGAAGCCTTTAAAAGCCTTTACAGCTTACCACTTTAGATTTACATAGGAGGTCTACTACAAGAATTACTGCCCTAAAACTGAAGTTCGCGGTGAAACCTCATATGCATGGTGCAATTGCTTTACATATGACACAAGACCAATGCTTGCGTTCACCTTTGCACATGTGCATGGGGAGACAGGGGTGCTTTAGTTGAATTTTTTTTTTTATTATTCATTTTGCTTTTTATTTTATTTTTACACTGTCCCTTTTATTTTTTATTTTTTTAATCATTTTTATTGGTATCACAGGGAATGCAAATATCCCCTATGATAGCAATTTGTAGTGACAGGCATACTTTTGTGAAAAATTTGGGCTCCATTAGACTATAGATCTTTACTCAGCCCTTAAAGCATCTAACCACACTAAGATTTGTGCAATCAGATGCTTTCCCAATTTCCCAATGGCGCTGTTTATATATCCGAAACTGAAGTAATGAAATGCTTGTAGTTTCTGGTTTCTTAGGCCATAGAGATGATTGGAGCCATTCTAGTCTCCGATCAGTTCTATGGTCAGCTGGCGGAACCACCGGCTGCATTCTTGGGTTCCCCGGTGGGACAGGAGAGCCCGAGAAAACCATGGAAGACGGCGGGAAAGGGGGACGTTCCCTCTCACTGCTTGTACAAGCAGTCTAGCAGCCACTAGGATTGCTTGTACATGAAAACTGACTGCTGGCTGAAAAAAATGATACCAGGATGATACTTAAACTTGCAGGCATCAATCTGGTATAGCCACTCAAAGTCCAGCAACGTACCAGTACGTCGCTGGTCCTTGTTGGGCATATATTGCATTTTTTTCATGCAGCCTGTGGGATTTCTCCATTCAAATCGATTGATCGGTTGTATGCCCACCATTAGAATACCATCCTGCATCCTCCCACTTCTAATGATGGGCATACAATAATTATAAAAATATATGCCAAAGCATAGGGGTGATCCGCCCCTTTGTCCACCCCTGCCCCTATGCTTTGGCATATATGCTCTTTTTTTAACTGTGGTGGTGAAATCACCCCCTACAGTGCTGGAGTCACAGATTTATGTATCATGAGAGCAAACCCTGTTGCTGTCAAAATAAATAAATCCATGCTGCAGCTGAATGGCGTACCTGAAAAGCAAACAATGGTAACAATAAAGCATGGACTCAGTAAAACAACTTTTTTTTATTGCAATCTGTGCCAAAAAAGAGTAAAAAACATATGCCAAAGCAATCCACCCCTAATGTTAGGGGCCCCTAATGTCCACCCCTGTCCCCATGCTTTGACATATATGCTTTTTGTTTAACTGTGGTGGTGAAATCACCTCCTACAGCGCTGGAGTCACGGATTTACGTATAAAAAGAGCAAACCCTGTTGCTGTCAAAATAAATAAACTAATGCTGCAGCTGAATGGCATACCTGCAAAGCAAATAATGGTTAACAATAAAACAAAGTAACATTACAGTATAACAGCAGGACATACCTGCAAAGCAAACATGATAAAACACAGTAACAATAAAACATTATAGTGAAGCATAAAATACAGTAAAACAGAGCAGAACAACAGAGAAAGAACAATAAAATGACAACTATTTTTGGCTTTTTTATTTTTATTTTATTTATTTGTTATGTTTCTTTTTCTTTATTTTTACACTTTTGGCCATCTAATATCTTTCGAGACCCTGTGTAAGTGTGTCCTAGGACTGTGCCTTGCTGTGCCCTATGCTAATATGCTAATACTCAACTAGTGTATAGTAGCGATGAAAACAGTCACCGATGCAGAGACCAGATTGGTCAGGACAGTGTCAAAAACCATGAATCAGACTGAGACAGAAGTACAGTTAAATCTCACTTGTTTAATAATAATAAAAAAAGGTAAACAGAGTAAAAGTAGTCAAAACATAGCCAGAGTTCAGGAACCAGAACGGATAGTCAGACAAGCCAAAACGCCAGGGAGCCAGAGATGAGCATAGTAGAACAGCAAGCAGGATCTGGAGCCAGAAGGAATGTCAGCCAAGCAAGTCTTTAACAGGAACAGGAGAGCGTCTCTAGAGATTTTATCACGGCAGAGAGTTTAACTGGGCTGGACGGCTTAAGTAGGCAGGACTGACAAGCAAGATATCATCAATAGGTGTGTCACTGTGGAGAGTTAGGAGCTGGCAATTAGCTGACAGCTGAGCGGCCAGCTCAGAGAAGGAAAGGGCTGAACCCAGTCCCGACAGACAGGAGGGACAATAATAGCGGGTGTCACGCCTATATCCGCGTTTTCTGCAGACATGGCATCTTCTTTGGGGTGTTCTTTGGATAGAGGTACCACAGAAGACTTCTGGAAAGTGCCTCTCATGCAGTTGGTAAGTTGGGCCACAACATTGTCTGTTAACAGATAGGCTGGGATGGAATTTTAGGAAGGATCCAGTTCATCCTTAAGTATAGCACATAAGAGTTCAGCAGAGCCAATTGAAGTAAGTATACAGTCACCTTTATATATAGAGGACAAAAACAATCAGCCATTGGCACCACATCCCGTAAAGAAATACACAAAAGAAAAGGGGATGGGGTAAAATTACCCCAGGGACTTTAAAGGTGCGTAAATATTATAGTAATTGGAGTAAAGAAGTATGTATGCAAAAGTCTATCCTTACAAAAATGTATTTATTATATTTAATACATATTATCAAAAGTTAAAAACAGGTTTCACAATGTCCATATCTGGCTTTACAAAGACAATAAAAAAGAAAACCACTTAGTAGCTACCACTCGACATGTTTCGCTCTTTATGAGCTTCATCAGGAGTTCTGGTAAATATGTGGTATACTAGGAATGAGACTCTCTGATTGAATTTTGCTATATATGTATGCATTAATTACTCTATCCATGTGATTTTTTTTATAATTCTCATAATATGTGTTACTTATTTTGTGTTTCTCATTCCTAGTATACCACATATTTACCAGAACTCCTGATGAAGCTCATAAAGAGCAAAACATGTCGAGTGGTAGCTACTAAGTGTTTTTCTTTTTTATTGTCTCTGTAAAGCCAGATGTGGACATTGTGAAACCTGTTTTTAACTTTTGATAATATGTATTAAATATATAAAATAAATACAGGTATTTGTAAGGATAGACTTTTGCATACATACTTCTTTACTCCAATTACTATAATATTTACGCACCTTTAAAGTCCCTGGGATAATTTTACCCCATCCCCTTTTCTTTTAAGTATACAGTCACTTTATTATACCAGCGTCTGGCCTTACGGGCAATTAAGTACGGCTCCACTAGCTGGTTGTTGAAGTCCACCCCTCCAATGTTAAGGTTGTATTCTTGGATACAGAGGGGCTTCACAGCAACACCTGTTACCGTTTAAATTTTGACTGTCGTATCTGCGTGAATGGAGGACAGAACGAAAACATTCTGTGTGTCCCTGCACTTCACTGCAAGCAATTTATTACACTTCAAGCAGGCTCTCTCACCATCTAAGTCAGGATTCTACAAGCCGTTGTGGAAAACCACGTGCGCCAATTCTAAAATCAAAAAGGTGACTAAAAAGTGGCACGCTTGTGTAATAATTGTCCAATTACAAGTGGTACCCCTTTCCAAATAAGGGTGACACCAAGTCCCAAACAATCTTACCGCTGTTCCCTTTGTAGTCTGGGCAGTTGGGGGGGGAGCTCCACGTGACTATCTTTTCCCTTGTAAACCAAAAAACTATATGTATAGCCTGTTGCCCTGTCACAGAGCTCAATTTGACCCGAGATCTGGCACGCTTGCTGGGGAGAAACTGTTTGAAAGACAGGAGGCCAGAAAACGTAATCGGGGACTCATCAATGCAGACAACTTGATCAGGAATAAACAAGGCTGCAACCTGTTGGTTGAAGTGGTTTATGAGGGGCTGAATTTTATGGAGCCGATCATATCCAGGGTCACCCCAAAGACGACAAAGTTCATTATCATTGAAAAGCATGAACCACAAGATTTGCTTGTATCGATTCCTGGCCATGGAAGCAGAGAACACAGGCATATGGTGAATTGGGACATTGGACTCAATCTTTTTAGTAATGCCCATGAGGAGAGATAGGCCCAGAAAGGTCTTAAATTTGGGAACCGTTATAGTTTTCCAGCCAAATTCTCTGTCAAGGGGTGAATTTGGGTTTGCGGAGATAAATTGACTAGCGTATAAATTGCTTTGGTCCACAACAGATCTGTAGAGATCTTCCATGAAAAACAGCTTGTAAAAGTCAAGGGTACTGAAATCTGCTGTTTCCACCTGAATTCCGGGTCGGTCAGTGAATGGGGAAGTACGGGTGCTTCAGAAGTGGTGGGCTGCCAATCAGGATTAGCAAATGCAGCAGGAAGGGCACTATGAGCTCTACGGGCCTGTCTTTGAATTCTTGGTGGCTGCGAGGCACTACTTGTGCTAGGCACCACACCAGCTTGAACTGCACTTATGGGACTTGCCATGTCACCAAGTGATACCGTAGTGCTGGTTTGTCTACAACCAGGATGTACTAGAACGCTGGTGCTTGCCAGTTCACCAGAAGGTTGAGCGGCACTAATACTGGCTCTCTGTCCATACGAGAATCCTGAGGTTGTTGCACCTCAACAATAGAAGAACAGGGTCAGGTATGCCTGACCTTAGCAGGGACCACTACTCCATCATCAGAGCTATCTGTCAGGGTGCCGCTACTCTCTACGGGCCTGAATCTGACAGTGAGGCTTCCCCTTCGCTCTCACCTGTCATGCTCAGCAAAGTGTAGGCCTCTTCACTAGTGTACCTCTGCTTGGACATTTCGGCCACTATATTTATGGGTACAGCTAGTGCGACTCACAAAAGAGCAACTGATTGTCAATGACTGCTTGAATCGATACAAAAGAATTAACTGTTAATGCTAGCAGGGATCAGGCATGACTCTGCTAACGCTGCAGTTTTGTGTATTGTGTATTGTAAGTGATAGTGATCTATTGATACTGCATTTGGGTGGGCTGAGCTGGGCGGAGGGGCTAAACGCAGGTGCTGGCAGGTGTCTGGGCTGATCCTGCTAACGCCGCATTTTCGGGAACACTAAACTATTGGGGACGCTAGTATAGATCTGATCGGATCAAAGATATTGATCCGTTCAAACATTATTCTAGTAAGGAAGGTGTATGGTGTATGCGTGTGTGTTGCAATCCCAGACAACTGACGCTGTCTGGGATTGAAGCTAGCTGACACTGACACCTAACTGGTGCTAACTAGCTAACCTGGGACACTAATACGGTGATCAGAAAAAAGATCTGTACACTATACTAATGCCACAGTGACAGGGAGTGAAAGAGTTAACTGGGGGGTGATCAAGGGGTAAACCTTTATTAGGGACTATAAGGCCAGTATCCTAAACCTATCTGTGACTACCACTAACTGCCCTAATGCTGTTTAGAGTCACAAGTGACACGAATACAGTGATCAGTAAACAGATCTGTACACTATACTAGTGCCACTGTGACAGGGGGTGAAAGGGTTAACTGGGGGGTGATCAGAGGGTTAAACCTAAAAACTGCACTTGGTGGCACTGTATGGCACTGTGACAGGGAGTGAAAGGGTTAACAGGGGGGCCATCAGGGGGTGATCGGGGGGGTGAAAAGTGTGCCTACGTGTACTCCTGTTAGTGTAGTGTTGGTGTACTCAAAGTAAGATGTCTTCTCCTCTCACACTGGAACCGAAAAGGACTCCACAAGAGGAGGTGACATCACTTCCTCTGCCTGTGTTTACATTACACAGGCAGAGGATAGTTTGCCTTTTGCCAGAACTGATCAGCAGGTCCAGGCCAGAAATAATTGGCCTGGACCTGAAGACTGATCGGTTATGAAGCAAATCTGATCATTGTGGGGATGGCGGGTGAGCTTGTGCACCTTCTACCCGCGCACACGACCGACGTACACCTATGGCGCTTTGTGCAGGAGAGCTGACCTGCCGCAGTATAATGACGGTGGCTGGTTGGCAACTGGATAAAAGAGAAGTATGGGCTTATTTTTTCTTTTCAGTCATACTTACCTAGGTGGAAGCAACATCGGTCTGATATAAAAGAATAAATCCGCGCTTAGGACAGAGTAAGAGCTGCTGCCTATCTCTAATTAGTACCCCTAAGGGTCTAATTGCACAGTGGATAAGTAAAATGAGACCATAAACGGCGCTGCCCTCTATAATATTAATGGGTGTCAGGTAAAAATATCACAAGGTCCACACTAAATCCAGATGACTCCGATACGTAAAAACACCACCAATATCAAAACATACTACGAGCAAAGTAGCAACAAAAGTACTTAAAAATTGCTAAATAAGATGTGTTCCCCCAGCGGGACATAAGTGTCATCCAAAGTGAAATATATAATACCTAAATGAAAAATTATATAAGAAAATTTTTGGTTGAACAGTGCAAACATAAAAACAGTGTATAAAAGGAAGCAAATGAAAAATTATTTAAAAAAAACCTTTTTACCCCAAAGTTCAAAAGTATTGGGACAAGATGGCGCCAAAGGGAACCTATTACATATAAGGATATGTGTGCTTAATATTATCAGTGTGGTGTCTATGTGTCCCCTTCCATATTTATATGCAAAAGATATTAAGTGGAGTTGTGTTTGACTCCAGTATTCAAAAGTATTGGGACAATAATAGGTGTAAATAGATATTATACGGGTAAGTGTACTAAATATTATCTATGTGGTGACTGTGTGTCCCCTTCTGTGTTTAATGCAAATGATATTAAATATAGTTGTGTTTGACCCCAATATTCAAAAGTATTGGGACAGTATGGCGCTTAAGAAACGTGAGATGTGAAATATCCTTTTGTGCAAAACGTGAATAGTCCTTCTGTGTAAATAGTAATAAAACCACTCCCAATATTGAATTACAGTTCATAAAAAGGTATTTACAAGTAATTCAAATTTCTTATGTTTGTAACAAGTAGTATGGTTAAAAAAGTTCATATATATAATCCATGCAGACCAAATATTGTTAACCAGGTGGGGAAAACAGAGTTCAGCTGAAAATGCTGTTTATTTCATCCAAGAGGGTACACCGTAGTGACTTCTGTGCGATTTTTTCATAAGGTGACTTGAAGTGCTCGCCCCCCTCTGCTACCCCACTCACCAGAAATAATCACCCCTACAGGGGTACCAAGCGACAAAGTGGGTGCCTCAGGGCGAATGATGTTCACTTCAAACGTGCTTCCATTCCTCTGCTCTGTGCGATCCTTATGGCTGTTCCGGGTAAAATGTGTGCTCTGACATGACCTTGCTACTCCAGCAGTGTACCACCTTAAGCTGTTAAACACTCCAGAAATCCAGAGAAAAGAGAAACACAAGGGGCAGGAGGAAATGATATATAGGCATATAATCATTAATCACAGGAAATCCTGGTGTCACTCTCCAAATGATACAGAAGAAAGGAAAAGGAGGTCCAATCTCCCAATAGTATATGGCCACCGATATATCGAACTCCAAAGCTAGAGTAGATATGATAAACGTTCACCAATTTAGCATTACCCAAATGGAAACAAAAATAGTGAATAGTGAAGCCCGTAAGGCAGTGGTCATCAACCCTTTGGAGTTCGATATATCAGTGGCCATATACTATTGGGAGATTGGACCTCCTTTTCGTTTCTTCTGTATCATTTGGAGAGTGACACCAGGATTTCCTGTGATTAATGATTATATGCCTATATATCATTTCCTCCTGCCCCTTGTGTTTCTCTTTTCTCTGGATTTCTGGAGTGTTTAACAGCTTAAGGTGGTACACTGCTGGAGTAGCAAGGTCATGTCAGAGCACACATTTTACCCGGAACAGCCATAAGGATCGCACAGAGCAGAGGAATGGAAGCACGTTTGAAGTGAACATCATTTGCCCTGAGGCACCCACTTTGTTGCTTGGTACCCCTGTAGGGGTGATTATTTCTGGTGAGTGGGGTAGCAGAGGGGGGCGAGCACTTCAAGTCACCTTATGAAAAAATCGCACAGAAGTCACTACTTTGTACCCTCTTGGATGAAATAAACAGCATTTTCAGCTGAACTCTGTTTTCCCCACCTGGTTAACAATATTTGGTCTGCATGGATTATATATATGAACTTTTTTAACCATACTACTTGTTACAAACATAAGAAATTTGAATTACTTGTAAATACCTTTTTATGAACTGTAATTCAATATTGGGAGTGGTTTTATTACTATTTACACAGAAGGACTATTCACGTTTTGCACAAAAGGATATTTCACATCTCACGTTTCTTAAGCGCCATATTGTCCCAATACTTTTGAATATTGGGGTCAAACACAACTATATTTAATATCATTTGCATTAAACACAGAAGGGGACACACAGTCACCACATAGATAATATTTAGTACACTTACCCGTATAATATCTATTTACACCTATTACTGTCCCAATACTTTTGAATACTGGAGTCAAACACAACTCTACTTAATATCTTTTGCATATAAATATGGAAGGGGACACATAGACACCACACTGATAATATTAAGCACACATATCCTTATATGCAATAGGTTCCCTTTGGCGCCATCTTGTCCCAATACTTTTGAACTTTGGGGTAAAAAGGTTTTTTTTTAAATAATTTTTCATTTGCTTCCTTTTATACACTGTTTTTATGTTTGCACTGTTCAACCAAAAATTTTCTTATATAATTTTTCATTTAGGTATTATATATTTCACTTTGGATGACACTTATGTCCCGCTGGGGGAACACATCTTATTTAGCAATTTTTAAGTACTTTTGTTGCTACTTTGCTCATAGTATGTTTTGATATTGGTGGTGTTTTTACGTATCGGAGTCATCTGGATTTAGTGTGGACCTTGTGATATTTTTACCTGACACCCATTAATATTATAGAGGGCAGCGCCGTTTATGGTCTCATTTTACTTATCAACATCGGTCTGATGCTGCATCTGTTCCCCGCCGGCTCTAACACTGAGAACTGAACGATATAGCACCAGAGATCTCTCGGTTCTCCAAGCTCCTGAGCAGAGAGCTGGTGACTGTCAGTCACCAACTCTCTGCTCTGCCCCCCTCACTCACTGGAGCCCTGGGCTGTGGAGGGGCAGGAGTGGCTAGCTCAGGCTCTCAGTAGCTCACTGAGATGCTGAGCTGGGTGACGATTCAGGCATGTGGGCGGATCCGACTTCATTGTCACAATCTTGCCCGAGCCTGGACCGCCTCTGTGATGTCAGTTGACAGTGGGCTTCAGCCTATTGTCTGCTGAAAACGGGTCACAGGAGTGCAGAACAAACTGCACCCATGTGATCTACAGGAGAAGTACAGCCAAACAAGCTTTGGCTGTACTTCTCCTTTAATGTGTGTCTTTTGTACCTGCTCAGTTCAGCTTTATTGTCACTGATTTTTGCAAACCTCCATCTCTCTTTCTACATTCACCTTTTTACTGTATGTCTCTATCTCTTTTGATCTGTTCATTATCACCCTTTGCCATTATATTTGTTTTCAATCATTTTCTAGTAGCTCTGTGCTTTTTCCTGTCATAAAGGCATAATCCATAACTGACACAATATGTAAGACTTTTACTGCTTCACACAGCTATTAAAATACTCGATCTTTCATTATTTCAGCCAGATGGAAAGCTGCTGTTAGTCTTTGCTCAGAAATGCCTCACACTCAAAACCTGACAATAACCTAGTACCACCAATGAGATCTTGTGCATGCACCACTTTTACTACTTAACCTGCAATCTACCCAAGCACCCAAATAGATTGAGATTCCTGATAACACAAATCCATCTATCTCAGGTGGGCAGCCATAGAGCACTACAGGTCCTGGGTAGGGATGAGCTTTGGGTTTTTTGGCCCCTCTGTTCTGTCCACCAGATGTCTTGCTGATGTTTTATACTGGTTAATTGTACCTGTGTTGTTAAATTTACATGCAAATAAGTAATTTACTTAAGACAATCATATATGGTGTGCAGGCTCCATCTAGCATTCCTTTTTGGTATTGCTGCAGTTCTGTTAATTGTTGTATATGTAAATAGGAAGTTGTCAGCAAGCAGGGAATTCTGGGTAGACAGGAAGTCAACCATCCACCATTCTTTTCAACACATTGCTAGAAGCAAGTCATGCATTTCTCTATCTATCGCCATCACCCCTTAGAGAACTTAAAAAGTAAGTTTTTATTATCTCATCTTGTACTATATATCGTTGTTTATGCAATGTATGCTGCACTGTATGCAATAGTGTACTTATTGAAGTCTATTTCTGTTATTTTGTAGTTTCACCTGGCTTGTTCTAATAAAACTGAGATCAAAGAAATATGGTATCTACAGTTATTGGGATGAGAGGTTTAGCTTTCTGCTCCTTGAGTCAGAACTGTGAAATTTTTAAGCTGACCTCTGAAGGGAAGATAAGCCGACTTCGGAAGTCTGTACAGCCCGGGGCTACGCAGTATCCATACAGTCAGAAGCCTTAAAGATACAGGCCTGCGGCAGGTGAAGCAAGCAGCCACTCTACACAGAGACACACTCTGTCAAGAACCAACGACAATATAACGGTCTCTATACAGCAAGATGGCTTCTTCCCCGCAGCCATGTCTCACAGTGGGACATCTTCTTACAAAACACGTTCACGAACATGCTCATCTAAGTCATCTGTCGCAAATGCAGCAGCTATCGCCCGTTCAAAAGCTGAAGCAGCAAGAGCCAGGGCCGCATTCGCAGACCAAGAGTTGCAGATGAAAAAAGAAAAGGCCCGCCTTGATGCAGAAAAGGTGAAACAGGAACAAGAAAGAGAGAAGGAAAGAGTACGCTTGGAGCAAGAGAGAGAGAAGGAAAGAGTATGCATGGAACATGAGAGAGAGAGCAAGAAAGAGTACACATGGAACAAGAGAAAGAGAAGGAAAGAATATGCCTGGAAGAAGAGCTAGCCCAGCAGGAAGAATCTCTGAAAAGCAAGCTTTCTTAGAAGCTAACATGGAGAAGCTAGCAGTAGAAAGAGCCGCTGCCGCTGCCATTGCAGAAGCAGAAGCTTTAGAAGCAGCCGTCTACGATGAGCCAAGAGTAGGCAGCAGCATACTGGGTCTAGAGGAGGACCAAGAAGATTGTTCACAACGCACGCAGATTATGTCTACCAGCACTGGGACCCAAGCAGCATCCCACAACAAGAAATGAAACATGACATCAGTGAGTCACATCAAATAAAGCAGCAACAAGACGACCCAGAAACCCACTGCTACAAGCAAGAAAAATCTGACAGAGTTCCAGACTTTCCAGTTCCAACCAAACCTTCTACTCCACAAGGTACCCAGCCTTCATACAAGCATCAAACACCAGTCTTCACTTCAAAGGTGTATGCAACGAACAGGTACGAACTGCCAACCTAAAGGAAGTTTGAACCCAGCACGCCTAAAGAAGAGACTTTTACCAGGTATGCCTTTACACCGCACCACAATACACCAGCAGCCTACCCCAATGCCAATCAGGCTACTGTAGACTTTGCCAAGTTCCTGGCCAAAAGAGAGTTAGTTACCCAAGGACTTGTCAAATTTAGTGATCGCCCTCAACACTACAGGGCATGGCAATCCGCTTTCCAGAGTGTCATTCAAGGTCTAGATCTATCCTGCAGGGAACAGATAGAACTCCTCGTAAAGTGGCTTGGCAATGATTCTGATGAACATGCCAAAAAGGATCAGAGACATTAATATAAACCACCCTGAGATAGGCCTTGCAAACATCTGGAACAGACTGGATAGATGTTATGGCTCACCAGAGGCTATAGAGAGTACACTGTTTAAAAGGATAGAAGACTCCCCAAAAATACCTAGCAGAGGTTACCAAAGACTCAGAGAATTCAGTGACCTGTGTATGGAGTTACAAGTTGCTAAAGCAGAAGGAGACTTACCTGGCCTTTCTTATCTTGACTCTGCTAGAGGTATTAACTCCTTAGCACAAAAACTTCCTTATGAGTTACACGAAAGATGGATTACCCATGGCTGTAACTACAAACGAAAACACAATTTGCCTTTTCCCCCCTTTAGTGAGTTTGTGGACTTTGAAGACAGACAAGCAGGAATGAAAGATGACCCCAGCTTCAGTTTTCCAGTGTCTTATACCACCTCTTCTGGCCCTAAACAGCTCAGAGCTCCAGTAGCAGTGCACAAAATTAACATTTCTTCCCACAGATTTGCAGAGTCTCAGCCAGAAGATCAAGACAGCGACCCTTCTAAGTTCTGCCCTCTACATAAGATGCCACATCCTCTTCTGGAATGCAGAGCCTTCAAGACAAAGACCATCAAGGATCGTAAAGCTTTCCTCAAAAAGAACAACATCTGTTACAAGTGCTGCTCTTCGTCCACACATTTCGCCAAGGACTGTAAGGTTAGTGTCAAATGTACAGAATGTGACAGCACAGCGCACAACACAGCGGGACTAATAGCTGGGTTGCACCTCTTCCCTTTAGACCACAAAGATGACTTTAGCCTAACAATAGAGAACTAGCATATAAACTTCTCATTTCCCTAAGACACAATCTTCTAAGGAAACCAGAGATGAAAGAACATTTCTTTTCCTTCATGGAGAAAATATTCCAGATTGGTCATGCTGAGATCGCCCCAAACCACAAAGACTCAGAGGAATGTTGGTATTTACTCATATTTGGGATTTATCACCCTAAGAAGCCAGGGCAGATTAGCGTGGTGTTCGATTCCAGTGCCAAACATAAAGAAGAACACCGTAACTTTCTGAGGTTTCTCTGGTTCAGGGGCAACAACCCATCTGGAGACATCACAGAATACCGCATGAGGGTGCACATATTTGGCAACAGTCCTTCTCCTGCAGTTGCTATATATGGTCTCAGACATTCTGCTAGAGTGGGAGAGTCAGAGTATGGGTCAGATGTCAGACAGTTTGTGGACAAGGATTTCTATGTAGACGATTGCTTGAAATCACTACCCACAAATGAAGCCGCAATCAGTCTCCTCAAAAGAACCCAGGCATTGCTTACTTGTTCCAACTTAAGACTCCACAAGATTGCTTCCAACAGTAGAGAGGTTTTAGAAGCCTTTCCTGTCCAAGATCGTTCTAACGAGTTAAAGGACTAGGCACAGACCCACTTCCCATGCAACGCAGTCTTGGTTTGCTTTGGGACTTAAGATCTGACACATTTACTTTCCAAGTAAACACAGAAGAAAAACCCTTTACCCATAGAGGTGTCCTGTCTACCATAAACAGCTTGTATGATCCCTTAGGCTATACAGCACCTGTCACCATCCAGGGTAAAGCACTACTGAGAGACTTAACCTGTGAGTCACTAGATTGGAACCACGCTCTCCCCACTGACAGGAAAAACCTATGGCTAGAGTGGAAGGACTCACTAACAGCTCTATCCAACCTTAAAATTCCACAACCTTATGCTCCTCTGTCATCTGCTGATGTTCAGATGCAAAGACTTTGTGTGTTTTCGGATGCTTCTGTTAAAGCAATTGCTGCTGTAGCTTACCTGAAAACCATAGACACTAAAGGACAATGCCACATAGGGTTTATAATGGGGAAAGCAGAACTTGCACCACTTCTCAAACACACCATACCCAGGCTTGAAAAGCAAAACTGCACGTGGATCTTCAACCCACCTCACTCTTCTCACATGGGAGGTGTTTGGGAGAGAATGATAGGCATAGCCTGCAGAATCCTTGCCTCTATCTTCCTACAAGTAGGAACTGCAAGACTTACTCACAAATGTTTAGTGACATTTATGGCAGAGGTTACAGCTATCATTAACGCCAGACCTTTGACCTCCATTTCAAATGACTCTGAGGATCCATTGGTCCTCACACCTGCCATGTTACTCACGCAAAAGACTAGTCTTGCCAGTGCTCCAGCTGGAGAGTTTTGTGAGAAGGACCTTTACAAACGTCAATGGAGACAAGTACAAACCCTTGCCAATACCTTCTGGAACCAGTGGAGGGAACAATATATATCTACTCTACCGGGCAAGGGTTGTGGGGATGAGGCCCTTGTCCCCATCAACATGGGGACAAGGTGTTTTGGGGGGCTACCCCAAAGCACCCTCCCAATGTTGAGGGCATGTGGCCTGGTACGGTTCAGGAGGGGGGACGCTCTCTCGTCCCCCCTCTTTTCCTGCAGCCTGCTGGGTTGCGTGCTTGGATAAGGGTCTGGTATGGATTTTTGGGGGGACCCCACGCCATTTTTAAAAAAGATTTTGGCACAGGGTTCCCCTTAAAATCCATACCAGACCTGAAGGGTCTGGTATAGATTTTGAGGGGGACCCCACGCCATTTTTTTTGGCCGGGGTTTCCCTTAATATCCATACCAGACCTGAAGGGCCTCGTATGGAATTTGGGGGGACCCCCACGCATTTTTTTCTAAATTTTGGTTTGGGGTTCCCCTTAATATTCATACCAGACCCAAAGGGCCTGGTAATGGACTGTGGGGGAATCCTGGGCCGTTTTTATCAATTAACTTTTATGTGTATTGTCGGGACCGACAATTCATTAATAGCCAGTGTTATAGCCCCGGCAGATAAGGACCCCCCTGTACTGCGCATGCGCTGCGCTTGCACAGTACGAACGACTATGGAGCTGCCTAAAGTCTCCGAAGCTGAACAGCTGATCGTCAGCTCTACACGGCGCCTGTGCACTACATTCTGCCTTGAGTCCAGGTTCAAGCCCCACCATCCAAGTGGACATAGAGTTATGCCGCGTACACACGAGCGGACTTTCTATCCTACTTGGTC
This sequence comes from Aquarana catesbeiana, assembly GCF_042186555.1. Taxonomy (NCBI): domain Eukaryota; kingdom Metazoa; phylum Chordata; class Amphibia; order Anura; family Ranidae; genus Aquarana; species Aquarana catesbeiana. The sequence continues at coordinate 294,023,368 of NC_133324.1, read as the reverse complement.
CGGCACACTTTCCGACGGACTTTGTCCGCCAGGTGCGCCGGACTTTAAAACGAACGGACTTGCCCACACACGCCGGGATTTTCCGGCGGGCTAAGTCCGCCCGTCTTTCCGACGGACTTTCGCCGGAGTTCCGGCGGACTTTCAGAATGAACGGACTTGCCCACACACGGACAAGTCCGTTCATTTTGAACGTGACTCAGGTGCGACGGGACTAGAAAAGGATGTCAATCTTGCCGCTTTTATCGGCTAGATTGACACCTTGCGAGCCCCGTCGCGGGGCATACCAGGCCCTTAGGTCTGGTATGGATTATAAAGGGGAACCCCGCTACGCCGAAAAAACGGCGTGGGGCCCCCCTAAAATCCATACCAGACCCCGATCCGAGCACGCAGCCTGGCCGGTCAGGAAAGGGGGTGGGGACGAGCGAGCGCCCCCCCCCCTCCTGAACCGTACCAGGCCGCATGCCCTCAACATGGGGGGTGGGTGCTTTGGGGGAGGGGGGCACCCTGCGCCCCCCCCCAAAGCACCTTGTCCCCATGTTGATGAGGACAAGGGCCTCTTCCCGACAACCCTGGCCGTTGGTTGTCGGGGTCTGCGGGCGGGGGCTTATCGGAATCTGGGAGCCCCCTTTAATAAGGGGGCCCCCAGATCCCGGCCCCCCACCCTATGTAAATGAGTATGGGGTACATGGTACCCCTACCCATTTACCTAGGAAAAAAGTGTAAGTAATAAAACACACCACACAGGTTTTTAAAATATTTTATTAAACAGCTCCGGGGGGGGGATCTTCCTCCGGCTTCGGGGGTCTTCTTCCGGCTTCGGGGGTCCCTCCGCTTCATCTTCTCCCGGCGTCCGGTTGGTTCTTCTCCGCTCTCCGGCCTCTTCTCCCGGTGTCGCAGGTCTTCGGCCGGCCCCTCCGCTCTCTTCATGTAGCTCTATTGCGAGCGGAGGTCCACTTTTTTCCTAGGTAAATGGGTAGGGGTACCATGTACCCCATACTCATTTACATAGGGTGGGGGGCCGGGATCTGGGGGCCCCCTTATTAAAGGGGGCTCCCAGATTCCGATAAGCCCCCGCCCGCAGACCCCGACAACCAACGGCCAGGGTTGTCGGGAAGAGGCCCTTGTCCTCATCAACATGGGGACAAGGTGCTTTGGGGGGGGGGGGCGCAGGGCGCCCCCCTCCCCCAAAGCACCCACCCCCCATGTTGAGGGCATGCGGCCTGGTACGGTTCAGGAGGGGGGGGGCGCTCGCTCGTCCCCACCCCCTTTCCTGACCGGCCAGGCTGCGTGCTCGGATCGGGGTCTGGTATGGATTTTAGGGGGACCCCACGCCGTTTTTTCGGCGTAGCGGGGTTCCCCTTTATAATCTATACCAGACCTAAGGGCCTGGTATGCCCCGCGCTCGCCGCAATAGGAAGATTTGTTTTTCCTATTGCAGCGAGCGCGAGATGCAATACCATCCCCTCGTGTCGTATTTGGTCTGTCGGACCAGCCTACACACGAGCGGGCTTTCCGTCGGACCAGCACACACACGAGCGGACTTTCCGCCCGAAACTGAGTCCGACGGAAAGATTTCAAACATGTTTAAAATCTAGGTCCGGCGGGCTTTTGGGAAGAAGTCCGCCGGAAAAGTCCGCCGCCGCCCACACACGGGCGGATTGTCCGGCACACTCTGGTCCGCCGGACCAAGTATGCCGGAAAGTCCGACCGTGTGTACGCGGCATTAGGCTAAAAATATGACGAACAAAGCAAGGCCGTGCTCGAAGCTTGGTGAGCGAAGCGAGCCCGTGAGGGGCCCTGTTTCAGACACCCTGTACAGCTGACTCACAGGTGTTCAGCTTCGGCTATTTTCAGCGGCTCATACTGTGCAAGCACTGCGCCTGCGCAGTACACGGGAGTCCTTATCCGCCGGGGGGGAACTTTCTCAGCAGAACTCCAGCACTAGCGCTAGCACTTTTAAATTACTTTTTTCTTCCTTTAGAAATGTAATTTTGCTGTCAGACTGTTCTAAACACGGGAAAAATGCACCACTTTACAGGTATACTATAGACACCCCCCAGGTACGAAATTTAAAGGAATATTACACTTTTATTGTTTCACTTTAAGCATTATTAAAATCACTGCTCCTGAAAAAACAGCCATTTTTTAAACTTTTTTTGCATTGATATATGTCCCCTGGGGCAGGACCCGGGTCTCCAAACACTTTTTGTGACAATAACTTGCATATTAACCTTTAAAATTAGCACTTTTGATTATGCATGTTCGTGTCCCATAGACTTTAACGGTGTTCGCACAAATTTTTTGACTGTTCGCATGTTCTGCTGCGAACCGAACAGGGGGGATGTTCGGCCCATCCCTAGTTATTATTGAGAATCATGGGGTACAACTTGTCAAGCAACTCGGAGGTGCAAATTCGCCCAACTGTGAAACAAGTCATATATATTTTAATAGAAAGGAGCTCTCCTTTACATCAGCAGAACAAATGCAGGAAATGATGTGTGCACGTGGGCCAGAAGCAAATGTGTGGGGATGCCAAACAAATCAATGAACCCCACCCACACCAAATCTAACTACCACATCCACCCCACATTGATTAAGCACAAGTACATATCATACCCTTATCCGGAAAATGAGCAGCACCTCCTCTTTGCTAAAGAGGGACCTCGCTATGCCCACCTAGATGGAGATCCTGACCAGTACAGGAACTTCTGGGTGATTACAATGACTTATTTCTGGGTCAGAAGGCGAAACCACACTCTTTTGATCGCTGCTGTGAATATTTGATCACAACCACTATTAGAATTTTATTATTTTTGTTTATTTGCAGATATGCAAATTTGTATTTCTACTTATGATATTTAAAGGCGTTCGATAAGAAATGGTGTCCCTGGGTTAGCAGCAGTTGAATGACAAAAACAAAAGGCCCAGTTTGAGCCCTGGTTCACAGTGACAGAGGGAGGAAATCGTTCAGCTGAAATCACTCACTTTCATTCCCGCATGTCAGTCCTGACTGCAGGGGGAATTTCAGAGACATCTGTGCAGGTTTCTGCACTGATATCAATACAAATTGCACCCCAAAGGCGCACCTATTAAAACAGTGCAATTGTCACCACTTTGACATGTCAAATCACACGAATGTGAACTAAAGCTGACACATACAACACTGCCTATCCACCAGCTGAATGTATTACCTGCAATTCTCCACAGCTGTTATACATAAAGATTCCACCTTTATCATTAACTTGCAGGTATGCAGAAGCCTAGGTTTACATTGGGGCAATTTGTCATGTGATTTGAGAGATCAAATCGCATGACTATTGGCAGCAATGGCACTGTTCCAATCGATGCAACTTTTTTGTGGAGCCGCACCAATTTGCTAAAGTAGTTCCTGCACTACTTTTGCAGATTTCAGGTGCGACTTCAATAGACATGTGTGTATGAAGCCACACGGATGTCTATCAAGTCGCACCTGAAATCACGCTGACCTTGCTACTTTGAAATAGTGCTACTTCAAGTCAAGTAGGGCGATTTAAAAGTATCATCAATGTGAACCAGGGCAAAGAGATTAGTTTTTTGGTGCACGAATACATATTGAAAAAAAATATAAGAGATATTGCACTTTCCCAAAACCACCACCCACAAAAACTAAAGAGAAAGATAAGTAGAAAAAAAAAAAAAAGCACAACAAAGCTCAATAATGTACTTTTATTTTACCAGCGGAAAAAAAAAAATTTACATTCATTTACTAGCTTCAAAAAAATTTGGACAGGATATATGGTGCTACATTTAGCAATGGGATTTTAAGGGCCTTGCTCATATAAGCTTACAATCTAAAATTTGACAAAACCTTAGAGAGGACACAGCTTTAATTCTTTAATTTCAGTGTATAACGGGCAGCACATCACATTTTTATCTACAAGATTATAGAAACATACTTAACAGTCATTCTTACAAAGCATTCTAACATAATATTACAAAAGACTTATTCAAAACACCCACACCAGCCCACAATCCACACATACATACATTGGTGACCATGTTCTGCTGGAAGCTGCATTTCGGTGTACACAATTAAACAACGAGATCAAAAAGAGTAGGTCAGCAGATGCTTCCAAGCGATGTTTGCATGATCAGACAGGAACAATACACACACAACATTGACAAAACCCACTTTTGATTGAAAAAATGCACAAGAATTTCATCAAATCTCCCAATATCATTCCTTCTCCCCCACAAATCACAGCAAAAAACCTGACCTCCTCAGGCCAAACGAACCCCCCTACTGCAGGCCTTTATATATAGGAGGTTGTATTGGTAGCACACTGACATACCCAATAGAAGTACACACCCACCAGCATCTTTCAATCTATCTCTTCATGTATGTCTAAAGTGATTGCACCTGATGAGCAGGAACACATAATAGTATTCGCAACTGTGTTAGGGCCCTTTCGCACGTGCGGACCGTTCATTAGATCAGTTCAGTCACGTATTTTGTTACCAGTGAACATCAGTTTTCATCCATTTTCATTTCCGTTTTACAACCATTGTCATCCGTTTTCCATCCGTTGTTATCCGTTTTCCATCCGTTGTTATCTATTATCATCCGTTTTGTGTCTGTTTTTCATCTGTTTATGTCCGTTTTTCATCCGTTTATGTCTGTTTTTTTTTTTTCAGAACTGTATTTAATCATTTTTTCATGAATTATGGGAATTTCCCCATGATTCTTTGTATTCCCCAGCGTGCATTGTGCTTCCCATGCTGCTTTGTGGTTTCAGCTTGCTTTGTGTTTCCTGATTCCTTGCTGTAGTGTACGTGCTTATTTAGAGCAATGGATTTGGTCAGATTTTTTGAGCATGTGACATTATTTGTCATGCTATCTTATTGGAGGAGACAGAAAAGCATGACCAGGAAGATTTCTGCAATAAAACGCAGGTACTGGACACATCCAATGCTGCTCAAGAGGCCCACTGAAGGGTTTTTTGCTCTGCAGTATGCAGATCTGCGACGTTTCCCACAAAAAATTTTTAATTTTACTCGAATGTCTGTACCAACGTTTGATTTTTTTATTAGAAAAGTTGCATTCTTATTTGGAAAGGATGAACACGGATATGAGACGTTGTGTGCCACCAGAGGAGCGACTTCTACTTACCCTGAGGTAAGCCAGCCAGCCTTTCTGCTTGATTATGTCCAGCATAATGTAGGATTCCTTTCATCATTTGTTCTACTCTTCCTAGGTTTCTGGCATCTGGACTATCCTATAAGTCCCTAAACCACTACTTTTTGGTGGGAACCTCTACAATTTCTGGAATTGTGCACACCTGTCAAGCAATATGGGAGGAGCTTCGGTGTACTGCAATGCATGTTCCAGATACATCCATGTGGCAGGAAATTGCAAATGGGTTTTGGAAGAAGACCCAATTCCCAAATTGTGTTGGAGCCCTGGATGGGAAACACATCCGAATTCAGATGCCACCCGGATCTGGCTCACAATATTTTAACTAAAAGAAAACTTCTCCCTTGTGCTTATGGCAATCTGTGACAGTAAGTTTGTAGCTGTAGATATTGGGGCGTATGGACGTACTGCAGACTCAAGAGTGTTTACAGCATCAGAAACGGGGAGAAAGACTACTTGAGGGCCACTTTCATTTACCATCAGACAAACCTCTTCCAGGAACTGTAGGGCCAGATATGCCACATGTGCTTGTAGCTGATGAGGCATTTTCACTTTCTAGGCATCTCCTAAGGCCTTATGCCTCCCCCCCAAAATTTTTTAACTATCGGTTGAGTCGTGCAAGGCGCCTTATTGAATGCACCTTTGGCATTTTGCCAAGCAAGTGGCGCATATTCCATACAATAATTCAACTGAGCCTGGAGAATGCCGAACTAGCTATACAAGCATGTTGTGTCCTCCATAACATTATACGTGAGAAAGAAGGAATTACTGTTGAGGAAGAGGACGAGATCGATTTACCTTCTGTACAGTTTACCGGACTGCGACCCAACAATTCAGTCGTTACCATGCGTGATACGTTTGCAAACTATTTCATGTCCCTAGAGGAAGAGGTTCCGTGGCAGTATCAACATGTGTAAAAACACTCACCACAATGCGCAATGTTTGGTTTTTAAACTCTTAATTATATTCTTTAAATATGACTTTAGCTAGTACTATATGAATCTGAATGGATAATTTCCACCTATGTACATGTTTAACAGTGATTATTTGTAACATGTGTTACCTTTAATAAACTTTCTTTTAAATGAAAAAAAAAAAACACTCACCAGGCACTTTATTAGGTACAATTTGCTAGTACCATGTGTGACCCCCTTTTTGGTACCCTGCATTGTATTTGTTTTCACAAATTCAATAGTTTGGAATTTGGGAAATTCAATAGTTTGACGAAATAATACATTTTCACGTTAGCAGTATAGCAGTCTTGTGACCTCTATCAGTGTATGATTAAAGCTTGTTGTTTTCAGTCTCCTAATGCCAACATTGATCATCACTCACCCTAGGAACATCACATTCATTTATATCAGTTGGTTTTGGTTTATATAGAGTACAATAATAAAATTACATTTTCCATGCAGTCAATTATTTTTATTAATAATAGACAATGATCACAACAAATATCTAAAAAATTATTCAAACTGTACAAACATATTTTTGTACAAACATATACACATATATAACATGTAGTGTTTCAGTGCAAACTTGGTGGCCAACTAGAACGGGGCAACTTAAAATGGGTATTCTTTAAAGGTCCTGATAATAAGGACTGTGGGAAGTGGAATAGGGAGTGGATGACTGGGAGGAATGACTGTATGAAGTTGCCTGTGAACTGGAGGACTCATAGGTGGGTGCCACTTGTGGTGGGGGTACAACATTTTGGGCAGTGGGGGCTGGTGCACGTTGGTGATAGGGGTTAATGCCTGGATAATATGGATGGTGAAATGCATCTTGTGGAGCTTGCTCACCATGGTATGGACGTTGGTGATGGGTAATGACTGGTGGCATGGGTTCTCCGGACATTGCAACCCTTATGCACACACCAGTAAAATTAAAGATCGACATTTGATCATCCATTTTACGCTCAGTTGGAACTTTAACTAGATGGTGGTACAGATTCCTAACAAAACTAGCATCCTCGTTATTGGGTTCTGAAAATGGGTTGGTGGTATCAGCCCTTCTTGTTGCCCTCATCTTCTCCATAAAACTTAACATGGCTGCATCCATTTCCTGGCTCTCGGTGCGGTAGCTCCAACAGAATGAATCTGAGGAATGGAACATTTATTAGCACATTTTATTTTGTCAACATTTCAAAATGGGGCATTTTATATAGGATACTTACAGGCACATGTTGCCTTTCAAGCGTGGCTGTTGCTGTCGATTGGGAGGACGGGTTTTCTTCGGGACCTTGCTCGTTATCTCCCATGTCTTCCCCTTGCGCAGGCTGAGTATCCACTGCATCCCCCTCCTCTTCTGTTTCAGAAATGTTGCTGGTGGTACTGTAAAATATTTGTACATAGATGGATTACAGCTCAGTACAGTATAGTTATTACAATACATAGATCCATGTGTGTCATTACTGTTAAATTGGTTGTAAGCCTTACAGACCACTTTTACCTACAGGTAGGTGCAAGAAATATCTCTTAAACCTACATGGTTTAGGAGATATTTGCTGAAAACACATAGACAACGGCGCCTGACTAGGCGTGCCGTTTCTGAAGGCGATCGTGCCGTGACTGGTGGCTCCCGCACGCATGACGTAATTGCGGCTACGGCCAGTCACAGCACCGGAGCCGCGATACCCAGAAGTCACTACAGGAGTGATGGCGGCGACGGAGGAGGGGAACGAGGGCCGCTGCGGGGGCTTCAATCTCAGGTAAGTAATTCATAATGAGCTAGTATGCTATGCATACTAGCTCATTATGCATGTAGGTTTTTTTTTCATGGTTTTCTTCCTCTTTGGAGTATATGATTATTTTGACTAGGCCAAATAATTTAATATAGGGGAGAAATAATGTATTTACTTACCTTCTTAAGTCCATCACACATCTCAAGAAGTCCAGCATCTCAAAGAAGGGGCTTTTTTTTTGCTGGACGATCCTGCTCCGCTCCGACTGTCTTTTGCTTCCTCTTTCAGCTCCCGCCTATAGCGGTCTCTTAGGGATCTCTACCTTGTCATTATTTTTTCGCCTGCATAGGAACAGTAGACACAATTAACTCCAACATGACAATTGTGTATACTATTTAAAACCCATATGTGGAATACAGTGGTTTTTAACAACTATTTTTGTCAGTTTTACATATAGGTAAGCCTATAAAATGGCTTCACTAGAAGTACTGTAATTATCTCTGCGCCGTTTAGGATATATTTGCTGTACACTGCGGGATGACAATGTGGCCAGGTGATGTTTGCATGTGACGTTTGCATGTGACGTTTGCATGTGACGTGGCCAGGTGACGTGGCAGGTGACGTTTGCAGGTGACGTTTGCAGGTGACGTTTGCAGGTGACGTGGCTAGGTGACGTTTGCAGTTGACGTGGCCAGGTGATGTGGCCAGGAGATGTGGCAGGTGACGCTTGCAGGTGATGTGGCAGGTGACGTTTGCATGTGACGTGGCCAGGTGACGTGGGCAGGTGACGTGGCAGGTGACATTTGCAGGTGAGGTGGCCAGGTCACATGGCAGGTAACGGGGCCAGGTCACGTGGCAAGGTGACATGGCAGGTGGACAATCCACAACTTGTGGCAGGTGATGTGGCAAGTGACACACTAAATACAAATATACACGCTAAACGAGGCTCAATGCGGCATGCAAATGCGGCAAAACGGGCGTTTCTAAATGCCAGTTTCAAGCTTCATTCAGAAGAGTTTGCACCAGCGAAACGTGTACATGGGGCCTAATGTAGGAGAAGAGAGCTGGAATTTGCATGGTGAGTTGGACTACAATTATCAGGATGCTGACATATGGGTGTACTACAAGTTTAACCATGCCAACCCACCCTCATCCCACAAAATGCTTACCACGTATCCAATGATGTCTATTACTGAGCGACAACCAGTTTGGAGTGACCTCCTCGAATATTTCTTCCCACTTCATACTTGTGCTGTTTTGGTCGCTGTATTCTGCACTTCTCTTGTCCCATAACGCTGGCCTGGCATGCACAAGTTGGATGAGCTGCTCATGGGATACATCTCTTGCCATTTTTTCTCTTTCTCCTCTCTCCAGCATGTGCTTGTGCATGTGACTTAAAAAAATGGACGAACGGTCCACACGTGTGAAAGGGCCCTTAGCCCTTGGCTATGTGCGTCAAATCTCCAACTACAGGACAAAGATCAAAGTCTATTTGCATCCACATAAACAAAGCAACAGTTTTCTAAGCATATGTACCCATGCATTGTAAACCCTAAAATTTGAAATGTCCAAGTCCCTGGGCATGATTAGTGCTAATAAACATTAACATCAGTCCCTGGCTGCAATGAGCTTCCAATCTAAAGTCCAAAATTAACTTTCTTACATTAGAACCTATTTCGACAGGAGACACATAAGGTGCCAGCATGTCTTTGGATTGTGGTGAGAAACCCACACAGGGAGAACATATAAACTTCAACAAAAGGATTAGCATGTTAGGGAATTGAACCAACATCCCAGGTGCTGCTAGACAGAACTGCTACCCACTTAGCCACCAGGCAGCCCCACACATGTTTTCTGCATCTCTGTGGTGTGAACCAGCCCTACAGTAAGTCCATAGCCATGCTCAGTGTCACAAGCAATATACAATATATTGGCCTAAGTATTAGGATGCCTGCCTTTAAATGCACATGAACTGTAATGGCATCCCAGTATTAGTATTGGGTTCAAAAATCATTTGGCCCACCCTTTGCAGCTATAACAGCTTCAACTCTTCTTGTCCACAAGGTTTAGGAGTGTGTCTATGGGAATGTTTGACCATTCTTCCAAGTGCATTTGTGAGGTCAGGCACTGATGTTGGATGAGAAGTCCTGACCTACAGTCTCCTCTCTAATTCATCCCCATGGTGTTCTGTTGTGTTGAGGTCAGGACTCTGTCCAGGCCAGTCAAGTTCCTCCACCCCAAACTCTCTCATCCATGTCTTTATGGACCTTGCTTTGTGCACTGGTCCAAATGATTTGGTGGAGGGGGGATTATGATGTGGGGTTGTTTTTAGGGGTTGGGCTTCCTGTTCCAACATGACTGTACACTAGTGCACAAAGCAAGGTCCATAAAGACATGGATGAACAAGTTTGGGATGGAGAAACTTGACTGGCCTGCACAGAGTCCTGGCCTCAACCCGATAGAACACCCTTTTGGCTGAATTAGAGTAGAGACTGCGAGCCAGGCCTTCTCATCCAACATGAGTGCCTGGCCTCACAAATGCACTTCTGGAAGAATAAGCAAACATTCCCTTAGACACACTAAACCTTGTGGACAGCCTTCCCAGAAGCTGTTCTAGCTGCAAAGGGTGGGCCAAATCAAATTTTAACCCTACGGACTAAGACTGGGCTGCCATTAAAGTTCATGTGTGTGTAAAGGCAGGCGTCCCAATACTTTTGGCTAAATAGTGTATCTGGAAAAGACTTACAATGGTGGTGGAACCCTCCTACCCATAAATACTACATTTAGACATAGTTATAGGACCTGGGAGATGAGACAACTTCTCTACATGAAGCAACATGGTTGGGATTTGAACCCAGACCCTCAGGGATGCTAAGCAGAAGTTCTAACCTCTGAACCACAGAGCTGCCACTTATGAGAGCTTGCTACACATAACTACACATAAATACACATAAATACACATAAAAACACAAATACTGCATTTCTTTGGACATACAGGTGATGGAATTACATTACTCAAGAGTTATTCTTCTTGATTTATTCTGTGATATTTGGTGTTTTTTTGTGGGTGAGAGTAGAATATTACCCTCAAATTTTTGGGAATGACATTTTGATTTCTGATGTTGGTACACATATCACATTTTTTGGGCTCAAATTATGAATATTTGGAAATAATAAAAAGTACAAAAAATTGTGATTAATTTTAAATTTGCATCAGCAATGGTATTATTTGTGGATTAAAGACACCTGTATGAGTGTGGGTAAAGATTGTTGTGAGATGGAAAGTAACAAGTGAAAGTGACAGAGAAAAATATATTTTACCAAAACATCAAAACATTCTACATTCTAGTATTCTTAAAATCTAAATATTTTAAGTAGAGGCAACAATGTTGCAAAGGAAAATTTATTTCACAGAAAGATACATTTCATCTCAACATTAAAAGGTTTTTTTTGTGAAAGTTAGAATTGTTCCATTAGAATCAATGGCTGAAACTTCATTTGGACTAAAATAGAGCAGATTTTCACTTAAAATGCTCTCTAATTAGCCTTCATTTTGTTATTTACTATAGCGCTGGCTAAAAAAGACACTAAAAATTTGTGTTAAAATGAGAATTATTTTCAGGTCTGAGCATGCTCAGTTGTGTTGGCACCTAGTTGTCCAAAATGGGGAATTTTTAACTTCTCAGACTTTTAAAGATATTTCAGTGTAGAAATCACTTTTTCACACAGTTTAAAAGCAGATTATCTTTAAATAATATACAGCATATTTCAGAACCATTTAGGCAATTATATCATGCTCTAAACATTATTTCCATGTGCAATTCTCTAGGTTTTAGCAGAGTAAGGGTTTGGGCGCTATTTGGTTTCAGGGAACTATAGTAAATTCGATTTTGGGAGCATTTTTTCACCAGCGCTATAGTGAATACCGTTTTAGTGCTAATTTGCGGTAATTAGCGCTAATTAGCACCGCAGCTCTATAGTAAATGACCCCCACGTCTCAAATGGGTTTTAGACCTTAGTTTATCAAATGGGTTTAACTTCTATATTCCAACCCCAAGACACGTACTTGGAACAACCAAGATATCTTGGTGTCCTTCTCTCTTCAAAGGAGCACCCAACAAGGATACCCATTGTCACTATTGCTATTTGCCATTGGTGCTGTCTATTAGACAGTCTCTTGGTGTGGGCAGCATCTGTTGGGGTTCCCTGGTGGAGAAGATCTCATTGTATACAGGTGATGCATTGATTTATTTAGATGGGTTGGAATGTTCCTTACATGCTCTGGGCATGCTCTGGAGTGTTTCAGGGACTTTTCAATGCTGAAAGTAAGATGGAATAACTCTATTTCTTTTCATACAGGCCCAGTGCAACCATTTATCTACCTGAAACATTCCAAATTGCAAATATCTGACAATTCAAATATTTGGGGATGCAGGTCAACCCAAATGTTAGAAAATGTGAACTCCTTAATGTCACGCCTATGCTGAAACAAATGGAACCCAGATTGCGAACCTGAAATTCCCTCCTTCTTAATCCTATTGGTCGTATAAATTAAATTGAATTATTTGCCTAAATTCCTCTATGTTCTCAAAGCATCTCCAGTTTACCTTTCCAAAAACCTATTTCAAAGTATAGATTCCATTGTTTCATCCTTTATTTGGAACAACCCACAATCAAGACTAACAAGATCCTCCCTACAGACCAATCCTACAGAAGGTGGGCTGGATTTTCCCCAACTAATTTGTCTGCTTTATAGCTTCTCAGATTACTTATACAGTATCTAGGAATAGTTTAATAGGTTGTTTAGCATGAGACATCACAACGGTACACCGCTTTTGACTATGTCTAGTGATGAAATGCATTTGGCGGAGTCTAAATTGGGTGACAATATTCCCTGCTCCTATCATCTGAATGGGAATTGGTTCATTCATCTTTAGTTTTGCTATCTAAGTGCATGTTACACTATGAACATCCTGCCTTCCTCTTTCATAAAATGGTCAATGGTATGTGAGAAGTGGAGTCTGTGACTGCTCTGGGGATTCAAGGCATACCAGTTTATTACAACATAACATGTGCTGTTTGATCATCTTGTTCAATTGATTCTCCAAACACAATGACAGTAAATAAAGCTATCGCTTGTCCGGTTTTATCGCTAATAGGACTGCTCTGGAAGAATTCTGATTAGTTACGAAACCGGTCAAGTGATAGTGTTATTTTCTATCATCCAGTTTGGAGAATCTATATCTGAAACCACTGTGTCCAGTACATGCTGTTTTAATTGTCTTTTCATGTAAGTGCATTACCTTCATTAAATCCTAGTAAAAAAGGTTTTACACTATTGTGGCATTTGTCTCTCATTTTGGGTACATGACCTGATGTCACGTATGTCATGTATAGTCTATTCTCTCCTACTTCCCTAAGAATTGCTGTGATCTACTGGCCCCCTGGACCACTATCAACTTTCCTTGATGAGTTTTCTGCCTGGCTACCCTACTTTCTCTCTTCAGAAATTCCCACAATCCTTCTCGGTGATTTCAACATCGCTGCTAACACAAACACTCCTGCTCCTTCTAAACTTCTTAGTCTAACTTCTTCATTTGACCTAAAACAATGGGTACAGGCTTCTACTCACTCTGATGGCAACACCCTTGACCTTGTATTCTCCTACCTATGCACTCCATGCAACGTCTCAAACAATCCTTTTCCTCTCTCCGACCATCACCTTATTAGTTTCTCCCTCCCCCTGTCTTCCACCACCTTTCCCTCCAATCGCCTAACCATCACCCGTAGAAATTTTTGCAACTTCAACTCCTCTCTCTTCTATTCTGCTACTGACCACCTTTATGACAAAATATCTCCCCTGTCCTGCCACAACCAAGCCACGTTCATCTACAATAAATCCCTGTCCTCCACCCTGGACAAGCTCGCTCCCCTCACTACACGCAGAATCAGGCCTCGACCCCTACAACCCTGGCAAACAGATGACACTAAAATTCTCAAAAAGCGTACTCGCGCTCTTGAGCGTCTGTGGCACAAGACTAATGCTGCGTACACATGAGCGGACCTTATGGCAGACTTTGCCCGACGGACTTTTCGCCAGACTTTGTCCGCTAGGTGCACCGGACTTAAAAACGGACGGACTTGGACACACATGATCACTCCAAAAGTCCGATGGTTTTGAACGCGGTGACGTACAGCACATACGACGGGACTATAAAAAGGAATTTCAAGCCCCACTACGGCACCCTTTGGCTCCTTCTGCTAATCTTGTGTTTATCTCGTGTTAGTAGAAGTTTGGTTAGAGACGATTCGCGATTTTCACACTTCAGCTTATTTCGATCATTTTCTGCGGTTCAGTTTGTGCTTGTGAGGTTTGTATCTGCTTTTCAGTGCGTGTTGGTCAGTTCGTAACCTGCCAAGCAGGCCGTTCTGGTCCGCTCGTTCCTGATTTTCAGGTCGCTCTTCATAGGCCTTGCTGTTCTTCAGTGCGTTTGTTATAAGTTTGTTTGTTTGATCAGCCGACCATTTTGAAGCCATGTCGCATGGACGTACTCATTCTCGAGTTCGTGCTGCGTGTGGACTTGGTGTTGGGGTTAATACTTTGACCCGAGTCCAGTCCATGAACAGTGCGAGGAGGAGTTCATGGATGAAGAATTGGTTGCACCAGCGTGACCAATTCTCGCACATGCCTTTGCTCCGTGAGATCCGTGAGAATAATCCTGAGGATTTCAGGAATTATCTCAGGATGACGGACCCCATTTTTGAACGTCTGCTGGCTATGCCGACCCCCTATATCAGCAGGCATGATACCTGCATGAGGCAAGCCATCACTGCGGAGCAGAGGCTAGTTGCCACTTTATGTTACTTGGCGACTGGGAGAAGTTCTCGACAGGCATCTCCCCCCAGGCTCTGGGGATCATAATCCCAGAGACCTGTTCTGCCATCATTCCGGTCCTGCAGAAGGACTATATGAAGTTAAGTTTTATCCTTTAACATTACTTGATATGTATTAAATGTTTGCTAATGAATTGTCTAAATGTCCTCGTTACCTAATTACCATGCTTGGAATATGCTGTGAATGTCCCCTTTATCTTCATGCATGCCTGTTTTTTTACATTAATCATTTTTTGCCCTACATGCATATTTACCATCACTAACCTCCCCACCATGCAATCCTGGGTCCATTTATATCTCTAGCCTATAGTCCCTTGAACAATGTATATTGTCAGCTCCATTGTACTGTTTGACCCTCCCCCACCCCCTCAAATGTTAGCAACTGTCAGGTGTTTTTATAACCCAAATTAGAACCCCTTCCCCACCCCCTCAAATGTTTGCAACTGTCAGGTGTTTTTTTAACCCAAATTAGAACCCCTCCCCCACCCCCTCAAATGTTTGCAACTGTCAGGTGTGTTTTTTAACATAATTGGAACCCCTCCCCCACCCCCTCAAATGTTAGCAACTGTCAGGTGTGTTTTTTAACATAATTATAAGTCCTCCCCCACCCCCTCAAATGTTAGCAACTATCAGGTGTGTTTTTTTAACATAGTTAGAACCCCTCCCCCACCCCTCAAATGTTAGCAACTGTCAGGTATGTTTTTTAACATAATTAGAACCCCTCCCCCACCCCCTCAAATGTTTGCAACTGTCAGGTGTGTTTTTTAACATAATTAGAACCCCTACCCCACCCCCTCAAATGTTTGCAACTGTCAGGTGTGTTTTGTAACATAAATAGAAGCCCTCCCCCACCCCCTCAAATGTTAGCAACTGTCAGGTGTGTTTTTTAACATAATTAGAAGCCCTCCCCCACCCCATCAAATGTTAGCAACTGTCAGGTGTGTTTTTTAACATAATTAGAACCCCTCCCCCCACATTTAAATTGATCAATGGGCCATCAGAGGGGATGAGTAATCTTATAAGTGGGCCTTATGTTTTTTAGAATTAAAAGCAAAAAAACACATATTAATAATGTTCGACTGCTGTTGTTCAAGAATGTTTTTGTGTAATCTGATATCCAAGTTATGTTTAAAAGTACCTATCTTATTTTTTTTATTGTTTCACTCCACAGTTTCCTTCCAGTACACAGGAATGGCAGACTGTGGCCTCCCAGTTCGCTGACTGTTGAGACTTTCCCAACTGTGTCGGGGCGATCGATGGGAAGCATGTCCGCATTGTGCCACCACCCCATTCGGGGTCTTATTTCTACAACTACAAGGGGTTCCATAGTGTAGTTTTGATGGTGGTGGTCTCAGTACAATTGGAATTTATGTTCATAGACGTGGGGAAGAACGGCCAGATGTCTGATGGAGGAGTCTTTGCACAGACCGAGCTGTGCCAGCGTCCCCAGACTGGTGGCCTGGGATTGCCACCTGATGACCAGAATGTTGATGGATTCCCCTCAGTTTTTATCGCTGATGAAGCGTTTGCTCTTGGCGAGCACTTGATGAGGCCATTTCCCCAAAGGACACTCACCCCTGAGAGGAGGGTATTTAATTACCGGCTGGCCAGAGCAAGAAGAGTTGTGGAGAATGCCTTTGGGATTCTGGCCAGCTGGTTCCGTTTGTTCCTCTCGGCCATAAATCTGGTGGACTATAAAATAAATCATGTCATACTGGCTTGCTGCATTCTCCATAATTTTTTTTAGAAGACATTCAGCTACATATATGACCTCTGTTGGGCCTGAGGCCGGACTTGTAGTTGACCAAACCCTCACAGGCCTGGAAATTGGCCGTATTGGCTTGGCCCCCCAAACCTCACGTCAAGTGCGTGACCGATATGTGAATTATTTTAATGGTCGGGGGGCCATTGCTATGCAACAAGAGCTCTAATTTCTTAAAAAAATCAAGAAAATTTTTTTTTACAAAAATATCTTGTTTTTATTCTTGTTTGCATTTAGTTTTGTCTGTCTCCTAGTGCACTTGTAGTGGCAAGTGCATTTCCCTTTAGTTAATAAGGCCCTTTGTCACTGTAACCACACAAAAATTTGCTAAACATCTTATTGATAAAAAATCAGCCACACACATTGTAGTAGTAAAAACATTTTACTGTGTGCACATTGAAAGGTGAATTTTTTGGAAAGGTTTTTTTTTTTTTTTCATTTTTATTTTTTTTTTTTAGTTATTTTAGGCATATTTCCACAAAAATGGACCTTTTGTACAAAATTAAAATTAACAACAGTGTTTTTAAAAACATACAAAAAAAACAAAAGAACTTACAAAGTTCAACATGTGAATAACGGTGCTGCTGATGTCACCCTTGTAAAGCCGACAATTTGCAGATGCTCAAAATTGTGTATTAAAAAAGGTTCAAGTCAACATGTGCTATCTCCCATCATGGGGGAGCAATGTACGTGTTTTGTGTGTGCAATCCCTTTGTTCCTCTCACAAACAAACATTTTGATGATGAAGGGGTTGCAAACACAAAACAAGTACATTGATATCCCCTGATGGAAGATAGCACATGATGACACACCGTGTGCATCTGCAAATTTTTTTCTTTTTTTAGGAAAACACTTCAAAAATTGAACTATACACAAACTTGACAATGAAATGAAGAACATGATTGATGTTTTTAGGCTAAACATTATTATATTCTGCCCAAAACATCAATCATGTTCTTCATTTCCTGTTGCATGGTGTCCAGCCGATTCCTCATGCTGTCAGTTTGGTCATGCATTCGATCAATTTGGCCATTCCACAACATTATCTGGCCAATAAGTCTTTGTGCACTGTCTGTGCTAAATGGCTCTTCCGCTTGGCCTTCCACAACCAGAACCTCACCTAAAATGTGTTGCAAAAAAAATGGGTTAAAATATGGATGCATAAATAGATTTCCCTAAGCTGGGGTGTCAGTCACTCACTTGGTGGGGTTGAAATGTTGCACACTTCCTCCACCCCTCACTCCTCCAGCTCGTTGGGTGGGCGTGGTCTTGGGCTGGGGCTTGGGGTAATGTCAGCCTCAGGCTGGTGACTTGGGGGGGTCCTGGGATCCTTGGACTGTTGTCTGAGTCTTTTCTCCCCTAAGATAATTAAACAAAAGGTATAGTTAAAACACAGTGATATTTCTTTGTCTAAAAATTATTATGAAACGTTGGTTTTGAGTTGGGGACAATTGACATTTTTTGGCCACACAAATTTAGAAGACAGGATGAAAATTCCCTCTGAACAACAATTAAAAACAATACACATTTTCATGCAAGTTTCGCAGATGCAGACACCTCAATGATCTCCTATGTGTATTACCCCTCAAAAATTTCTTTATGGTCACATAGTACGCTCTAGTGCTCGTGAGTCCAGATGTGGAACCAGCTGCTGTGTCCTGTCCTTACATTACACTGAATCATTTTTGAAGAAGCATAATATTTTCAAACACATCTACACCACATCACCACATTTTTGGAATCCAACAAATTCTCAAGACCTAAATGTATGTCCAACCCTGTACCATCGTTTTTGGTAAAAAAAATACGTAATTTTCATAGTATCATATGTGTTTTACAAAGAACGGTCTTTACGAACGATGCTGTATAAACGACAAAAATATGGATCAGCATGCAAGTTAAGTATCTCACTAGGAACACACAAGTACTTACTTTTTTTAAGCAGCTTCTTTATTCGCCAATATTGTTCCGGCTCCCTACTTTTGATGTCAGACCACCGCTTCCTCAATTGTTCTTTCGACCGTTTAGTGCCAAATTTTGCTTCTAGAGCGGTGACAACTGAGGCCATTATTTTGTCCTTCCTCATATTCGGGCGTGTGTACGGTCCTTTTTTCCCATCATAGTCCTCCCTTCTCAATATGGACACCATCTCAACCATCTCTTCAAAAGCCATGTTGGTGGCCTTATATCTCCTCCTGGATGTGGATGGTTGTGGCTCAGGGCTTTCCTCCGCGATACTTCCACTTAATCTCTCCGCCATCTTTCTCAATATACTCCCACTGCGCAACGAAGAGTGAAGGGGCGGGGACAAATCGTACTAAAGAACGTCAGGGGCGGGTGACGCAGGCGGAGCATGACACATGCGCAGTGTATATAAAGCTATTATGATGGCCTACGTATGTCCGTGCAGAAGTAGCGAGCGTCAGAAATGAAGGTAAGATTAAACGTGTGTGCCTGTGTGTTTGTTGAATGTGTTTTGTGTGTGTGTGTGCGTGTGTATATATGTGTCCCCTAGATTCTGCCAAAAATAATCCTGGGAGTTCTGACTGACATTACAGTTTTTATCTTGTGTCTTGTCTTTCAGCAAAAATGAATCCCTTTAAGGAGGCTGATTTTTTGTCAAGATTCATTGATTTGTGTCAGGAAAACAAAAACCTGTGGGAGGTCAAACACCCATTATATTTCAACAGAGATGTGAGGAAGACAACACTGGGCACACTTTTGGAATTTGTGAAGACTCGAGTCCCCCAGGCAGACCTCAAGTTTGTGGACAAGAAAATTGGTATCTTGCGCAACATGTACAAGCGGGAACACAATAAGATTCAGGAGTCGCTCAGATCCGGAGCAGCAGCCAACCAGGTTTCTGTCCCCAAGCTGTGGTACTACCAAAAACTGTGATTTCTAGATGACCAGACAGAAGCAAGGCAATCACTTTTGACCCTTCCCCCCACCCTTCCCCCCACCCTTCCCCCCACCCTTCCCTCCAGCCTTCCCTCCACCCTTCCCTCCACCTCCACCCCAGCTGAGGAGTCCCAGGAAGAACTGAGCCTTTTCATCCTTGATGAAGTGGATGCGCCCAGCTTCAGCCAGGTATCCTTTTTTGTTGAATTTGTGATTGTGTAAATATTAATGATGTAAACGTCTCAAATTTTTAAGTGCTTCCTAAAAAATGACTTCATCACAAATATTAATATGTAGACATATCACTAGACAGTAGTGGCCAAAAATATACTAACTTCAGATATTGGTGAGTAGCTGGAATAATGGTGGGGTCAAATAGATAGCCTTTACTATTTGTTTAGATTTATATTTTCAAGTCATGAGTTGAAAATTGTGTGTGATTGCGTAACCCAAAATTACAACTATGTCCCTTTTTTTTACCCAGAATGACCTCAGCCAGGAGGAGGCCTTGCCCAGTGGGAGAGAAGAGGAAGCTGTGGCTGGGCCCAGTAGAAGCCGCACGGAGTGTCAGGTGCCTCCCCTCCGCATTACCACCAAAAGGCTCAGAAGAATGACACAAACTGAGAAGGAATCCCTAGCCCTCATTCGTGAAGCGAGCAAAATCGTAAGCACACCACTGCAGAGAAGCGTGGAGGGAAGGCTGCAGAGAAGCATGCAGGGAAGGCTCCACGGAAGAGTCAAAAGTGATTGCCTGGCTTCTGTCTGGTATGACTGTGCTCCCTGTTCTCCCTAGTCGCAAGATACCAATTTTCTTGTCCTAAAACTTGATGTGTGTCCTGGGGGACGAAAGGCTTCACAGATTCCAAAAGTGTCTCCAGTGTTGCCTTCCTCATTTTTTTTTTTGCCAAAAATAAATGGATTTGTTATTTACCTTACATTATTGACTATGTGTTTGTATTTCAAAACGACATTTGGTTTGGGAGTAGGCAGGTACAGGCCAAAAAGACTATGTGTGTTTTTTCAAAAAGGCTAAATCATTTAGAAAATCAAGTGCAAAGTACTAGTGAAAAGTGCACTTTAGAAATTGCACTGCAAGTGCACTTGTTGGAAGTGCAGTCGCTGTAAATCTGAGGGGAAGAGCTGAAATGAGGGGAAGCTCTGCTGATTTTATCATACAATCATGTGCAAGAAAAAGGTTGTTTTTTTTTGTGGTTCCTTGCATGTGCCCCTCGGATCCACAGCGCATGCTCTTTCTGTGCAATTCCAAGTACAATTTGCACTTGTAGTGAAAAATGAATTTGCCCTTGAAAAATAAACCCCCCTATGTCTAATTAACAAGGGACACCAACCTCATTAAGGTTCATTAAAACAACACAAAATATTAAGGTTATTGTGGTAACTTGAAACTCCAAAACTAAAAAAAAAAAAAAAAAAAAAAAAAATTTGTATAATTTAGCACACATTGTAAAATAGTGTTTAAATCTAAAAAAAAGAAAGATGAGTCCAAAATCTAATTTAATACTTTATTTATGGAGATCTGATTTTTTTAAAATATCATATTAGTCATGGCATGAGGATAAATCATGAAGAAAGTAGTTTGTGAGAACTCTGTGTGAATATAAAGCAGCAAAACAACTTCATTCCTCTCGCATTAGAAAGAAAAAAAAAAGCGCTGTATTAAAAGATCACAGAAGAGGAATGTGCTAGCTTCAATACGAAGGCTAGTTTTACCAGACCGAGCGCTTCCGTCTTGTACTTCAGAGCATGCGTGAGTTTTGCTCCCTAAACTCCCTTTAAGGAATTTATCATTTTTCTTTTCACTATACAGATATTGCAGATACTATGCACCTTGAGAATGTGCCCAATGCTTACAATACTTATAGTTTGCGAGTTATGTAATACCAGTTTGGACGTTTCTGTCCTCAGTGCCTGTTTAGACATGAAATCATCACACTGGGTATGTTCATAGTTTGCCTTTGTATTCTCTGTTTATTTCCTCACTGACCAATGCCTTTTTTGCTTATATTTTTTTCATCTAACTACAGCCCCTTTTGTTGTTTTTATGGCCCCGTTTGCTCTGTTTGCATGTATTCTCTGACATATTTACGCTATGACTGTATGTGTTATCTGACATATCTTTTTGTAATTCTAGAATTTATTTGAATGTTAAAAACTTTTTGAAACCTCGGCCCCTGAGGAAGGTATTTGAACATTTCATACCGGAAACGCATCGGGCATTTGGGCATTTACATTGTATGCTAATTTTGTGTATAGCACTTGTTTTATTTTCCATGTAACATATGCTGTGCATCTTTGTCATAAATCGATTTTATATGTTTTTTATTTTACATCATTAAAGATTACTTTTACATATTGTTGAGTGGGTGGCCTGTCAAAATCCCAATTAAGGGGGTTACCATTTTTGTTCCCATCCTATTTTTTTGGTGTTGGTCACACAAGGTGGAGGAAATTGGTGACACAACATTCAAACTTTCACTATTGTGTCACATTTGTGACTCTTGGACTCACTTGTTTGTATAATTTATTTACTGTTTATTTAATTTAAGCGCAACATACTTGTTCACTTTTTTTTATACTCATACTAAGTTTAGACTTATTCACTTTTAAGCCAAGAAGACTATCCTTTTTAATTGAAAAAATGCTGCCCTCCTCGAACTCTTACAAATTTATCATCAAATGAATTCAGCACTTTCAAAATATGAAATAATCTATACAGGTAGGGCCTGTTCTGTTCCAAAAAAAATTAATATATGGCAACTGTTGATTGACCTGTCAATATTTCAATTGTCTGACTCTTCATCGTCATGATTGTTAATGTCGTTTATAAGGGTGCATCAATAGATGTATACCTGTCTTTCACTCTAGTACAATGTTAACCACTTCAATACCAAGCAATTTCACCCCCTTCCTGCCCAGGCCAATTTTTCAGCTTTCAGCACTGTCACATTTTGAATGCGGTCATGCAACACTGTACCCAAATTTATTTTGTTAACATTTTTTTTGAGACAGAGCTTTCTTTTGGTGGTATTTAATCACCACTGAGTTTTTTTTTGCTAAATAAACAAAAAAGACAGAAAATTTTGAAAAAAAAACAGTTTTTCTTAGTTTATGTTATAAAATTTAGCAAATAAGTAATTTTTCTACTTCACTGATGTGCGCTGATGAGCTGCACTGATGGGCACTGATGAGGCTGCACTGATGTTCACTGATGAGGCTGCACTGATGGGCACTGATGAGGTGGGACTGATGATGCAGAACTGATAAACTGCCCTGATAGACACTGATGAGGAGTCACTGACAAGGCGGCACTGATGGTGGAAGGGGAGAGGGGAAGGGTAGGGGAGGGGGCAAAACTATTGAAAGAAACATAGGTGATGACATATACTGTACCACAACGCTGACTGGCGGTTTACAAGTTGTCTAATGGTGAAAGAACCACAATGATAGCTGGAGATAACATTCTGAGGATTTCCTATGTATGCTCAGCTAAAACATCTAGTGGCCCCACATCTATAAACCTCATAGTTCCAAGCCAAGTGTTTCTATGTATTTTGAAAGTGAAAAGGCTAGGTGGGAGAAAGTTGCCTATAGTTACTGCTTTCTTAGCTACAAACCTAGTCTCCTGCATCAATATAGATCTATTTGTTGGGTATAGAATTGAAATATATCTATTGACTATGCACCTGATATCATTCCATTTCAGACTATAGCAGACAGGAAAAAACAAAGGTTTGTTGCTACATTCTGGCATAAGAAAATGATGAGAGGGGTTTCATGTGGAGATTAATCCTGGGCGTGTTTATAACCAATATTTGAACCCTGCTCACTTCCACTCTCTTATAGCCTCATTCACATAACGTCTTTTCCATCAACTCTGCCTCGTTGTCAAAGTCCTGAAGGGTGGTACAGCTACATCTAGCCCTAATAAACTGTGCTATTGGTATTGCTCTCTAATAATGTAAGCTATTATTAGCTCCTGATTTTCTTTTCTGTATATTGATGATCCTCTTACAGTCATTCTCTACTGCTCCCAAGATATTTTGGGAATTTGCCAAACTGTTTATGAGCTAAAATGTTTTGCTGACTCTATGCCACATCTCATATCTATCATAAAAGCTTCTATACAGTATTGTGGAAAGAGAGATAATGCAGATGTAATACATTAAAATTAATGCCATTTCTGCATCATCACTTATATATTAACCCACATTTCATCATTCATAGTTAAGGGAAGTTTGCTTGGCTGAAAGATATGCCTGCAATCAATAAGCTAGCTCTTCGTGCTTTATAAAACAGGATTTAGTGGTCCTGAAAACCTGGAACTGTCTTGTAGCATTATGCATTAGAGCACAGCTTTCGTAGAGTACTTAAGCGTGGCTAAAAGGATGACATGTTAATGTGCATGTACTAATGTTGTAAACATCCCCATGTTAAACCATCAGATGGAGAGTATTTACAAAGAAATCAAATTACCTCTAATCGAATCGAATTGCAAACAAGCAAGGTCCGTCAATTGTATTCTTTGCAGAGCAATTACAAAGCCCTCAGTAGCTAAACAGATAAAAACTTGACACTGTGTAAAGAAATCCTGTGTGTATTTTAGATCTTTTCAAAATGTCTAAACGGAATGATTACTAAATTTGTGAGTCCAAAGAGTAATAGCTATATGAAGTAAGCTAAATATAATTATAATAAGCAATCTCTATGTGACCTTGGTCAGTTTGTGTTCTTAAGTGCTACAGTTAAGATTATATTAAGAATTATGCCAGGAGTAACACAATGATTTGAGATGAGGTTTGGGCTTGCAGCAAATTCTTAGTTACATATTTAGTCGGGTTGGAAAAATTATGCAAGTCCATCAAGTTCAACCAATAGAAATATGTAATAATGAAAGCATTGAAAAAATCCATATACAGAACTCTATGTTCACAGCTGATATAGAGAAAAAAAAACCTTATAAAGCGTTGTCTTATTTGGTCCAGCAAGTTAAAAAGAGATCCTTCCTGATCCTTTAAGGCAGTTGGATATTCCCTGGATCAACAATCTCTCATATTATTTTGTATAGGGTTGCATTCACACAAGCATTGTAAAAAAACTTTTATCCAAGCTGGACCTTTCTGCCAAGAGCTGCAGAAAAATGCAGTGTAAAAAAACATGTTTTGGCACATAATTATGTGCTTCTATGCACATTTTTTATAACTGTAGTTTTTATTCGAATTTTACAGTTTTTCAATGAAGAGAAATCATTTCAATCACAAGCATATAGTTATACCACATCTTGAAGTAGAAAAATGCACATAAATTACTAAAATCCATTAGGATATTTTCAATCTACAATATTATCTCATAAAAAGCATAAGAACACGACAAGAAGTCCTAATGGTATAAGTTCCTGACATCAGATAACAAAAACGAAAGAGTTTGTAAAAAAGAATTACAAAAAAGAAGGTTAACAAGAAAGCATTTTAACCACTTCCTGCCCGGTCAATAGCATATTGACGTCCGGGAAGTGGTTGCGTTATCCTGACTGGGCGTCATATGACGTCCAGCAGGACAACATGCCAGCGCGCGCCCGTGGGGGCGCGCAGCGCGGCGATCAGGGACGGCGTGTGTCCCTCGGACACAGCACTTCCCCGATCATGGTAAACAGCCAATTTCATTGACTGTTTACCCCGTGATCGGCTGTGTCAAAGTCACAGCCGATCACCTGTCACAACAAACTCGGAGGCGCACTCCATGCGCGCCGCCGAAGGCATGCAGAGCAAGGATCGAGGAAGACGAATGTCCCTTGGACACAGCGCTTCCCCGATCAGGGTAAACAGCTAATGAAATTGGCTGTTTACCATGTGACCGGCTGTGTCCAATCACAGTCGGTCACAAATGTAAACATTGAGTAGCCTATACCATCTGATCCCTGCTCTCTCCTCACACACCGATCGTGTGAGGAGAGAGCAGGGATCAGTGAGTGAAATCAGTGTCTGTCTGACATTTTATTGTATTGTACTGTGCACAACACGCCCCCCCAATAAAGAGGACCTGTCACACAGCCCAGCCAATCAGCCCATCTGTCAACCAGCCCATCTGTCAACCAGCCCATCTGTCACAGGCCCACCGCCATCAGTACCGCCACACAGGCTACCAGTACTGCCATCGATACCACCACCAGTAACGCCACTAGTACCTCCATCAGGCCCACCATCTATACTGCCATACAGGCCCCTACCAGTATCGCCACTAGTGCCGCCATCGGTACCACCACCACCCATACCACCATCAGTACCACCATCGGTACTACCACCACCCATACCACCACCTGTAGCGCCATCACCACCTGTACCGCCATTGGTACCACCACATGTACTGCCATCGGTACCACCACCACCCGTACCGCCACCGGTACCGCAATCACCACCTGTACTGCCACCACCACCTGTACCGCCACCACCACCACCACCCATACCGCCATCGGTACCACCACCACCACCCGTACCACCATTGGTACCACCACCACCCATACCGCCATCTGTACCACCACACAGGCCCGCCACTAATACCTCAATCGGTACCACTACCACCAGCAGTACCATTACACAGGCCCGCCAATAAGCATTGCCATAATGTACCAAAGGGTTTACACACCTGAGGAGGCATATGAGATTCTTTCCATGTCGGATGATGAGAGCAGCAGGGAGCTCACATCATCCGATTCTGGTTCGGAATACGAGCCAGTGGAGGATAGTGGATCAGAGTCCGAGTCCGCGGAGGAAACTGTCCCTCCCAAAAGAATGAGATCAGGACCAAGATCAGGACCAAGATCTCGGGATCTGCCCACCACCAGCAGCGCCAGACCCCATGAAGAGGAGCCCAGTACAAGTACTGGAATTACCCGCCCAAACCGAAGAACCCAGCCCCAGTCCTACCTTCCCAATGCCCTGGCAAACCCCTTATGGTTGCCTGCCAACTCAGGATCCGTTATCATCCCCCCTTTCACCGCACAGCCAGGTGTGCAGCCCGACACTACAAATTTTTCTCAATTCAATTATTTTTCTTTATTTTTCCCACAAGATTTTCTGCAGAATATGGTGGATCAAACTAATTTGTATGCATCCCAATTTATTGCTGCCAACCCCAATTCTTCCTACGCCCGCATGTTCCAGTGGCGATGTGTCACACTGGATGAATTTAAATTGTTTTTGGGCCTAACTTTCAATATGGGGCTTACAAAAAAGAACGAAGTCCATGCATATTGGTCCACCCACCCCATCCAGCACATGCCCATATATTCCGCTGTCATGTCCAGAACAAGATACGACATGATTATGCGTTTTCTCCACTTCAATGACAATTCACAGTGCCCTCCCCGAGATCATCACAACCATAACAAATTGTACAAGATACGCCCCCTAATCAATTCCTTTTCCCAGCGATTTAGAGAAGTTTTCATCAAAACATTTGTGTGGATGAGTCCCTCATACATTTCACTGGCCGACTGCACTTCAAGCAGTATATACCAAGCAAGAGAGCCAGGTAAGGGCTGAAGTTAAATAAATTATCCGATCAAGCCACTGGATATGTCTTCACATTCCGGATCTATGAAGGCAAAGACTCCCAGCTCCAGCCCCGTGACTGCCCCACATATATTGGAACCAGTGGGAAAATTGTCTGGGAGCTGGCATACCCCCTGTTTGAAAAAGGATACCATTTATATGTCGACAACTATTATACCAGCCTGCCCCTTTTTCGTCACCTTTACAGTAAAAAAACCCCAGCCTGTGGTACCTTAAAAAAAAAAAACGTAAGGGATTCCCAGAAAATCTGTTGAAAAAAATATTACAAAACGGAGAATCGGAATGAGGAGGTGTTGGCCATGAAGTGGAGGGACAAGAAAGATGTCCACATCCTCTCTACCATCCACAATGACACCGTGGTGGAGATCCAAAGAAGACGCGGCCCCATTGTAAAGCCCGAATGTGTCCACAACTACAACATGTATATGGGGGGGTGGATTTAAACGATCAGATGCTACAGCCCTATTTATCAACCAGAAAGTCCCATTACTGGTACAAGAAAGTTGCCTTTCACCTGTTTCACATGGCCCTTTTTAATTCGTTTGTCTGCTACCAAAAAGCAACTCAAAACCAACAAGTCACCTACCTCAAGTATATTGAAGATGTTGTCACTGCCCTCATTTACCAACAAGGTTCCGCCCCAGGAAGCATTCGCTCGGATAATGTGAGTCGACTTCACGAGCAACACTTTCCCTATAGCATTCTCCCGCACAGAATCTGGAAGAAGACGCCAATTGAAATGCCGTGTATGCAGCAGAGGAGGAGTAAGAAGAGATTCCAGCTATTATTGTCTCCAATGTCCCTCCCAACCTGGCCTGTGCATCGAAGATTGCTTCAAAAATTATCATACATCCATCCAATATTAGATCCCTGTATTATTACCAGACTGCCATTTCCCCATTTGCCTGCTACCATGTTAATTAACTGACCCTGGCCTGTTTACTGACGATGTCTTTGCTTGCCGATTTATACCAAATTTCTGACTTCCACGTGCACCAACCTCAGCCTGTTTACCGACAATGCCTCCGCCTGCCGATTTAAACAACGTTTCTGACTTCCACGTGCACCGACCCTGGCCTGTTAATCGACCATGTTTTTGCCTGCCACTTGGACTGATATTTTGGCCATCTACTTTAGTACACAAGGGTCTCACATATGTGAGGGGCTTCAGAATAGCGTTCTGAGTAGAGAAAACCAGTTTTTCGTTTTCTGTGCTCCCAGAACAGGATCTGGTTGCCCGGAGGCTTCAAAGCGATTTGGGTGGGAGAAGCCTCTACCCCTGTCCCCCTGGCCCTAAGCTTGATGGTTCTTCCTGCTGCCTGGACCAATACTTTGGCTGTGCTGACCATATTGCTGCCTGTAATGACCCATCACATTATGGACCATGTTTCTTCCTGCTGTTTGGACCAATATTTTGGCTGTGTTGACCATATATCTGCCTGCTGCCTCTACTGACTTTGGACAGTATTTCTGCCGGGACACCTCTGCCTGCTACCTGGACCTGTGCTTTGGCTGTGCTCTGGCTGTGCTCTGGCTGTGCTGACAGTATCTCTGCCTGTACGAACTATGGACAGTATTCCTGACTGCTGCCCGGATGATTGCTTTTGCTGTCGCTGACCTCATTCCTGCCTGCTGCCTGGACCGATGCTCTCCTCTGTGGACCACTGCACTTCTAAAACCACAGGTAATCTTTTGTTATTTGGTATGTACCTGCTATGTGTTAGAAATATGAAGGGCCTTCAAAAATGTGATCGGTAGTCAGAAAATGATATGCGTAATTAATGCTGCTAGAATGCCTGGCGGTGCATTGGATTTTGGGCCTCTGTATGTGACCAGGCTGTGTAAAAGTCTCAAACATGTGGTATCGCCATACTCAGGAGGAGTAGCAGAATGTATTTTGGGGTGTAATTTTTGTTATGTACATGCTATGCGTTATAAATATCTTATAAAGGGACAACTTTGTGTAAAAAAAATGCATTTTCATTTTTTTCCACATTTTCCAAAAACTTCTGGAAAAAAATTAACCATTCAAAAGACTCATTATGCCTCATAGATTATACATTGGGGTGTGTGCTTTCCAAAATGGGGTCATTTTGTGGACAATTCAATTGTCCTGGTGCTCCAGGGCCTTCAAAACTGTAATAGGTGGTTGAGAAAGGATATGTGCAATTTATGCTTGTAGAACGCATGAAAGTGCTACGGCAATGTTGGGCCTTTGTATGCGGCCAGGCTGTGTAAAAGTCTCACACATGTGGTATCGCCATACACAGGAGGAGTAGAGGAATGCATTTTGGGGTGTAATTTTTGCTATGTACATGCTATGTGTTAGAAATATCTTATAAATTGACAACTTTGTGTAAAAAAAAAATGCATTTTCATTTTTTTTCCACATTTTCCAAAAACTTCTGGAAAAAAAAAGAACCGTTCAAAAGACTCATTATGCCTCATAGATTATACATTGGGGTGTGTGCTTTCCAAAATGGGGTCATTTTGTGGACAATTCAATTGTCTGGTGCTCCAGCGCCTTCAAAAGTGTAATAGGTGGTTGAGAAAGGATATGTGCAATTTATGCTTGTAGAACTCCTGAAAGTGCTACTTCAGTGTTGGCCCTTTGTATGTGGCCAGGCTGTGTAAAAGTCTCACACATGTGGTATCGCTATACTCAGGAGGAGTAGCAGAATGTATTTTGGGGTGTAGTTGCAATTATGCATATGCTGTGTGAGAGAAATAACCTGTTAATATGACCAGTTTGTGTAAAAAAAAAAAAAAAATCTTAATTTTCCCAAGAATTGTGGGAAAAAATTACAGCTTCAAAAAACTCACCATGCCTCTTAGTAAATACATTGGACTGTCTACTTTCCAAAAAGGGGTCATTTGGGGGGTATTTGTACTTTCCTGGCTTGTTAGTGTCTCAAGAAATCAGCCTTCAGGTGAGATAGTACATCAGGTGTGATCAATTTTCAGTGATTGGCACCATAGTTTGTAGACTCTATAACTTTCACAAAGACCAAATAATATACACTAATTTGGGTTATTTTTACCAAAGATATGTAGCAGTATAAATTTTGGCAAAATTTACAATAGAAACTTTAAAAAAGTACGTTTTTTTCAAAATTTTCTCAGTTTTTTTGCTTATATTGCAAAAAATGAAAAACCCAGTTGTGATTTAATACCATCAAAAGAAAGCTCTATTTGTGAGAAGAAAATGATAAACGTTTTGTTTGGATACAGTGTAGCATGACTGAGTAATTGTCATTCAAAGTGTGAGAGCACTGAAAGCTGAAAATTGGTCTGGGCGGGAAGGTGCATAAGTGCCTGGTATTGAAGTAGTTAACCAATCGTGCAATCATCCTAATGGGAGTAAGGACCCCTATGGAGTCCCAAATCCATCAATGATGTATGCTAAAATTATTTCACATAGAAAACAAAAAGATTGGTGATGCTAACTCTAATGCAATGTGTTTAGGCCCATACTAGAATCAAATCAGGAGAGATCAGGGAGAGCTGGTGTTGTGGGAAAACAAACGAAAAGGAGAATAATCCCATGGAACCCATATTTTTTAAAAGATTCTAAAGAGTCCCCAGTCACCACAGTAAGATGTTCCATTATTCTTACATCTGCAATGGTAGAAAGGAGTTGGGACTGCACTGGAGTCCTCAGTCCCCATCTGGAGCCTAACACCCCGGGGGATCAGGGTAAGGTCCTTCCTAGTGGAGGAGAGTGTAACACCCGCTGCACTGTTTTGTGTGTCACTCTTTATGTGTGTGCACTTTTTTTGGCACTGGGTGAAAGTTTTTGGGTGTGTTTTGCACGCCACTGGCTTTTCAAAAAAAAAAAAATCTAAGTGGAAGCGGGTACCTTTTTAAAATCAGGTACCTGTTACCCTCCTCAAAAAAAGACATTCCAAATATGGGAGAGAAGGGAGGGAAGAGGAGGAAATGTGAAACCTACTTTTCCTGCTTTAATGCCATAGATATCATCATCCAAACGCATTGCTGTGACTGGAGATTCTATACATAGTACAAATAATAGATGACCCTTCTCTGGTGCCATTATGCATTTGGAATATGCCCAAATTGCGTGGGGAAGTTTAACCTGAGTAGTAGGTTCAGAGTAGAGTGCTTTAATTGCTTGAAAAAAGGGCCACACAACCTTATGTGTAATAAAGTAGCAAACATACGGCCATCCTAATCTGTCAAAAGCCTTTTGAGCATCTAGACTCAGTA
This sequence comes from Aquarana catesbeiana, assembly GCF_042186555.1. NCBI lineage: Eukaryota > Metazoa > Chordata > Amphibia > Anura > Ranidae > Aquarana > Aquarana catesbeiana. Next base: position 293,992,139 of record NC_133324.1, on the reverse strand, counting down.
GCAGGGCAAGAGTTTTAGTGCTATTAATCACAATCAAGTGTTACTAAACCCACAACAGTAAAATCAGTCTGTATATGCAGAATAGCATGCTTGTTGTACTCACTGTGAAACTTAAGGTGTTAATCCTCGGCATTGTGTAAACAGGCTGTTTTATCTTGTATGCACAGATCCTCCCCCTCCTGCACTGTCTATTAGGGGAAGGCCAGCTAACACAAGCAGGGTAGCCAACCTGCACATGCTCAGTTGTGTCTTTTATGCTGGAGAGACCATTTACTTATTCTGAGAGCTAGCCAGGTCAAATAATATTGACATCACACATGTGGGTGTGTATACAGGCTGTAGTGGAAATCTCCTCCTACCTGAACTCTCAGTACCGGAGAAACTGTGCAGTTTATCATGTAACCGTAGTATACAGATCATCCAAAATGGTTAATAGTGGCAGTATTTTCTTGTTAAAGATTTTTATTGAAGTTTCATGAATATGACAATAAGTTTACAAACTTTCAATGGGATAAATACAACATGAACATTAACCGCTTGCCGACTGCCTCACACAGATATACTGCGGCAGAAGGTCTAGTACAGGCAAAATCACGTACCTGTATGTTGCCCTTTAAGAGGTGGCCAGTGGGCGTGCGGCAAGCTGCGTGAGTCGGGTCGCAGGTCCTGCAGACTCGATTGCTGCGGGGATACCTGCGATCGCCTCACAGGAAGGAAGAATGGGGAGATGCTGATGGAAACAGCATCTCCCCGTTCTGCCTAGTGACAGTGTCACTCGATCTCTGCTCCCTGTCATCGGAGTAGAGATCAGTGACGTCACACATACAGCCCATCCCCCTGACAGTTAGTAATCACTCCCTAGTACTGATTTAACCCCTCCCCGCCCCCTAGTGGTTAACCCCTTCACTGCCAGTGTCATTTACACAGGAATCAGTGCATTTTTATAGCACTGATTGCTGTATAAATGACAATGGTCCCAAAAATATGTCAAAAATGTCTGATGTGTCCGCCATAATGTCACAGTCACAATAAAAATCACTGATCGACGCCATTTAAAAAAAAAAAATTATTAATAAAAATGCTATAAAACTATCCCCTATTTTGTAAACACTATAACTTTTGCGCAAACCGATCAATAATCGCTTATTGCGATTTTTTTTAACCAAAAATATGTAGAAGAATACATATCGGCCTAAACTGAGGAAAAAAATAGTTTTTGTATATATTTTTGAGGGCTATTTATTATAGCAAAATGTAAAAAATAATGCGTTTTTTCCTAAATTGTCGCTCTATTTTTGTTTATAGCGCAAAAAATAAAAACAGCAGAGGCGATCAAATACCACCAAAAGAAAGCTCTATTTGTGGGAAAAAAAGGACGTCAATTTTGTTTGGGAGCCACGTCGCATGACTGCGCAATTGTCAGTTAAAGCGACGCAGTGCTGAATCGTGCTCTGGTCAGGAAGGGGGTAAATTCTTCCGGGGCAGAAGTGGTTAATGATATGAGGATCATGTATGATCGGTTGGATTCGAGTAAAGCAAGCAACATGAAATTACTGTATTTGGATCTTAAAGGGATATATGAGAGAAAGGGACTTGAGCAGATAGAGTAAGGTGGTCCCTAAGAAATGTCGAATGTACCTTCATTCCACCCAGCGATTTCCATGCTCTGGCTATGGTTTGTTTAGTTGGATAAGTAATCGGAATTGAGTTTGAGTGAGCTCTGCAGGTTTCAGGTTTAACAGGGCAGTAGCCGGGTCAGGAGAGATATTAGTCTCTAAGGCTTTGGATGCCAAAGAGAAGTCAATTATTCATAAGTCTTGGGCCACCGGACATTGCCACCATATGTGTATGTGGATGCCTGGGGCCGAGCATCCTAAGAAAAAGTTCCCTGGGTACGATGGGACAAATTTTGCAATTCTCGCAGGTACAAGGTACCATTATGCTAGGACTTTGAAATTAGTTTCAGTTGCCGAGCAATTGGAGGAAGAGGATTTGGTAGCTAGCCATATGGTAGACCAGTCTGCAATCTCGAACGTGCGCTCCATGTCTTGTGGCCATTTAACGGTGTAGGAAGGTGGTGCATTATCGGAGTTATTAGTCAAGAGTTGATATAGGGTCGATATTGGTCCTCTAGTGTGTGGGTCACTTTTGCAGATGCTTTCGAATTGGGTCAGCTGATTCAGCGGAGAACCATCTCTGAGGAATGGGGTAAAAAAAATGTAATTTGCAGATAACGGAAGAGTTCCGATCTAGGTAGTCTGAAGGTCTAGCATAGGGTAGAAAAAGTCAGAATTGTGTTATGAGAGGTTAGTTGATGGAGTCTAAGTATATTCGCTGAAGACCATGCCGTGAATGCTGTCGGAGATTCCCAAGCTGGATAGAATGCTGGGTTTCTGAGAAAGGATAGGAGAGGATTATGAGGGGATTGGAGATTTCAAGCATCTCTGAATTTATCCCAGATGGTCAGGGAATGTTTAGTAACGGGGTTGGAGATGCAAGTTCTATCTTTAGGTTGTAGCCATAGCATGTTCTCTACTGAAATGGGGTCACAGTCAATTGATTCAATAGCAACCCATAGTGGCGTTTCAACTGTTGTGTGATACTTGGGAAGTTGGGCAAGCTGTGCAGCATAGTAGTAAGATGAGAAATTGGGGATGCCTAAGACCCAACTCAGTTTGTGGAGAAATAGGGTATATTTTGGGATACTGTGTTTGGTGGTCCCCCATATATAGGACATCACTCTTTGTTGCGTTAGGTGTAAGAAGTAGGATGGTAATGGGATGGGGAGGACTCTGAACCAATAAAGAAATTTAGGCAGAATTGTCATTTTCGTGGCATTGACCCTTCCCAGCCAGGATAATGGAAGGGAGGACCATTGTGTCATGAGATTGTGACCTGTCGCAATAAAGGTAAGTAGTTTGCTGTAAAGAGGTTGGATAATGAGGCTGTGAGTTGTACCCCCAAGTAAGGGAGTAGATGAGTCACCCAGGTGAATGGCAGGGAGGGCCTGGCCTGTTGGAGCTCTGATTGTGATAGGGAGATATAAAGTGCATTAGATTTCTTGGGTTGACACGTAGTCCCGAGATCCGGGCAAAGTTATCTAATATAGCTAACAAATTTGGGGCGGAGGTGTGAGGATGTGCCATGAAGACGAAGATGTCACCTTGACATCAGGGTCTGATCTAATCAGTTGTGCAAAAGCTTTATGAGTAAGGCAAATATCAGTGGGGAAAGGGGGCACCCTTGCCTAGTGCCTCTTCTGATATCAATAATCGCTGATTTATAAAAATATAAACAAAGAATTTCTCCAGCGCTTGCAAAGGCATTGCTAGTGGTAGTACTTTCAAAGGGAGGGAATTAAAAGATGATCATGCGTGTCCCGCTGCCTAAGCTGACCAGGGGTGGTCCGAAGAGAGCCAGGTGAAGGAAAGAGGTGGAAGGTGCGTGATCTGACGCTTTGATCAAATTGATACAGTTTATGTATATACAGAAACAAATAAATGCATATAAAAAATAACTACGTATTCATAAAAACAGGGTCTTACTGTGGACCGCTCACATGACCCATGCTGAGCCTATCCTAAGAAGGGGCTGACCTAACCAGTCTGGGGCTTGCAGGGGATCTGGTCATTGAATGCCGCTCAGTCTATGCATGTGGGCGGTACTGAGCGACGGTCATGTGACCAGTGTGTCAGACTTATACTCTCGCCAGCTTGTCACCTCATTCCCTTGTAATAGGCACCTCCACAAGCTCAATCCACCTGCACGTATGTGTCTATGTGCTTTGATTGTACGCTGATGGTTTCACACAACAGTTTCTCTAATTCTGCGACTTTCACCCTGTAGAACATGTATTCTTTCACATGTGCATGCATGCCTGTATGCATGCACTTGTGAGCTTGCGCACTTGTCTGTGCATGCTGTATACACGTACATGTGTAGTGTGTATAATAATAATAATAATTCTTCATCAATAATTTTTCATCTATACAATTTGTACAATTTCTATATATATATATTTTTATGTATATTTGCATACTATCTATTCACACTTATACTCTACCTGTAATTGTGTATAGTGAACTCACTTCAGCAAGTAGCAATGTTTTCTACACCTCCTGAGCAATACTATAAGATAAGAAAGAAATACAAATTTTTCATTTTTTTTTGGCTCCTTAATGGCTTTTTAATGTTCTAACACACAGGTGTCAAACACAAGGCCCGTGGGCCGAATCCAGCCCTCCAGTCCATTTCATGTGGCCCTCACACCTCTCCTGCAGCTGCAGGAGAGCTCCAGCCCTCCTCTGGTCCTCCTTCAGACCCCTACTTTCTGCTTTCAAGCAATGGATCCAGTGTCTTCCCAGCAGCAGCATATGGAAAGGGGGTGCACTGATGTTAGGGAGAGTAGGGGGTCAACTTCTGATGGTGGGGTGGCTCTTGACATCTAATGGAAGGGGAGGGGATGCGCTGGACATCTAATCTTACAGATACAACCGACCCTTTTGAGGACAATCATAACGCTGATGCGGCCCACGATGAAATTGAGTTTGACACCCCTGTTCTAACACTTCAACTATTTTAATACTTTAACATGTTTATATTTTAAACATTTTATTTTTAATTTTTTATTTTTAATTTGAATTTTTATACATCTCTTGGTCTGCAATGTGTAGTATACGATTCCAACACCTTTGTATATGTCCTCTGTACTATATATATTTTTGGTATCTATTCTATTTAGAGCGCTGGGCTGTGGACAGCTTTAAAGCTGAGGAGAATCAATCACTTACCATGTGATATACATCCCAACTAGCCACTCTCTTTTATGTTGGTCTACCATATTGTACAGATTTCTCCTGTTGCTCTTCAAGGCTCTGATGAAGAGGGAACCCCTCGAAATGCGTCAGCCACCTTTTAACACTTGCCCTTGCATGGGCATGTCCGATTTCTAAAGTTTGAATGTGTATATTTTGTAACCCTGTTTTTATGAATATGCAGCTATTTTTTATATGTATTTATTTGTTTCTGTATATAAATAAAACTGTATCAATTTGATCAAAGCGTCAGATCACGCGCCTTCCACATCTTTCCTTCACATCGCTGATTTATAGCCTGCATATTTAATGTAGGCCCATGGGTTGTTATAAAGGGAGGAGACCCAGGTCAAGAAATGGGTCCCAAAGTGTATTAGACCCCGGAGAGTGTATTGTAGGTATGGCCAGACTACTGTATCAAAAGCTTTCCTGATGTCAAGGGATAGAAGGCATTTTGGGATACGTCTAGTTTTAGCTGCATGAGAGAGCAGGATGGTTGGTCTAATATTGTCACCAGCTTGGCGTGTTGGCATAAAGCCTGTGTGGTCTCGCTGTATCAAGTGGCCTATAACGGGTTTAGTCGGGTCGCAATAATTTTGGCTAACAACTTGATGTCCAAATTGAGGAGAGAGATAGGCCGATAGTTGGTCCATGAGGAGAGATCTGATTTAGGTTTAGATAACATTGAGATTATAGAGGTCAGTGTTTCATTTCTAAATGAGTGTCCGGCCAATAGAAAATTGAAGGCTTTAGTCAATAAGGGAGTCAAAATGGGTGAAAAATTTCTATAATAGGCTGCCGAGAACCCCATCTGGTCCCGGTGTTTTGTTAGGCTTTAGCTCTTTAATGGCAGTAGTGACCTCAAGATCTGTGATCGGGCTCTCAAGTAGATCTAGTTGTTCCTGAGTGAGGGTTGGAAGGGTGATACTGGAAAAAAGAGCTTCAGCCTTAGTAGAGTCGAAGTTCTGCGTAGGGGAGTAAAGTTTTGCAAGGTTGGACCGAAAAACCTCAAATATTTTGACTGAGTTGCTGGTGTAAGCATCATTAGTCGTTTTTAGATGTATGGATGTCTTGGAGTGGTGGATCGCCTGTAATGTGCGAGCCATGGGTGTGTCAGGTTTGTTGGCCTTAAGGCAGGAATTGTGTTGATGTTTGCATATGAGTTTCTTGGCAGAGTCAGTGAGAAATAAGTCAAAGTCAAGTCGGGCCCTCTCAAGGCATGCATCGGTGTTAGCGTTGGGGGAGGACTGAAATGCTGCATGGCATGCGTTAAAGTTGGCTTCTAGTTGCTGAAATAAGATTTTGTGGTCCCCTTTAAGGGACGCTACTTGTTGGATTAACCTGCCACGGATAACAGCTTTGTGGGCTTCCCAAAGTGTCAGAGCAGAAATGTTGTCTGTCGCGTTATTAGCTACATAGTCTTTAAGGGCTACTTCAATTTCTAGACAGTGAGAGGGGTGGAAGAGAATAGTGTTGTTAATATTCCAGGATGTGTCTTGTGTTCTAGGGATTGGGGAGGCTATAGTGGTGCATACTGCACATTGGTCAGTCCACAAAAAAGGGGTGATGACAGGAGAGATGATTTCCGGAATCATGTTATTGGAAATAAAGAAGTAGTCAATGCGCGAGAAAGATTTGTGCGGATGCGAGTAGTGCGTATAGCGTGTACTAACTGGGTTAAGTTTGTGCCAGGTGTCGGCTAGGTTATGTGTGGATATCAGGTGTTGGAAGGTCCGTTTGTTTGGATTAGATGGTGAGGTTGGTGGTGATTTGTCAAGGAACGGGAAAATGGTTAGATTGGAGTCTCTGCAGAGAACTACCGTACCAAATTTATGTTTGTCAACCACTTGAAAGAGATGTGAAACAAAGGCTATCGGGCGCTTATTGGGAGCATAGTACGAAACTTTCGTGACTGCGGTATCTGAAATATGGCCAGTGAGAATGACTTATCTGCCCTCTGGATCTTTGACTTGTGAAGAAAGGGTGAATGGCATAGAACGATGGAAACTGATAAGGGTCCCTCTCTGCTTAGTTGTGGCTGAGGCAGCATAGAATTGGGGGTAAGAGCTACTGAGGAATTTAGGGGAGGATGTGTCATTAAAGTGGGTCTCCTGTAGGCAGATAATATGAGCCTTAGTGGCTGCAAAGGAATGCAGTGCCTTGGTGCGCTTATGAGGGACATTGAATTCTTGAACATTTAAGGAGAGATTGTTTATGGGGGCTGTCATGAATCTGGGGCTGATCTGAACATGAAGAGGACAATACCCAGAGAGAGAGACGCAACCACCGTGGAGGGAAGGAGAGGAGGAGAGAAAAGGCTAGGAAGAGAAAGAACATCACAAAATAGCACAAACCTATTAGGTGCAATGAACATTAGTGTGTAACATCTTAATAACAGGGTATAGGAGCATCCCAGGGGAGCGTCGAGCAGTCCAGAGGAGGCTCTGAGGCTGCCGTTAGATACCTGCATAATAGAGGGAGAGGTCCAAGGGCAGTTAACGGGGGAGCTAGAAGTTCCAGATGGGGAACAACACTAGAGAGAGCGACTAAAAAAAAAAAAGATAAGATAACAGCATGTCTAAGCAGTAATCAATCATGCATATAAGAGCAGTAGGACTATAATGAAAAGGTAAGATGGCCTGCTCCAGTCTTTGGTTGGCATACCTGTGGAAAAAGGCCTAGCGTTAGGGTTAAAACAATGCTAAGACTACCCTGCTCTCATGGAATTAAAGGGGAGAGGGATGCCTGAGGTAGAATAGGGTGGAGAGCATGAGTGCAAAGTAAATAGAAACAAAACCAACAAGCTAGGTACAACCTGGGGCCTATGTATCCGCTGTGATGGGACTCAGGCTCAAGAACTTAGGAAAATGTGGCCTGGGCCTTTTTGCAGAGTTGGGGTGACCCAGCTGTGGAAGTTCAAGTAGGCAGGTGGGACATGCCTAGTGGAACCTAAGCTGTGCAGATTCCAGGAGATGATTCCTGATTGAAGACAAGGTTAAAAAGGGATTGTACCATAGGGCTGTTGCCAGAGACAGTTCCATCAGCGGGTGTGGGTCTCAAAAGCAAATGGTTGACAAATAATAGAACCACATAGTGGGATCAGTCCATCGGGTCCTCGTTGGAGGGTGCACGGTTATCGAATCGTCCTCGCTTATAGAGATTCTGGCACGTGTGGTCCGGGTGGCCTAAGCTGCCCGCCGCTTGCTTGTAGGGTGAGCAGGAGGCTGATCGCCTGTGAGAGGAATATTTGTGTGAGGTGTCCTCCAGAAGGCCCAGGTCTGTCAGGGCTGACTGCAACTCTTCAGCCGTGCGGCAAACATATTTGGTTTCCAGATGTATCAACCGAAAAGAGAATGGAAATCCCCAGTGATATGCGATTTGGTTGCATTGAAGCACCTGCAGGTTGGGTTTGAGAGCCTGTCAATTAGCCACCGTGACCTGGGATATATCTACAAAGAGCTGATAGATGTGGCCCTGGAAGATCAGGGAGTCTTTGGGGGTTATTTACGAAAGGCAAATCCAATTTGCACTGCAAGTGCACTTGGAAGTGCAGTCGCTGTAAATCTGAGGGGTAGATCTGAAATGAGGGGAAGCTCTGCTGATTTTATCATCCAATCATGTGCAAGCTAAAATGTCCTGAGCTGGGCCGTTGGTTTTGCGTGGGGACAGGGCCCTGTGTACTCTATCCATCTCCAGCCTATCCACAGGGATGCCAGGTTGCAGCTCCTGGAAAAGGGCAAGCATGGTGGCTTACAAGTCAAGCACTATCTCAGAAATTCCTCTGAACCTCAAATTTGACCTGCGGTCCCTATTCTCCTAGTCCTCTAGCCGAGACTGCAGAATAATGTTTTTCTCTTTGAGGTTCTCGAATTCAGCAGTGTAAATCTGTGAGTTGTTCTCTAGTACATCCACTCTGAATTCTAGCTCTGCTGTTCTTTACCCCAGTTCCCTGATCTCGTGAGTCAGCTTGTCTGTAATGTGGTCTGATGTCTGTTTAAGAGCTTTGTGCAGCATCCGTTCAAACTGTTTGAACATGCTGGATTGGATAACTGACTGGGAACTGCCTGTATCAGAGTCAGACTCACCGGCATTGTCCTGTGAATTCAGGCTGTGGAGCTGTGCCTTAGCAGAGCGCAGTGTGCTGGGCTGTGAGGAGGCAGCCGGCACCATCTTGATAGAGAGCTAGGACAGAGCGTCCCTTGATGTTACCCATCTTATATTTGGTTTTGGGGCCCCCCAGGACCATGGTTGTGGGAGTGGTGGTCTCTGTGGAGCTAGAGAAGTCAGCAGGAGATGTTTGTGAAGCCAATGGTGCAGGTATGTCTCCGGTGTGGTTCCCCAGGAGCAGAGCTCTAATCTCACATGACCGCTCGGCCAGGGTCCGCGCATGCGCCCCCCTAGTGGCAGTATTTTAACCACTTCAGCTCTGGAAGTTTTTACCCCCTTCCTTACCAGAGCACTTATTACAATTTGGCACTGCGTCGTTTTACCTGATATTTCCGCGTGCCATGCTGTACCCAAACAAAATTTGCGTCCTTTTATTCCCACAAATAGTGGCATTTGATCACCTCTGTGGTTTTTATTTTTTGTGCTGTAAACAAAAAAAGCGACAGTTTTGAAAAAAAAAAACAATATTTTTAACTTTTTGCAATAATAATAATCCCACAAATTTAAAAAAATAAAATAAATTTCTTCATCAGTTTAGACCAATATATATTCTTCTACATGCTTTTGGTAAAAAAAAAAAAAAAAGCCTATATTGATTGGTTTGCACAAAAGTTATAGCAACTACAAACTATGGAGAAGGTGTATGGCATTTTTATTTATTTTTTACTAGTAATGGCAGTGATCTGAGATTTTTATCGGGACTGTGACATTAGGGCAGACAAATCAGGCACTTTTACACTTTTTTGGGACCATTGACAGTTATACAGCAATCGGTGCTATAAAAATGTGAAGGGAGGAGGTTCACACTAGGGGGTGATCAAGAGGTTAACTGTGTGTCCTAGGGAGTGATTCTAACTGTGGATGGATGGGAGTGACTAGGAGAGGAGACATATTGTTTTTCCTACTTAGTAGGAACAAACGATATGGCTCCTCTGCTCTGACAGCACAGGGATTTGTGTGTTTATACACACAAATCCCTGTGCTGGCGCTCGTGCACGCAATCGCGCGTGGCCGGCGGCAATCGTGCCAGCTGGCTACGGGCATCAGGTCTCCCGCCTCCGGCTCATGCGCCCCCTCTGGTGGCCGAAAAAGGGTAGGACATACCCATACAGGATTTCGCCCAGGAGAGCCATTCTGCCACAGTATATCTGAGTGAGCCGGTCAGGAACCGGTTAATGAAAAAAGAATATTTATAAACTGTGGGCACTGGGGGGGGGTGAACTATTTTCATATTACTGGGTTTAGTAACACTTTAAGTTCATCTACAGTAATGTCAGCATTTAATAATACCAGATCTGCACAGGTGGTTTTTATTAGTGGATGCAAACAAACTCATTCTATTGCCTAGAATAGTCCTTATTCTTGCCACTGGAATGAATTTACACAAAATAAAAACTTTTTTTTGCTGAAACGGACCGTAAATGTTCATCATTTTTTATAAAGTTTTCTTGAAGAGAACTTGGATGTTGGAAAAATGGCAGGCAGAGGGCTTTCTTGTCTGTGTGGAGACAGCCGTCTTGGTAGAGGCATGGCTTTGCTTCCTCATGCCACAGTCTTCAGCAAGGAGATCAGTTAACCAAACCCAATTCCAATTTTCCTGAAATTAGCAGTTAGAGACACACTGCCATAGATCTCACACTGTGGATGTACAGTTATGAGGCTGTAAGCATAATTGTTCCAAAGCATCCTTACATTTCAGGAAGTGCATTGTTGTTTTTCAGGTGAAATTCCAGAAAAAAAAAGATAGATTTTTAAGAGTACTGCTTGGGCACAATTAACAATTCTATATGTCCTGTTTTGGAGTTCAGGTCCACTTTAAGAGACAGTTAACATATGCATAGAGTGGTCTCCTGCCACTGGGTCCTGTTACAGGTTTTGCTATTAAGTATGTGTAGAATGATCCACTAGTCATTGTACTACACTTGATGATGGAGTGCAGAAACCTGTACTGAGAAGAATGCAGAAGCTGTCATTGTTGACTTCCTTCTATACTGCTAGTTGCCTGGCTACCTGGCATCAGTACATTATGAAACATCAACATAGAACAATAACACAAATCATGAATAATCCACACACATCCATATTGTCTCTGTAGGCTTCTGATTCTATTTTTTATTGATAGCTGAATATTTTCAAGCAATCATTTTTAGCAAAGATTTCGGTAACTACTTTCCAGAATAATTATCTACAGTATTTATGTATGTAGTTATTTACAATCCATCATTTAAAAATTTGTAAGTTGGAAAGTCATGCAATAATGGAAATATTTCATTACTACCAACATCTGTGATATTTGTATTTGGCTAGTACTCCATGCAATATAATATGCAGTTTCGGCTTTCAGTATACTGAGTTATAATTGATATATTTACCTTAAAGTATATATTTTTTAGTAAGTTTACATCTGTAAATGCTGGCAGTAATGCATCTGTTATTGTATTACACATATATGTTCACTATCACTGTATTGGCTAATTATACTGCACTGCCCTAGCTAGAACTTGCTATAGACAAAAGAAGAGAAGCCAGATCCAGTGGCAGAGTTCGGACTGTAACTACACCAGATGCCCATTGACTGATCATTCCCAGGAGATAATGCATTTTGTACCGCCTTGTTAATGACTTTTATTCCTCTGACCTCTTTTTACTCCTCTAGTTCACTGCCTCTATTAATACAATAAATAGTAGCACTCAAATAAATAAAAAATGAAAAAAGAAAAATGAAAAATAAAAATGTGCTAATGAAAGCAATGATCAATCTAAATGAACAGTAAAAGTATATATGTGTGAATATTGACAATAATACCCTCATTGAAAATCAGTCACAAAATGAGTGTTATCTGACAAAAAAGTTATTGGTGAACACTGTGAGCAAACACATCCTATCACATAATGTTCAAAGCAACACACCCTGTGGCAGATGTGAAAATGATAAATGAAGTCTTAACATAAAGTTCATATCATGTGAATATATTCTAACAAAAAAAAGTTATTGGTGAACACTGTGGCAAACACATCATATCACATAATAATCAAAACAACACAGCCTGTGACAGATGTGAAAATAATGAATAAAGTGTAGACATAAAGTTCATAAAGTATGAATATTCTGATGAATGTTCTGAAAAAATCTATAAATGAAAACTCTTGGTTGTTCTTTGTGATCTTCCACCACACCTAAGTGTTTGTGCTTCCACTCCCACTTAAAGATTTGCACTCACCAGCTACAATTGCCTCCCACTCTCGTGTTTGGCATAACTCGCCTCAACCCACACTTATTGGGGGTTAAAATGTGATCTCCAGATTCCAAACGTGATCTCCAAATAGCGAGCGTAAATGCAACAAATCCTTTTCCTCAAGAAGTGATTGCTCCACATGAAAATGAATAAATGCTCCAAATAGTGTGATAAAGTACAACAAATTTATAAAAAATTCAAACCATCGCACACCATTGCACTCACATGTGTAAAAACCAAAGCAGGCCAAAAAAAACACTCCAAAGGAAATCGTAACATAAACTCCATGCACTGGTAAAGCGATCTACTGTATAGTGGTCACGGCGGACCCAGGATAGTGTGTCAGCTGTGCAGTCTCACCCACTCCTAGTCTCAAGCCTCCACCAATCGACGCAGCGTGTCATAACATCTTGCATCATGCTTCAGATGCTTGCCGTATAGCCACGCCCCCATTGGAAGCAGTGGTGGAAGTGGAAGCACAAACACTGAGGTGTGGTGGAAGATCACAAAGAACAACCAAGAGTTTTCATCTAGAGATTTTTTCAGACAATTCATCAGAATATTCATAATTTATGAACTTTATGTCAACACTGTATTCATTATTTTCACATCTGTCACAGGGTGTGTTGTTTTGATTAGTATGTGATATGATGTGTTTGCGCACAGTGTTCACCATTAACTTTTTTTGTAGACATGTGCATTCGTTTTCCTCCGAATGCATTTTCGTCCGAATTTCAGGTATTTTCGTTATCGTTTTAACAAACGATAACGAAAGTGCAGAGTCCGAAAAAAGAAAGATCCGACATAAACAAATGCTTTCTTTTCGTTTTCGTTGCTACAACAGTTCGATATAGATAGGAGATTCGACATGATGATGACAATAACAATCTGTGTCCATCAAACCTGTGGTCGAATGTGCCTAACCTTAACTCTATTAGTCCAAGATTATTCTACATAGAGAGAAAAGATTTGACAGAGAGAAAAGATTCGACGTAGGGGAAAAAAGATTCGACATAGGGGGAAAAAGATTCGACGTAGGGGAGAAAAGATTTGACGTAGGGAAGAAAAGATTCGACATAGGGGAGAAAAGATAAATAAAAATAATGATGATGATGAATGTTATTGGCTGATTGTAACCAAAGAGGAGGAGCAGTAAAATAGCTAGAACTAAGTACACACGTACTTTGGCTTATGGTGTCTGTTGAAAGTTCTAAGAAGATTCGACGGAGCAGGTAAACAGTACAGTTTAGCTGCTCCGTCGAATCTTCTTTGAACATTCGACAGACACCATAAGCCTTCAATGACAGATTCGACCTTAATTTGGATTTTCCGACTAATGCAACTTTTAACGAAAAACAAAATAAATAAAAACAAATTTCGGGAGTAACTAAATAAATTTATTTTTCAGACGAAAACGAAATTCCGAAACGAAATATTTCAGTGTGCACATGTCTATTTTTTTGTTAGAATATATTCACATGATATGAACTTTATGTTAAGATTTCATTTATTATTTTCACATCTGCCACAGGGTGTGTTGTTTTGAACATTATGTGATAGGATGTGTTTGCTCCCGGTGTTCACCGATAACTTTTTTTTGTCAGATCACACTCATATTGTGACTGATTTTCAATGAGGGTATTATTGTCAATATTCACACATATATACTTTTTCTGTTCATTTAGATTGATCATTGCTTTCATTAGCACATTTTTATTTTTCATTTTTATTTTTACTTTTTATTTGAGCGCTACTATTCATTCCACTTATCTCTAGAGGTTTAAATTCAGTCACGTATTTGTTACATATTAAGTGGCAGCTATAGTTTATTTTAATTATACTTTTTTCACTTATTCAGAAGCACAGTGGAGGTATCACATGGTGTAGGACGTTAGCTTGTGAGCTATCAGGTGTCTATTAATACAATGCCTTGCAAAAGTATTCACCCCCTCAGCTTTTTTCCTATTTTGTTACATTACAGCCTTTGGTTCAATGTTTTTTTAATCTGAATTTATATGTGATGGATCAGAACACAATAGTCTAAGGTGGTGAAGTAAAAGTAGAAAAATATATACATAAAACTATTTTTCATAAATAAAAAACTGATGATTGGCACGTGTGTGTATGTATGTTATGAAGCCCCTAAAAAGCTCTGGTGCAACTAATTACCTTCAGAAGTCACATAATTAATGAAATGATGTCCACCTGTGTGCAATCTAAGTGTCACATGATCTGTCATACATATACACACCTTTTTGAAAGGCCCCAGAGACTGCAACATCTAAGCAAGAGACACCACTAACCAAATACTGCCATGAAGACCAAGGAACTCTCCAAACAAGTAAGGGACAATGTTGTTGAGAAGTACAAGTCAGGGTTAGGTTATAAAAAAAATCCAAATCTTTGATGATTCCTAGGAGCACCATCAAATCTATCATAACCAAATGGAAAGAACATGGCAGCAAACCTGCCAAGAGATGGCCGCACACCAAAACTCACAGATCGGGCAAGGAGGGCATTAATCAGAGAGGCAGCACAGAGACCTAAGGTAACCCTGGAGAAGCTGCAGAGTTCCAGCAGAGACTAGAGTATCTGTACAAAGGATGACAATAAGCCGTACACTCCATAGAGTTGGGTTTTAAGGCAGAGTGGCCAGAAGAAAGCTAAAAAACAAAATGGCACATTTTGAGTTTGCGAAAAGGCATGTGGGAGACTCCCAAAATCTAGGGAGAAAGGTGCTCTGGTCTCATGAGACTAAAATTTAACTTTTTGGCCATCAAAGAAAATGCTATGTCTGGCACAAACCCAACACATTGCATCACCCAAAGAACACCATCCCCACAGTGAAACATGGTGGTGGCAGCATCATGCTGTGGGAATGGTTTTCAGCAGTCGGGACTGGGAAACTGGTCAGAGTCGAGGGAAAGATGGATGGTGCTAAATACAGGGATATTCTTGAGTAAAACCTGTACCACTCATTGTGTGATTTGAGGCTAGGACAGAGGTTCACCTTCCAGCAGGACAATGACCCCAAACATACTGCTAAAGCAACACTTGAGTGGTTTAAGGGGAAACATGTAAATGTGTTAGAATGGCCTAGTCAAAGCCCAGACCTCAATCCAATAGAAAATCTGTGATCAGACTTAAAGATTGTTGTTCACAAGCACAAACCATCCAACTTGAAGGAGCTGGAACAGTTTTGCAAGGAGGAATGGGCAAAAAATGACTTGGAGCAGTGATAGCCGCAAAAAGTGGCTCTACAAAGTATTGACTTTAGGGGGGTGAATAGTTATGCACATTGACTTTTCTGTTATTTTGTCCTATTTGTTGTTTGCTTTACAATAATAAAAAACAATCTTCAAAGTTGTGGGCATGTTCTGTAAATTGATGTAAATCCTCAAACAAACCGTTTTAATTCCAGGTTGTGAGGCAACAAAACACAAAAAATGACAAGGGGGTGAATGCTTTTGCAAGGCACTGTATATACAGTATTTACAGTGAGTGTACATGTTTATTATTTATTCAGCAAAGCCCTTGTCCTTACTTTTAAATCCGTGGGCAACATAGGCCTCCTTACTTAACAAATCTGAGAACAAATTTTAGCCATGTACAGGGTGCATTGTTGTCAAATTGTTTTTTTGTACCTGACTAGCATAGTGAGAAAAGAATAAGTAAGGCCCAACCACTATGGGGCACTTCTAATCAGGAATCAAAGTAGCATAAACTGGGGGGATAGATAATTTTACCTGCAGATTCTGTGGTACAGGAGGAGGAACATATTCCTCCTGCTGATGAGGCCATTGGAAATGGAATATGACGTCACTCTTGCCTTTCTGCAGCAGGTTGAGGCCAGGGGAAGGTAAGTAAACGATCTTACTTTTTTCTTTGTGCAGGCGTTCTTTATTGTTTATGCTAATTTCTGCAAGATAGAGGGGGGCACTTAAAAAGTTGACCTTGCATTTTAAGTATAAAGTCTGCTTTAAGCAGTCTGGACAATGTAATCATTTAAGGAGCAGGATTAAAAACAAGGAAATGTATGGTAAAGCCCCTGTGAAGAATATTGCTAGATTGCGGACTTCATCAATATTTCAGTGTAAAGCCTTATCTTGGATCAATCATTTATTGGCATGGTAGAAGATACAGCAAGTATGATTACATCAGGTTGATAACTTTATGCCTGAAATATACACTGGGGAGCATTGCCCAACAATATATAGGTGACAACAACAGGGATTGTTGACCTAGAGGATATCTGATTGCTTCCTGGAGGATCAGGAAAGATGTTTTTCCCCTGCTGGAACTAATTTACCATGGTATATTGTTTGTTTTGCCTTCCTCCGGATCAGTTATGAGTATAGGATTGAGTATGTGGAGGTTTACTGTTTTTCTATTTGTTTCTGTTGGTTGAACAAGTTGGACTTTTGGTCTTTCTTCAACCTGACTATGTAACACAGTCTCAACGCACAGACAAAAAGCCTTGGCCTGTTCACACCAATTTACTTCATTGGTGTGTTTTGTAATAAAATAATTCAAGCATTATATTTGCAGCACAGTGCATTACAACATGTTGTAATATGCACTAAAGTAAACAAATAAAAAAAATTAATTCAATAAATCTGACCTCTACTGTGACCTGTAGGGCAGCCATGTTTGGGCCATGTGGTCAGTGAGAGAGAGAAACACAGAAAGGAATCTGAGAGAGTCCGAAAAAGAGATAAAGTTCTGCTGAATAAGACCAATTCAGGTTGGATCGACAGATTCTTTCAAACTTAGTGCAAAGCCACCCTGAGATTTAAAGGATACATTTTTTTCTAAAATCCAGCTCCCCATGTACCAATATACCATCAATATAACTCGGTTGCAGAAAAATAAAAGTTTTGTTTGACTTTTAGAGCAAGACCTTACCCTAGCCCTTGCTGTATTTCTTAGAAAGACAAAAACAGAACATTCCATAGCTCAACTCACCAACCAGTTTGCCAACCGACCAAATTAACCTGTCCAACAGTCTGAGTTAAAAACAGGGGTTTAGTTAGCACGCATTTGCAAACGCATGCGTAAGCTGCAAGGCCTCTTCACGGCACCCTGTGTATTGCTTGCAGTCCTAACGCTACTGAATTTATAAGTGTCTCCACAATGGAAGCACATGCATTAAATGGATAGATGAGGGGTAGGCGGACCTGGAAGCAGCCCAATCCCCCTTAAAGGAACAGGAGCACACTTGACACCCAGCAATAGGACAGCGGCAGCGAAGGTGCCCAGTGTGTCCCCGGACCATATTTACACCAGTAGCAAACAAATGGCCCATAGTGTTAGGACTCCAAGCAATACACAGGGTGCCCTGAAGAAGCCTTGCAGCTTGCACATGCATTTGCAAATGCGTGCTAACTAAACCCCTGTTTTCAATGCAGACCGTGGGGCAGGTTAATTTGGTCAGTTGGCAGACTGGTTGGTGAGTTGAGCTATGGAATGTTCTGTTTTTGTCTTTTCATGCATTTGCCCTTCCATGTGCTCCTTCCTGTGAAGGCCAGTCATAGGTGGGGACAGGGGCCATTTGTTTGTTACTGGTGTATTTTTTAGAAAGCTTCATAGACTTCCTGGTATATAGATTTAGGACAGAGAAACCAGTAAGACACAGGAAGGAGTTTACTAGCTAACCTCATTAGTAGGGATGGGTGAATGGTTCGGCCCGAGCATAAGTTCGGGGCGAACTTTCATTGTTCGCTAATTCCACGAACAGCCAAAACAACAGGTCGTTGGACTGTTTGTTTGCCCCCCCGAACCGACCACAATGCATTGTGGCGCTGAACAGTGCATTGCAAGCCCTGATTGGCTCGAGCAGTGAAAGCTTCAGCCAATCAGGGCACAGATCACTGTCAGAGTCATGATTGGACACTGTCATCATGACTTTATCCAATCATGGCTCATTCCCGCCCCACAGTATAAAAGTATTCTTTAAATGGCAGTCATTTTCAGAGTGATTTCGGCATGGAGAGAGATAGAACAGGGCTCTGTTCAGTGCTATTGGTTAGTGTGCTATACTGTGCTATTTTGCTTCAATTGTCAGTGTAGAATGTAGAATGCCATTTACTTCTGTGTGCGTTACTGCCAGTTTAATGCCATTTACTTCTGTGTGCGTTACTGCCAGTTTAACGCCATATATTTTTTTGTGCGTTACTGCCAGTTTAACGCCTCAAAGTTTTGCATGCGTTACTGCCAGTTTAATGCCAAATAGTTCTGTGTGCGTCACTGCCAGTTTAACGCCATATAGTTCTGTGTACGTTACTGCCAGTTTAATGCATATCGTTTTTTGTGCGTTACTGCCAGTTTAACACCACAAGGTTTTGCATGCGTTACTGCCAGTTTAATGCCAAATAGTTCTGCGTGCGTTACTGCCAGTTTAACGCAATTTACTTCTGTGTGCCTTACTTCCAGTTTAACGCCATATACTTCTGTGTGTGTTACTGCCAGTTTAACACCATATAGTTTTGTGTGAGTTACTGCCAGTTTAACGCCATATAGTTTTGAGTGCATTACTGCTGGTTTAACGCCATATAATTCTGTGAGCATCACTGCCAGTTTAACGCCATATCGTTTTGTGTGTGTTACTGCCAGCTTAACGCCATATAGTTTTGTATGCGTTACTGGCAGTTTAACTCCATATAGTTCTATGTGTCGCTGTATGTTTGGCGCATTATATTGGAGTATATTATAGTGTATCCGTGGAGTGTGTCTGTGTAGTGTGAGTACTCAAATTGCACCAAATTGCAAAAGTGCACCAAACACCTCTTTACATTGATTAAAGTGCATCTACGTACAGATTTCAACTTCTTCTTTACATTTACTTATAAGCACCGCCCCCTCCCTCCCAATAATTTCTGGGAGGACAACAAGGAGAGGCAGACGTTCCCTTGGCACTGTAAGGGGGCCAGCAACAAATGTGCCCACAGGCAAAGGTGGACGTGGTGCTCAGTCCCCAGGCAGGGCTTCATTTCCTCTGTTTAGTGAGTTTGCCCATGCTATCCAGCCACAGCATGCAGAGGAGGTGGTGGACTGGTTTACTAAACCTTCCTCATCCTCCTCAACCTCTGTTATGCAAGCAGAGACAAGTGTGCAGTCCCCTTAGTTGCCAGAGTGGATAAGCCTGCCTCCTTGTACACATCTATTCCTGCCATAGCCCCAACATCAGCCATTGAGGAGTCAGCTGAGTTATTTGACCAGAGCGTCTGCCACTTGCTCCTTGATGATGCCCAGCCATTACTGAATTCAGATGTTGGTTCTGAGGTTGAGCATGACAGGAACATGAGCCTAGAGAGAAGGAGGAACACTGGTAGACAAATTGGCATTCATATTCCCCAAGCCGCAGCGTATTGCCAAGTTGTCTCCAGTGGTAATGATGAAGATGGAGATGATGATGATGATGAGGTCACTGATGTGACTAGGGTGCCAGATAGAGCAGAGGAGGAAACTGAATGTGAGGCAGCACAACCCCAAGAAGGCCGACATCAAGAAAGAGTAGAGAGCAGCCACACTATTCCATCACATTCTGCAGCTGTTATCTCGCGGTCCACTCCCCAAAGCTCAGCTGTCTGGGCCATTTTCAGCACATTTGCAGCAGATTGCACTGTTGCTATCTGCAAACTGTGTCTCAGGCACATCAAACGTGGCAAAAACACCAACCATTTGGGTACCACATGCTTAACAAGGCATTTCACGTCAAACCACTCAGCCCGTTGGCAAGAGCACCTAAAAGCCACACAAAAGGGGCACAAATCTATCCCTCCTCCTTACCCACTTCAGTCTGCCCCTGTGATACCGAGTCATTACCTTTCAGCATCCTCCACTGACAGGGATGATGGTATAACACAGGGTGTCCCAGGTCCTAGCAGCACATCTGACAACAGCACACCACCAGATGTAGACTGTAGCCAGAAAATTTCTCTGCCCCATCTGTTGCAGCGGAAAAAAAATACAGTCCCTGCCACCCACATGCCCAGTGTCTGAATGCAAGCTTGTCAAAGCTGTTGGCTCTCCAACTTCTGCCTTTCAGCCTGATGGATTCTGACCCCTTCCGTGAATTCGCACAATGTGCTGTACCACAATGGCAGGTTCTCAGTCACTACTACTTTTCATGTAAGGCCGTTCCATCTCTGTACTATCACGTGGAAGGGAATGTTCTGGCATTGTTGGGCAAGGCAATCAGCCGTAAAATACACCTTACTGCTGACACATGGTCCAGCAAGCATGGGCAGGGACGATATATTTAGTTCACAGCACACTGGGAAACGCTGCTTGCAACTTTAAAAGGATGCAGGACAGGGCTCGGTGCTGCAGCTTGTTCCCCCCACGTCTCCATACAGCTGGTGGTGATGATGCCAGACCTGTGAGCTCTAACCCCTTCTTCTCCTCCTCCACCACCCCCATGCCCTCCTCTGCAGAATTGTTCTATGAACTGGGAGGAGGAAGTTCCAGGACTCAGGATGCTGTCATCCTGAGTGACCCTGAGGAGTCTGCTTCTCAAGTCTCGGGAAATTTGAGGCACATGGGCAACCTCATGCTTCAAAGCCTGCGAAAGGACCCAAGAATACGTGGCATAAAGGAGAAGGATGATTACTGGTTGGCACATTTTTGGAACCATTGGCATTAATACAGCAATCAATGCTATAAAATTGCATTGATTACTGTAAAAATGTCACTGACAGTGAAGGGGTTAACACTAGGGGGGCGCTTGAGGGGTTACCTGTGTTCCCTGGGAGGTGATTCTAACTGAAGGGGGAGGGGACTGACTGGAGGAAGTGAAAGATCGTGGTTCCTAGCTAATAGGAACCCACAATCTGTCACTCCTGTCAGAACAGAACAGGGAAGTGTGTGTTTACACACACTCATCCCTGTTCTGTTTCTCCTGCTCACGATCGCTCGTGGCCGGCAGTCATTGTGACCATTGGCCATGAGCACCAGCACCCCCACTGTGCAGTGGGCGTGCGCGCCTCTGTTGGTGCCTGCCTGCTATCCTGACCCTGCGAGCCGTCGTATAACTACGATGGCTCGTGCAGGGGAGCCAACCTGCCGCAGTATAACTGTGGCGGTTGGTCAGGAAGCAGTTAAACAGAAACAGAGGAGTTAGTCTCTGTGATGTTGACCAAGGCGAAGGCAGAGATCCTCTGGACTGGACAGCTTAAGTAGACAGGACTGACAAGCAGGATATCATCAACAGCTGAGTAACTGTGGAGAGAGATGGGAGCTGGCAATTAGCCGACAGCTGAGCGGACAGCTCAGAGAAGGAAGGGCTGAGCCCAGCCCTGACAGCCTGCCCATAAACCGCCTGATTTGTGACATGCCCACCAGGTGGAACTCAACTTTGGGAATGCTGCAGCGGCTATACGTGCAGCAGAGAACCATTAACAAGTACCTGTGACCACAGGCTCAGGCCACCTCGGCTTTTTTTCCCCATGCCAATGGCTGATCATTAAGGATGCATGCACTGTATTGTCACCATTGGGGGAGGCTACAAGGATGGTGAGCAGTGACAGTGCGTGCATCAGTGGCACAATCCCTGTTGTGTTCCTGCTGGAGCAAACTCTGCATGGCATTATGGACAAGGCACTGGTGGCAGAGCAGCAGGAGGAAGAGGAGTACTTCCTTTCCTCTCAAGGCCCACTTTATCCAGACACCATCATTCCTATGTCACAGAACACACAGGAGGAGAGAGGGGAGGAGGATGAGGAAGAGGATTCTGGCACTTTCATAGGCTTCGAAGAAGAGGAAGACATGCGTCAATTTGTAAGAGATGGCTTTCCAACCCCAGAACCCTTGGGAGTGGTACGTGGCTGGGAGGAGGAAGTTCTAGGACTCAGGATGCTGTCATCCTGAGTGACCCCGAGGAGTCTGCTTCTCAAGTCTCAGGAAATTTGAGGCGCATGGGCAACCTCATGCTTCAAAGCCTGCAAAAGGACCCAAGAATATGTGGCATAAAGGAGAAGGATGATTACTGGTTGGCAACCCTCCTTGACCATCGTTATAAGGGGAAGGTCTCAGAACTTATCCCGTCCCCACAGAGAGTGCAGAAGATAAAATCTCTTGAGGACATGTTAAAGAGGATTTTATTGAACATTTTTCCTGACTCCAGTAGGTTACAGTGTCTTGGAAAATGTAGTTTTGTCCTCTGTTGGTCAAGAGAGCAGCGTTGGAGAAGGCGTCTGCCTAAGTGAGGCATTTCAGAATTTCTTTAGTCCTCGCCAACCAGGGCTGTAAGTTTCCACATCCCATTGGCACCGTCTGCATCACATGGTGGATGATTACCTTGGGGCCAAAACAGTATGCTATTGAGTTGTTGGGCTGCCCTGCATCCAGCGTGCTTTCAGAAGGGGTATTCAGTGCTGCAGGAGGTTCATTACTGATCATAGAATGCGTCTGTCCACAGACTCCGTGGACCGTTTTAATTTTATAAAAATTAATCAGTCCTGGATTACCAGCTATGAAGCCCCTGATGCCGATGTCACTGATTAAGTCTTTTTGGTATGTGGAATCTCTGCAGGACTTCGAGGCCGCCTAGCTTTGAAGGTGTTTAATCATTACATCTGGAAGAATGTTTTTGGTATAGATTTCATGGGCACAATTAATGTGGAAAAGTGCAGCGCTGGAAAATTATTTAGAATAATGTGTGAAATTGTTAAAAATATTACAATCTAAAAAAATTGCAAATCTGGGATGTCATGTGGAAATACCATATGAAAAATAATTATAATGAAATAATAATATAAATTGCGTGAACCCAGTCCATATATAGTCCATAAAAAGTGATGTAGAAAATGTGACATATATAGAAGTAGAGAGTGTGTTGATAAAAGATCCACCACCGCTCAAAAGGGAGCCTTAACAGAACAGGCATTTTTATGATGCATTTTTAAGATTAAAGTCACATTGTTAACCTTTAGACATTACCGATATGCGCTCCATTTGCTTTTTTCACATGGAGGCTCGGGAAGCAACATCGCGACGTCATGACGTCACACTTTTAGACGTTTTAGACATCGCAGTAAGGACACACTTCCGCGCTCCAAACGTGCATTCTGGATATACTCGAATAGGAGTGAGGCTTGCAGCGCATCTTGGTAACACTACGCACTTGACACTCTATGTGCTCCACATGTCCCCGCTCAGAGCGAGGCTTGCAGAGCACGCTGACGACGCCATATTTCCGTACCCGGAAGTTACTGTCATTGTACAGCGCATCAGATTGGAGCCATGTCCCAACATGGGGGTCCTTCTTGGTATATATAGGGCAGCATATACAGTGGTGTGGTACACCAGATGATGTCTTAGAGGATGAAACGCATGGGGATGGACGATACCACTGGTTCTGCCACATACTTCATTTATTAAGCGCTTTTTTAGCTCCTAAAATGTGAGTGTTTTTTACCTTCAATAAATGTTATGAGTTTTCATAATACAGTATTACGCTATGTGCTCTCATATTTTTTCCACATAAAATCCTGACGCCTGATTGGACCTATCCACATCCAATACTTCTTTACAAGCACCCGGGCCACCTTGAACCGTGCCTTCTGTGGTAGCTGCTATCAAGGATCCCCACTTTACAAACCTGATTGACCCAGTGGGTATATGCCCATCTGGGTCCATTTGTTCTGGTAAGCCTCCCTTTTGAGTGGTGGTGGATCTTCTATCAACACACTCTCTACTTCTATATATGTCACATTTTCTACATCACTTTTTATGGACTAAATACATGTGTCACTTATATATGGACTGGGTTCTCGCAATTGATATTATTATTTCATTATAATTATTTTTCATATGGTATTTCCACGTGACATCCCAGAGTTGCAATTTTTTAAGGTTGTAATATTTGTAATAATTTCACACATTATTCTAAATAATTTTCCAGCGCTGCACTTTTCCACATTAAGTATATTTCCTTGCAAGATTTGATCGCTTGTTGCGTGTCAGCTGTTTATTTTTATAATAGACAGAGCGATATATACACTTTTTTATTTCCATATTCATGGGCACAATTAACACCGAAAGACCAATTTTTCAGCACCTGTTTGACAGGT
Source organism: Aquarana catesbeiana (assembly GCF_042186555.1). NCBI lineage: Eukaryota > Metazoa > Chordata > Amphibia > Anura > Ranidae > Aquarana > Aquarana catesbeiana. The sequence goes on along the minus strand of NC_133324.1, from coordinate 293,967,851 downwards.
GCATATCATTGCAATTTTTACAGCAAGGCCTATTCTTGCTTTCATCAAGATTACCTCTGTAGGGTTATGGTGGGAAGGCACCACGGACACCCAAAGACCAATTTTTACGCACCCGTTACTTCTATCCAAAGTTAAAGTGACACCAGAATGTATCCAAAAAAAACTCTAATCTTGTTCCCAGTGCACTGCATTGTGGCCTCATCATACACACTGGCTCCCCAGCTGTTGCTGAGCAAAATAAAGGCAGCTTGCAGGGAAAATGTCATTTTTCTTTGGCTTTATAAATGCAATTATGCTGGCAGCAGATTCTAGACATGGTACAGATCTGCCACTTTACAGGTAGACTAAGGGCACCCCCCAGGCACTATATTGGAAGGATTTTTTCATTTTTATGCTTTCACTTTAAAAATAAAAAAATCACTGCTCATTTAAAAATGACGTATTTCACAAACTTATTTTTTTATTGATAGATGTCCCCCAGGGCAAGACCTGGACCCCTAAAACCATTGTATGCCCAATTAGTTGCATATAAGCCTTCAAAATGGGCACTTTTGATTTTTGATGTTCGGGGTCCCATTGACTTTAACGGGGTTTGTTATTCATGTCTGAACTTTCGCAGTGTTCAAAAGTTCTGGTGCGAACCAAACAGGGGTCCGTTTGGCCCATCTCTTCTCATTAGCACACATACTGTACTTCACCCTTTAACTAGGTTTGCACTGCATCCCTGGCATCCCTTCACACGTAAATTTGCCTGGCTTGTCAATGTAGGCTGCCACAGCTGCTATGTTTGCTATGTCCACATGCTAAACTCTCTGGGGCTGCAAGTTGGACACCCTTGATGTAGTGCAAGGGCCTGCTTAATTGAATACAGCGTGATTGGGTAGATGGCGTGTCCTCATAATTCCATAGTTTTGGCAAATCTAAATGAGATTGTACAGAGATTGTACAATAAGACTGTATAATGTATGGCCACCTTTATACACCTAAAATAAACTAGTTGAGCTTTCAGTGCCATTAATTGTTAATGGCACAGCAAACTTATATTTTTCCGCATAAAAAAAGGGGGCTCTGCGGACTCTGATGTAAAAGGGGGTTCTGCAGACTCTGATTTCAGGAGGCTCTGTGGACGCTGATGTAAAGGAGGGCTCTGCAGACTCTGATGTGTGGGGACTATGTGGACTCTGCAGACTCTGATGTAAGGGGGGCCCTGCAGACTCTGATGTAAAAGGGGGCCCTGTGAACTCTGATGTAAAGTGAAGTTCTGCAGACTGATGTAAGCAGGGCTTTGTGGACTCTGTTCATGTAGAGGTTGCAGTGTTTCCGAGGAGCTCATAGCCTGAGCAAACTGTCAGGTTTCTGTGGTTTTGAGCCCTTGTTGAATGCCAACCCAGGATTCCCCAGGGCACGGAGTCTAAGCCCCAGCCTGCATTTTCACCAGGGCCCCGATAGTCGGGTTGGATTCGCAACAAGCTGGAACCAGGTTGCAGACCCCAGGCACACATAGCTGATGATGCAGGCAGAGATCAGGGTGCGTTGCAGACAAGCACAAGTGAAAGACAAAAGCGGGGTCAGTACACAGGAAGTACGACACTGAATAAAGAAACACTAGGCAAACAAGTGTTCAGAGAACTAGGAAGTTGCTCAGGCAACATGGGCTGCACTGAGCATGTCTTTATATAGGGAAGCAAGCTTGGAGGTGGGCCAGGAAGTAATAGAAGGAAAGGAAATAAAAACCCAGTATAGCAGGTGACACCCATAGATGAGCACAGAAGCCAAACAACACATGTGAATAGAATCACAGGTCTAGCAGAACAACTGCAGCAAAGAAGTAAGAATTACACAGGCAGGAAACTTCAGATTAAACCATGACCCCTTTAGCCTTTACAACCACTTTAAGGAAGCATTAACAAAAATCCTATTTAAATCTTTTGCTGTGTTACCTGTCTGTCTGTCTGTAGTTACAAATAAAAATCCACTGCAGGTTGTCAGTTGCAGAAGGCTTTCTTTTTTCAAACTACTCTTGCAAGTACCCAGCTTTATGTGCTAGGCAACAAAACTCACACACTTTGGGGTACATTTATAAAGCAGTGAATATGACTTTCATAAAACTTTCACTGGTGGTGAATCAATCACCGTCATTTAAACCAGCGGTTCTCAACCCTGTCCTCAAGTACCCCCATCAGGCCATGTTTTCAGATTTTATCTTGCACAGGTGCTTTAACCACTTCAATACCAGGCACTTATACACATTCCTGCCCAAGCTAATTTTCAGCTTTCAGCGCTGTTGCAATTTGAATGACAATTACTCAGTCATGCTACACTGTACCCAACAAATTTTTTATCATTTTGTTCCCACAAATAGAGCTTTCTTTTGGTGGTATTTGATCACCTCTGCGATTTTTATTTTTTTGCGCAACAAATAAAAAAAGACCAAAAATTAAAAAAAAAAAAGTTTTTCTTTGTTTCCCTTAAAATTTTTTGTAAATAAGTATGTTTTTTCTTCAATGACGGGCACTGATATGGCTGCACTGATGGGCACTGATAAGGTGGCACCGATGAGGTGGCATTGATGGGCTCTGATAGGCAGCACTGATGGGCATTGATAGGCAGCACTGATGGGCATTGATAGTTGGCACTGGTATGTGGCACTGATGGGCACTCATAGGCGGCACTGATGGCCCCTTATAGGCGGCACTGATGAGCACTCATAGGCGGCACTGACAGGTACTCATGGGTCGCACGGATGGGTACTTATGGGTGGCACTGATAGGTGGCACAGATGGTCACTGATGGTCACTGATAGGTGGGCATGGATGGGCACTGAGAGGTGGAAATGAGAGCCACTGATGGGTGGCACTGATTATACTGGTGGGTGGCATTGCTGGGCATCAGTGATTTTATTAGTTCTGTAATGGTGTTGGTCAGTGCCCATTTGTGGGCACTGATTGGCATATGTTGGGCATAAGTTGGCACATGTGGATGGCCACAGGGATGTGCCTGGCCATCCACATGTTAGGGGCTTCCCTGGTGGTCCTGGTGGCTTCCCTGGTGGTCCAGTGAGGGCATCCGAGGGAGAGCTGCGCTGATAAACAAACCCCCCCTGTCAGGAGAGCCGCTGATCAGCTCTCCTCTACTCGCGTCTGTCAGACGTGAGTGAGAAAAAGTAAATCAACGGCTCTTCCTGTTTACATCATGATCAGCCATGATTGGACACAGCTGATCACGTAGTAAAGAGCCTCCGTTGGAGGCTCTATACCAACATCGGTGTAGTAGTGTGTCAAACTGACACACCACACTACCGATCGCCGCGATGCGCGCCCCCACGGGCGTGCAGTGGCTGTTATCCTGCTGGACATCATATGACGCCCAGTCAGGATAACAGAACCACCGCCCGGCCGTCATTCTGCTATATTCAGAGCGGGAAGTGGTTAAATCAGAGTCAATGGCTTGGTATTTTGGACAGCTACTTTATCTAAGAGAAATTCCCAAAACATGGCCTGTTAGGGTTACTTGAGGACAGGGTTGAGAACCACTGATTTAAACCATGTGCACCAGGAGAAATTACCTGAAGTTTATATCTGGTGAACGAGAGATTCACTGCATTAATAATATACAACTTTGTATCCATGGTGGAGAAGATACCCTAGCACAAGAAGTGCAAAACGTATCCTCTTCTCATCTCCATGAAATAGGTTATATGTTGTGCAAATAAGATATTTTAATGTGTTAATTCACTGATAAAGAAATGTGTGATCACCATTGCACAAATAGGATACTATAGGGCACAGTAACAGTTTTTTTTTATTAGGGCACAGAAAGTTAAAAGAATTTTTATGTTTTGCAGAAATAAGTGCAAGCAAAAAATGTTTTACGTAGGAAGAACAAACTAAGCAACTGTACCTGCCAGGGAACCTGTTGAGGACAAAAAAGCACTCGGCCATTTTACCTTAAAGAGCTTGTCGGCACACTGGTTCTCTAACGGGTGTTCACCAAGCTTTTTCCATGTAGTGGTGGAAAACTTTATCTATCCTTGTCCCTAACAAAGTGCATGTAGATTGCAGAATCTAGTAGATTTTTGATTTGCCCAAGTGGAATCTAAAATGGATGCATATCACTTCAGCTTTAAGCTCCCAGACCAGCCCTACAGGAGCAAAGCTCCTCACTAATTCAAACTGGCCAAACTAGGCTAACCTACCATGTTCTGACAACTCCCAACCAAAGGCCATTAATAACAAGTACTCAAGTTCCCAGTCAACGACAAAGGTTATTAATGGCTTGATCAGTATATGCTACTGCATAAATGAATTCTGTGAAAAAGCAGAGATTAAAAAAAAATCCCACATTTCTCTTTTGTGTTTGCATTTGGGTCAACTTACAATATAATGCTGAAGTCTGCCATGGCTATCATGTCAGTGGTGAATGTAGAATTTGCATTCTCACCTTGTTCGATCATGGCTACATGTGAGGAAGAGCGTTTTCACCTAATAAATTGTTTACTTACCAGAGGGTGACAAGTAGACACTCTGATAGGGAAACCACCTTCCTATATGCTGTATCCTGCAGTTCCAGAGTTGGGGAATAGGGTTTGGTGTTTTAGGTTTTATTTTTGTGGGACTTTTTTATATGATTGCCCTTTGTTTGCAGCACATCGCTGCATACTTGTTTGGTACAGTTTAGTTAAGTGCACCAAATCATCAATAACTCTGATGCCATAGCTGCTTTTAAAATTAGGCCTCCTGAATTCATAATGTTAGGTAGGTCTAAATGGAGAGACATCAGTTATGCACATGCAGCTAGTTACCGATGAGCAGATCCTGCATCTGCAAATGAAAAAATGTGCATAAACCATATGGTTCACTCGTCAAAGGAGCGGACCACATAGACAACTAGATGTTCTGTTCAGGATGAACCATAACTTTCACAGTATGTTTTAATTTTAATTTCATATTAAACCTGCCTGTTCTTTCTCTTCAGAGATGTAGCCTATTAGGGGCACTCACATAGTGCCCAGAGTCCCTACAATTTCTGGCTTTTATTAAGTGAAATATTACAATATCATTTTGATTTCTTGCTTACAAACTGGCTGGTTTTTAAACATTACTAAAGTGACAGAAAATAAATACATATTACAAACATGAGTGAATTCCCAAAAGAAATAAATAAATAGCAATTGGTTAAATGGTGTATCAAACACAAATATGTATCAAAAATTATGTATCAAAAAATTAACTAAAAAAAATAAACTGATAAATAATAAATTAAAGTCCTTCTTTGTGTTAGCCGGATAGCTAATCCTTTCGGTGGCTGAACTTGCTGACAAGGTGATATGCGCTGGCAAATCAGTAACATAAGGGGGGCCACTTACCAGAAAAGTTGATCCCCTATTACGGGGGTCTTTGGAGCCTTACAGGTACCAAATTCCAGGCAGGAACGGCTGCTTGTCGGCTTCAAATCCGCCTAAGCTTTATACCGAGCACAGGGGTGTTCTCACCTCGACCGATGTTACTGTGTACTCTCAGGTGTCTCCAGGGTTTTGCCGTTGTCAGGGCTCAGACAGCTGATTGCATCTGCGGTTAGGAATCTGCCCCACTTTCCTCATGAACACTGACACTGGAGTATCGTATGCCAAACTTTGCTTCTGTGTGATCACTCGTTACCAAGTTGAAAAGAGGATAGAAAAAACTTCCATAGTGAAGTACATAAAAGTTCTTTATTAAAACTCATGGATGACTGACATCAAGATGGGAGCAGAAAATTGCAAAACGGACAGCTTGGCTGCTTGCCCAGCTGGTGAGTGGTGACGTCACGTCCCGTAGCTCCGTCCAATGTGGCGTTTCTCCATATGGAGCTTCGACGGGGAAAGGAGTCTGCTTTCCCCGTCGAAGCCTCTTATGGAGAAATGCCGCGTTGGACGGAGCTACGGGACCTGACGTCACCACACACCAGCTGGGCAAGCCTTGCAGTAGGCAAGCTGTCCGTTTTGCAATTTTCTGCTCCCATCTTGATGTCAGTCATCCATGAGTTTTGATAAAGAACTTTTATGTACTTCACTATGGAAGTTTTTTCTATCCTCTTTTCAACTTGGTAACGAGTGATCACACAGAAGCAAAGTTTGGCATAGGATAATCCAGTGTCTGTGTTCGTGAGGAAAGTGGGCGGATTCCTAACCGCAGATGCAATCAGCTGTCTGAGCCCCAACATCGGCAAAACCCTGGAGACACCTGAGAGTACACAGTAACATCGGTCGAGGTGAGAACACCCCTGTGCTCGGTAACAAGCTTAGGCGGATTTGAAGCCGACAAGCAGCCATTCCTGCCCGGAATTTGGTACCTGTAAGGCTCCAAAGACCCCCATAATAGGGGTCCATCTTTTCTGGTAAGCGGCCCCCCCTTATGTTACTGGTTTGCCAGCGCATATCACCTTGTCAGCAAGTTCAGCCACCAAAAGGATTAGCTATCCGACTAACACAAAGAAGGACTTTTCTTTATTATTTATCAGTTTTCTTTTTAGTTATTTTTTTGATACATAATTTTTGATACATATTTGTGTTTGATACACCATTTAACCAATTGCTATTTATTTATTTATTTATTTTGGGAATTCACTCATGTTTGTAATATGTATTTATTTTCTGTCACTTTAGTAATGTTTAAAAAGGTTTGCGTTGAAGACTCGCATTTAATCATCAAGACACCAGTAGCGCACCTGAATTTATTTATTACATACATGTAATAAATCGGAATTTTTGGCAATATAATTACTTAAACTCCCAGAACATTATATATTTTCTGAAAGCAGAGGCCCTGTAGAATAAAAAGTTGATAGTTGCAAATTTTTATGTCACATGATATTTGCGCAACTGTTTCTCAAACGCAAATTTTCAGGAGAAAATATAATAAAATGGATTTTAGTGCAAGAACACACAATATAATACCCATTTTCGGTAAAAATATAAAAGATGAGGTTGCACTGCGTAAATAGATACAAAACATTCCATGTCTTAAAATTGCGTGCACCCGCGATATTGCCAAAAACTATAATGCCCAAAAATCACCATAGGTGACGCTTCAAAAGCCTTTACAGCTCATCAGTTTAGAGTTAACAATGAGCTCTTGTGCTAGAAGCATTGTTTCCACTCTGATGCTTGTGGACATATGACTGCGGTTTACATACGCATGCATAACCTGGGCTTGCGTTTGCGCAGGTGTGTGAGGCAAAAGCAGTTACAGCAATTTTTTTCTTTTTAATTTATTTTAATATAATTTTTTTTTTAAACTTTTTTCTTTTATTTATTTTCACTTGATTGATATCACAAGGGGTTAATAAATCCCTATGTCATAGCATTGGGCAGGTGACAGGTACTCTTCTATTAGACCCCTAATGTCCCCCTGCCCTTTACACCATCTAACCAAGCACAGATTGTACTGGCCCTGAAATGGTGGATCTGAAACCACTTTCATTGTTTACATGTCAGATCGAGGCATGGATTTGTTCCAGTCTCACAGCAATTTCCCTTCCCTAGCTGGTTGTTGTGTTGCAGGGCTCTGGTAAGAGCGGGAGAGCCCAGCAACCACGGGAGGAAGAGGGGCCGCCAGAAGGAGGGGGGAGGCACCGCACTGCTAGCTCTATGAAAGTGATCGTCAGCTAAGGAGCTGCTGCATCACTTTCAGTTTCAAGCTGGGAACTGGATAAACAAAATCCACACAAGCTAATGCCCACTACTGCAGCCATCAGCTTGTGTTTAAAGGTTCACTCTTAGTACATCCAAAAAACTCAACTGAATAATATTTTGCTGTGTCACTCTAAAGGTTTTTGTTTTTTTTTACTATAAGCTGGCTAGTGTCCTCTGCAAAATGCATCCCACTAGAAGTGTATAAATATTGTGTATATAGTCACTTCAGTTTTTTGGCTGATTTTTAGTGTAAAAAATTTACTCTACTATTATTTTTTATTATTATTAAAAGTTGGCTAGTTTGTCATAGTCACTACAATATTTTGTTTGTTTTCCATAAAATAAAAACACGAATTGTTTGATTAAAAGCTGGCTCATGCATATCCTTTTCAAAATGAGGCATACTACAAGCGCTTACATTTTTTTTCTGAGATAAATACAGTATAGTCTAATGTAAATTTCCTGGTGTCTCTCCTGTTTAAAATGCGTCCTAGTAAAACTACTTGAATAGTGTGGATGGAGTACAGTATTTGACTGGCTTATTTCTGGGAAATAATATACTATAATGAGTATTTTTAATTTATTGATAAAATGTTCCTGGTTTTTCAGTTTTAAATTGTGTCCTACAAAATCTGCACACAGGAAGCCCTGACATTTCTGGTGGAGGAGGCCTTGACAAGGGACAGATAAACTTTGCCCTAGATACCATAAATCTGAGAAATGAGCTGATGAGTCCACCAAGAAATAGTGGATCAAGAAGTAGCCTGACCCTTGAGAGGACTCACATGATGTCTCATGATGTCAGAAGGGGGTGGGGCCCTTGCCTATATAACAGCTGTCAAAGCCAAGAGACAGCAATCACCGAGAGGCCTCCCATGAAGGCAGAACTTTTTTTATTTTTTCTAATTTTAGGGTCTTTCGGGCGATGTGATTATAGATGGATGTACATCGCAGAACACTTTTTTCTTTTTTAATAAAGGAATTCTCAAAAACTGTCTCTTGTGGTTTTTACTTTTTGACACTTTTTTTGGCGAATGGGTAGGTGTACAATGTACCCGATACCCATGTACATATGGGGGGCTGGGGTGTGGGCCCCACCATGTTAAAGGGGGCTTCCAGATTCCAATAAGCCTCCCACCCACAGACCCCAACAACCACGAGCCAGGGTTGTTGGAAAGAGGCCCTTGTCCCGATCAACATGGGGACAAGGTGCTTTGGGGGCACCCCAAAGCAACCCCCATGTTGAGGACAAGCTGCCTGGTATGGTTCAGGAGGGGGGGGCACTCGCTTGTCCCCTCCCTTTCCTCGCCTGCCAGGCTGAATGCTTGGATAAGGGTCTGGTATGGATTTTGGGGGGGCCACGCCAATTTTTAAAAAAAATTTGGCATGGAGATCGCCTTAAAATCTATGCCTCACCCAAAGGGCCTGGTATGGATTTTAGGGGGACCCCACACTGTTTTTTTTAAATTTTGTCATGGAGTTCCCCTTAAAATCTATACCAGACCCAAAGGGCCTGGAATGGATTTTGGGGGGGACCCACACCGTTTCTGGTTCCCCTTTAATACACTGTATTATATACTCTGTATTGCACTATATACCCTGCACTGTATTATATATACTACACTGACTGCACTATATATCCTCCACTGTATTATATATACCACAATGACTGCACTATATACTATGCAATGTATTATATATACTATACTGATGGCACTTTATACTCTGCACTCTATTATATATATTACATGGACTGCACTATATATCCTCCACTGTAGTATATATACACACTAAACTGACTGCACTATTTACTCTCCACTGTATTATATATACTACACTGACTGCATTATATACTCTGAACTGTATTATATATACTACACTGACTGCACTATTGTCAGGGCTGGGCTCAGCCCTTCCTTCTCTGAGCTGGCCGCTCAGCTGTCAGCTAATTGCCAGCTCCTATCTCTCCACAGATACTCAGCTGTTGATGATATCCTGCTCGTCTGTCCTGCCTACTTCAGCCATCCAGCCCAGAGAATCTTTTCCTCTGCCTTAGTCAACATCACAGATCCTGCTTGCTGTTTTACTACGCTCATCTCCAGCTCCCTGATGTTTGGCTTATCTGACTATCCGTTCCAGTTCCTGAACTCTGGCTATGTTTTGACTACATTTGTTCTATTTATTTTTATTATTAAACAAGTGTGATTTAACTGTACTTCTGTCTCGGTCTGATTTCATGGTTTCTGACAGCTATATACTCTGAACTGTATTATATATACTACACTGACTGACTGCACACTACACTAACTACCCTGACTAATCTCTATTCATTCACTATATACAGCCGCCGTGTAAGCAGCAGCCTTATATAGTGTGGGCCGTGGACTTAGCCCCTGAGCCATGATTGGCCAAAGGCCCCCTGCCTTTGGCCAATCATGGCTCTCACAGCAAATTACACTGTGATTGGCCAAAACATTCAGATCAAGTGCATGCCTTGGCCAATCAGCAGCTGTCAATGCTCTGCAATCTTGCAGTGCATTATGGGGCGCTCCTCTAAGGACCAACTTCCCGCGCGTGCCCCATATGTTTGTTTGTTCTAAGAACAAACGAACACCCAATGTTGGGGTTGAACTTACGTCCGACTCCAACATCAGGACCCTACCCTCCATATTATCAGTAGAGCCAAGGAATGTAGCTAAAGCCAAATCAAAAAGCTATTTTACACTTAAGAATCATTTGCCAATAACTCCAAGAGAACTCCTTGTTGCCATTTACACCATTGTGAGGCCAGTATCTGTGCTGGCAGCCTATTCTTGCAAGGAGTCCATACAAAATCAAATTAAAAACAATACATTAATTAAAAATGTGTCATTTGTATGGGACAGGTTTGCCTGTTTCAAGTGTGAAACCAAGGCCACCTTGAGGGAGGTTGCACTGTCCCCATCATCTATGCCTATAGGACAGTGGGTCCAGCCACCATTGGGATATGCAGCAAAAAAGTCCTATGCTGTGCTGCCTGAGTGGGGCACTTTGTGCTACCTCTTGAATAGTACCATACATCCTACATAACCATACCCTTGGGTTCCCTACATGTGCCAGGCAAGATACAGTACATGTGTGAACTCTCCCTGCTGAAGCACAGCTAGTAGATTGGTGCTATTGTCACCCATAAAATTGACTGGCACAAGCTGGCATGGGGTCACCCACTTCTTGGCCTGCCCCCGAAGAACTGTCACAATCTCTGGTCCAGTGTGACACCTGTCTCTAAGTTGCAAAGCAGTGTGGAAATGATTTACCTAGGCTGTTGCATAGACACTGAGTTGCTTAGGGGACTGGTGGTTCCACAGAGTCATCTGCTGAGGCCTTTTTCGAAAAGGGGGAAAGGTTGGTGTGCTGTTACATCACCAAGGTGTAAGGCATGGAGCACCATAACCAGCTCCATTGGTGTACTCCATTCTGAATCCTTCCCAGCCGCTATCAACTTTACCCAGTTGGATGTGAATGAGATGTAACATTCCTGCCAATGTTTTTCTTGGCCACATGTCAATGGTCATGTGGAGCGTGCCTCTGATTGTGAGGTCCTATGAGACAGAGATATTACATTGCACATACTGGAGGAGGGCAGGTATGGTATTTCAAGGAAAAAAAATGGTGACCAAGTGTCAGAAACCATGACATTAGGACGAGACAGAAATACAGTTAAATCACACTTGTTTAATAATAAAAGTAAAAAGAACAAACCTAGTCAAAACATAGCCAAAGTTCAGTGACTGGAACAGATAGTCAGCCAAGCCAGAAGTCAGGGATCAATGTAGTGGAACAACAAGCAGGATCTGGAGCCAGGAGGGATGACAGCAAAGCAACTCTTGAACAGGATCGCAGGAGATGGTTTCTGTGATGTTGACCAAGGCAAAGGCAGAGTTCCTCTGGACTGGACGGCTCAAGTAGGCAGGACTGACGAGCAGGATATCATCAATAGCTGAGTAACTGTGGAGAGATAGGAGCTGGCAATTAGCTGAAAACTGAGCAGCCAGCTCAGAGAAGAAAGGGCTGAGGCCAGCCCTGACAGTACCCGCTCCTCCACGACCCCTCCCCCTCGGAGGACCACCAGTCTTGAGGGGAAAATGTCTATGGAAATCACGGGGCATGTACGTCCGAGGATGAGACCCAAGAGCGTTCCTCTGGACCGTACCCTTTCCAATGCGCCCACGGAAATTACGGGAATCAACAATGGACTGTACTTCATACTCCTCATGGTTCTCAACCTGTAAAAGGTGAGGACGTGGCACAGAGGTGGTAAAGTGGTTGCAGACCAAAGGTTTTAATAAGGAGACATGAAATACATTCCAAATACGCATATTAGAAGCAAGGTCTAATGCGTAAGCCACTAGGTTAATCCTGCGAAGAATACGGAAAGGCCCAATAAACCGAGGTGCAAACTTCAGTGAGGGAACATGAAGTCGGAGGTTGCGAGATGACAGCCAGACCCTGTCCCCAACCTGGTAGGAAGGCGCAGGCAGGTGTCTGTGGTCAGCATGGAGTCTGTACCTATCATTAGCATGTCGCAAAGCCTCCTGGACTTGTGCCCAAGTGGAACGAAGACCACGGAGATGCTCCTCTAATGCAGGAATACTCTGTGGAACAAACAAGTCAGGCAACATGGAAGGTTGGAAACCATAATTCACCATAAACAGGGACAATCGGGAAGCAGAATTCAAGGCACTGTTGTGAGCAAACTGCCCACGGCAATAGGTCTGACCAGTTGTTATGATGGTCAGAAATATAGCAACATAGGAATTGCTCCAGGGACTGATTGGCTCGTTCTGCGGCCCCATTAGACTGCGGGTGATACGCAGAGGAGAAAGCAAGCTGAATTCCCAACTGTGCACAAGAACCGGGACACATACTGACTACTTCTGTCCGAGTCAATCACCTTGGGTAGCCCATGTAAGCGAAATATATCCCGAGCAAAAAGGGAAGCCAGTTCCTTTGAAGTGGGCAACTTCTTAAGTGGAATACAATGACACATCTTTGAGAACTGGTCAACCACCATAAAGATAACTGTGTTGCCCTGGGAGTTGGGTAACTCACAATGAAATCCATAGACAGGTGGGTCCAGGGCCTCTTTCCATTGGGTATGGGTTGTTGGAGGCCCACTGGAAGGTGTCGAGGAGTCTTACTCTGAGCACACATGGAACAGGCAGCTATGAAGGCAGTTACATCAGCACGTAGACTAGGCCACCAGAATTGTTGGGAAATGGCCCAAAAGAGTTGATTCTTCCCAGTGTGGCCAGCAGCCTTGGGAGAATGGTAAGTCTGGAGCACGGCAGTATGGAGACTCTCTGGGACAAAGCAGCAGTCACAAGGTTTCTCAGGAGGAGCATGGATCTAAGCAGCAGGAGCAGAAAAAAAAGGCAGCCTTGAAACTGTCAAAGGCCTTATTGGACTCCGGAGACCAACTCTGTGGGTTACCGTCCTTTCTGGTCATATCAGTCAGGGGCTTCACCAGAGACGAGAAGTTACGAATAAACTTCCAATAATAGTTGGCAAAGCCCAGGAAACATTGCAGAGGAGGTAAACCCACGGGTCGGGGCCACTGTAGAACTGCCGAAAGTTTTTCTGGGTCCAACAAAAAACCAGCAGTGGAAATGACATAGCCCAGGAATTTAACCTGTTTACGATGGAACTCGAACTTCTCCAGTTTACAATAGAGATTGTTCTCTCTTAGTTTCTGAAGCACACGACAGACTGTGTGGTGGCTCTCCAGGGACTTGGAAAATATGAGGATATCATCGAGATAAACCACCACACATAACTGCAACAAATCTCGGAGGACGTCGTTAATAAATTCCTGGAAGGGGGCATGGCCTAGACATGGCTGAATGAAGACGTGTATCGCTTGAGCTCCCAGTCTCCATTCGACTACCCCGGCCTATCATACCATAATTCAGCCCAATACTAGGAAGGGAACAAAGAGAGGAAGAAGCCAGAAAGTAAAAACCACCAAAGAAAGGGGGAAAATAGACAGCTATCTTACGAGTTCTCAGACGTCCTCCCCTGCTACTGAGATGGCGGATCCACGCAGATCCACGAGGCATGATGCGAGACTCCCTAAGCCCAAGCCCAACCAATCTGCTGCATCAGTTGTTTCATAGTTACATAGTTACATATTTACATAGTAGGTGAGGTTGAAAAAAGACACAAGTCCATCAAGTCCAACCTATGTGTGTGATTATGTGTCAGTATTACATTACATATCCCTGTATGTTGCGGTCATTCAGGTGATTATCTAATAGTTTCTTGAAGCTATCAATGCTCCCCGCTGAGACCACCGCCTGTGGAAGGGAATTCCACATCCTTGCCGCTCTTACAGTAAAGAACCCTCGACGTAGTTTAAGGTTAAACCTCTTTTCTTCTAATTGTAATGAGTGGCCACGAGTCTTATTAAACTCTCTTCTGCGAAAAAGTTTTATCCCTATTGTGGGGTCACCAGTACAGTATTTGTAAATTGAAATCATATCCCCTCTCAAGTGTCTCTTCTCCAGAGAGAATAAGTTCAGTGCTCGCAACCTTTCCTCATAACTAAGATCCTCCAGACCCTTTATTAGCTTTGTTGCCCTTCTTTGTACTCGCTCCATTTCCAGTACGTCCCTCCTGAGGACTGGTGCCCAGAACTGGACAGCATACTCCAGGTGCGGCCGGACCAGAGTCTTGTAGAGCGGGAGATTAAATTAAATCCTGACTCCTCACTGATCTCACGCTCAGTTCCCGGACACTCTACACAACTACTTATTTTGAGTATGGACTCAGACCTCAGAGCATGACATAGAAACCTTTATCGGCTGCATAGAGGAGCAACACCGCAAGGATTTCCTTAAGATCCGACGAGATGTCCAAGCTCTGTCATCTCAGCTGTCTACAGGTGAAAGCTCTCTGGACTCTCTACAACAACGGATCACCAATCTGGAATTCTTCCATGATACCCACACACAGGCAGAGGTGAGGTTCCAGCTACATATTGAGGAAATGGAAGATAGAAGCCGTCACAATAATTTGCGAATTCATGGTCTGCCGGAGGCTATGGGACCTGATGACCTGGCGGATACGGCGGTAGCGATCTTTCGGAAGCTAACAAACAATGCAATCCCAGACGATCTAGAATTGGACCGGATACATCGGGCCTTGGGCTCCCGACAGAGTGATACTAATCGGCAGGGAGCCACATAGTGATGGGGATTCCCCCTTTCGGTTGTTTTTAAGAAGGTGCAGAACTCTTTTACACTCCATTCACCGGGGGGGACTTACCGACCTTCTTTCTTTTTATGGCTGTAGAGCCTATATCAGTCCCGAATTGGTTGCAGTTTATACCGCAGTAGGGGGGCCACTTGGGAACAGAGATACCGGGGAGGAGTTCTCAGCCCGGACCGCATTCTACTGCTTTTCCCCGTTATGAATACCCCCCTATTTGTGAGAGTTACAATTTTTTTTTTTTTGGACTGTACCCATAGAGGTTTGTCCTCCCACATATATATGCTACTTTAAGAAGATATGAAACAGGTCTCAGGATGATATCGATGATGAAATGGAACGTTAGAGACCGCCAACTTACCCTGTTTTCAATGTGAATGAGTAGGGTTTCCAGTATTTTTTTTTTTGGTATATGGGGGGGCATGATAAAGTTCATAAAACTGTTTTGTATCCCCCTTAATAGAATATAAGTATAAGATGTGATTGAAATTTATGTTATGTATATTTTGACTGTGTATGTCCGCATGCTGTTTGGCGAGCAAGCTGCCCGGGATGAGGAGGGTATGTTTTCTGTGGTTCAGTGGAGGTGATTGGAGCCAATGGGAGCTCCCTCCTATCCCCTATGTAGAATGAGGTATATTGTCGTGCCAGGGTATATAAGGAGACCCGGAGCTAGAGCCTATGGCTTTGACCACCAAGGCACCGTGGTAGATGGGATGTTGAGGGGATCGAGGCATATTTCTACATTATAATATGGAATGTGGTGGTCTAAATTCACTATGAGGTAGAATTGGTGGGGGACTTGTGTGTGCTGCCCGCTTTGTCCCCTGTCAGCATTTGCAGAATGCCGTTTGTCACTATTGGTATATGGTCACTTGTCATGTTGTTTGTTATCACTTGTGGATTGTTATTTGTTGTTGTTCGGGGGTTACCACTTATTATGTTATTAGTTATGTCACTTACCGCCATTTGCAGAGTATACAGTAAGGGGTAAAAAAGAATTATGTCACTTGTCACTGTTGTGGATTTCCACCAGTTACTTCACTTGTCACTATTTGGGGAGTGGCACTTGCTAAGTCATTTGCCACTATACGTGGATTTTTATTGATTGTCATTTGTAGTCACTTTGATAGATTGTCACTTTCTATGTCACTCGTTACCATTTGTAGACTCCACTCGTTTACGTCACCTAATATTATTTACAGAAACTGGACATTATTTGTAAATTGTCACTTGGCACTATTGGAGGATCACCACTTATTAATATGGCACTTATCACGCCGCCTGCTGTTAGTAGCAGACGCTTTTTTGGCACGTCAATGGGTGACATCTGCAGAGTGTTATTGGCCACTACTTATAGATTGTCTCGCCACGTCACTTGCCACGGTGCAGGCTACTGTTAGTGGATTGTCGCTCTCTACATTGATTGTCATCATTTGTGGATTGTTATTTTCCGCGCCACTTGTCATGCCATTTGTCTTCATTAGTGAATTATCATTTGTTTTTATCCAATCCTGTTTTCGATGGTGTAGAATTTTGTTAGTTATCTGACATTGAAACATTTTAACGCCATCGAGACTGGGGGGAGTGATTAATAGTCTGGGCAATATGTGAGGGTTGAATATATAAGCTCTCACGTCGGTGAGGTGAGCGGGGACTTTGAGGGCCCCTTGATATCAGCCCCCTTGATATCAGCCTCCTACCACTAGCCCACTGCACCTTGTACCTTTTTTTTTTTTTTTGGGGGGGGGGGCGGTGGACTGGTGGCGAGATGTGGACGGGGTGACCTTGTAGTCCCCATACTCTCATCTAATATTTATAGGGATATTGTCATAAGTTAATGTTTTGATATATGGTTTATGGGCATTGTTTTAGTTTGGCTGGGGAGGTAGAATTGGACTGGGGATGCTCCTATAGAGCCTGCTCTATCCACTCCCCCATATAGGCTGACCCACATGTCCTCCGATTAAGTTGGGGGGGTAAATGTGTATATTGTAATTGGAATTAACCAATTTTAGTGTTAGAGAGGAACGAGGGACGGATAGTGTCTCCCTCGCTCGTGTCCTCCTTTTTTTTTCTTAAATCCTTCCTTTTTTTTTCCTAGTTGGCAATGGATAGCCTCAAGGTGTTCTCTCTCAATACTAAAGGCCTGAATATCCCTGAGAAAAGAAAAATGCTTTTACATGATCCAAAGGCCTCTGGTACTGATATAACGTTTATACAAGAGACTAATTTCAGAGATAACAAGCTGCCTGTACTCAAAAAAAGATTTTTCCCAGTGACTTATCATTCTACCAATAGGACAGCTAAATCTAAGGGGGTGTCTATCCTGATATCCAGTAAACTTCCATGGACTTGTAGTGCAACTTTGTTGGATGAAAGAGGTCGCTTCGCGTTCATAAAAGGCCTCTTGGGAGGTGTGCGCTTGACGCTGGCAACAATTTATGCACCTAATGATCACCAGGATGTCTTTATCCGTCAGATTTTGACTAAGCTATTAGACTTTACAGATGGTCAATTGATTTTGGGCGGTGACTTCAATGTCCCCCTGATCCCCAAAGTGGATACATCTAGAAGCTCATCCTCTATCCCTGTAAGTTGTCAAAAACAATTTACACAATCTATATATAGGACTCAGTTAATTGATGTGTGGAGACTTCAACATTCAGGAGAAAGAGACTATTCATTTTATTCTCCCCCTCATAAAATCTATTCAAGGATCGATTTTTTTTCTGATTCCCCATGCTTATCTTCACGCGGTCCTTGAAACGTCTATCGGGTTGATTACATGGTCTGACCATGCTCCCATTTTTCTGACATATGCTTTGTCGCAAGTTACTCCTCAGATATGATGTGGATGGAAGTTAAATGAAAGTCTTCTCCAAATTCCAGAAATACTTGAAGAAATTAAGAAAGAGCTGCCTCTATATTTTCAGATGAACCAAATCTCTGATAGTAGTCCGGGAATGGTATGAGAGGCTCACAAGACAGTCATTAGAGGCATTTTAATTAAACATGGGTCCAGACTTAAAAGAGAGAGAGAGAATTTACTTTTAACTAAGCTTCAAAAGATTGAGGCTCAGCACAAACACACATCTTCCCTTATTTTGGAACAAGAACTTACTACACTTCGTACTCAGATTAATGACCTATTACGTTATAAGGCCAAAGCAGCTTTGCAGAGATGTAGGAGGATTAGCTATGAATACGGGGATAAATGCGGGAAAACTCTAGCTAGATGAATTAGAGAACAACGACTTCAATCATATATACCACATATCGTGTCCCCAAATGCTCAAAAGATTACTCTACCAGCGCGAATATCAGAAGCCTTTCAAGATTTCTATGCATCTCTTTATAATTTGCCTTCTGCTATGAAGTCTCAAACGCTAATAGACGAGTATGTCCATTCCTCTCAAATGCCTACAATTTCACCAGAAATCAGAGCGGTTCTGGATGCGCCAATAAGTTTGGAGGCAGTTGGTTCCACTAAGCCGGGTAAAGCCCTGGGCTCAGATGGCTTTACTCTCCAGTATTATCGGATGTTGTTGTCCAGCTTAGGCCCTCATATGGTGGATTTGTTTAATGGCCTTGGTAATGATGTAATTTTACCTAGAGATACTTTGAAAGCACATGTTTCTGTTATCCTGAAAGAAGGCAAGGATCCAACATCTTGTGGCAGCTATAGGCCAATGTCGCTGTTAAATGTTGATCTTAAGCTATTTACTAAGATCCTTGGGACTCATATAGCTGAGCATTTGACAGACCTGGTGCATTTAGACCAGGTAGGTTTTATTCCCACCAGGGAAGCCAGGGATAATACGACAAAAGTTCTTAATCTATTACATGTTGCCAGCTCTACCGATACATCTTGTATTTTTCTTAGTATGGATGCTGAAAAAGCGTTTGATCGGGTAAGCTGGCAATATATGTTTACGGTCCTTCAACATGTGGGCTTTGGGTAAACTATTATTAAATGGATCACTAAAATATATTCTCAACCTACAGCCCAGGTTAGGGTCTTGTCTGATACTTTTTCTATAGCAAATGGCACGAGACAGGGGTGTCAGCTCTCCCTATTGTTATTTGTACTGTCATTAGAACCATTTTTGAGTAGAATTCGTTTGAATCCAGACATACAGGGCCTGTCTGTGGGAGGCAATCTATACAAAATATCGGCCTATGCAGATGATTTATTCTTTTCTTTAATAAATCCAGCTGTCTGGCTTCCTAATCTTTTACGAGAATTAGAAATTTACGGATCTTTATCCAATATGAAGATAAATTGGCATAAATCAGAGGCGATGGGAATTGGAATACCCTCTACTCTCTTATCAACACTTAGATCTAGCTTTAATTTTAAATGGATGGCTACGGCTCTAAAGTACCTGGGCACCTACATTCCTACAACTCCATCACATATATTTGAGTTTAATTTCCCGTCATTGTTGTCTAGAATTCGTATTCTTCTAGACACTTGGAACAAAGGTTCATGGTTCGGTACAATTAATCTGCTGAAAATGTCTATATTACCTAAGCTCCTGTATTTATTTCAAGCCTTGCTGGTTAAGATTCCTCTTGCTTATTTTAGACAGGTTCATTCCCTGTGCACTACCCCCTTCACTTTGCATAATGGCTTCCGCTAATGGGCTCCCCTTGTAATCTTAGCCGTCTATGGAGTGTCAATTCCCTCTGTGTTTACCAAACACCGTAATTGTTATTGTGGCATTCACACCGCCACTCATATTTATTTTTACCTATAATTGTTTACATAATTATTATTTCTCCTTTCATTATTTTTTAATGTCAATTCTATTGTTTTGGCGATCCCTGGGTGCCTGGTGCGGTTCGTGGCTGCCTTTGCCTCCCTTAGCGGCGGACTTGTGTTTCCCCTGGCAGGGAAGACTTGTCCTGTTTATCCCCTGCTTGCTCTCGTCGAGCCCAGGGCTCCCCGCCCACGGGCTCGCCTTGAACGCGCTTGCGCAGTAGCACTGGTCGCGCACCTGCGCAGTGCGGGGAAACTGACCTGGCGACGTTGGGCGCCGCCGGATGGCGACGTCAGACGCCGCCGGACGGCGGCGTCGTGGGCGTCTCCGGGTTGGGGAGCTCACTTAATGGGCCCTCGGGCCCTTTGACCTGAGCAGTGCGGCTCTCCCCACTTAAGACTTGTATACGTGGGGCTTGGATGGAAGGGACGCCTCTGCTGCCCTACCGGGGACATCTTTGGGTACGTTTATCCTCAATTTTTACCTTGGATACTATCCTTTACCTTACGTTATCTTTTACTGATACCGCCTTATGGATACTATCCTGTATCTCATGTTATATGTGATACGTTTTTATTCGATAGATTTTCATGTTACCCTATGGGCATCCCCTCATACCGTTGGGCCCCCACAGTCATGTACCCCTCTTGATCCCCTCCTCGGTGGACTCAGTAGGTGCTCCTGTTTCCTATGGGCCATCTGACCTCTGCGTTTTCAACAAGCCTCTATGTGATTTGGTATTATATCACCCCTTGGGCTAATAATCATGGTAAGTTACACCATATGCCTCAATATCATTAGCGAGGGTGTGGGCACTTTACTTCCCCTCCTTCTTCTCTTTGTTTCTGTGCCTTACTTGCCTTACCTTGTTTTTTCCCCTCTCCTCTGCTTCCCCCCCCCCCATTCCTCTTTCCCCACTCCCTCCATCGGTCCTTCCCTCCCCCTCCCACCCCCAGTCCCCCTTCCCTTCCTTTCCCCTCTAGCCCTATCCTCCCTCCCCACCACCTGCCTTGTCCTTCCCCTTTTCCCCTCCCTCCCTGCCCTTTCCCCCCCCCTCTTCCTTTCCCCTCTTCCCCTTCCTTCCTCCTTCCCCTCTCCATCCCATTATCCCATTCCCCAATTCCCCTTCCTAATTCTATCCCCTTCCTTCTCCTTTCTTATCCCCCTTTCCTTTCAGCCCTTATTCATCTCCCTCTCCTATGCTAACGGCTAATCTTTTTTACTCCCAACCAGCTGATATATTAGACCCCTCAATTGCTATTTGTTATCCATTCAGGGAATTCCGTACAATCCCCCTTGTCCGCCGCGGGGGAGTTATGTTTGGGCAGCTGGGTACCGCACATATTCACCCAAATATAGGGTAAGCCATTTTTGTATTTACCTCTTAGGTTATGTTGGTTTTTACACGCTGCATTATAATGTTTGTATGTATTATTGTTGTATTATTTTTATTATCTGTCCCATAGATTGGTCCTCCTGAGGAAGCGGTAATACCGCGAAACTAGTCGAGAACCAGACCATTCTATACCCTGTAACTACAGATGTTCCTTGGGTATTCCCGAGCCTCTGTCTTTGCAATTTTAACAAGTATAACATGTATCGTCTTTGTAATAAACTTTTTATTTATTATTTACTATTGTTGTCTATCTGTACCGATATAGTCCAGTCTTTTCCAGGGTGGGAATATTACCGGGCCAACATCAGCCACTGTCCCCCTTTTTCCCACTCTTCTCTGTTTTTGCTCATTCGCTTTTTATTAAGTTTGTCTGGGCACATAAGAAACCGCGATTCTCATTTCATTTATTGTCACTACCTAAACAATATGGCCGATTAGCCCTCCTAGATGCCCAGAAATATTATCAAGCAGCCCATTTGAGTAGGATCATAGACTGGTGCTGTCATAGTCAAAGTAAAATGTGGGTTCAGATAGAACAAGCGCAGACACACCTTTTGCTTTCAAGGATTATGTGGTGTCATGACCATCTTCAGTCTCCACTGAAAAGCCACCCTATAATAGGAGCGACGCTTTATATAAGTTCACAGGTTAACAAACAATTTTCTCTCTTTTCTTCAGACTCCCCATTATTTCCTATTTTGGGAAATTTGAATTCCCCCCGGGCCTTTGCACCAAAACATATAGAACTCTACGACAGTTAGGCAAAATTCAGGCATCCCATTTTCTAATGGATGGAAGGTGGCCCTCTATGGAGGAATTGATGGCGGAGCCAGGACCCTTTGAACTGTCTTTCTGGCTGGCACTTCAGCTGCGACATTTTTTTGACACCTTCCCTCACCCAGTGCGTTTTGTTCGTCCTTTGATAAATTTGAGGAATACTGCTCTGAGGAAGGTGTCATAACACAAGTACTATACAAAATGTACTCTTTACTGAACTGTCCAGGGGCTCCGCCGCATCTTCTGTTTATAGATAAGTGGGAACAAGATCTCCAGTGGAAATTTACACCTACTCAAATACAACATATATTAAGATTTGCTCAAAAGTCCTCTGTCTGCACGAAAATTCAAGAATCCAATTATAAAATTCCGACGAGATGGTATCTTACTCCCCATCTTCTTCATCGGTATTATCCAGACACCACTGACCGATGTTGGCGATGTTTGAACAATAGAGAAACCTTTTTACATATATTTTGGTCCTGCCCAAAATTGTATAATTTTTGGAGGACGGTTCAAGAAGTGACTCAAAAGTTCACGGACTATAAGATTCCTGGTGATCCGGCTTTTTCTTTTGCATGTGTTCGGCTAAAAATTATCAGAAGTCGGTTTTGAGACACCTCCTAAATGCCGCAAAGGCCTGCATTTCACTTGGAAGAAACAGACACCGCCGACGGTGGCGGATTGGTTACGTAAGGTAGATGGAATAAGTAAAATAGAAGATTTAGTATTATCTACACAACATCAGCAGGAAAAGTACTCTGCAACTTGGAGGCTGTGGAAACAGTTCGTCCTGTCTGCAGAGGGCTTGACCCTCTTGGGAAATGGGAGTTGATAGTGAACATCCTTGAGCACCTTGGCTTTCCGGAGCCAACGACAACTAAGTTTCCCACCCTTTTTTTGTTTTGTTTTGTTTTGTTTTGTTTCGTATAGGAGAAAATAGAAAAATAGACGCAGGCAAGTTCTTTTGGGTATTTATTTATCTATTTTTCTTTTTTCTTGGGCAGTAAATGGTAGTATTTGCTTGATCCTTAATTTGTATTATGCCCCTTCTGTGACTCGTACAGATGTATATATGGATATGCATATAATGTTTTCATTGTTAATCGTAATACATATCAGCTGTATTGTTCTTCTTATGCCCGTTGGAGGCGTCAATAAAAATATTAAATTAAAAAAAAAAAAAAATTCCTGGAAAACTGCTGGGGCGTTACAAAGGCCAAAATGGATTACAAGGTACTCATAATGGCCTGTTCTGGTATTAAACACAGTTTTCCACTCATCGCCCTCCTAATCCTCACAAGATTGTATGCCCCTCTCTAATGCATTCTTCGTAAAAACTGTTGCTCCCTTGAGGCGGTCAAATAATTCCATAATCAACAGAATCGGATAGGCGTTCTTAATCATGAAACAATTGAGACCTCTACAATCAATACAAGGTCTCAGTTCACCACTCTTCTTCTTCACAAAGAAGAAACCAGCACCAGCAGGAGAGGAGGATTTGCGGATGAAACCTCAATAAAGTGCGTCTGCAACATACTCCTCCATGGCCTTATCCTCCAAGACCGACATAGGGTAAACCCAGCCACGAGGGGGTATGGCACCAGGTTGAAGGTCAATTGCGCAATCATATGGCCGGTGTGGAGGCAAACTACTGGCTTGACCTTTGTCAAAGACATTGCTAAAAAATCGCAGTACTCCTCCAGCAGGGAGGAGAGTGAAGAGGTGCACAGGACCTTGGCTACCTTTTGGAAGCATGTCTCACTGCATTGTGGTGACCAGGAGAGAACCTCAGCATGGAGCCAAACAAAAGAGGGGTTGTGCCCCTGTAACCAAGGATAACCAATAACCAGCGGAAACTTAGGTGAGGAAATAACTTGGAATTGGATTATCTCATGGTGAAGAGTCCCTACGGCCATGATCATTGAAACCGTCTCATGAGTCACATGGGCAGGCTGTAGAGGTCTCCCGTCAAGAGCCTCAATGGCAAGTGGAGTGTCATGCAGCTGCAGTGGAATTGAGTGCTTCGATACAAAGGCAGCATCAATGAACAGACCTGCAGCCCCAGAGTCGATTAGAGCCTGTATCTCGACAGACGACTCAGCCCAAGAAAGGGTAACCAGAACCAGGGGCTTATCCTTCTGGATAACTGGGGACGAAACAACGCCACCTAAGGTCTGTTCGTGACAGGGCCTCAAAGGTTCGGGCATAAAGGCACAATCTCTCCCTCCTCCTAAAGGTTCTCTCATCTGCAGAGAGACGCGTGAAGCCCAAGTGCATGGGTTCACCTTCACTGAGCTTGGAGACAAACGTACAGGACGCGTCCACATGCGCTTCTTTAAAGAGAGTCTTTTTCTGAGTCTGAAGTCAGTGAGGATGGCAAATGTGATCAACTTCTCCAGCTCAGTGGGTATATCTCGGGCTGCTATCTCATCCTTGATGGTATCTGAGAGACCATGAGAAAAAGCACCCATGAGGGCCTCATTGTTCCAAGCAACCTCTGCTGCCAAAGTACAGAATTCAATGGCGTAGTCGGGAACAGTTACGGTACTCTGTTCGATGGACATGAGGTACTGGGCAGCAGAAGTGGAGCCTGCAGAAATGTCAAATACCCTTTTAAATGAAGCCACAAACTCAGGGTAGCACAAGACAACAGGTTTTTGCATCTCCCATAGAGGTTTTGCCCAGGCCAAGGCTCTCTCAGAAAGCAAAGATATCACAAAACCTACTTTGCTTCTGTCCGTGGGGCAGCATCTCAAAGCCTGGGGCAGCATCTCAAAGTATATCTCACCCTGGTTGAGAAACTCTCTGCATTGGACTGGATCGCCCCGACATCACTGGGGAAGCAGAGTGGAACCAGACATACCTCTTATAGAGGTAATACTCGAGGCCGGTGCCTGTACAGAGAGCAGCAGCAGGGCGGCCACAGTGGGAGATTCCAGGTGAGCTGTGCGACTCAGGAGCGTTTGTAACGCCATGGCAAACTGATCAATGCCTTGATCCAGTTCATCCAATCTGGAAAAAATATTACCAACAAGTGGATTGACTGCATCTTCTGAATTCATGGCCTTCTCCTACTGTCAGAAACCATGAAATCAGGCAGAGACAGAAGGACAGTTAAATCACACTTGTTTAATAATAAAAGTAAAAAGAACAAACGTAGTCAAAACATAGCCAAAGTTCAGTGACCGGAACAGATAGTCAGCCAAGCCAGAAGTCAGGGATCAATGTAGTGGAACAGCAAGCAGGATCTGGAGCCAGAAGGGATGTCAGCAAAGCAAGTCTTGAACAGGATCGCAGGAGATGGTTTCTGTGATGTGGACCAAGGCGAAGGCAGAGCTCCTCTGTACTGGACAGCTTAAGTAGGCAGGACTGACAAGCAGGATATCATCAACAGCTGAGTAACTGTGGAGAGATAGGAGCTGGCAATTAGCCAAGAGCTGAGCAGCCAGCTCAGAGAAGGAAGGGCTGAGGCCACCCCTGACACTAAGTACCTGCCTCTGTGGTTCAGCAGAGGCTGGCTCCAAAAGCAAATGGAGAATGACTCCGCCAAATGGAATTTGAGCAGCTGCAGTTAGCAGTTATTCTAAGCTGGCATTTATATGCTGAGTATAGGGGTGATTAGGAGATTTTTTTCTTGTACACCAGCAGCTGCTAAAGAGATACCTGCCTGGCCAAGAATGCTGCTGGAGACAGAGGGTTGGGGTTAGGAGATTTATGGCAAGGTTCAATCATGCTAACCCTCTTGTCTAACGGATGTTGTGAATGTTGAAAAGTGAGAAACAAGGGAGGGGGAGGAATCCGGGCAGGGCTGGGTATATGATTAGGCATAAGAGGTGACCTCCTTGGGCTTTAGCTTGCTAGCTAGAAGTAGATCACAGTTCATGGGCCCAATGCCTTGGGTGCTCAAGGACCTAGTACCGGCACTGAATGTGGGTCTTTTTTTGTTGACCGCTATGGAGGTGCCACTCCCACTCAGCTCTTTGGTGCATAGTCATGTGTTTCTACATGAATTTGGTACCCAAATGGTTGATACTGATACTGATATCATTGCAGCCTCTGCCTGCAGACCACAACAATGGTGTTGGTAAATAAAGGTCCACACTGTAAGCTTTTTCAATTTGCTTTCTATTTATGTTCTTATATATTGTCCTGACGCTAGCCAATTTCTGCCAAACACATATCGGAAGTCTAAATTTTTGGGAGGGGGTTTGGGTTTGAACTTTTTTCTGCAGTCTGTTTTGACATTTTATTAAACTTTTAAGACAAAGTGGTATTGTAAAAAAAAAAAAGCTCACAAAACGTTACTATCAACTAGCCAATAGCTACAAAGTTGAGAGTTTAAGATTTATTTCTTAGAAAGTACAGTTTCCTATAGCTTTTAGCTCTGTTATGGCAGAGCCTAGTTGTAGAATCAAATCAGATTGTTACACACACTTCTGGCTGCTACTTGTATGCATACAAATCTGACAAGCCACCAGATTGCTTCCACAGACCCCCTAAAGAGCACCTCCCTGTGACCCCCCCCCCAACCCCACCATGGTTCCCAGGCTCTGATATCACACCTGAGAGTCCTGAACCCACATGGCCATATCTACTGGGAAGTGGGGAGGGAGACCAGTGGGCATCCATTCACTGATCTCCACTTGCTAGAGTAAGCACAGAAGCAACATGCATTACATCACTTATGGGTTTGAATGCCACTTTATCTGGCCGCTGAGGCTGAGTAAGAAGCTAATGTAATATAATGTGTGCTCTATTAGTTTAAGTGGAAGTCAGGTGAGACATCAGGGGTCTTTGTCTCCTTAAAGAGAACCTGTAATAACAAAATGCTATCCAATAGAGGATTTTTGGTTCCCTATGTGAAAAAAGAAAGTTAACTGAAAAGAAAAGTGTAGAAAACTAAAGCTACAACCAAAAACTTAAAACCCCCTGAAAATATTTTGAGCCTACCATGATTCCATGTACACAAACATACGTACGTGCAGACATGCAGCAATGGTGCCTACAAAAATTGGCAATGCTACACATGTTACATATCGCTGCACATCTTAAAATGTGAGCAATACTTTTAGGACCGTTTAACGCTTTTAAATCTGCCTAGAGTTCAGCTTTAATACACTTATACTGAATGTACTTCTAACCCTGGTTTACTTTGTTGTGTATGAGAGCCATCTGTGTCCTATCAATTCCACAGTACAGTATGTTTCCTCCTTTATCCTTTCATTGCCCAGAGATTGTATGCAAGATCAGTAAATATGAGTACTCTGGTTTCACTGTGTTTAGTTTCATTCCGGTTAGCTGTATCGACTCACTAATGGCTCAAATTAAATCAAGACCTCTGGAGCCACTTCTCCTTCAAGAGGGTGTTTGGAATAATTCCAACTCTCTAATCAATATTACAGCTGAAAGCATTACATATTATTTTTTTTTCTACATGCGTGCTTATAGAGTAGTCTTAAATTGTAGTAAACACCATCATTCAATTCACGTATACAAGCGAAAAATTAATATATCTCAAAAATAGAGACAATGGCTTTTGTTTCAACTTCTAAAAATGTACTGTGCACTGTGAGCTGATCACATACATCTCTGTAGTCTGTTTCTCCTATCAAGCCAGAGGTCATTTGTTAACATGGGAATTGGTCTGTAAAATCCATATTCCTGCTCTAATGAGGAACTTGGACTTATTTTGCCATTTTAACAAGAAACCATAATTCAAAGCTGCATATTCTCCATTTAAATTTAAGTTTTATTTTGTCTGCTGGTAAGGTTTTTTGATATAAAATAGGACAACTTTGGGTCTTTAATAGACCCATAGTGTTTTGTGACTTTTTTATTTTTATTGTAGTGATACATTATTTTTACGTTCTTAAAGTTTTTTTGTTTTTTTTTGCATTACATGATGGTTGTTTTTTTTATTAATATTAATATTAAACATATTAAGCAGTCTTTTATATGATGAAAACTATTCAGAAAAACCTACAAATGATAGATAATTTAGATAACAATTACCATAGCACAATTTACTAATACTGATCAATCATTTAAACTCATTTTTAAAATATTCAAATTAGTTAGTGCTTTAGACTGACATTTACAGTGCCTTGAAAAAGTATTCATACCCCTTGAAATTTTCCATATTTTGTCATGTTACAACCAAAAATGTAAATGTATTTTATTTGGATTTTATGTGACAGACCAACAGAAAGTGGCACATTATTGTGAAGTGGAAGGAAAATAAAGAATGTTTTTAATTTTTTTTACAAATTAATATGTGAAAAATGTGGCGTGCATTAGTATTCAGCCCCCTTTACTCTGATACCACTAACTAAAATCTAGTGGAACCATTTGCCTTCAGAAGTCACCTAATTAGTAAATAGTCCACCTGTGTGTAATTTAATCTCAGTATAAATACAGCTGTTCTGTGAAGCCCTCAGAGGTTTGATAGAGAACCTTAGTGAACAAACAGCATCATGAAAGTCAAGGAACACACCAGACAGGTCAGGGATAAAGTTGTTGGGAAGTTTAAAGCAGGGTTAGGTTATAAAAAAAATATCCCAAGCTTTGAACATCCCACGTAGCACTGTTCAATCCATCACCCGAAAATGGAAAGAGTATGGCACAACTACAGACCTACCAAGGCATGGCCATCCACCTAGACTGATGGGCTGGGCAAGGAGAGCATTAATTAGAAAAGCAGCCAAGAGGCCCATGGTAACTCTGGAGGAGTTGCAGAGATCCATAGCTCAGGTGGGAGAATCTGTCCACAGGACAGCTATTAGTTGTGCACTCCACAAATCTGGCCTTTAGGGAAGAGTGGCAAGAAGAAAGCCATTGTTGAAAGAAAGAGATAAGAAATCCCATTTGCAGTTTGCGAGAAGCCATCTGGGGGACACAGCAAATAAGAAGCAGGTGCTCTGGTCAGATGAGCCCTAAATTGAACTTTTTGGCCTAAAAGCAAAACACTATGTGGTGGAAAACGAACACTGCACATAAAAGTCCCATTTGCAGTTTGTGAGAAGCCATCTGGGGGACACAGCAAAATATGTGGAAGAAGGTGCTCTGGTCAGAGAAGACCAAAATTCAACTTTTGGGCCTAAAAACACTATGTGTGGTGGAAACCGAACACTGTACATCACCCTGAACACACCATACCCACTGAGAAACATGGTGGTGGCGGCATGTTGTGGGGATGCTTTTCTTCAGCAGGAACAGAGAAGCTGGTCAGAGTTGATGGGAAGATGGATGGAGCCAAATACAGGGCAATCTTAGAAGTTAACCTGTTAGAGTCTGCAAAAGACTTGAGACTGGGGTGGAGGTTCCCCTTCCAGCAGGACAAGGACCCTAAACATACAGCCAGAGCTAAAAATTGGAATGTTTAGATCAAAGCATATTCTTCTGTTATGAATAACAATAATTCCGCGCTTAGGAATATCAAAAGAAAGGACTGCTGCCCCCCTTTTTAAAATGAAAATCACCGAAGTGAGATCCAAAATATTAAAAAGTTATTCTAAGCAGGGGAAGTGGCGCTGTCCAGCTATATGTGTGTAGGTGATGGTTCTTCCAAAATAACAAAGTGTTAATTTATAAACAAGTGTGTCAAAAATACCAAAAAATTTTTTTATATGTGCATGTAAAAATACTGAATTATGTGAGTGTGGATGGACCACTTGTAAAGTACAATAGAAAAAAGTGCAGAGTGCTCTAAAACACATACAGAAAATCCCATATACAGTGAAAAGTGATATCTGTATCGTGTACGGATTAGGGAACATATTAATAACATTAAAAAAGGGTTCCCTAAACACAATCTCTCCAGACACTTCGATGAATTTCATCAAAGGGACCCATCTGGCCTAATTTTTTATGGGATTGATACCATAAAAAAACATTGGAGGGGGGGTAGTAAGAGGGTACTGATATCACAAAATGAAACAAGATGGATACATCGCTTGGATTGCCTTGTCCCCAGGGGTTTGAATGTAGAGATAGACCTAAACTGTTTTTTGTCCAATTTTTAAGGGTTTTATCTCCACCAGTCATAATCATTCCCCAAAAACTTTTCCAGTTCACCATTTTGTGACTGAACCCTGGGTTATATATATATATATTTTATATATTTTTTATTCATATTTTGATTCAGACTTTTAATTCCTATCTACACTAATGCGTTAGTTCCTACACCTTACATAGCTTATACTGTACCCCTTCAAATTAGTACCATAGATTAGAAGATATGCCCCTAATTAACTTTAAATTCTCCCCTCAATATTTTATATATATTTTATATATATTTTTACAGGCCCTTATTAATAATATGAATCCAATTAGTACCACAGATCAGAATATAGGTTTTTAATCAATTTGACTCACGTAGATTTTTGGATCCTTTTTTAAATACTCCATAGGCTCCTATTATGAATGTAAATTTTCTGTCTAATATATTCTGTATGCAGGCCTTTATTAGGTATGTGATTTTCTGTTTTTGGTTGATTTATATGTACTTTTATATATTTTATATATTTTTTATTGTTGCCCCCAACATTTATTAATAATTTTTTGGTTTATACCACCCCTTATATATTAATAAGAATTTTTTATATTTTTTATATTTCATTTCATTTATTTTTTTATATTTCATTTTATTTATTTTTTATTCCTATTTCCACAATTAAATTCCCCTTTCTTACTTGCTTTTTGGTTCTCCATTTTGATTTCTTATTCTTATTTGCAGTCACACAATGTTGGGATATGCAATATTAAGTGTATTTGGTATTAGGGGGCTTCCCCTCATGGATTGTTCACTCTTGTGACTTGCCTATAATGTTATCCTGTGCTGCTGTTTCTTCTATTAAACGGAGGCGCCCAAAATATCACTATGTATTTCTCCCACATGATGGCGCTGGACCAGTAACAAGGATTGTAATGGTTTTTTTATGGGGAGTCACAGGGGCGGTTTTTGAGCATCCGATTGGCTAAAGTGGCACCTCCGTTTCCCTATTTAGACGTGTGGAGTACCAAGATGGCCGCGCCTCAGATGACGTCTTGATGACGAAACGCGTAAGGCGTGGCCTCATGACACGCACACGTCAGCACCTCTCTCTTCCAGTTTGTGTTAGTTCCGGTTTCGGCTGTCGGGCGGTGGAACGCACGCCCCACCACGCTGCCCTACGGCTGTAAGCCGGTTATCGGGACACTGTTTTTAGCTCCAGTTTATGGATTATACTTTTAATATATTTTTATTATATGGATTTTCAAAATAAAACTCCTACTTTTTATGGATTCACACTATGAAGTGTTTTCTTTTCTCACTTCATTTGGATACCTGTTACTGGGGATAACATCACGCCGGAGCAGGATATAGCACCCCTGGACGGAGGATCACTTCCCGGTTCCGCCATCGCAGGACTGTCTGCATATGCCTTTTACCCCTGCAGGGGTTAGGCAGTCCGGTAAGTGCACACACGAGTGGGGGTGGAGTGAAGGACGGGACATCAAAAATTGAAGACTGTGATTACGCTTTTCTCTTCACCAGTGGGACACACTTTTAGGACTTTTAATTACTGTTTTTTTTGTTTGTGATTTTTTGTGGTTTTTTTATACACATATGAACTGTCTTGCATTGATTGCCTCTATTGTGATTGCTAACGCACATAAGCGGAGGTTCTTTTACATCTTTTACACACATCTTCATATATATATTTTTTATGTGTTTCAAATAATTGTCTATGCGGATCACCATAATTGTTTATATATTATAGGGGTCTAGTAGTCCTGCCCACATATTGCAGCCGGCAAGGGCATTCAATAATATAGGTTACATGAGTGGTATTGCAGGTAACCAGCTCCCTAATCTCGTACTCCTTGCCATTCCTGGACTTAAAAGATGTTCTCTTCTTAGGTTGTCTTTTACTAACTCGGCAGGCCAAACATTTTTGACATCTGTAAAATCCCTTCATATCGGAGAACAATTTCACGTTCTTAGGGGGATCAATAACATTGTGGACCAAGTGGTTTCTGAGGGTGGGTGCTCTCCTATAGATGAACCGGGGTTTTTTTGTCAGCAATTTTCCAAGAGTTCTGTCAGATTTTAGGATCGGCCAGTACTTCCTTACAATGTGCTCGATAGATCTGTATTGTTTATTAAACCCTGTAACAAAGGAGACGTCTACCGGAGACCTTTTCTTACTGTTATCTGCTGTTAGCAGGGAACTTCGGTCATATTCCTGTATCTCATTTCTTATACTGGCCAGAACCTCTGGGTCGTATCCCTTGTCTAAAAATTTCTTAATCAGGGTGTCCATCTGCTTTCGGTAATCTTCAATGTTATCGCAGTTCCTCCGTATTCTCAAGAGCTGCCCCTTGGGTATGTTCTTTTTCCATTTCGGGTGGTGGCAGCTCGAGGTGGGTATATACCCATTGCGATCAGTGGGTTTGAAAAAAGTTCTTGTTGCCAACTCACCCCCCTGTTTAAAAATCTGTAGATCTAAGTACTCTATCAAATCACAATCTGTCTTACCAGTAAAGGAGATCCCATACACATTTCTGTTCTTCCAAGAACCTCTCAAAAGGAGTCAGAGTCTCCTTCCCACATGATAATTATATCGTCAATATACCGTTGGTAAAACTTTATCTCGGGTCTCCTATTGTTATATATGTAGCGTTCTTCAAATAGATCCATAAATAAATTCGCCACACTTGGCGCAATACTTGGCACCCATAGCAACCCCCTTTTTCTGTACATAAAAATCTTTTTTGGTACCAAAAATAGTTACTCCCCATTGCCAATTCCAGACCTTCCAAAAGAAATTGTATTTGTTCGTGTTTAAGGTCCGAACCCTCATGTAGGGCTTTCTCAACCCCTCTTAGCCCATCCTTCTGTGTGATACTTGTATACAAAGAATTGACATCAATTTGTTGCCAGAAGGCAATGCTCAATTCCAGTGACCGTTCTCAACTCATTAATGAGTTGGGTGCTATCCCTGAGATAGGATTTGCCCTTTGCTACTAGTGGCTTCAGGAATTTATCGATATATTCTCCTAATCTCGAAAACAGAGATTCCAATCCACTAATGATAGGTCTACCCAGTGGTTTATTCAGCTGCTTGTGTATTTTGGGCAGATAATATATAACAGGAGTTTTTGTGGAGTCCGGAATCAGGTACCTAGCTTCTTTTTTATTCAAAATGCCCATTTCACCACCTTTTTTCACCAATCTTTTTAGACTTTTTAAATATTGTGATTTGGGATTGCTTTTCAATTTTTTATAGGTATTTTCATCTCCCAATAAATTCCTCATTTCTTCTTCGTATTCCTCTTTTTTCAGAATAACGAGACCACCTCCCTTATCGGCAGGTCTTATTACCACCTCTTTCCTTTTACCAATGTCTTTGATCGTCTTCCAAATATGGGAACTCCTAGATTTTCTTGTGCTCATTTTGGCTAGGTCATTCTCGACCATCCGTTTAAATGCACCTATACATTGGTCATAGTGTTTTTGGCCTAAAAGCAAAACACTATGTGGTGGAAAATGAACACTGCACATCACCCTGAACACACCACCCCCACTGTGAATAAAAGTCCCATTTGCAGTTTGTGAGAAGCCATCTGGGGGACACAGCAAAATATGTGGAAGAAGGTGCTCTGGTCAGAGAAGACCAAAATTCAACTTTTGGGCCTAAAAACACTATGTGTGGTGGAAACCGAACACTGTACATCACCCTGAACACACCATACCCACTGAGAAACATGGTGGTGGCGGCATGTTGTGGGGATGCTTTTCTTCAGCAGGAACAGAGAAGCTGGTCAGAGTTGATGGGAAGATGGATGGAGCCAAATACAGGGCAATCTTAGAAGAAAACCTGTTAGAGTCTGCAAAAGACTTGAGACTGGGGTGGAGGTTCCCCTTCCAGCAGGACAAGGACCCTAAACATACAGCCAGAGCTAAAAATTGGAATGTTTAGATCAAAGCATATTCTTCTGTTAGAATGGCCCAGTCAAAGTCCAGACCTAAATCCAATTGAGAATCTGTGGCATGACTTGAAAATTGCTGTTCACAGACACTCTCCATACAATCTGACAAAGCTTAAACTATTTTTCAAAGAAGAATAGGAAAAAATGTAATTGCAGGGAAAGGTGGTTCTACAAAGTATTGGGGGGCTGAATACAAATGCACACCACACTTTTATAATAATGTTGGGGCAAACAGTACAGTTACGATACAATTCAATACAGGAAGAATCAGAGGGCCCTGCTCATTAGAGCTTACAATCTAAAAGGGAAGGTCAAATGATACAAAAGGTAATAACTGTGGGGGATGAGCTGATGAAGAAAATTAAAGTACAGTTGTTAGGTGGAGGCAGGATAGGTTTCTCTGAAGAGAAAAGTTTTCAGAGATCGCCTAAAAGTGGATACAGTTGGGAATAGTGGGACAGATTGGGGTAGGGAGTTCCAAAGTATGGGAGAGGCTTGGGAGAAGTCATGGAGGCGAGCATGGGAGGAGGTGATGAGGGAGCTAGAGAGCAGGAAGTCTTGGTAGGAACGAAGAGAATGATTTGGTTGGTATTTTGAGACAAGGTTAGTGATATATCTGGGGGCCAAGTTGTGGGTGGCTTTGCAAGTTATTGTTAGTATTTTGAATTTAATTTGTTGGGTGAGTGGCAGCCAATGAAGAGATTGGCAGAGAGGGGTAGCAGAAGCTGAGCGGTTTGTAAAGTGGGTGAGTCTGGCAGCAGCATTCATGAGGGACTGAATAGGGGATAGGCTATTTAAAGGTAAGCCAATGAGGAAGGAGTTGCAGTAGTCGAGGCGAGAGAAAGTGAATCAAGAGCTTTGTGGTTTCATTGGTTAGGAAGGAACATATTTTAGAGCTGTTGAGGTGGGAAGCTTTGGAAAGTGATTGGATGTGGGGCCGAAAGGACAGTTCATAGTCCGGGATAACACCTAGTACCCTGGCATTCAGGGATGGGTTGATGGCTGTGCCATTGCTCTTGACAGAGAAGTCAGGGGAAGGGGCACGTGGGGGAGGAAATATTATGAGCTCAGTTTTGGACAGGTTGAGTTTGAGGAAGTGTTGTGACATCCAGACTGATATGTATGTTTGTAAATAAGTGATGCGTGAGGAGCCTGATGAAGTGAGCTGAGGGGAAGAGAGATATATAGATTTTGTAATCAGCATAGTAATAATATTGAAAGCCATGGGAGGCTATCAGCTGAGGTGGTGTAGATTGAGAATAGGAGAGGTTCAAGAACAGAACCATGGAGGACCCTGACGGAGAAAGAAAGAGGAGAGGAGGAAGTAGGATTGTAAGTGACACTGAGGGTGTGGTGAAATAGGTAGGATGAGAGCCAGGGAAGAGCACAGTCACAAAGACCAAAGGAGTAAAGTTTTTTGAGGAGGGGGCGGTCAACTGTATCAAAGGCAGCAGGGCGGTCCAGGAGTAGGAGCACAGAATAGTGTTTTTGCTGTTAGTCTTTTGGGAGTTTATGTCATGGTAGATTTCTGCTCCCAGCCTGTCATTTTTTGGGTGAACCTAACCCCCCTCACTTTATCAATCACCCCTTGCTATATATCTCTCCCCTTTTGCTGCCACTCAACCACCTCTCACTAACCCCCCCCCCACACACCCTTCCCCCTCTCTGTCTCTCTTTCCCCCCTTACTCTCGCTCCCCCTCTCCTGATCCAGCAATTAGTTTCTGTACACAAATCCTATTTTAACTGAAGCCCTGATGAAGAGGGAGTTTTTTTTCTAACCCACAAAATGGGTTGGCTGTTTTTATTATAAACGAATAAATGAATTTGGACTCTCCTTCCATTAGTACAAGTTTTTCATGTGCTTTCTCATTGTCTGTCTCATGCTCTTTGTGATGCTGGTTTGACTTTTTAATTGTAAAGCCAGTGAGTTATGCGTATGCATCCGAATTTCCGAATGACAAAAGTAATGAATTTAGCCGCCTCACTCGGGTATATTCGAATGATGCCTGTAGCTACAGACATCATTCCCTAAACCATAAGAATGATAGGAATGATCATAGCGGCTGTTCCGCTGCTTGATTGTTCTTACGGGAGGCCAGAGGGGCATCCCCCCTCCCGCCACCCTCCGGTGCTTCTACTGACTCACCGCTATGATCGGTGAGTCGGACAGAGGATCCGCTAGCCCCGGATGTTGATCATAGAGATTTCCGGCGGACCAGATGGTCGCTGGAGCCTCTATGATCGTTGGAGGCCGAGCGCGATGTTATGACGCCATGCCCGGCCTCTGCATTAAAAAAACGGCACCGCTTTGGCTGGAAAGCGGTGATCGGTTTATTTTTTTTTTTATTTCAGGCTTCCCAGCCGAGTGGTGAGATGTGGGGTCTTATTGACCCCATATCTCACTATAAAGAGGACCTGTCATGTTATATTCCTATTACAAGGGATGTTTACATTCTTTGTAATAGGAAAAAAAGTGATCAAAATTTTTTTTTCAAAAAAGTGTCAAAATAAAAAAAAGTATAATTAACAATAAAAAAAATAAAAAATAAAGCGCCCCTGTCCCTGTGTGCTCACACGCCTCTCTAACTCAAAACATGTAACAAGTAAAAAAATTTCAATGGGGATTTTTAAGTACCAAACTTTGGCGCCTTCCACGAGCGTGTGAAATTTTGAAGCGTGACATGTTAGGTATCTATTTACTTGGCGTAACCTCCTATTTCACAGTATGCAAAAACATTGGGCTAACTTTACTGTTTTGTTCTCTTTTTTTAAGCACAAAACTGTTTCTTTCCCAAAAAAAGCGTTCGAAAAATTGCTGCACAAACACCGTGCAAGATAAAAAGTTGCAACAACCGCCATTGTATTCTCTAGGGTCTTTTCTAAAAAAAATATATAATGTTTGGGGCTTCTATGTAATTCTCTAGCAACAAAATGATGATTTTTACATGTAGGAATCAGAATTGGCCTGGGTGGCAAGTGGTTAAACGAATCTGAAAAAAAACGAACAAATTCAAAAACAAATTAGAATCGAATTCAAAAACAAATTCAAATCAAATTAGAAAAAAATAGAAAATGATTTTCTAAAAAATACAATGAAATTTAAAATAATAAAGCAATAGAATATATATATATATAAAACTTTTATTATTCTGTTCTATTGTTTTTCTATGCTTTTCTTTTCTATTATTTTCTATTCTATAGTAGTCTTTTCTATTCAAATTCACACTCATTCTATACAAAATTCGAATTTTAGAACATGGCTTCTGAAGTTCGAATTTCATATAGAATGAATTTGAATTTGAATAGAAAAGATTTGAATAGAAAATAATGGAAAAGAATAGACAAGACAAACAATAGTACAGAACAGAATAAAACATAATATTATATATATATATATATATATTATTCCATTCTGTTCTATTGTTTTTCTAGTCTATTCTTTTCTACTTTATTCTATTTTTTTTTCTATTTCTATTTATACTCTACTCTATTAATCTTTTATATTATATATTTTTCTATTTTGTTCTATTGTTTTTCTATTATTTTCCATTCTGTACTAATCTTTTCTATTTGAATTGGAATTCATTCTATATGAAATTAGAATTTTGGAAGATGTTATATATAATATATATATATATATATATATATATATATATATATATATATATATATATATATATATATATTACATATATATATATATATATATATATATATATATATATATATATATATATATATATATATATATATATATATATATATATATATTTTTTTTTTTTTTCTATGATGGTCTATTGTTCTATGCTATTCTTTTCTATTATTTTCTATTTTATTCTAATCTTCTCTATTTGTATGCAAATTCATTCTATACGAAATTTGAATTTTGGAAAATGGTTATACAGAAATAGAATGAAATCGAATTCTAATAGAGAAGACTAGAACAGAAAAAAAAAAAAAAAAAAATATATATATATATATATATATATATATATATATATATATAAAAAAAACGTTTTCAGAAATTGGAATTTGGTACAGAATGAATTCGAATTTGAACAGCAAAGATTAGAATAGCATAGAAAATAATATAAAAGAATAGCACAGAAAAACAATAGAACAGAATAGAAAAAATATAATATATTCTATTCTAATCTTTGCTATTTGAATTCAAATTCATTCTGTACCAAATGTACCAAATTCCAATTTTGGAAGATGGTTTTATATATATATAGAATAGGAAAAACAATAGAACAGAATAAAAAAAAAAAAAAAAATATATATATATATATATATATATATATATATATATATATATATATATATATATATATATATATATATATATATATATTTTTTTTTTAATTCTGTTCTATTGTTTTTCCTATTCTAGTCTTCTATTAGAATTCAATTTCATTCTATTTCTATATAACCATTTTCCGAAATTTGAATTTCGTATAGAATGAATTTGCATTCAAATAGAAAAGATTACAATAAAATAGAAAAGAATAGCATAGAAAAACAATAGACCAGCATTAGAACACATATATATATATATATATATATATATATATATATATATATATATATATATAACCATCTTCCGAAACTCGAATTTCATATAAAATGAATTACTAGAAAAACAATAGAACAGGGGGGCAGGAGGCGGAGCCTAGCGGAGCAGACATGCATTATTAGAGCTCCACACCGCTGAGGAGAGAAGAGAAGGACAAAGCGGAGCCTGCAGGCTCAAAAGGTATCCATTTGAACCTTTTTGCCCCAGGGAACAAACTGTGAAAGTTTGGGCAGGAAATATGGTACTGGGAGGAAACCGTGGCAGAAATAAAAATCACCTCACAAAGAGCTCACAGGCACTCACTGCAGCTGAAGCAGCTCCAGTCACCTCACAAGATACAGCATCAGGGCGCTCTCATAGACAGAAAATGTCACAGCAAGACTCTCCATTTGAGTCAGATACAGAACAAATCCTCTCACAAACTTCTCCACAAGCCTCCTCAGTATCCCCAGTAATATTATTACAATTTGAAAAGATGCTTCATAAGGATTTAAAACAAACCTCAGACCAAATAACAAAAAGCCTAACCAAAGAAATAAGAGAGCTGGGAAACCGCACCACAGCCTTAGAAATAAAAATGGATGAAATTGAAATTACAACCCAAGAAAATATAACAGAATTGGAACAATTAAAAAAAGAGAATTTAATACTTCAAACTAAGCTCGAAGATTACGAAAATAGAGCCAGACGTTCAAACTTGCGCATAAGGGGAATACCTGAAACTGTGACAGACCTGCAATCTACTATTACTGCTCTATTACAAGAACTAAAGCCAGATATCCCTATTGAACGTTTAGAACTGGACAGAGTACACAGAGCCCTCACAGCCAAAAAGAAAGATGGACCCCCACGTGATATAATCACAAAATTTCATTATTACAGAACGAAAGAACAAATACTAATTGCTGCAAGAGAAAAAAAGGAATTTAATTTTCAAGGACACAATTATCAAATTTTTGCTGACCTATCCCAACTTACTATTACTAAAAGACGATCCATGAAACCCCAACTAATGGAACTGCAACGCCACAACATTATGTATCAATGGGGCTTCCCCTTTTCAGTCATATTTAACTACCAAGGTACAATTTACAGAAGCAGATCAGCAGATGAACTACAACAAACCCTTTTAAAATTAAATCTGACAGAACCCACAAGCAGCAACACTCCCACACGCAGAAGAATGGCGTCATCTTCACCTTCAGGCAGCACCCAGAAAATTTCAGAACAAAATGGGAATCATCATTCTCACAAAAGAGGCCGTTATGCCACATCATCCATGGACCAAGAAGATTCAATGGACTGACATCCTATTTCCTGATATCTCTTCATTTATTATACTAAGAGATGGTTCTCTATAAAAAACCTGTATTTATAACTGAATGTAACTGCCTTCTGATAGTCACACACTGTGTGGGATCATGTTACATTCCAGTTATATTTCTTATTACTTCTGATTCATATAGCCTTAGAATATATAAGTGAAATAAGAAAATTCTTGTTCCGTTATATATTATCAGGTAATAACAATAGATGTATTACTTTTTAGGACAAATATGTTCAATAATCCAGAAGTAATGGAAGCTTTTTCTTTCTTTTCTTAAAACAAATATATTATTACCTAACTAGTTCCTAGAATTTTGTTTTTGTTTATTCTAATCTGAAGCAATACAACCTCAATTTTATGAGTTAACATATCTAAACAGTTACATATGAATAAAATATGTAATTGTTTACTCTAAAAGGGTTAAAATCACAAAATAATTCAAACTATCTTCATCAATACCAAAGTTATTAACAGTACCTTTCTAACTGAATTATTTAGCCTAGGGCAAGACTAACCATATACAACCACCCTGGAATAAATAATTTCAACAAAAACTATATTCTGCACTCCAATTAATGAAACATCATTTTGATGTCTTTTGACATAGCACTTCTCTCCTGTAAGCGGAAGATCCGTGTACCCCCATTAGCCCTCCTCATTCTCCCAACCATATTATGTGGGAGTGTGACGAAGGCACTTATTCCCCTGAGAGAGATATTTATTCTCTTTCACGGGTAAATTATGATTACTTGCAAAAAATAATTTATACAATGTATCATCTAATCTCATATGTTTTTTGTTTACTCTTTACTCCAGAATTCACTGGTTTCTTTTCTATCTATTCATCTCTTCAGTCCACACAGGTTGATCTGCGCAGTCAGCTCTGCATAACAAAAAGTAAGTCAAAACTATTTGATCTATTGCCATGGCACCACTAAATATACTTTCCCTGAATGTTCAGGGAATAAATGTCCCTCAAAAAAGGACCAAAGCCTTCCGTACTTTCCATAACAAGAAGGCTCACATAGTATGCCTCCAAGAAACACACTTCACCAAAGATTCTACTCCAAAATATATTTCTCCTTTTTATCAACAAATTTACACGGCTTCTGCCTGTACCAAGCAAAGGGGAACTCTAATTGCATTTCACCGATCCACACCATTCACCTTATCATCAGAAATTAAAGACCCAGAAGGTAGATACCTGATACTCATGGGTTATATAATGGATACAGCAATCACGGTGATTTCCTACTACGCTCCTAACAAACAACCTACACCATTCCTCTCACATATATTACAAGTGATTAATACACACAAAATAGGAACAGTGATAATGTGTGGGGATTCGAACCAGGTCCTCCTCCCATTTCTAGATAAATCACCTTTTACACCATCCAAAATAACCTCTAGATTACCTTTTTCTCAACTTCTTTCCAAATACAATCTGGTAGATTCATGGAGAGAAAGTAACCCAATGAAAAAGAAATTCACTTATTTCTTGCACCCTCATCAATCCTTCACCAGAATAGATCATATTTTTCTAACAATAGGAATGATACCAGAAATTATTGCATCAGATATAATTCCGATTCCGTGGTCTGACCATAATGCAGTATACACTACTATAGCCTCAGCCATACCAAAAGCGCATGACCCAACGTGGTACTTACCGGACATAATGCTCAAACACCCACTACATCAGATGGCCATTGAACAAGCTTTAAAGGAATACATATCAATTAATAATACAACAGACATCTCCCCAATAACACTGTGGGAAGCTCATAAGCCTGTCTTGCGTGGTACAATACAAAGACAAATGGCACTATTTAAACGGGAACGCAAAAATCTAGCAAAAAAACTAGAACTCAATTTTAATGCAGCCTACATATCATTTCAAGATAATCCATCTCAGAGTACAAAATCTCATCTGGAAAAATCTAGATTGGAATACGATCTATTTCTCACTGAGTCAGTTGATAAATCCCTCAAACGCTCCAAACACAATTTCTACATGAATACAAACAAACCAGGTACATATTTGGCTCGGGCATTAAATTCAACTAACAAATCTTTCACACCAATACGTTTGAAATTATCAAAAAATGTTTACACTTCTAATCCAGTTAAAATAGTCCATAAATTTCACTCACACCTCGCAACTTTATATAAGACAAACAATGAATTTAATCCTACAGAAGCTGAATCCTTCTTCTCAAAAATAACCTTACCTGAGTTATCTCAGAATCAAAAAAGCAGTTTGGATGAGCCTATAACTATAGATGAAGTTGCTAACGCCATAAAAGACCTAAAACTTAACAAAAGACCAGGCCCAGACGGCTACTCGGCTTTATACTATAAAACATTCTCAGAAATACTCTCTCCCATTCTCACTGAAACTTTTAACAAACTTCTAGATGGACATTCTTTTCGGCAAGAAACACTAATGGCAATTGTTTGTATGATCCCAAAACCCCTTTCTGATGATACTTCCTGTGTGAATTATCGGCCTATCTCTCTGTTAAACCTCGATATTAAATTATTAGCAAAAATAATAGCAAAACGCCTCAATAGCATTATAGGAAAATTAATACATAGAGATCAAGTAGGCTTCATGCCAAATAGACAGGCAGGCGATAATATACGCAGGGCAGTGTTATTGGCACATATTGCTAAAAAACGGAAAATCCCTTTATGTTTTCTATCTCTCGATATTAAGAGGGCATTTGACACAGTATCCTGGCAATATATGCAATATTCATTACAAAAATGGGGTTTTGGACCCCACTTTTTAACATGGATCAAAGCATTATATAATAAACCCAAAGCCTATATAAAATATGCTGGATACAAATCTGAAGCCTTTAATATCGAAAGAGGTACCCGACAGGGTTGCCCATTATCTCCCTTATTATTTGCCCTTATACTCGAACCCATGGCCCAATACATCAGAACAAACCAAACTATAACTGGCATTGAAGTAGGAGGTATTACACACAAATTATGTATATTTGCAGACGATATATTACTTTTTCTATCATCACCACAGGTCTCTGGTCCTAACTTAATACCAGCTCTTGATGGATTTGCAGCCCTATCCGGCCTTATGATTAATCCTAAGAAATGCCTAGTGCTTAATATTTCACTCACAAACATGGAATTGATCCCGGCTAGGGCTGCACTCCCATTCACATGGGCAGAAAAATCAATCCCATACCTTGGAATTCATTTAACAGCATCTCATTCTGACTTATTCTCAACCAATTATCCTCCTGTATTAAGACAGATCACAAATCTAATAAAACAATGGTCGCAACTTCCTTTATCCTGGATAGGGAAGATTAATGCAATCAAAATGACTATTCTACCCAAATTGCTTTATCTATTCAGAGTCCTCCCTATTCCAATTCCTTCCTATTTTTTGAGAATAGTACAAAAAAGAGCAACTTCGTTTATATGGGGCTCTTCTAAACCACATATACCTATACACACACTACATCTTCCCAAAAATAAAGGAGGCCTGGGATACCCTAATTTTACTAACTACTACAGAGCAGCACATTTGGCCAGTCTGTCCAAATACCATGCAAAACAGGAAATCCCATTATGGGTATTTATAGAGGCTTCAGAAAATGACCCTCTATTAATATCAAATTTATTATGGCTTAATCCTAAAGACCGCTTTAAAATTCATAATCCCATAACTAAACACTTCTTATCTCTCTGGGATAAACTAAAAACCAAATATCAGTTACAATCTCCACACAATCCTCTCCTTTCTTTTATCAGAAATCCGGCCTTTTATCCGGCATGGATCTACCCAAATTCTTTTAAAGCTTGGACAACATCAGGCATTCAGACACTAAATGACTTCATAGCATCTAAATCATTCCTTTCATTCCCATCGCTTAGAGAAAAATATGATCTACCAAACTCTGAGATATTTAGATATCTCCAAATCAAAAATTTCTATACACCATTCCTAAAGGGGGATACACCATTATCCCAATTATCCATTTTTGAATCAATCTGTACAAAAGATCCATTTGCTAAAGGTACAATTTCATCACTTTATAATCAATTATATGGAGTAGCAAATTTTAATAGACCCTCTTACGTTCAGAGGTGGGAGGAGGACCTGGGACGAACTTTAGAAGACACGGACTGGTCTAACATATGGCTCACATTTAAGTCATCTTCACCCAACATCTTAGCACTGGAGACAAATTATAAAGTCCTAACTCGCTGGTACCTTGTACCCGCTAGAGTGGCAAAATATTCACCTAATACCTCAACTCTTTGTTTTCGAG
Organism: Aquarana catesbeiana; assembly: GCF_042186555.1. NCBI lineage: Eukaryota > Metazoa > Chordata > Amphibia > Anura > Ranidae > Aquarana > Aquarana catesbeiana. The sequence goes on along the minus strand of NC_133324.1, from coordinate 293,923,799 downwards.
GATGCCCAGAAATAGGCACATATTTACACATATGGTGGACGTGCCCAGTAATCCAAACCTTCTGGAAGGAAGTCTTCGTGATTGCATCTAAAATATTTAAAAAAATAATACAACCAGATCCATATTTAACTTTACTTAATCTAAAACCGGAATGGTTAACACTCTCTCAATTCAAACTTATGATCCAACTAATAACGGCTGCAAAACAAACAGTGGCCAAGGCATGGAAATCTCCTACATTGGTACTAGCAGAAACAATTCACAGAATGAATAATACAATGTCCCATGCTAAGATGGTAGCCATCGATCAAAATCAAATTCCAAAATTTGAAAAACTTTGGCATCCTTGGATAAAACAACAGTTCCTATCAAACTTCAATGACTCTGTCCTGTTGCCATGGTAACAGATTAAATGACTTACAGAGACACCCATTCTAAGGCTTCAAAGAGAACTAAAAAGAATAATAAACTGACGAGCGGGACAACCTTGTGGACCATACCTCTACCTTTCAACCCTTTTTCTTCTTTCTCTTTCCTTTTCTCCACCTTACGATTAAAGCTCATTATCAGAATTTATTTGACCTATATACACTCTACTTGTAAACAATATGTATAGTAGGTATAAATCATTTAAATACCTACAAAAGTAACTAAGGAAATGATATATATCTTTAATTTAGGTTTACGTGAACCCAATGTTTAATATTTGAAATTTCATGATATTTACCTATATAAACCCTACTGTAAAAAAATGAGCTTACTTTATAGATCCTTGTAAACTTACTTTATGTATCTTTATAACATTGTATACTCAATAAACTTCTTTTGACAAGGAAAAACAATAGAACAGAATAGAATAACAAATAATATGTATATATGTTATATTGTATTCTGCTCTGTTCTATTGTTTTTCTAGTCTGTTCTTTTCTATTATTTTCTATTCTAATCTTTTCTATTCAAATTCAAATTCATTCTATATGAAATTAGAATTTCAGAAGCCATCTAGCCATATAGAATGAATTCAAATTCGAATAGAAAAGTTTAGAATAGAATAGAATAGAAAAGAATAGCATAGAAAAACAATAGAAGAGAATAGAAAAAAATAAAATATATATATTATATTTTATTCTGTTCTGTTCTATTGTTTTTCTAGTCTATTCTTTTCTATTATTTTATATTCTAAGAAAAACAAATGGAACAGAATAGAAAAAATGTAATATATATAACCATCTTCCGAAATTGGAATTTGGTACAGAATGAATTCGAATTCAAATAGAAAAGATTAGAATAGAATAGAAAATAATAGAAAAACAAACAGAATATATTATATTTTTTTCTATTCTGTTCTATTGTTTTTCTTTGTTATTATTTTATATTTTCTATTCTATTCTAATATTTTCTATTGGAATTCGATTTCATTCTATACAAACTTCGAATTTCGCAAAATGGTTATATATAGTTTACTTTTTCAAATTCGGTTACATTTTTTTCGAATGCGGTAGAATGTTTTTGATTTTGATAGGTTTTTTCGAATGTGGTAGAATTTTTTCGAATTTGATAGTTTTTTTTCGAATGTGGTCAAATTTTTTCGAATGCGGGCAAATTTTTCCGAATTCGAATACGAGAATAAAGGAATTCCGAAAATGAATGTAACGAATGCAACAAATTTAACTAAACAAATTTAGTTAAATAATGAATCAAAACGAAATGAAACTAAAGACATTTTTTCATCCTGCACGTGTCTACAGGAGATTTCTCTTCACTTCCTGTCCAATACCTAAAACAGGAAGTGAGAGAAAATCCCTCCAAAATGAGGCAATCCCTGGTTGTCATCCAGGTCCCCATTGCAGGACATCCTCTCTATTCCTGTTCTGCAGACATCAATACAAACCTGACAGGTGTTCTAATCCCTCTCCACTCTATCCAAAACAAATTACAAAGCTTTATTTCAGTTATACTTTAACTTTTACATATTATTTATAGGTTATACTGTTTAAATATTGTTTTTTATATTCGTTTCTAATTTGTTTTGGGTTGTCATAAAAAATGTGCTCTGTCAGTAAAATGTTCATGTTTTGTCAGTAAAAAAAAGGCTTGTGTGCTTTACATGGGGGAGCCTGACATCCTTCCCGCTATCTGGCTCCAGCCCCCTGCTGTATCACTTTACCACTTCTCCCTTTTTCTACCCCTTCTCCCTCTCTTGCTCCCTCTCACTCTCTCTCTCCCCTTCTCACTTTCTCTTCCCTGTCTCTGTACCTCCTTCACCCACACTCTCTCCCTGACCTCCCCCATTGTTAGTCATGTTGCTTACTGGACACCCAAGGTTTTTAATATTCCTAGTCACGGTCACGTTTTATGATGCTGGTTGACTTTTTAGTTGTAAAGACAAGTAGATTACCTGCTGTGGGTGATGTTAACAATTCCATCATATTTTAAGCTGTCAGTAAAAAAGAGCCGTCAGTTAAAAAAAGTTATGTGCAATATAGAATTTGCAAGGAAAGGATCCAGAATTAGAGACCCTTCATGAATTAGATTAGTGTCTGGTACCACATCCTATTATAATATATCACTGAAAAAACCCATGCTAACAAGAAAAACGATTAGGATTTTAACGGTACCACAACCCATAATAAATAAATATATTAAAATTTTATTAGTACAGATTTAAAAGATTAATGTTTAACCACCTCAATACAGGGCACTTACACCCCCTTCCTGCCCAAGCCATTTTTCAGTTTTCAGCGCTGTCGCACTTTGAATGGCAATTGCGCGGTCATGTTACACTGCACCTTAATTAAATTTTTATCATTTTTTTTCCCACAAATAGAGCTTTCTTTTGGTGGTATTTGATCACCTCTGCGGTTTTTATTTATTGCGCTATAAACAAAAGAAGAGGGACAATTTTGAAAAAACACAATATTTTTTACTTTTTGCTATAAAAAATATCCAATTTTTTTTTTTTTTTTAACAAATTTTTTCCTCAGTTTAGGCCGATACGCATTCTTCTACATATTTTTGGTAAAAAAAAATTGCGATAAGCGTATATTGATTGGTTTGCGCAAAAGTTATAGCGTCTACAAAATAGGGGATAGATTTATAGCATTTTTATTATTTATTTATTTTTTACTAGTAATGGCGGCGATCTGCAATTTTTATTGTGACTACGATATTGCGGCGGACACATCGGACACTTTTGACACATTTTGGGACCATTCACATTTATACAGCGATCAATGCTATAAAATTGCATTGATTACTGTGTAAATGTGACTGGCAGGGAAGGGGTTAACACTAGGGGGCGCTCGAGGGGTTAATGTATGACCTAAGGAGGTGATTCTAACTGTGGGGGGAGGGGACTGACTGGGGGAGGTGACCGATCGCTGTCCCTATGTACAAGGGACACGCCATCGGTCTCCTCTCCTCTCTGACAGGACGTGGATCTGTGTTTACATGCACAGATCCACGCTCCTGCTCTGTTACCCGGCAATCGCGGGTGCCCGGCGGACATTGCGGCCGCCGGGTACGCGCACCGGGTCCCGAGTGACGCAGCGGGCACGCGCACGCGCCGCCAGCGGCGCGCGCGCGCCCCCTAGTGGCTCGGGAGGGCGAGGACGTCATATGACGTCCTCCCAGAACAACAGAAGCCTCGTCCAGCCGTCATATGACGGTGGGCGGTGGCTTAGTGGTTAAAATACCATATATATCATGGCCTAACACAGACACATCCGCTGCATATGACAAAAAGAGAAAGAGCGTTAAATGATGTTGTCCTCACATTTAATGTCATAGATGGGGTATTGATAAACTTCTTCAACACATTTCAAGGGACAAAAGCCCACTTCATCAGGAAGAAAAACAATGAAAATAGCGTTGAAATTATAAAAGAGTACATTAGAACAGCCAATTCAAGCGAATAATATATACAAATCTATATTTCTTAGTACAAAATTTATTTTTTCCATACCTATTGCAGATACTACCATTACTCATAAAAACAATAAAGGAATGTGGTCAGCAATTAAGAACATCATTGGAAGAACAAAGCTCCAAGGGCTTCAAAATATTCAGCCAGGCAAGAATGGGGTAGGGCCAAATTTATCCTCAATCCAAAAACAGGTACTAAAAGGAATTCATTATGATGTATGATATATCATAATCCAGAGGAACATAATATATTAGACTTAAAGTAACCTCATTTTTATAGACACCACAAAGCTCCTTGTTCACTTCCTGGTCATCTCTCGCCTCAACTACTGTAACTCCCTCCTCACAAAATTACTTTTACATAGGCTATCCCCCCTTCAGTCCATCATGAATGCTCTTGCCAGGCTCATCCACCTTACCAATCGCTCAGTGTCTGCTACTCTTCTCTGTCATTCCCTCCACTGGCTTTCGCTCACCCAACTAATTCAATTCAGTATACTAACAACAACAATACAAAGCCATTCACAATTTGACCCTGAGCTACATCACTAACCTAGTCTCAAAATACTCACCTAATCGTTCTCTTCATTCCTCCCAAGACCTCCTGCTCTCTAGCTCCCTCGTCACCTCCTCCCATGCTCGCCTCCAAGACTCCCTGGAGTCCCCTGGAACTCCCTACCCCAACTTGTCTGACTCTGCTACTCTCTTCACTTTTTGACAATCCCTGAAAATCATTCTCTGCAGAGAAGCCTATTCTGCCCCTACCTAACAACTGTACTTGTATTTTCTCCATAAGCTCATCCCCCACATATATTACCTTTTGCATCACTTGACGCTCTCTCTTAGATTGTAAGCTCTAATGAGCAGGGCCCTCTGATTCCTCCTGTATTGAATTGTATTGTAACTGAACTGTCTGCCCTCATGTTGTAAAGCGCTGTGCAAACTGTGGGCGATATATATAAATCCTGTATAATAATAATATTAATAATATGTAGTGCATAGTGATGCCCACCAGGAACCCACTGTAATACCAGCTACACCCCTGGCCGCATTTCTCATTTGTTTTTATGAGTAATGGTAGTATCTGCAAAAGGTTTGGAACAAAACTTTTGTAATAAGAAATATTGATTTGTATACATGATTATCTTGAATTGGCTGTTATGTATTTTTTTATAATTTCAGAGCTATTTTCATTGTTTTTTTTCCTGTTAAAGCAGGATTTTGTCCTGTGAAATACGTTGAAGAAGTTGCAAGCAATCAATATTCCATCTATGACATTAAATGTGGGTACAACATCATTTAACGCTCTTTCTTTGATGTTTGTACTATACAATGGATGCATCTGTATTATGCCATGATATATATGGTATTTTAAACATTAATGTTTGTACTAATATAATTTCAATGTTTTTATTTATATTGGGTTGTGGTACCATTAAAATCCATATAGTTTTTCTTGTTAGGGTGTGTTTTTTAAGTTAATAAAAAGTTAATCTTTTGTAGGGAGCTAATAACCTTGCTTTAGATATAAGAACAAGGGGGTATTTTGGGACTTTGAATGAGGTGCACATTGAAATGCACCTCCATCCCTATTGAAGTCAAGAAAAAAGGGGGGTTTGGCACTTTAAATGAGGCAAGTATCAACAAAGGAATAAAAAGGTATAAATGCATTTATTGTATAAATTCATGTCATACAATATATACACATAGAACACATCAAGTTGAGAGACTCCATTGTAGATAAAAGGTACATAACTTGGGCCAAAGACATAGGACATGTTACATCATGTTATATAGAAATAAGTACATGAAACATAATAAAATTAAACCAATTAACCATATATTGGACTGAAGCTTCTGACATGATCTGATTAAAACCATAAATGAATGTGGGCGCTGCATCCTGTAAAAGCTTGATGTGTTTCGTGGAATTATATCCAACTCATAAGGAGCGGATGCTGAGCATGTCTAAAAAATATAAAAAGAGTATAATAGTCGAGGTAATAGGCACATGATAGAAAAGAAAAATGTCAAGAAGGACTGTTTTTCGACCTTGGATAACTTACATGTGGTGACAAGTTCAACCTATGCAATCCTGGCATGAAAGAGTCGCTAGAAGTGTGTCTATCCCGAGAGCTGAGGTATAGGGGATTGCAACAACACCATCCGCAGAACCGCACAACCTTGCTTCAGATGCAGAATGCATTCCCTGGCTGTCTGGACCCTTGCATCTGAGATCAGACGTTTTCAAAAGTATAAATTACTGATGACGTCAATCTGTGATGAAACGACAAAGGGAGCAGTTGGCAACGTGACGCTGTTCTATGCTGGGTTGCTTTGGCCATCTTGCTGGTGGTGACTGCTGGATGTTTTGACAAACAAACGTGTTTTATTTTTGGAGCATGTGAGTTTATCTCCTTTTTATCTTTATTAAACAATTTTTGATATACTGTACCATGAGGTCTACCTCTTTATATCTACATGGAATGGAATAATTTGCAATGATCATTACTGGAGCATTTTGAAAGGGAAGGCTGAAACCGGTGGTTGTTATTTCCGTATTCCGGCTTGATGTCCCTGACCTAGATGTATGGAGATCGAAGGGTGTCCTTTACTATGCAAATTGTAATGCGGGCCCGCTAAAGAGGGTAAGCGGCTGTGTGATCAGGTGCCAGTGATGGTTTCCTCCTCTTTTCACCTCCTGCTAATCATCTTGTGAAGTGTGTTGAACACCATTCTTGGATTTATTTCCTGTGGACTCATTACATAAGCGCTGCACCTTACGCTGCACCTTACGCTGCACCTTACTTCCAACATTTTATTGACATTTCATCAATATTGTGCTAGCTGCGTTTTCATTTTTTTCCACATTTTCCAAAAACTTCTGGAAAAAAATAAACCATTCAAAAGACTCATTATGCCTCATAGATTATACGTTGGGGTGTAAGCTTTCCAAAATGGGGTCATTTTGTGGGTGTTTCCATTGTCCCAGTGCTCCAGGGCCTTCAAAAGTGTAATAGGTGGTTAAGAAATGTGATGTGTAATTTATGCTCCTAGAACACCTGATGGTGCTCCATGCATGTTGGGCCTCTGTATGTGGCCAGGCAGTGAAAAAGTCCCACACGTGTGGTATCGTAATACTCAGGAGGAGTAGCAAAATGTATTTTGGGGTGTCATTTTTGCTATATAAATGCTATGTGTTGGAAATATCTTAGAAACGGACAACTTTGTGTAAAAAAAAATGCGTTTTCATTTTTTTCCACATTTTCCAAAAACTTCTGGAAAAAAATAAACCATTCAAAAGACTAATTATGCCAAATAGATTATACGTTGGGGTGTAAGCTTTCCAAAATGGGGTCATTTTGTGGGTGTTTCCATTGTCCCAGTGCTCCAGGGCCTTCAAAAGTGTAATAGGTGGTTGAGAAATGTGATGTGTAATTTATGCTCCTAGAACACCTGATGGTGCTCCATGCATGTTGGGCCTCTGTATGTGGCCAGGCAGTGAAAAAGTCCCACACATGTGGTATCGTTATACTCAGGAGGAGTAGCAGAATGTATTTTGGGCTGTCATTTGTGGTATACACATGCCATGTGAGAGAAATAAGCTATTACAATGACATTTTTGTGGGGGGAAAAAAAAATCTCAATCTTGCAAAGAATTGTGGGAAAAAAATACAACTTCAAATAACTCACCATGCCTCTAACTAAATACATTGAAATGTCTACTTTCCAAAAAGGGGTTATTTGGGGGGCATTGTACTTTCCTGGCTTGTTAGGGTCTCAGGAAATGAGATAGGCCACCAGTACATCAGATGTGATAATTTTTTTATGGTTTGCTCCATAGCTTGTAGACTCTAAAACTTTCACACAGACCAAATAATTTCCACAAATTTTTGGTTATTTTTACCAAAGATATGTAGCAGTATAAATTGTGGCCACAATTTATGAAGAAAAATTACTAATTTGCTAAATTTTATCACAGAAATTAAGAAAAATGTGTTTTTTTTCAAAATTTTCGGTCTTTTTTCATTTATAGCACAAAAAATAAAAAACCCAGAGGTGATCAAATACCACCAAAATAAAGCTCTATTTGTATGAAAAAATGGACAAAAAAATAATTTGGGTACAGTGTTGCATGACTGAGTAATTGTCATTCAAAGTGTGAGAGCACTGAAAGCTGAAAATTGGTCTGGATAGGAGGGGGGTTTAAGTGCCTAGTAAGCAAGTGGTTAAAGTAAAAAAAAAAAATAAGTGAAATATTCCTTTAAATATCATACCTGGGGGGTGTCTATAGTATGCCTGTAAAGTGGCACATGTTTCCCATGCTTAGAACAGTCCCTGCACAAAATGTCATTTTTAAAGGAAAAAAGTCATTTAAAACTGCTTGCGGCTTTAATGTAATGTCGGGTCCAGGCAATATGGATGAAAATCAGTGAGACAAATGGCATGGGTACCCCCAAGTCCATTACCAGGCCCTTTGAGTCTTGTATGGACATTAAGGGGAACCCCGCACCCAAATTAAAAAAGGAAAGGTGTGGGGCCCCAGGCCCTATATACTCTGAACAGCAGTATACAGGTGGTGCAAACAAGACAGGGGCTGTAAGTTTGTTGTTAAGTATAATCTGTTTGTAATTTTGAACTGGTAAATTTTTAACGTGTTTAGCTCCAGCCAAAAAATCAATTTTAAGCTTTTTGGAAAACCTAGGGAAGGGTTATCACCCCTGTGACATTTGTTTTGCTGTCTGTGCTCCTCTTGAGAAGATTTCACCTCACTTTTTGTCCCAATGACAAATGTTTTTTGAAAATGTGGGGTTTTTTGTGAAACAAGGATTGGTGATAAAGCATCAGTGGAAAGGAGAAAAGTTTTTTCCATATTAAGTCTTACAGGAGAGAATTTCCCTTCTTAGGTGTAGATTTCATCTCACTTCCTGTTGTCTCCTTCCGTTTGCAAGTAGGAGTCGTTTGTAAGTTGGATGTTTGAAAGTAGGGGCCTGCCCTATATACTCAGCAGGAATTTGGGCCCTAGGTGTTGTTGTGGCCACAACACTGTAAGCCCTCACAGGGCCCTGCTGTGAAATATTAGGTCAAGAATTGTAATTACATGCCCCTGTTAAACAGGGGCAGAAAAATTGGGCCTTTGATGGTGGTGGTGGTGCTGGTGCCACAACACTGTAAGTCTTCACAGATACTCTTGGTGGGCGCAGAAACGGGCCCTGCTGTGAAATATTAGATCAAGAACTCTAATTACATGTCCCTGTTGAACAGGGGCAGAAAAATTGGGCCTTAGGCACTGGTGCTGGTGCCACAACACTGCAACCCCTCACAGATACTCTAGTTGGAGCACAGGAACTAGCCCTGCTCTAAATAATTGCATCAAAAATTGTAATTACACGCCCCTGTTAAACAGGGGCTGAAAAATTGGGCCATAGGCACTGGTGCAGGTGCCACAACACTGCAACCCGTCACAGATACTCTAGTTGGAGCGCAGGAACTAGCTCTGCTGCAAAGAATTGCATGAAAAATTGTAATTACACGCCCCTGTTAAAAAGGGGCTGAAAAATTGGGCCTTAGGTACTGGTGGCGGGACTGGCGGCGCCCAGAACCAAAAATGTTCTTACAGGCGATCATCAAGATCATTGAGGAGGAAGAGGATAATTACTCAGTATAACAGGATAGTCATTCAGCATCAGCATAGCCAGTCTTTGAAGGGATCTGACATTTCAAAAAAATGTATTCGGTTACATCAGCATCAGGTGCTTGGTAGCTGGTGGTGATCCAAGACTGATTCGTTTTTATGAAGGTCAGTCGATCGACTGAGTCGGTGGACAGACACACCCTGTGATAGGTTACAAAGCCTCCAGCAGCACTGAATGTGCGTTCCGAAATAAAGCTGGATGCAGGACATGCCAGTAGCTCAATTGCATATTGTGCAAGCTCTGGCCAGTGATCCATCCTCAAGACCCAGTAACCCAGAGGATTTTCAGTGGGAAAGGTGTCCAAGTCAGATCTTGCCCCTAGGTATTCATGCATCATGTAAAACAGACGCTGGCGATGGTTGCTGGAACCGATCATACTTTGGGGCTGCGGACTAAAAAATTGTCTGAACGCATCGGTCAGACGGCCACCTTCTCCACAGCTCCTTCTTTGACTGACCGAAGCCTCAGCAACACGTTGTCCAGAAACAGGAGTTTGTAACCTCACAGTCTCTGGGAACGCATTGCACAGACCTTTCTGCAAGGCCTCCCGAAGATGTTTCATCCTCTGCTCCCTCTGTGATGGCAAGATAAGGTCTGCAACCTTACCCTTGTAACATGGATCAAGGAGGGTTGCCAGCCAGTATTGTTCCTTCTCCTTGATACCACGAATATGAGGATCCTTCCGCAGGCTTTGCAGGATCAGGGAGGCCATGCAGCGTAGGTTTGATGAGGCATTCAGTCTGGAGTCCTCTGGGTCACTAAGGACGACATGATCCGCAGCCACCTCCTCCCAGCAACGTACAAGTCCATGTGTTTCTTGGGACTATAAATGATCCCTTAAAGACTGCTGCTGATGCTGAGTGCCAGGCTCCACCTCCATACTGACACAATCCTCCTCCTCCTCCTCTTCCTCCTCCTCGTCCTCTTCCTGTGTGATCAGCGGGCACGCAGGAACACTGTCTGGATAAAGGGGGCCTTGAGAGCTAAGGAAGTCCTCCTCTTCCTGCCTCTGTTCTGCCTCAAGTGCCCTGTCCATTATTCCATGCAGCGTGTGCTCCAACAGGTGGACAAGGGGGACAGTGTCACTGATGCATGCACTGTCACTGCTCACCATCCTCGTGGCCTCCTCAAATGGTGACAGGACAGTGCATGCATCCCTGATCATGGCCCACTGGCCTGGGGAAAAAAAAACAAGCTCCCCTGACCCTGTCCTGGTGCCATAGTCGCACAGGTACTCATTGATGGCCCTCTGCTGCATGTGCAGCCGCTGCAGCATGGCCAACGTTGAGTTCCACCTGGTGGGCATGTCACAGATTAGGCGGTTCTTGGGCAGGTTAAATTCCTTTTGGAGGTCTGCCAGCCGAGCACTGGCATTATATGACTGGCGGAAATACACACAGACTTTCCTGGCCTGCCTCAGGACATCCTGTAAGCCCGGGTACCTGCCCATGAACCGCTGAACCACCAAGTTAAGGACATGAGCCAAACAGGGCACATGGGTCATTTGTCCCTGTCGGAGGGCAGAGAGGAGGTTAGTGCCATTGTCGCAAACCACCATTCCTGCCTTAAGTTGGCGTGGCGTCAACCACCTCTGAACCTGCCCCTGCAGAGCTGACAGAACCTCTGCCCCAGTGTGGCTCCTGTCCCCCAAGCACACCAGCTCAAGCACCGCATGGCATCTTTTGGCCTGCATACTTGAGTAGCCCCTTGAACGCCTACGGAGCACCGCTGGTTCCGAGGACAAAGCACAGGAAGAGGCCATGGAGGAAGAAGAAGAGGAGGGGGTGGAGGAGAGAGGTGTGTCAGAATCATTAGTAGTGGCATTTTGGAGGCGTGGTGGCGGAACAACCTCCAACACTACTGCACCTTGTCCTGCATCCGTCCCAGCTGCCAGCAGACTCACCCAAAGCACAGTGAAACTTATGTAACATCCCTGTCCATGCCTGCTGGACCATGAGTCAGCGGTAATATGCACCTTACCACTGACCACCCTGTCCAGCGAGGCATGGACATTGCCTTCCACATGCCGGCCTTCATCTAGCTCAGTATCATCATCAGAGCCTTCTAAACGCTGGGCATCCTCCTGGAGCATGTACCCAACATTATGGTCAAACAGTTCGAGGGACTCCTCAGGAGGACATGGTGGGGCTAGGGAAGGAGTCACTGATGCCATTGAGCCGAGGGAAGAGGCCGCGTTGGCAGCTGCTTTGCCAGACAAAGTACCCTGAGCATTGGTGAGAGAGGATGAGGAGGATGAGGACGGCTTGGTCATCCACTCGACCAAGTCTTCCGCATGTTGTGGCTCAACATGGCCAGCTGCCAAAAAAAGGCCAAGCGTGTCCCATGGCCACTATATACTACTAGATCTATATATACTGATAATGCAGCTAGCAAAATCAACTGCCTGCCTGTAGTATGAGAACACCACCAATCTTCTACAGGTAGCTTTAGATGAACACTGTGCAGAGGTCGCACTACACTAACTTGTAACTTTAGCTGAACACTGTTCAGAGGACGCACTACACTAACTTGTAGCTTCAGCTGAACACTGTGCAGAGGTCACACTACACTAGCTTGTAGCTTTAGCTGAACACTGTGAGGAGGACGCACTACACTAACTTGTAGCTTTAGCTGAACACTGTGCAGAGGACGCACTACACCAACGTTAAAATAATGTAGCTGCCTGCGGTAGTGATAGGATCAGGAAAACACCACCAACCTTCTACAGGTAGCTTTAGCTGAACACTGTGAAGAGGACGCACCACACCAACGTTAAAATAATGTAGCTGCCTGCGGTAGTGATAGGATCAGGAAAACACCACCAACTTTCTACAGGTAGCTTTAGCTGAACACTGTGAAGAGGACGCACTACACTAACATTAAAATAATGTAGCTGCCTGCGGCAGTGATAGGATTAGGAAAACACCACCAACCTTCTAGAGATAGCTTTAGCTGAACACTGTGAAGAGGACGCACTACACTAACGTGTAAATAATGTAGCTGCCTGCGGTAGTGATAGGATATGGAAAACACCACCAACCTTCTACAGGTAGCTTTAGCTGAACACTGTGCAGAGGTTGCACTACACTAATGTGTAAATAATGTAGCTGCCTGCGGTAGTGATAGGATCAGGAAAACACCACCAACCTTCTACAGGTAGCTTTAGCTGAACACTGTGCAGAGGACGCACTACACCAATGTTAAAATAATGTAGCTGCCTGCGGTAGTGATAGGATCAGGAAAACACCACCAACCTTCTACAGGTAGCTTTAGCTGAACACTGTGAAAAGGACGCACCACACCAAGGTTAAAATAATGTAGCTGCCTGCGGTAGTGATAGGATCAGGAAAACACCACCAACCTTCTACAGGTAGCTTTAGCTGAACACTGTGAAGAGGACGCACTACACTAACATTAAAATAATGTAGCTGCCTGCGGCAGTGATAGGATTAGGAAAACACCACCAACCTTCTAGAGATAGCTTTAGCTGAACACTGTGAAGAGGACGCACTACACTAACGTGTAAATAATGTAGCTGCCTGCGGTAGTGATAGGATATGGAAAACACCACCAACCTTCTACAGGTAGCTTTAGCTGAACACTGTGCAGAGGTTGCACTACACTAATGTGTAAATAATGTAGCTGCCTGCGGTAGTGATAGAATCAGGAAAACACCACCAACCTTCTACAGGTAGCTTTAGCTGAACACTGTGAAGAGGACGCACTACACCAATGTTAAAATAATGTAGCTGCCTGCGGCAGTGATAGGATCAGGAAAACACCACCAACCTTCTACAGGTAGCTTTAGCTGAACACTGTGAAAAGGACGCACCACACCAAGGTTAAAATAATGTAGCTGCCTGCGGTAGTGATAGGATCAGGAAAACACCACCAACCTTCTACAGGTAGCTTTAGCTGAACACTGTGAAGAGGACGCACTACACTAACATTAAAATAATGTAGCTGCCTGCGGCAGTGATAGGATCAGGAAAACACCACCAACCTTCTACAGATAGCTTTAGCTGAACACTGTGAAGAGGACGCACTACACTAACGTGTAAATAATGTAGCTGCCTGTGGTAGTGATAGGATCAGGAAAACACCACCAACCTTCTACAGGTAGCTTTAGCTGAACACTGTGCAGAGGACGCACTACACTAATGTTAAAATAATGTAGCTGCCTGCGGTAGTGATAGGATCAGGAAAACACCACCAACCTTCTACAGGTAGCTTTAGCTGAACACTGTGAAGAGGACGCACTACACTAACGTGTAAATAATGTAGCTGCCTGCGGTAGTGATAGGATCTGGAAAACACCACCAACCTTCTACAGGTAGCTTTAGCTGAACACTGTGCAGAGGTTGCACTACACTAATGTGTAAATAATGTAGCTGCCTGCGGTAGTGATAGGATCAGGAAAACACCACCAACATTCTACAGATAGCTGCCTGCGGTAGTGATAGCATCAGTAAAAACACCACCAACCTTCTACAGGTAGCTTTAGCTGAACACTGTGCAGAGGTCGCACTACACTAACTTTTAGCCTTAGCTGAACACTGTTCAGAGGACGCACTACACTAACTTGTAGCTTTAGCTGAACACTGTGCAGAGGTCGCACTACACTAACTTGTAGCTTTAGCTGAACACTGTTCAGAGGATGCATTACACTAACTTGGAGCTTTAGATGAACACTGTGAGGAGGACGCATTACACTAACTTGTAACTTTAGCTGAACACTGTTCAGAGGACCCACTACACTAACTTGTAGCTTCAGCTGAACACTGTGCAGAGGTCACACTACACTAGCTTGTAGCTTTAGCTGAACACTGTGAGGAGGACGCACTACACTAAATTGTAGCTTTAGCTGAACACTGTGCAGAGGACGCACTACACCAACATTAAAATAATGTAGCTGCCTGCGGTAGTGATAGGATCAGGAAAACACCACCAACCTTCTACAGGTAGCTTTAGCTGAACACTGTGAAGAGGACGCACCACACCAACGTTAAAATAATGTAGCTGCCTGCGGTAGTGATAGGATCAGGAAAACACCACCAACCTTCTACAGGTAGCTTTAGCTGAACACTGTGAGGAGGACGCACCACACCAATGTTAAAATAATGTAGCTGCCTGCGGTAGTGATAGGATCAGGAAAACACCACCAACCTTCTACAGGTAGCTTTAGCTGAACACTGTGAAGAGGACGCACTACACTAACATTAAAATAATGTAGCTGCCTGCGGCAGTGATAGGATTAGGAAAACACCACCAACCTTCTACAGATAGCTTTAGCTGAACACTGTGAAGAGGACGCACTACACTAACGTGTAAATAATGTAACTGCCTGCGGTAGTGATAGGATCTGGAAAACGCCACCAACCTTCTACAGGTAGCTTTAGCTGAACACTGTGAAAAGGACGCACTACACTAATGTGTAAATAATGTAGCTGCCTGCGGTAGTGATAGGATCAGGAAAACACCACCAACCTTGTACAGGTAGCTTTAGCTGAACACTGTGCAGAGGACGCACTACACTAATGTTAAAATAATGTAGCTGCCTGCGGTAGTGATAGAATCAGGAAAACACCACCAACCTTCTACAGGTAGCTTTAGCTGAACACTGTGCAGAGGTTGCACTACACTAATGTGTAAATAATGTAGCTGCCTGCGGTAGTGATAGAATCAGGAAAACACCACCAACCTTCTACAGGTAGCTTTAACTGAACACTTGCAGAGGACGCACTACACTAATGTTAAAATAATGTAGCTGCCTGCGGTAGTGATAGAATCAGGAAAACACCACTAACCTTCTACAGGTAGCTTTAGCTGAACACTGTGAAGAGGACGCACTACACCAACGTTAAAATAATGTAGCTGCCTGCGGTAGTGATAGGATCAGGAAAACACCACCAACCTTCTACAGGTAGCTTTAGCTGAACACTGTGAAAAGGACGCACCACACCAAGGTTAAAATAATGTAGCTGCCTGCGGTAGTGATAGGATCAGGAAAACACCACCAACCTTCTACAGGTAGCTTTAGCTGAACACTGTGAAGAGGACGCACTACACTAACATTAAAATAATGTAGCTGCCTGCGGCAGTGATAGGATCAGGAAAACACCACCAACCTTCTACAGATAGCTTTAGCTGAACACTGTGAAGAGGACGCACTACACTAACGTGTAAATAATGTAGCTGCCTGCGGTAGTGATAGGATCTGGAAAACACCACCAACTTTCTACAGGTAGCTTTAGCTGAACACTGTGCAGAGGTTGCACTACACTAATGTGTAAATAATGTAGCTGCCTGCGGTAGTGATAGGATCAGGAAAACACCACCAAACTTCTACAGGTAGCTTTAGCTGAACACTGTGCAGAGGACGCACTACACTAATGTTAAAATAATGTAGCTGCCTGCGGTAGTGATAGGATCAGGAAAACACCACCAACCTTCTACAGGTAGCTTTAGCTGAACACTGTGAAGAGGACGCACTACACTAACGTGTAAATAATGTAGCTGCCCGCGGTAGTGATAGGATCTGGAAAACACCACCAACCTTCTACAGGTAGCTTTAGCTGAACACTGTGCAGAGGTTGCACTACACTAATGTGTAAATAATGTAGCTGCCTGCGGTAGTGATAGGATCAGGAAAACACCACCAACATTCTACAGATAGCTGCTTGCGGTAGTGATAGGATCAGGAAAACACCACCAACCTTCTACAGGTAGCTTTAGCTGAACACTGTGCAGAGGACGCACTACACTAATGTTAAAATAATGTAGCTGCCTGCGGTAGTGATAGAATCAGGAAAACACTACCAACCTTCTACAGGTAGCTTTAGCTGAACACTGTGAAGAGGACGCACTACACCAACGTTAAAATAATGTAGCTGCCTGCGGTAGTGATAGGATCAGGAAAACACCACCAACCTTCTACAGGTAGCTTTAGCTGAACACTGTGAAAAGGACGCACCACACCAACGTTAAAATAATGTAGCTGCCTGCGGTAGTAATAGGATCAGGAAAACACCACCAACCTTCTACAGGTAGCTTTAGCTGAACACTGTGAAGAGGACGCACTACACTAACATTAAAATAATGTAGCTGCCTGCGGCAGTGATAGGATCAGGAAAACACCACCAACCTTCTAGAGATAGCTTTAGCTGAACACTGTGAAGAGGACGCACTACACTAACGTGTAAATAATGTAGCTGCCTGCGGTAGTGATAGGATCTGGAAAACACCACCAACCTTCTACAGGTAGCTTTAGCTGAACACTGTGCAGAGGTTGCACTACACTAATGTGTAAATAATGTAGCTGCCTGCGGTAGTGATAGGATCAGGAAAACACCACCAACCTTCTACAGGTAGCTTTAGCTGAACACTGTGCAGAGGACGCACTACACTAATGTTAAAATAATGTAGCTGCCTGCGGTAGTGATAGGATCAGGAAAACACCACCAACCTTCTACAGGTAGCTTTAGCTGAACACTGTGAAGAGGACGCATTACACTAACGTGTAAATAATGTAGCTGCCTGCGGTAGTGATAGGATCTGGAAAACACCACCAACCTTCTACAGGTAGCTTTAGCTGAACACTGTGCAGAGGTTGCACTACACTAATGTGTAAATAATGTAGCTGCCTGCGGTAGTGATAGGATCAGGAAAACACCACCAACATTCTACAGATAGCTGCCTGCGGTAGTGATAGGATCAGGAAAACACCACCAACCTTCTACAGGTAGCTTTAGCTGAACACTGTGCAGAGGTCGCACTACACTAACGTGTAAATAATGTAGCTGCCTGCGGTAGTGATAGGATCTGGAAAACACCACCAACTTTCTACAGGTAGCTTTAGCTGAACACTGTGCAGAGGTTGCACTACACTAATGTGTAAATAATGTAGCTGCCTGCGGTAGTGATAGGATCAGGAAAACACCACCAAACTTCTACAGGTAGCTTTAGCTGAACACTGTGCAGAGGACGCACTACACTAATGTTAAAATAATGTAGCTGCCTGCGGTAGTGATAGGATCAGGAAAACACCACCAACCTTCTACAGGTAGCTTTAGCTGAACACTGTGAAGAGGACGCACTACACTAACGTGTAAATAATGTAGCTGCCCGCGGTAGTGATAGGATCTGGAAAACACCACCAACCTTCTACAGGTAGCTTTAGCTGAACACTGTGCAGAGGTTGCACTACACTAATGTGTAAATAATGTAGCTGCCTGCGGTAGTGATAGGATCAGGAAAACACCACCAACATTCTACAGATAGCTGCCTGCGGTAGTGATAGGATCAGGAAAACACCACCAACCTTCTACAGGTAGCTTTAGCTGAACACTGTGCAGAGGACGCACTACACTAATGTTAAAATAATGTAGCTGCCTGCGGTAGTGATAGAATCAGGAAAACACCACCAACCTTCTACAGGTAGCTTTAGCTGAACACTGTGAAGAGGACGCACTACACCAACGTTAAAATAATGTAGCTGCCTGCGGTAGTGATAGGATCAGGAAAACACCACCAACCTTCTACAGGTAGCTTTAGCTGAACACTGTGAAAAGGACGCACCACACCAACGTTAAAATAATGTAGCTGCCTGCGGTAGTAATAGGATCAGGAAAACACCACCAACCTTCTACAGGTAGCTTTAGCTGAACACTGTGAAGAGGACGCACTACACTAACATTAAAATAATGTAGCTGCCTGCGGCAGTGATAGGATCAGGAAAACACCACCAACCTTCTAGAGATAGCTTTAGCTGAACACTGTGAAGAGGACGCACTACACTAACGTGTAAATAATGTAGCTGCCTGCGGTAGTGATAGGATCTGGAAAACACCACCAACCTTCTACAGGTAGCTTTAGCTGAACACTGTGCAGAGGTTGCACTACACTAATGTGTAAATAATGTAGCTGCCTGCGGTAGTGATAGGATCAGGAAAACACCACCAACCTTCTACAGGTAGCTTTAGCTGAACACTGTGCAGAGGACGCACTACACTAATGTTAAAATAATGTAGCTGCCTGCGGTAGTGATAGGATCAGGAAAACACCACCAACCTTCTACAGGTAGCTTTAGCTGAACACTGTGAAGAGGACGCATTACACTAACGTGTAAATAATGTAGCTGCCTGCGGTAGTGATAGGATCTGGAAAACACCACCAACCTTCTACAGGTAGCTTTAGCTGAACACTGTGCAGAGGTTGCACTACACTAATGTGTAAATAATGTAGCTGCCTGCGGTAGTGATAGGATCAGGAAAACACCACCAACATTCTACAGATAGCTGCCTGCGGTAGTGATAGGATCAGGAAAACACCACCAACCTTCTACAGGTAGCTTTAGCTGAACACTGTGCAGAGGTCGCACTACACTAACTTGTAGCTTTAGCTGAACACTGTTCAGAGGACGCACTACACTAACTTGTAGCTTTAGCTGAACACTGTGCAGAGGTCGCACTACACTAACTTGTAGCTTTAGCTGAACACTGTTCAAAGGATGCATTACACTAACTTGTAGCTTTAGATGAACACTGTGAGGAGGACGCATTACACTAACTTGTAACTTTAGCTGAACACTGTTCAGAGGACGCACTAACTACACTAACTTGTAGCTTTAGTTGAACACTGTCCAGAGGACGCACTACACTAACTTGTAGCTTTAACTGAACACTGTGCACTACACTAACATGTAGCTTTAGCTGAACACTGTTCAGAGGATGCACTACACTAACTTGTAGCTTTAGCTGAACACTGTGCAGAGGTCGCACTACACTAACTTGTAGCTTTAGCTGAACACTGGGACGAGGACGCACTACACTAACTTGTAGCTTTAGCTGAACACTGTGAGGAGGACGCACTGCACTAACTTGTAGCTTTAGCTGAACACTGTGCACTACACTAACTTGTAGCTTTAGCTGAACACTGTGCAGAGGTCGCACTACACTAACTTGAAGCTTTAGCTGATATATATACACACACAACACCTGGGATGCATATACATACACAATACACTGTAAGTGCAGCTAACTGACTGACTGTCCTGCCTAATCTATCTAACTTAAATCAAATGACACTATCTCTCTGTCTCTGTCTCTCAACGCCAGAACACACTACACAGGGCCGCCGTGAAGGCGGCTTTATATAGTGTGGGGCATGTACTAAACCCCCTGAGCCATAATTGGCCAAAGCCACCCTGGCTTTGGCCAATTACAGCTCTCTCTACAGATGGTGCTGTGATTGGCCAAGCATGTGGGTCATAGTGCATGCTTGGCCAATCATCAGCCAGCAATGCACTGCGATGCCGCAGTGAATTATGGGCCGTGACACGCCACACGAATTTGGCGCGAACGGCCCATATCGTTCGCAATCTGGCGAACGGATGAACAGACGATGTTCGAGTCGAACATGGGTTCGACTCGAACGCGAAGCTCATCCCTACAGATGGACTTTTGCAGCATAGGTACCACATGCATTACATTTACTTCTCTATGTACTGTATGCTTTTTTTTTTTTTTTTTACTAAAACACCAATTGGTTGTCAGTACTGTACTGAATATGACATTGCATATGTTTCTGCTTGTGTCAGTACAGTAGTAAACGTTTCTCTGAAAATATGTTTCCTGATGCATCCCCATGGCAGCACACACTGGGTTGTGACTCCGCCCCCACAACCTGACAGGATTAGTTAGCTATAAATTTGAAGGAGAGGCACCCCACTTCATTCTCTTTTTTTTCCTCATCTGACAAGATTGGAAAGACAAGACTTTGCACCCTTACCGTATTCGCCCCACCAGGTTAGCTTCTTCTGGCTGGAAGTCCTGTTCAGCCTCTAAAGGAGTCTTTATGGAGAGAGCCCAACTCTGGTGGTCTCAGAGGCAAGGATTTCTGGCACATGCAAGCTTTAAAGAAGCTTAAAAAATTGCAGTGGCTTCCTACGTGTCTCCACTCCTGTAAGTGTGTAATTTCCTTTCATTTTTGTGTGTTTTAAAGTTCTGCTGGGCTCTGTAGTTCCACAGGCAAGGGGAATCTCCAAGATGGCTGCAGTGTCCTCATCAGCTCTCTGCTCAGGTGCTGGGGGAAGTGAGGTCATACTACTGGAACTTTTGACCTTCTCCAAGATGGCGCCCGGGACTACACAGCACTACTGCACATGTGCGGTGATGTCATTTTTGGCGTGACGAAGGAGGGGAATTCAAAAAGCCTTGTAATCTTTCAGTTTTTGCTGATGGTTACAGGCATATTACAAAAGGATTTTTCTTGGCGATTTCCTGCTCTCAGTCTCCGGTAAGTCCACATCTCTTTTGCTTGTGTTAATAAGTGATCTTTTTATGTCTGTGACTACTTGTGCAATCCTATACTGTATGCTTTCTAGATACTGTCTTCTGGTGCACTGTTTTCATGGAAGCCACTGCCCAAGCAGACTATCCTCATCATATGAGGTAAGAGGTGCCAGTGTTCATAGTAGGTATGAAGGAGAGAAAAAAGAGTGCATATTCACTAATAATGCAATTTCTGGTAGCCCTTCCAGGTCTAAATCTACCAATTCCAAGCATCACGGATGCTCCAGTCATACTTTGAGTCATGGGAGATCTAGGAGAAGTCACTCAAGATCTTCATCTTGCCATCATCACTCTGGTCGCAGCCACTCTCATTATATTCGCTCACACCAGAGTCGCTCATATAGAAGGTCACCTTCTCCCCATCAAGAAAGGAGCTATCACACCCGCCCTGCAGAAAACACTTGCTGGGTGTGCGGAGCTCCAGCTTTGCCAGACAAATTGGCCTGCCAGGCATGCTTCAATAAAGCAACCAGAGAAAAGGAATCTGATGTAAGAGAGGTGACTGACTTCATCAGAGAGTCTGTACGGGAGACTATCTTGGAGACATCACTTCCTGAACAAGACAAGGCCGGCCCGAGCACATCTTCCGTAGCTCAGAATCTGCCCATAAATTTCAGATTCCGACAATGTTAATGCGGAGACCGCTACTGGATTTGACTTTACTCTAGTGGAGACCTTCATAAAGTTAGTGAAGGAAGCCATAGGATGGGAGGAGGCGAAAGAGACCCCTCGCAAGGTACTTCCCTAATCTATAGAGGGGACCAGGTCCTTACCCTTTATTGAGGAACTAGAAGATATCATCAAGGATGAGTGGGAGAGAATGGACAAGAGAGCTAATCTGAATAATAGATTTTCTAAACTGTATCCTTTGAAAGAACAAAAGGTGAATTCGCTATCCCAACCACCGGTGGTCGATGCTTCCTTGATACGACTTGCAAGACACGTTACCTTACCCATAGAGGATGCAGTAAATTTCCGGGACATGTTGGATTGAAAAATTGATCAAGACATGAAAAAAGCATATTGCACAGCAGATGGCGCATGTAAACCTGCGATGGCATCAGTTGCAGTAGGAAAAGCAGTTTCTGGTTGGTCTGCCAATATAGAGAAATCTGTTCATGAGGGGGCTGACCAGGAGAAGATAATTGGTTCTCTTCAAGAATTGAAACTGGCAGGTGATTTTGTGGCAGAAGCTGCAGTGGATGTAATTCATTCCTCTGCCAGGGCTATGCTGGCATCAGTTACGGCCAGAAGAGCTCAAGCCATGGATGGTGGATGCTGCATCAAAGTCTAACTGGTGCAAGATTCCTTATGATGGACTTAACCTCTTTGGATCAAAGTTGGATTCGGCAATCTCCAAAGTAACAGGTGGAAAGTCGGGCCTGATTCCCTCTGACTGGCGTCCCAAACCACAGAAGGGTCCTACCTTGAAACGCAATCTCCTGGAGAGATACAGGGAGGCGAAGACATACAGACCAGGTAGAGAATTCAAAAGGAATTGGAAGAATCCACAATCATCCTTTTTGAGACTTCAGAAGTCTAAAACCACCTCGTCAGGGGAAAACCAGAAGTCTTTTTGAGGGTGCGCCCGTCCTACCTGGGAGAGTGGGAGCCAGACTCAAAAAATTTGAGCAGGTATGG
Organism: Aquarana catesbeiana; assembly: GCF_042186555.1. NCBI lineage: Eukaryota > Metazoa > Chordata > Amphibia > Anura > Ranidae > Aquarana > Aquarana catesbeiana. The sequence goes on along the minus strand of NC_133324.1, from coordinate 293,901,187 downwards.
ACGGAACACATAAAGGACGCGTGGACACTGTCCACAGTAAACTATGGTCACAGATGAAAGTTTATAGAAGAAACGCCAAAAAAACATTTTCAGTCAACCAGACTGCCATCTCCAATCAAGAGGAGATTACTGCTCAATTATGTGGCGGAGCTAGTAATGAAGGGGGCAATATTGGAAGTTCCAATTTCCCAAAGCAGAAAGGGGTATTACTCCCCTATATTCCTGGTAAGGAAAAAGACAGGTGACTTACGGCCTGTTATGGACCTAAAGGGACTCAAAAGAAGCATTCAAATAGAAGCTTTCAAAATGGAGAGCCTCCAATCAATTTTGTTAGCTGTAAACTTAGGAGATTGGATGCTTTCCGTAGAGTTATGGGATGCTTATCTTCACATGCCCATACACCCGCTTTTCAAAAGTATCTGCGATTCTGGGTCAACCATCATCATTTCCATTTTCAGTGTCTGCCGTTCGGTATCTCCTCCACTCCCAGGACATTTGCCAAGACTCTTCTTCCTGTGACCGCGTTCCTAAGAGAGAAAGGCCTGTGGCCCCATCATTATTTAGACAATATCCTGCTCTTAGCGGGCAGCCAGGAAACACTGATTTTTCATCGAGATATACTGATCAACACGCTTCAAAGTTTCAGGTGGTTGATCAATTGGAAGAAGAGCAGTCTTCAGCCCACTCAAAATATGACTTTCTTAGGGGCGGAACTCGACACGTTATTAAACAGAGGCAGTCCAGCTCAGGAAAAGATTGGGCCCTTATTACAGAAGATAAGGAGGCTAATGGCGGCAAGATATCTTCCAGCAAGAATCTGCCACTCTACCGATGATCCAATGAGCACAAAGGCATATGAGGACATTGCAGTACTCATTCCTTACCCAGTGGAGGGGAACATCAATGCCCCAGTCGATCACCATTCATCGAACCATGAAGCAGTCAATTTGGTGATGGATGCATACAGACAATCTAAGGAGACACAGACCGATGGTCCACCCAGAACCCGAGGTGATCAACTCGGATGCCAGCCAGTCAGGTTAGGGAGCCCATTATCGGAACCAGGCAGCTCAAGGACAATGGCAATTCCAAGCAAGGGATCTGGTATCGAATGTCCTAGAGCTCAGAGCAGCCTTCCAGGCTCTCCTAGCTTTTGGCCCATCCTTGAAGGGGAAGAGTGTTCTAGTCCAGATGGACAACAGGGTGGCAGTAACGTATATACAGAGACAAGGAGGTACCAGAAGCAGTACATTGTTGGAGGAAGTCTGTCCCATCCTAGAATGGGCTCAGATATTTCTATTAGATCTGCGAGCAGTATATGTCCCAGCAGCTCAGAACCTGCTAGCCGACTGTTTGAGCAGGGAGTTCTTATCAAACAACGAATGGTCCCTGAAGTCTTCAATCTCCTGACCCAAACTTGGGGAAATTCCGGAAATCGATCTGGCAGCAACACCCTCAAAAACAAAGTGTCAGAGGTTCCTTTCAAGAGCGGCATACCCATCTGCGGAGGGAGTTGACTGCCTTCTCCATCAGTGGAACTTCCAATTGGGGTACATATTTCCACCAACGCCTTTGATTGCGAGGTTCATATCGAAGCTCAGGAGATCTTCAGCATCAGTGATAGCGATCATTCCTTTTTGGCCCAGGAGGCCTTGGTTTATGACTCTGCTACAGCCCAGTCTGGGGGACCCAATACCTCTTCCATTATCTCAGGATCCTCTTCACCAAGGTCAGTTCCTCCATCCAGCCCCGGAGAAGCTCCATCTGATGGCCTGAGTGTTGAGAGGATTAGGTTCTTAGAGCAAGGTTGCTCACAGGAGGTCGTTTCAACATTACTCCAGTCTAGGAAATACACAACTAATGTCACTTATGACAGAATATGGGACAAGTTCATGTCTATGGCCCAGCAGAATGGTTGGGACCCTTTATCTCCGGAAGTGCCGCAAGTTTGAGTACACTCAAAGTACAGGTTTCAGCTCTTTCAGCTAAGACGGATGTCAAGTGGGCTAATCACCCTCTTCTTATACAATTTATAAGAGCGTGTGTCAAGATCAGGCCTCCAAGAAAACCGACTTTCCCAACATGGGTTTTATCGATAGTCCTGAAAACCCTATCAGAGTCTCCTTTCCATCCAGCTGATTCAATCACACTATGGAACTTAACTTTAAAACTAACATTTCTTATAGCTATCACTTCTGCTAAAAGGGTTTCGGAAATACAGGTGTAAATGATTTTAGAGCCATACATGGTCTTTTACCCAGACAGGGTGGTACTGAAACCCTCAGACCAATTCACTCCAAAGGTGCCATCATCCTTCCATTACAATCAAGAAATCAATCTTCCATCATTTACAGATAATCAAGGTCAACCACACGCTTTGGATGTTAAGACTACTATTAGAAATTATCTATCAGCTACAGTCTCTTTCAGGAAGACCGAAAGTCTATTAGTGATTCCCCATGGGGGGAGAAGTGGCCAGATGGCATCATCCTGCACCATCACATCTTGGTTGATCAAGACAATCAAGAAAGCTTATGACATTCAGAATCTGCTGGTACCCGGAGGCATCAGGGTTCATTCAACAAGGGCAGTGGCAGCTTCCTGGGCAGCGTATTGCAGAGTGTCTCCCGAAACTATTTGCAGGGCAGCTACCTGGTCCTCCAGGCATACTTTCATGTCACACTATAGAGTGTATTTAGCTTAGTTATCAATGGTAGATTTTGGAAGAGCCGTTGTTCGAGCCAATTCTTCAGCTATATAATAAACACTACTACTTTATTTTGCACCCACCCAACTGGCGAGTTACTTCCCAGTGTGTGCTGCCATGATGCGTCAGAAAAACTGAAAATTGTATACTCACCTTTCCGTAATTTTCCTTTCCTGAGGTATCCCCATGGCAGCACACAGCATCCCACCCCTTCTTTAGGATGATAGTTACAGAGAATGAAGTGGGGTGCCTCTCCTTCAAATTTAAAGCTAACCAATCCTGTCAGGTTGTGGGGGCGGAGTTACAACCCAGTGTGTGCTGCCATGGGGATGCTTCAGGAAAGGAAAATTATGGAAAGGTGAGTATACAATTTTCCGTTTTTTGGTTGTGTAAGTATGATACTGTGTTGGCAGACATTTTCAGGTGCAATGAATCTATTGTGCTAGAAATGCCAAACAGATATACTGAAATGCAAGACCAGTAGGGAGGTGAGGATCAACACAGGGGATCACAGAAGTAACTTCAAGACAGACAATTTTTCATTTTCAGCTTGCAAACATTTTTGAACAGCAGGGAACCATTGCTTGTAATTACACTTGCTTATTATAGATGAATTATAGAGGAATTAAGCCCCCTAAAAAGCAAGGCGATCTAGATTGATTACTTTTACAATGTTATTTATTCTTAATATACAAACTAGAAACTAAAGGTATAAATGATGACAAAGACTTGTCAGTCTTTATGTAAATATCCATGCATTTAAATGGATACATTTTTTGGGATATGTGCCATTGGCCAGTTTTTATATAAATATTTGTGCTCTTACCGATCTTCCTCAAGAATGAGGTGTTTTGTGTATTAATCTTTATGTAATCCTTTCCAAACATATACAGTTTTCTACCCCTTTCTGTCCTATAGCCTAGACTGCTTTGCGAAAGCATTCAGCCTCTTGAGCTTTAACACATTTTATACTGTTATTTACCTCTGTGATGCCTTGTGGACCAATTAAAGTGAGCCAAAAAGCATGGAAAAAGCAGAACTTTTGTGCATACTTACCTATTTTAGGCTTACCGTCACACTCACTACAACAGTACAGCTTAGTTATGAATTAAATAAATGTTATTTAGAAGTGACTGAAATACAGCAGAGAAAAATTGCATACTTCTATGTTGCACAGCTCTTGGTGCTTAAAAACTGATCCTAGCTGGTTAAAAGGGAAGTAAAGTCACATTTTTGAAAAGTGCTGAGAGGTAGACCTACTTTTTATGACAGAAGAGATGGTCTATGTCTCTTCTATCATGGATATTTCTGCTTTCATGTTGGCAATTTTTTTTTTTAGTGTACACTGAGCTGCACGTGAACAGCTCAGTATATAGTCTCGTAAAAATTTTCTTCATTGAGAGAATGAATTTCTGTGTGGACAGTATGTGTGGGAGTTAGGTTGCTAGGCGGGCTAATTAGGTGGCCAAAGACCTAAAAGGAGACTGGGAGAATGTTGAAGCACCAACTATAGAGGGGAGTCATGACATTACAGTGTTGGAGGGGAACACTTTGGTAGGTAAGTCTTCCATAATGGGCTAATAAGCTCCTGAGGGTCTCGCATTTTTTTTGGTTGGTGATGTACTACCACTTAATGTAACCAGTGTACTACCCACAGAAATAAAATTATTTTACTTTAGACTTTTTAAATTTTAGTTCTTTTGGCTATCATGCCAATACATAGTTTGTTAATTGAACAGCCTCCTTTCTCTTTCCTTTTAAATAAGAAATAACCTAAATTAATTTCACATCCCAATACCTTGCAGTTCCAGAAAAGATACATCATCAAAAACTAGTGATGGGCAAATCTGCCAAGGTTCAATTTGCTAAGGGGTTGGTGAATTTTGTTTGGAATTTGGAAAAACCCGAACTTATGCACTTATGTACACACGGGCTGACTTTTCGACCAGACTGGTCTGACGGGACGAATCCGTCGGACAATCCGACCGTGTGTGGGCTTCATCGGACCTGCAGCGGACTTTTTCGGTCGAAAATCAGATGGACTTTAGATTTGGAACATGTTTCAAATCTTTCCGACGGACTCGAGTCCGGTCGAAAAATCCGCTCGTCTGTATGCTAGTCCGACGGACGAAAACCGACGCTAGGGCAGCTATTGGCTACTGGCTATCAACTTCCTTATTTTAGTCCGGTCGTACATCATCACGTACGAATCCATCGGACTTTGGTGTGATCGTGTGTAGGCAAGTCCATTCGTTCGAAAGTCCGTCGGAAGTCTGTCAAAAGTCTGTCAAAAGTCCGTCGGAAAGACCGTCGGAATTTGATGCCGAATAGTCCGCCCGTGTGTACACGGCATTAGAGATGGTTTTCACTGATACTCTGTGGGATGAACACTGTTATGAACTTCTGTATATTTGAGGGCTAAAAAAAAAAAAAACAAGGTAAGCAGAGTACTACCCTGGGCCACATGCACCAGTTAAAGTGGGAGTCCGGCGACCAATCTTTTTTTTTTTTTTTTTTTTTTTAGGTCATTGAGACACTTTGCTGATCCCAAAATAATACTCACAGTTTGGGTGTAATATTTCCGCCTCTGTCTGTTTTCGTACTGAAGAATAACTTAAAAAATGTGATGCTGGCTGTTTCCATCTTGCTTGTGGGCATGTGAAGCCCACAAGCATTGATTTCCTGGATGCGGTGAATGCTGTTCATTCACAGCTTGTTCACAAGCATGATCATTGTTCCCGCACTGAATCTTGGGAAGCCTGACACTAAGCTCCCAGGAGACAGTGCGGCGCCGGGGAAAGGCAATAAACACGCCTACTCCGATGGGAGGAGAGACAGGAAGTGCCACAATAAAGTACAATATAAAGGTAATTACAGCGATAAAAAAAAATTTCATGCGGCATTTGAACATCTATGCAATTAACTGAAGAGGGTAAGATTAAGTTAAAAATTTGAGTGGAACCCCGCTTTAAAAGCAAACAGTGCCATACAACAAACATTAAAAATATAAAAATCCTCTCAGCCTATTGTCAAATGACAGCTGGGCAAAACATTCATCGTTCCAGGTGGATGTCATTGAACATCCTCCCAGAACGTGCATCGTGCTCGCCCCACGGCCATGTTGTGGTACAATCTGATCTGTCACCGTCTGTGTTCACCGGACACAGCTGATGGCTGATCACTGTACTGGCCCACTGCCAGTACCATGTGATCGCTGTAACTAATCACAGCAAATCTCATTACAATTGTACACAATGGATGGCTTCTTTTCATGCCATCCACTGAGTACAATTGTGTTGCTAGCTGTAATTGGTCACAGCAATCATGTGGTACAGATAGGACCGATCACAGGCCTCAAGAAATAGAAACAATACCATTTTCACAGATAATGACCACCATATTTGGCCATCAAATAGATTTTTCTTTTTAAATTAGCTTGGCTTACATGCAGCAGCATACAGCAGATCGCTTTAGCAACAATACATGCACAGTCTGGGGTTTTACTACAGGAACCCTGAACATAAAAAAGGCTATATCAACCTAAAAATGTAAAATAAAAAGCACAAATGAAAGGAAAACAACAAAATACCATCCTTACGTAAAAGTCCACTATTTTTAAAGGAAATAAGATTAACGCAAAATGTTCCTAAAAATAAACTAAAAACCCTCACAACGCCATATGTTAAATTAAATGAAAATCCAAGAATAACACCTTCTGAAACTTATGCCGCGTACATACGAGCGGAATTTGCGTCGGGAAAATCTTGGATAGTTTTTCTGACGGAATTGCGCTCAAGCTTGCCTTGTATACACACGACCACACAAAGTTCGCTGAACTTTCAACCATCAAGAACATATACACATACAACACTACGACGAGCTGAGAAAATGAAGTTCAATGCTTCCGAGCGTGCGTCGAATTGTTTCCGAGTATACGTAGGAATTTTGCGCGTCGGAATTGGTACAGACGATCGGAATATCAGATTGGATCTTTTTCCGACCGAAAAATTGAGAACATGCTCACAATCTTTTGCTGGCTGGAATTCCCGCCAGCAAAAGTCAGATGGAGCATACAAACGGTTGCATTTTCCGACCAAAAGCTCTCATCGGTCTTTGGCTGGCTGAATTTCCGCTTGTGTGTACGGGGCATAAGGCAATTTTTTTCCTCCAACAGCCTGCAACAAATAAATAAATATAAAAAATAAAATATTTGCTTTGGATGGGACAGCAGCTAATCAAGACCAAAAAAAAAAGGGAAGTAAAGAGCTAGGAATCCAAAATAAAGTACAATTTCCTAACTGTATAGACTTTATATTATGATGACTCAGCTCTGTCTAAACTGCCAAAAGCATGCTGAGTGGTACATTAATGGTCTTACAGATCAAAAGTGTCTGTATCTGAACAGAAGTATGTATTCAGACTGTAAGATCAAATTGGCATCTTGTCCCACCTCTTTGTCTACCAAGTGTTATAGATGGTATGCCTTTGTCTTGGATGTTAGCACAAGAAATGTGAAGCAGAATGCACTACTTCAGGTACAATACTATTTTCTTATTTTCTTTATAGATAAAACTGTAGTTGTACAGCCCAGCATCAAGAGCTTGCAGAAAAAAAGGATAAAAATGCTTGTTGACTGAGGTAAACCGTTTACCTCCTCCTTACACTAGCGGCCAGAAAAAAAAATACTAAAATACTAAATCCAAGTTTTTAACATTGTTATCCAGTGCTCATTTCCCTGTTCTGGGCATAGACTCATAATTGCCTTATGAAAAACACAGCCCATGGCAGGACTCGTGGCAGGACTCATACCTTGATCGTTTTTTGTGGTTTCCATGCATATTCACAGATGTAGAAAACTGACCACTTTTGTTTTCTTATGAATTTAGAGGTTTAAAAGTATAATGCACTAAAGGGGGTTAACAAAATTTAACTGTAAATGTTCACAATTGTAGACTAACCAGCATAATTAGTGTAGTGGAATCTGTCTGTTTTGTGAGATATTATTGGCAGATGGACTGTTAAGCTGGGATCATAATGCAGAAGTGTAGTACTGTATTTTAGGGCATTTAAACATTGTTCTGCTGTTGCATCATTTTATGACAGGAGGATAATAACTTGAACATTGTTCTCTGTCTTTGCTCAGTGATCTGGAACATGTTGTCATTGTATGAATAAGATGTCTTTGTCCGGCTATTGATTATTCCCGAATATTATTTTTACTTGCTTCTAAACAGATACTTTTTTATAGTATGAAATACTATTTCCTTTGTGCTATGGTTTTTTTTTTTTTTTTTTTTTACAGCTGTTACAAAGAAGATTGGTCATGTGGATGTAATGAAGTAGTTGGAATAAATAATTGTAAGAAGGTATTTGTTCTGCCATTTATATTCCAGACGATACTAAGCTAAGCAGGGCAATAACTTCTCCGCAGGATGTGGAAATCTTGCAAAAAGACCTGAACAAATTAATGGGGTGGGCGACTACATGGCAAATGAGGTTCAATGTAGAAAAATGTAAAATAATGCATTTGGGTGGCAAAAATATGAATGCAATCTATACACTGGGGGGAGAACCTCTGGGGGAATCTAGGATGGAAAAGGACCTGGGGGTCCTAGTGGATAATAGGCTCAGCAATGACATGCAATGCCAAGCTGCTGCTAATAAAGCAAACAGAATATTGGCATGCATTAAAAGGGGGATCAACTGCAGAGAAAAAAAAGATAATTCTCCCGCTCTACAAGACTATGGTCCGCCCGCACCTGGAGTATGCTGTCCAGTTCTGGGCACCAGTCCTCAGGAGGGACGTACTGGAAATGGAGCGAGTACAAAGAAGGGCAATAAAGCTAATAAAGGGTCTGGAGGATCTTAGTTATGAGGAAAGGTTGCGAGCACTGAACTTATTCTCTCTGGAGAAGAGACGCTTGAGAGGGGATATGATTTCAATTTACAAATACTGTACTGGTGACCCCACAATAGGGATAAAACTTTTTCGCAGAAGAGAGTTTAATAAGACTCTTGGCCACTCATTACAATTAGAAGAAAAGAGGTTTAACCTTAAACTACGTAGAGGGTTCTTTACTGTAAGAGCGGCAAGGATGTGGAATTCCTTTCCACAGGCGGTGGTCTCAGCGGGGAGCATTGATAGCTTCAAGAAACTATTAGATAATCACCTGAATGACCGCAATATACAGGGATATGTAATGTAATACTGACACATAATCACACACATAGGTTGGACTTGATGGACTTGTGTCTTTTTTCAACCTCACCTACTATGTATATGTAACTATGTACTATGTATATGTAGAATATGTCCCATAGTTAAAGAGGTAGAACAAAACCTTTAAAAGTAGTATAAACCCCCCAAAAATGTAAGCACCCCTGTCAGTGGTAAATGCTTTGTTTTAACACTCAAAAACAGGCGTAGGCAATGAAAAACAATAGACTTGTTGGCATAATCAACAGGTGAAAACAAAGGAAAGAAAAAAAATGAATGCAGCCATTACATCTAAGAAATGATAATGCTTGTGTTTGGGATTATTACTATTTCAATCAAATCCTTTAAGCCTTTCTATAGTCCTCTCTTAATAATTGCTACTCCTGCTACTCTCTTAATAATGTACACTAGGCTTTGTCAAATACTGTAATAATAACATTTAGACAGAATAAAGGTGAATACAGCACCTGGAGCAGATGGTATACAGCCCACAGATTATAAAAGAATTGAGCTCTGTCATTTCAAAGACATTGTTTCTAATTTTAAGGAACTCTTTAATGACTGGAATAGTACCATTGGATTGACATAAGGCCAATGTGGTGCCTAAATTTAAAAAAGGATCTAAGTCTTTACCAAGGGAAGATACTGGAGAGTTTAACCCCTTGGCCCCATTCATACGCAAATATTTACGTGAGGCCACATTTTTGCATATCTGTCTTTGTGCTGAGAGCAGGCCCAGGTCTCACAGAGAGCTCCAGGCCCCGTACCAAAGATCAGGACCCAGAACTCCCTATTCTGGATCACCTGATCGCTGTGATAACCTCTGATTTGCTATCATAGTGTCAGGACCTGTGTTATTGCTTGGGTCACCTGCTGGTGGCACTGTTGTTTTTAGCATCAAAGGGTTTAGTTCTGGTGGCCACCAGCGGGTATCTCCCAGCAGATGTACATACTGATAATCAAGCTACACCTGATGTGGAACTGCTGGGAGTATATAAACCGCCCTTCACTGAGGCTCAGGGCTTCAGTATTCCCCCTGCAAGTCTTGTCCCTGCTTTAGCCTGAACTGTTTTTTTTTCTATAAAAATAACCAACATGTTATACTTACCTGCTCTGTGCAGTGGTTTTGTATAGGGCAGCCCAGATCCTCCTCTTCTCGCGTTCCTCTTCAGTGCTCCTGGCCCCTCCTTCCTGTTGAGTGCCCCCACAGCAAACAGCTTGCTATGGGGTCAGCCGAGCAATGGTTCGGCCCCACCCCCTCTCTCTCCTCATTGGCTAACTGACTTTGACTGACAGCAGTGGGAGCCAAGGGAGCCCCTGCTTGTCTCGGCCAATCAGGAGACACTCGTGGACATCGCTGGATTGAGAGGGGGTTTAGGTAAGTATTAGGGGGGCTGAGGGAGGCTGCTGCACACATGCATAGAATGCATTAAGATAAAAAACCCTCCAACTTTAGAACCACTTTAAGATCTGTTTTACCCTTAGGAATAAAGGGGTTAATAAAAGACCACATAGATGAGTTCTTGCTGGAAAAAATATTTTAAGCAACATGCAGCATGGTCTCATGAAAGACAGAAGTTGTCAGACAAATCTGATTTCTGGGGGCGTGTCCGGACGAGCTACAGGGAAGACGTGCAAGAGCTGAGCTCCGCTTAAGGGATATTAATCCACGGCCATCCTAGCTGGTTTTCGATCTCCAGAGCTCCATCCTTCCCTCTACCACACCGACCCCCCTCCTGCTACTGCTGCCGAGGTGAATTAGCAGTTTTCGCTGAACTTTGCGGTCCCGGGCCTTCGGCCAGTCTTAGGCCTGGTGCGCCTGCCGCCATATTGGGCCTTACAAACACCGGACTTAAGCTGCCTTCCTCCCCCTTGCATCGGTGAAACAGCGGAGCCCTCACCTCTACTCCATAATCGGGACGCCATCGGTGATTTCGCTAGCTCCTCTGAGTGCTGTGGTGACGCTGGCTGCTCCCCTCTCCTGCCTCAGGCTTCTCTTCGGTGGGAGCCATCTTACGGCCTGCTGCTCCGGTTTCGCCTAGTAAGGACACAGTGAGTACGGTGACATCCCTATCCTCTTCCCTCACTGAGTGTCCCTGGCAGTGCCAATACTCTGCAGCCCCACTAAGTTACTGAATTTAGACATATAAAGCGCCGTTCCGGACCTCCGAGAGGCAGCACACGCCAGGCCGGACACTAATCTCAGGAAAGTCCGCGGCTTCGGCCTACCCCTGGAAGTCGGCGGCCATCTTGGTGCTCCACAGTGCTCTCCCTGTCCTCAGCCTACTCTACTGTCTTACTCACCAACGTTTTTTTTTTTTTTTTTAGAGGTTTACAAGCAGGCTCCTCTGTACAGTGTTGATGCAAGCAACCACCTAAAAATCTAACCCGTCTTTGGGGACCGTCGGCCATATTGATACACCAAGTGTTGCTACTGCCTCTCTGCCTCTACCCAAGGTACAACAAAATTTTTTTTTTTTTTTTTTACTCTTCGTTGTACCCGTTAAAGTGACCTTATATCAGTACCTGCATCTACACCTTTCCACATGATTGTGGCACCTTAATGCATGTCTGATCTTACACAGATGTAATTGAGGAGTACTCCCTGCAGCTAGCGGCCGTATAGGTCCAGTGATGCCCGCCAAAACATCTAAACATCGTGCCGCCTCAGGTAAACGTCCAGGCAAGAGGTCACTGTCAGTTCCAGTCTCTACAGGCTCCATCCAACAGTACTTGGCTAACGCACGTGACGAACAGGCCCGAACCTCGCGCACAAGTGCCTCTCCATCGTCTCACGCGGCCTCTGTGCGAGAAAGCTCTCCTGCCTCCTCATACTGCTCTGACCTTATGGACGATCCAGGATCCCCAGCCGGTCCCGAGATGACTACACTAATGAGCGGCCTTAAAAAAGAACTTGCAGGTATGTTTCGCAGTTTGGAGAAATCCATCAAAAAAGAAATAACTGCTGTTAGATCTGATATGTCACATATCCTGGTCAGAGTTGAGGAAACAGAACAACGGCAAGACACACATGCTGTAGCCATTAAAGAACTACAGGACACGGTTACTCAGCTGGCCTTTGCCCATCGAGCCTCTCTTTATAAGCTTGAAGACCTCGAGAACTGCAACCGTAGAAACAATATCCGTATCAGAGGTCTGCCGGAAGCCACTGGGGATAATGATTTAGAACCATCCATAAGAGGCATTTTTAATACCATCCTGGGTAGATCTGCCACTGAACCGCTGCGTTTCGACCGTGTACATCGGGCTCTAAGGCCTAGAAATGCTAATTCAGACCAACCTAGAGACGTCATCTGCCGCCTGCATTACTTTGAGGATAAAAACGCTATCATGTTGAAGATGAGGGGCCTACCTAACGTTGACTTTGACGGAGCAGTCATTACCATCTTGCCAGATCTTTCCAAGGATACGCTAGATCGTCGCAGAGCTCTGAAACCGCTACTTGACCAGCTACGCTCTGATGGGATCATATACAGATGGGGATTCCCAGCCTGCCTGATTGCCACGAAAAATGGTCGCTCCTACACATTAAGATTCCCGGAAGAACTTTCAACTTTTCTACGTGATCTTAACCTCCCACCAATAGAGCTCCCAGGCTGGCAAGACCCAATTCCTAAATTTCTGAGCCATCTGGACCCACCATGGAGAAAGACTCCCTCAAAGAAGCAATGTACCTCACTTCCAGGCTCTGCACAAAAGCATGGTTGAAAAGTGGCCTTTCCCCTTTTTTCTGGTTCCCTTTTTTTTTTTTTTCCTGCTCATCCATGTAGACCAACAATTAATCACAGGATGACACTCTGAGTAGTATTTTGGTCATAAGTTTTTTGTACTTTTACACATACATATATGGCCAAAACTGATGTACTATTGCATTGACCAATGTTTTTCTTTTGGTATTCTAATTTTTCCGTTATTTTTAAGTGTTTACTTTAATCTTTTGTTCTATAACTTAGGTACCAAGCTGGTCTACAGTTATATATTACTTTTTCAGGTTATGTGTTGTTTACAATGATCCTGGTCCGTTTATAAGTAATCTCTACATTACTAACTGGAACTTATTACAGTAAGTCCCTACAGTTGTAGGTTATATGTTTTTTTTTTATAGGCCGTGCGCTGTTGGTGCGTACTCCTCCCTCTACCCTACCTTAAACAAAGTAAACCCGCCCCCCCCTTTCCTTCTGGGATTGGAGACTGCGATTGGCCTTACAACTGTTCTATCCGATCCCTACCCAGGGGTTGAGATGGCCTCTCGTTTTCTCTTTCCCCAATGGGAACACTGCAGATTTCTGCGTGACGTTCAAATGTTTCCCACAAGATGCTTAAGTTACATATGTGTTTTCTATATATGCTTTTTTTTCCTCTTCTTTCTTCTGTCTCTCTTTCCAAAACTCTCTTTCTTCCCCCCCGCCCCCCTCCCCCCTTTCTGTTGGCACGCATGGATAGGATGGCTGAAGAACCGAGCTCTGCTTTAGCTATGGCTACCTTAAAGTGTGTATCATACAATGTTAGGGGTCTTAATGTCGCTGTTAAGCGTCACCAATTAGCTCGTGAACTAAAACAAACCACCTGCTCAATTGCTTTTCTCCAAGAAACGCATCTTACTCACACAACTTCTGTTAAGCTAACTTCACCCCATTTTCCACAGTGGTACTATAGCTTATCAGATACCAATAAAGCTAAGGGTGTTGCCATTGGATTCTGTAGAGGTGTGTCCTTCAGGCTATCCGATATGTTAGCAGATGAACATGGTCGCTTTCTTTTCCTTCGAGGCTTCATAGGAAACACTCAATGCACTTTAGCAAATGTATATTGCCCAAACCACAATCAACCAACTTTTTTCTCACAAATCATTACTAAACTCTCACAGTTTGCCAAGGGTCTTACTATCTTAGCTGGTGACATAAACATGCCCCTAGACCCTACTATGGATACCTCTCAAGGTCGCTCCAGTGTTTCTTTCAAACGTTTGAAATTTGTTAAAAAGAAACTTTTGAGCCTCCAACTAATGGATGTCTGGCGTCTCCTCCATCCTAAGGAAAAAGATTTCTCCCATTTTTCCACAACACACCAATCCTATTGCAGAATAGATAACATGTTTTTAGATCATTATCATCTTCCCCTCCTGCAATCCGCTCATATAGGGAATGCTTCTATATCTGACCATGCACCTGTATCGATGACGTTGACCATGCCCTCCCTACCAAGACGTACTAATAATTGGAAACTTAATGACTCCCTTCTATCCAACGAAGCTGAGGTCTCCATATTAGCCTCTCATTTAACACAGTACTTTAAGGAAAATAAGCCTGCTGACACATCTCCCTCCACGGTATGGGAGGCTCATAAGGCTACTATAAGAGGTCGTCTCATTGAACTTGGATCTAGGAAAAAAAGGGAGCATGGTCAACGAGTCGCCCAGGTCTTGCAGCAGATAGCGACCCTCGAAAAACAACACAAATTATCTCTACATATTGAATACCTTCAATCCCTCACACTTAAACGAGAAGAGTTGAAATCGCTCCTCAACTTGGATACTAAGAGGAAATTCCAACGCCTATCCCAGAAATTCTATGAGTGGGGGAACAAACCAAGTAAGTTATTAGCCCGATCCTTGAAAACTAAACAGGCGCAGTCGTTTATTTCCAAAATCAAACTCCCATCAGGAGAGCTAGTCCACGCAACCCCAGATATCGCTAAGGCCTTCAGAGATTACTACACGGACCTTTACAATGTTAAAAACGATTTGTCCTCCCTTTCTCAAAAAGAGAGAAGGAGTCGCATATTACCTTACGTAAAAGATTCTAACCTACCTAAATTGCCCCTGTCCATACTAAAAGAAATGGAAGAAGATTTCTCAGTCGAGGAATTTCGGGCAGCATTAAAATCCTCCCCATCCGGTAAAGCCCCTGGACCTGATGGGTTCACTATTTTATATTACAAAACATTCAGTGATGTACTGCTCCCTCGTCTGTGCGCCTATGCAAATTCCATCTCTCACTCTTCAGGTTTACGCCCAGAATCCCTCTCCACTCATATCACTGTCATCCCCAAACCTGATAAGGATCCTACCCTATGCAATAGTTTCAGGCCCATATCGTTGATCAACGTGGACATTAAATTACTCGCCAAAGTAATGGCGAATCGTTTGCTGCCTCTTTTGCCTAGCTGGATTTCAGCAGATCAATCAGGTTTTATACCTAATAGGGAAGCAAAGGACAATTCCCTTCGTGCAATCTCATTGATCCAATATGTCCAGAGGCGCTCCCAGTCCACCCTGCTCCTCTCCACTGACGCTGAGAAGGCTTTTGACAGGGTGGACTGGGAATACCTTAAAATGACCCTACAATACTTCGGGCTGGGCCCTAAGATGTTTCATCGAATTTCATCCCTATACTCTAATCCTACAGCGCAAATTAGGATAAATGGGATGCTGAGTGACCCTTTCGTCCTACACAATGGAACCAGGCAAGGCTGCCCCCTGTCTCCCCTTCTTTTTGCTATTACCCTAGAACCCTTTCTAGCAACAATCAGACATAACGTTGATATCAAAGGCATACAAACAGGCAACAGATCACATAAATACGCAGCCTATGCTGATGATATATTATTCTTTATTCAACAACCACACATTTCAATTCCAAATTTAATGACAGAATTCTCCAATTTCCACTCCATTTCTAACTTCAAAATAAATTTATCCAAATCTGAAATTTTAAACATTAATATCCCTAAGTCGGAGGCTCTCTCTCTTAAACCTTTGTTTCCCTTTAAGTGGGAACCAAAATGTATGAAATATCTGGGTATTTATCTTACTCCTCACCCCCATTCTCTTTTTCAATACAATTATATCCCCTTGCTAAATAAGATTAGAGACGATCTACGAAAGTGGTCCAATTTATCACATACTTGGCTGGGGAAAGTAAATATAATTAAAATGAATATATTACCTCGCATCCTTTTTATTTTCCAAATGCTCCCATTAGGTGTACCGGTGGGGTTTTTCACTATTTTACAAACCATGATTTCCAAATTTATTTGGAAGAATAGGCACTCCAGGATATCCAGGGAGCTATTGTTCCGCTCTAAAAGCTCTGGTGGTCTGGCCCTTCCTAATTTCAAAACATACTATCAAGCGGTTGTTCTTTCCAGATTGGCGGATTGGAAATATGCTCTCAAAACGAAATTGTGGGTACAAATTGAATATTCTCTAAGTGAAATGGACCTTTCTATAGCTCCCTGGATACCCCGATCTTGCAGAAATCTGGCTCATAATACCTCGGTTCTTACTATATCCTCTTTAGATATATGGGATGCATTACACAAAAAATTTTCATGGAACTATAACTCCCCTTTAATGCCTCTCCTCAACCACAAATATTTTTTGCCGGGTCTATTAGACCCAGGTTTTAAATCATGGAAATCTGCAGAACCCCTACTACTACATCATGTCCTCCGAGACAACACAATTAAACCACTGAGTATGATTCTAGCCCCTAAACCTGCTACATTTATGGATAAATGGAGATATCACCAATTACAAAATTTTTTAAATTCCCTTCCTAAACCAATTAGAGATATTGAGGATTTGCATGCTATAGAAGAGATTTTCTATCCAAAAGATCCACCTTTACATAGTATATCTCTATTTTACAAAGCTCTCATTGCTCTACAAAATCCCAACTTTCCACCTTTCCTTGCTAAATGGGAATCTGATTTAAATTCTTCCCTCACTGACAACCAAAAAATCAAGATTCTTCAATTAGTCCACACTTCTTCCATAGCCTCGAATATGTCAGAGGTTAACTATAAACTGTTATCCAGATGGCATTACACCCCAGCTAGATTACACCAAATGTTCCCAGCCAGTTCCCCATTATGCTGGAGGAACTGTGGGAACAACGCTACTCACGCACACGTCTGGTGGTTTTGCCCAATGATTCGACCTTTCTGGGATGCCATTCGTACTCTGATAACACAGATCTCAGATACGAATATACCCAATGACCCTTGGGATATTCTCTTTCACTCTACAAATACCCCTATGAGATTATATAAACGTTCAATTATCCCCCACTTGCTGAACACGGCCAAAGCTTTAATCCCGACTTTATGGGGACAACCAACAATCCCTTCTGTTCGAGTTTGGTTACAAATGGTTGAAAACGTACATCTTATGGAGAGTATTACACACAACATCAGAGGTACCTCCAGGAAACATTCTATAACATGGGATTCATGGATAAAATTTCAATCCACTTCCACTTATAAAGACATTATAACACAAACCCCTTAAATTGACCTACTAGGAGTAGCTGTTTATATTCCGATGTTCAGGTTCTTTTCAATGTGATAACATGTGTGCCAGCAATTCATCCCTCCCCCCTTCCCCTCCCCATCCCTACTTCTTGCTCTCTCTTTTCCTCTATCCTCTCTCTCTATCTATACTTTCACTTTTCCTCTTACTCTTTACTTCTGCTAAACTAATACACAGATCACTTTTCATTATGTTTGACTTAAAGACTCAAAGACTGCGAACCTCCCCTTCTTTTTTACTTAAATACTGCAATAATACTCTTTATAAATATATAGATACTTGCTGGGTGTATGGTTCATATTTTACTGTTATAGCCGATACAGTCTAAACCTAAATCTATCATTTTGACTTCTAAATATGTACCTTTTATGTGCATTATGTTTGTCTTTGCTCTGTTTTTCTTTAATAAAAACTTATTAAACAAAAAACAAATCTGATTTCTTTTTCTGAGGAGGTAAGTAAAACCTTAGACAAAGGAGTGGCTGTGGACGTAGCATACTTGGATTTTGCAAAAGAGTTTGACACAGTTCCCCACAAATGGCTAATGTGTAAGATCAAGTCTAAATCAGTTTGTAAATGGATAGAAACGAGAGTAGTGGTCAATGATTCATACTCTGAATGGTTTAAGGTTATTAGTGGTGTACCCCAAGGTTCAACGTTGGGATCCTTACTTTTTAATATATTTAAAAATGGTATAGGGTCTGGGATTAAAAGTACCATTTCAGTCTTTGCAGGTGACACCAAGCTATGCAGTAGAATAACATCCTTACAGGATATCTCCAATTTACAAGCCAACCTCAATGCTCTGTTTAATTGGGCAACTATGCGGCAAATATGGTTTAATGTTGATAAATGTAAAGTTATGCACTTGTGGGCCAAGAATATGCCTGCATCATAAATACTAGGAGGAGAACAGCTGTTGGAGTCAATGGTGGAGAAGGATATGGGTGTTCTGGTAGATCATTAGCGTAATAATGGCATGCAATGTCATGCTGCAGTTTCCAAAGTGAGCCTTTCTTGTTTTAAGAGAGGTATAGACTCCAGGGATAGAGATATAATTTTATCCCTGTGCAAACCATTTGTAAGATCTCATCTGGAATATGTAGTTCACTTTTGGGCATTAATTTACAAAAAAATGATATTGGAGATCAGGAAACAGTGTGCAGAAGGGCAACCAAACTGATAAAGAGGCATGGGGGAACTCAGCTATGAGGAACTGAATTTATTCTCTCATAAGAAGAGGCTATTGGGGGATGGTTATGATCAACATAAATACATACAGTATCTCACAAAAGTGAGTACACCCTTCACATTTTTGTAAATATTTTATTTTTTCATGTGACAACACTGAAGGAATGACACCTTGCTACATTGTATAGTAGTGAGTGTACAGCTTGTATAACAGTGTAAATTTTCTGTCCCCTCAAAATAACTCAAAACACAGACATTAATGTCTAAACCGCTGGCAACAAAAGTGAGTACACCCCTAAGTGAAAATGTCCAAATTTGGCCCAAAGTATCAATATTTTGTGTGGCCACCATTATTTTCCACTACTGCCTTAACCCTCTTGGGCATGGAGTCCACCAGAGCTTCACAGGTTGCCACTGGAGTCCTCTTCCATTCCTCCATGACAACATCACGGAGCTGGTGGATGTTAGAGACCCTGCGCTGCTCCACCTTCTGTTTGAGGATGCCCCACAGATGCTCAATAGAGTTTAAGTCTGGAGACATGCTTGGCCAGTCCATCACCTTTACCCTCAGCTACTTTAGCAAGGCAGTGGTCACCCTGGAAGAGTGTTTTTGGGTCATTATTATGTTGGAATATTGCCCTGTGGCCCAGTCTCTGAAGGGAGGGAATCATTCTCTCCTTCAGTATGTCACAGTATATGTTGGCATTCATGATTCCCTCAATTAACTGTAGCTGCCCAGTGCGGCAGCACTCATATAGCCCCAGACCATGACACTTCCACCACCATGCTTGACTGTAGGCAAGGCACACTTGTCTTTGTACTCCTCACCTGGTTGCTGTCACACACGCTTGATACCATCTGAACCAAAAAAGTTTATCTTGGTCTCATCAGACCACAGGACATGGTTCCAGTAATCCATGTCCTTAGTCTGCTTGTCTTCAGCAAACAGTTTGTGGGCTTTCTTGTGCATCAGCTTTAGAAGAGGCTTCCTTCCTTCTGGGATGACAGCCATGCAGACCAATTTGATACAGAGAGGCAGTGTATGGTCTGAGCACTGACAGGCTGACCCCCACCCCTTTAACCTCTGCAGCAATGCTGGCAGCACTCATAAATCTATTTCCCAAAACAACCTCTTGATATGATGCTGAGCATGTGCACTCAACTTCTTTGGTCGACCATGGCGAGGCCTGTTCTGAGTGGAACCTGTCCTGTTAAACCGCTGTATGGTCTTGGCCACCGTGCTGCAGCTCAGTTTCAGGGTCTTGGCAATCTTCTTATAGCCTAGGCCATCTTTATGTGGGGCAATAATTCTTTTTTTTAAATCCTCAGAGTTCTTTGCCATGAGGTGCCATGTTGAACTTCCAGTGATCAGTAAGAGAGAATGAGAGTGAGAACACCAAATTTAACACACCTGCTCCCCATTCACACCTGAGACCTTGTAACACTAACGAGTCACATGACACTGGGGAGGAAAAATGGCTAACTGGGCCCGATTTGAACAAATTCACTTAGGGGTGTACTCACTTTTTTTTGCCAGCGGTTTAGACATTAATGGCTGTGTGTTGAGTTATTTTGATGGGACAGCACATTTACACTGTTATACAAGCTGTACTCTCACTACTTTACATTGTAGCGAAGTATCATTTCTCCAGTGTTGTCACATGAAAAGGTATAATAAAATACTTATAAAAATGTGAGGGGTGTACTCACTTTTGTGAGATACTGTAGGTGGTCCATATAGTAAAGTTGGTGTTGAGTTATTCACTTTTAGGTCATCACAGCAGACAAGGTGACAGTCTTTACCTCTGGAGGAAAAGAGATTTAAAGTGATATTAAGAGTTTTTGTTCAAAAATAACATTATTATACTTACCTGCTCTGTGCAGTGGTTTTGCACAGAGCAACCAAGATCCTTCTCTTCTCGGGTCCCTCGCTGGGGCTCCTGGCCCCTCCCTCCTGCCAAGCGCCCTACAGCAATCAGCTTGCTATGGGGGCACCCAACCTGGGTTGCTGCCATGTGTGTCCATTCAGACATGAAGCCATGGCTTGGCCCTGCCCCCTCTCTCTCCTGATTGGCTTACTGTCCTTGATTGACAGAAGTGGGAGCCAATGGTGCCTGCTGCTGTGTCTTAGCCAATCATGAGGGAGAGTCCTGGACAGCCAAGGCTTTCGCGCAACTTTGCTGGATCAAGAAGGGGCTCAGGTAAGTATTAAGGGGGCTCCTGTACATAGAACATTTTTATCTTAATGCATAAAATGCATTAAGATATCAAAAAAAAATTCTGCCTTTAGAACTACTTTAATCTCAAAATATGGAAAGGTTTCTTCACAGAGTTGTGAAAATGTGGAATAGACTCCCTCAACAACTAGTTCTGGTAGAACCAGCTGTTTTTTTAAAGTAGAGTGCTTTAAAAAAATTCCTGGATTTTTTCCTAAATGTACATAATATAACGGGATACTAAAATTTATAGGTGAAGGTCATCCAGGGAATATCAGATTGCCTCTTGGGGGATCAGGAAGACATTTTTTCCCCTGCTGGAGTAAATTGGTTCATGCGTATATATATATATATATATATATATATATATATATATATATATATATATATATATATATATATATATATATATATATGTATGTATATATATGTGCATATAGGATTGTATAATTTGTTTTCCCTTTTATTGGTTGAACTGGATGGACTTTTGTCTTTTTTCCGTCAGACTAACTGTGTAACTATGTCACTATTCCTAACCCACTATGGTTCATAGGAGAGCTGAATCCCATTAAATCTTCCAGGCTTCTACTCCTCCTTCACCTGGTGTATCTTTTCCTGTCACATTGGGAGTTAGATTTCAGGAAAAACCATCACAAATCTGTTAATACATAAGGTTTCATATATAGATGTGTTCTATTGATTCAGCTAACAGTGTTCTCAGCTTCACGAGACCGGGATTTCCACCCCCTCCTTATTCCTCCCTCCTTCTTCCTTCCTTTTCCTTTCCTTTCACTTCCTCTCTTTTCTTTACTACAATTTATATGTATCCTTACTTTGATGTACATGAGAATTTTGACCTGTTTCCTCTATGTTTTAAGAGGGTCATTTACTTTCATATTCAACTAGTTACGGAGCAATATGCATGTTTGCGTTTGTCATATTACATACTATACTTAATGTTTGGTGCGTTTGTGTAGAAATATTGATAGATAACACTTTTCTAAATGTATGGAGCAACTTAATTTAACATATATTAAACCATATTATGATGTAGTAAATAATATATTGCTTAGTGAATCTATTGTTTTGTCTCACATGAGCTGCTGCATACAGTGGTCACAGACATGCTCTTTGCTCCCCAGGATGGGAAGACTGCATTTGATTTCAAATACAAATCAATGGAATGCCCGGGAAATACTGTAAATATGTTTTACAACATCATTGGGTATTTAAAAACCTATAAATATAGCATTGTTGGGATGGATATAGATCACCTTTAGGAAAATTTGTGCAAACCGGAAAAAAATATCCATTCCAATGTTGATCCTGTAACAGTCCTTGATGTTACATCACATTCCTAGTTTATATTACACATAAATTGTAAATTTGTTATCCACTTATGTCGATGTAGTATACATAGTTATCTTGGAATTATGATAAAGGGTGATTTTCATTTAGTAATGCATGACATTTTTACTATTACACATTTAGCCCAGAACATCTACCAATGTTACCTCCAATTACAGTTCACTGAAAAAACTAAGTTTTGCTGAGAATGCCATCCAAAAATAACAAAACTACTTTCTTTGTCTGCAGCTTTAAATCTGTATATATGCTGTATCAGGCCTATGGTGCTGTTCCTTCGACTGCTAGGGATTGATTTAACACAAAGAGTGCAAAATCTGGTGCAGTTGTGCATGCTTGCCAATCAGCTTCTAACTTCAGCTTGTTTAGTAAACCTTTGACCCAAAAAAAAATGGAAGCTGATTGGTTTCTATGCAGAGTGGCACCAGATTTTGCACTCTCCAGTTTTAGTAAATCAACCCCCTAGTGTCATGTAACTGGTAGTGAAATTGGCAATGGCACTACTGTGCAGCTCCGTGTTCTTGTTGCAGGAGAGAACGCTGTACCTGAGCACCTGCAATAAACCCTGTTTCTGCTTCAATTATTATGTGAATGGGTTTCAGGGCTCAGGACATCTAGAGAGTCTGGGCATTGGAGGCTAGTGATTCAATAAATAAAATCCAGGACGTCCATGTAGTAAAATGCTTTTCAGATTGGTCCTTCAAGCCTGCCATGGGCTGCTCCATCAATCCAATATCTAAGATTCTGGCATGCCACTGTGCAATACTAGGTGTCTCTGTCTTTTTTTCACATAGCAGGAATACAAGCTTTTGTGGATTCAATAAGTGTTTTAGGAGAGAATCACTGTATTGCTTGAATAGAAGTGGTGTTTCATACAGCAAGTAAGTAGCTTGCTTATCCACCCCATCATGTTTTTCAATAGTGATTTTGACCTCCGCCCAAAAGTTTTCTAGTGCGGGGCAGTCCCAAAAAATATGTTGTAACGATCCTTCTATGCTTTATAATTTCTAACAAAAGGGAGAAATTGGGGGATTGATTTTGTGCAGCAGTTTTGGCATTTTGTACCACTGGGTCAGAATTTTATAACTATTCTCTTGACAGGAGTTAACTACAGATGTTTTATGCTCAAATAGGAGAATATGTTCCTTCTGGGCCTGTGAGAATGTGGTATGCAGGTCATATTACCATTTATTTGATGATGATTCAATTCTGTGTGTTAGAACATGTCACATGTTCAGTGAGAACATCTTCTCCAGATGGAGACAAAATGGATTTTCAAACTTGGAGCCACAAAATCCTCAGGTGTGAATGAAAACATCATCTTCAAACTGTTGCTTTAAGAATGTACCTTTTTGTTGTGCTATCCTTCATTGTGATCTGACCATATCATTTTGATCTTTTTGTTGCACAATACAGTCAGGTCCATAAATATTGGGACATCGACACAGTTCTAATCTTTTTGGCTCTAAACACTACCACAATGGATTTGAAATGAAACAAACAAGATGTGCTTTAACTGCAGACTTTCAGCTTTAATTTGAGGGTATTTACATCCAAACTAGGTGAATGGTGTAGGAATTACAACAGTTTGTATATGTGCCTCCTACTTTTTAAGGGACCAAAAGTAATGGGACAGATTAACAACCATCCATCAAACTTTCACTTTTTAATACTTGGTTGCAAATCCTTTGCAGTCAATTACAGCCTGAAGTCTGGAATGCATAAACATCACCAGATGCTGGGTTTCATCCCTGGTGATGCTCTGCCAGGTCTCTACTGCAACTGTCTTCAGTTCCTGCTTGTTCTTGGAGCATTTTCCCTTCAGTTTTGTCTTCAGCAAGTGAAATGCATGTTCAATCGTATTCAGGTCAGGTGATTGACTTGGCCATTGCATAACATTCCACTTCTTTCCCTTAAAACACTCTTTGGTTGCTTTCACAGTATGCTTCGGGTCATTGTCCATCTGCACTGTGAAGCTCCGTCCAATGAGTTCTGAAGCATTTTGCTGAATATGAGCAGATAATATTGCCGGAAAGACTTCAGAATTCATCCTGCTGCTTTTGTCAGCAGTCACATCATCAATAAATACAAGAGAACCAGTTCCATTGGCAGCCATACATGCCCACGCCATGACACTACCACCACCATGCTTCACTGATGAAGTGGTATGCTTTGGATCATGAGCAGTTCCTTTCCTTCTCCATACACTTCTCTTCCCATCACTCTGGTACAAGTTGATCTTGGTCTCATCTGTCCATAGGATGTTGTTCCAGAACTGTGAAGGCTTTTTTAGATGTTGTTTGGCAAACTCTAATCTGGCCTTCCTGTTTTTGAGGCTCACCAATGGTTTACATCTTGTGGTGAACCCTCTGTATTCACTCTGGTGAAGTCTTCTCTTGATTGCTGACTTTGACACATATACACCTACCTCCTGGAGAGTGTTCTTGATCTGGCCAACTGTTGTGAAGGGTGTTTTCTTCACCAGGGAAAGAATTCTTTGGTCATCCACCACAGTTGTTTTCTGTGGTCTTCCGGGTGTTTTGGTGTTGCTGAGCTCACCGGTGCGTTCTTTCTTTTTAAGAATGTTCCAAACAGTTTATTTGGCCACACCTAATGTTTTTGCTATCTCTCTGATGGGTTTGTTTTGTTTTTTCAGCCTAATGATGGCTTGCTTCACTGATATTGACAGCTCTTTGGATCTCATATTGAGAGTTGACAGCAACAGATTCCAAATGCAAATTGCACACTTGCAATTAACTCTGGACCTTTTATCTGTTCCTTGTAAATAGGATAATGAGGGAATAACACACACCTGGCCATGGAACAGCTGAGCAGCCAATTGTCCAATTACTTTTGGTCCCTTAAAAAGTAGGAGGCACATATACAAACTGTTGTAATTCCCACACTGTTCACCTGATTTGGATGTAAATACCCACTGTTAGGTACCTGATGTGAGCCTGACTTGTAGGAGAAGACCTCTCATACAACGCTGGTTCAAGAGCCACTGGAGTGGGGACAGTGGTCTCGTGAGTACAGTGGGGTAGGAGTGCCTGCTGAGATGAAGGCTCTGATGCTGGAGCAGAGTAGAGATCCCTCCAGGGATGGCTGGACTGCAGGTAAGGTGATAACAGGAAGCAGCAGGCTGCAGCACTGAAGATGCAGATGCAGAAGTCACTGGAGCTGGAGCTGAGGGTGCAACAGCACAGCAGCAAACGGCAGGCACAGGCAAGGTCAAACAGTCCGGGTCAGCAGGCAGCAAGGCGGTTAATACAGTAGGCAGAGGCAGAGTCGGTAGGCAAGCAGAGGTCGGCAACGGTATTGGCAGATGCAGTAGCAGAATCAGGCAGGCCGGGTCGGATTGGAGAAGGAGGAATGGTCAGACAAGCCGGGTCAATAGGTAATCAATCAATCAGGTACAGGTTAAGCAGATCCACAGAGCTGAGACGAAACAGCAGAGCATTCCTGCAACAGGAGAACTTTTATGCACCTCTTGGTGCCAAAACGGCGCTAATGCGAATGCGTGCACGCCCGGGCGCGCACACACGGGCCATGCACCCGCGCGTGCCTGAGCGCCGTGCTGACGCACGGCAACAGCTGGAGATTGCTGAATTGCCTGTGCAGGAGCGCGCCGGCGCATTGGCGCACGCACATGTGCCGGTTTGGTGCTGACAGATCCCTGACACCCTCAAATTAAAGCTGAAAGTCTGCAGTTAAAGCACATCTTGTTTGTTTCATTTCAAATCCATTGTGGTGGTGCATAAAGCCAAAAAGATTAGAATTGTGTCAATGTCCCAATATTTATGGACCTGACTGTATGTTTAAAGAGGAGCTCTAGGCTCCTTTAGAAAAAAATAAAAGTCAGCAGCTACAAATACTGTAGCTGCTGACTTTAATATTAGGAGACTTACCTGTCCAGGAATCCAGCGGTGTCCTCACCTGAGCTGTTTTTTTAATCGGCTACCGGGTGCTTCTGCCTCCATCTCCACTAAAGGAAACTGGCAGTGAAGCCTTGCTGCCAGCTGCAGGGGAAGGAGGAGGGAGGCCAAACTTATGGCTGAGTTTGCCGCAGAAAATCCAGCCTGAAGTGGGACCGGGTACATGTCAAAACTCCCCCTCTCCCCAAAAGATGCCAAATGTGGCAGCGGAGGGGAGGCAGACAAGTGGAGCTTCCCCTTTTGGGTGGAGCTCCGCTTTAAGTTGGTTATGTTGAGATTTCATTTTTATGTTGTATTTATCTCAGTAATTAATGCCATGGATTGGGTTTCTTGACTCCCCGGTTCGGATGCTTTGAGCATGGCTTGGTTGGTAGAGCTTGCATTTGGATGTGTGGTCCAATGGAAATTTGGATTGTGTGTAATTGGTTGGAGTATTTGCCTTCTGTTTGGTAGGTTTAGTTTTGCTGCAAGGTGATTGTCTTGTATGGAGGTGGAGAGTGTGTCTGGGTTTAATTGGATGTGGTGGCTTGAATGTTGCTTTGGACAGGTGGTTTCTTTTGGACATTGGGCTGTTTGGTCCCTCCCTTTCCCACTTTTGTGGTCTGAATGTCCCCCAAATGGCGGCTGGGTGGGCTGGGCCTCAATTTGTATGAACACTGTCATCCATGCCATTAGGTGCTGGGAGGCTCCTGGCATCTGGGTGGGCGGGGTGCAGTATGCAGCATTCCTCACACCACCACTGTGCATGTGCAACCTTTTGCACTTGCTCCTTGGCACATCCACCCATGCCCTGTATCCACTGATGTCAGTTCCCTCAGTGGGGGCAGGGGGAGGAGCCAATTCCCAGCAACTATATTTAATGAGGAAGGAGTGGAGGATTTTTCTCTTTGCACTTCTAGCCTTATAGAACACATGAGTGGTGAAAAACATTGTTATATGAAGTATTTTGAGGAGGTGTCCTTTTACTGGTCTTTTTGATGGGTTGGTAAGGCTTTTAAAGAGGGTTTACATTATACTGAGGACAATTATTTTATGCCTTTTTAGACTCTCGCCACTGCTTACATTGAAACCTCCCCTCTTGCTCATCAAACCATTGGAAGAGTCTTTGGTAGGTTTAATTTCCACCTTTCTCTGCTCTTTTCTTCTATGTGATCCAGACGGCCTTATTATACTGATGTATTCTCCATAACCATTATATGCAGGATGGCTGTTGGGCTATAGTGCTCCGGTATTTTAGGGGGTTCCTCCTGTGAAGGTTTGGGTCTTTTCTTTTCCTGTGCACCAGCTCTCTTCCTCCAGTTCCTTGGTCCCCAGGAAAGGGGGGGGATTCCCTCAACATTTGACACAAAGTTTACTTTTGGTATGTGATAAGGTTTTTTTTTAATTATTTTGAGTAGTCTTTGTGGTGATTTATTTATACATTGTGATAATTATATTGTTTTATGTTACCCACCACTAGCTCCCTGCTCTCCTAATGAAGCTCTATGCTGCAAAATGTGTTGAGAAATAACCTCACATCTATTTATATTCCACTGGTACCTCAGAGGATACTGCAAGGGATCAGAAATAGAGTCATTATAATTATGTCATGTCAAAGATAAAGTTATTGATTGATGTGGGATACGGTAAGGTTATATGCAAGATATCTTTAATGAGTGAGTATGTGGGAATCCATATTATTATTTTTATGGATAATACCTTATGGTGTATTTTAACATGGATACAATAAATGTTTGATTTTATATGATAGGTCTTTGTCTTTTTCTCCCCCAAAAAGTCCCATTCTAAAAATTTAATCCAAAACCTTTGACTAATCTTTTGTCTATTTTCAGGCACAACTTACACAGTTTCAGTCCTCTTTAAGTACTAACTAGGGTGTAATAAGTACAACCTAGAATAAAATTCAGTTTATTGCTCTACCATTTTGGGCCAAATAAAACTTAAAAAAAACTGTTGAAAGCAGTATTATGTGTGATTATCAAACAAGAAGTTAAACATGTCTCAACCTAGAAAAGAAATCACATATTTTACAAAAACCAAATGAAATTAAAGTTGTTCTCTAGACATTCTGTTTCATGTCCTTTAACATGTAAGAACACTGAGATGTGTCAATTACATGAAATATTTTAGCAGTACTGAGCCACTAGTCAAGCCTGTACAGATTTCAGAGCTTTCTAGTGTTTCATTATTTAAACATTTTGATGGAAGTACCTTATCAAAAAGAAAAGCACAGTTTTTAAAGCATAGGTTTGGATGTAGCAACCGTGAGCCAAAAACTCTCCTGGGGAAAAGGCATTCCACCTCTCATGTAGTGCACATTACTTTAACCTTTCTTTGTTTATCAAGCAAAATGGCTATCCCTGGATACCATGATAAATAGCCTCGTAAGGAAGGCAAGATAGTGTGTGGTATGAACTATTCAATATAATACTTGCTTCCCTTCTTTTATACAGCTTCTCTATCACATATAATTAAGATCCATTACTTTTTTGCTCTTACAGTAGAATGTTGGAATGACTATAATTAAAATGATTAATATTACTTTACTAATTCCTTTTGGAATACCCTTTTTTAATCTTCAAGAGTTCTTCTTTATTGTGAGAAAATGAAATTTTGAAAAGACATTTGTATTAGAACTACATTCTTGTAAGTTGAGATTTATTGAGATCCAGCATCAGGGTCAATTATGCAGATCTCTTGAGACTTGTGGCTTCCTAGATAAGAGGTATATTTATCATTTGGAACACTTTGTTAAAAATGTATATGATCAAATTTAAAACTGACATACTATTTTTCCCTTCTTTATTGTCCCTTTCTTCTACCTATCAGTAGCTTTATGAAGATTAGTCAACCAATGAATTATTTGATGCACAATCATAACTATATATCAATATGATCATGTGTGAGAATCATGTGAACTGGTGAAAAATTATCAGGTAAGGTGGAACATTTCAGGTGGTTCAATATTTTTTTTTTCTTATTTTGGGTGATTAGTTAAAAATGGAACGTTGTATAAGCCACTCTGGTGGGCTTGCCAAATGTTCAATTGCCATAGATATGCATGTCAGATACATAAAATATTCAGGTATCGATATCAATTAATCAAAGGTTTTGGAAATATGGACTCATTGCACTTTGTTTTCTTTTGAACTGAGGCTCAATTCTATCTATTTTGTAAGCACGTGGATTTGTGTAGGTTAAAGCAATGCCTTATGCAGGTTCCTTTGACTACAGCAGGGGAAAATGTTAAAAATGATCAAAGTTATTGGATGGCTTTGGGACAAACCCACTTATATTTCAGAAACAAGGAAGTCGGGAACAAGTTAGTATGTATTTAAAGCAGACCTATCATCAAAATGTGTGTAGTGGGGATGCTGCCCTCTACTCTCTATATTTGTAAATAACTTTTGCTTGTAATTAATGCAGAGTGAGTTTGTTAAAGACAGGTATTACCCGTCTCTGCTAGTTGGGTGCAACAGCCCCCCTCAGCCCCTCTAATACTTACCTGAGTCCCATCTTGATCCAGTGATGTGCACGAGTGCCTCATCTGTCCAGGACCCTCCCTCCTGTTTGGCTAAGACACAGCAGCGGTGCCATTGGCTCCCACTGCTGTCAATCAAAGTCAGTTAGCCAATGAGTAGAGAGAAGGGCTGGGCTGAAATGCGGCTCCGTGTCTGAATGGACACACAAAACTGCAGCTCAGCTCGGGTGCCCCCATAGCAAGCTGATTTCTGTGGGGGCACTCAACAGGAGATAGGGGCCAGGGGCACTGAAAAGGGACCTGAGAAGAGGAGGATCTGGGCTGCTTCTTAAAAAGAAAATGAAACTTTGCTATCAATTTAAGTATGAAATCTTCTCTAATAGTTAACACTGGTAAAAATGATAATAAGGGCAGACATAGTCAACAAATAGCACCACATCCCATAATTTATAAAAATAGAAAAAAGAAGGGGAAAAAAGGGTTGAGAACAACCCAGGGACTTTTAAGGTGCTTAAATTTGAAGATGAATAAAAATAAAAACAAGTTTTATTATAACATGGCACCATTATTAATAAAAAGGCAATAAATGTATCTCAATATTCACAGCCCATAATGGGCAGGCAGTAGAAAAAGCCACTTGATTCAATACATTCAACATGTTTCGCTCATGTGGAGCTTCCTCAGGAGTTTTGGCATAGATTGTGGTATACTCAGGCTCCACAAATTGAAGACAAATTGTATTGGATAAAAATTGCTTGCTAAGTAGCATCAGCAATGCAGAAACATCAATTTGGTCTCTCACACCAAGGGTTCCCATCCTATATGGCCACAGAAGGATAAAGAATTTATGTATACTTTGATAGAATCAAAAATCTATTTGCTAGAGGTAGAAACCCCTCTCTGCAAGTATGAAAGGCAGTAATAGGTCAGTAAATTGTGGGGAAGCCGTGGCCGAAGCTTTAGGAATCATAAATGGTATTCCATGAGGTAGATATTCAAAGGATGTTTTTGTAAAGAGCAATCAAAAAGGCACAGCGTTTGGGAGAGATATAACCCCTCCTTCTGGTGGAGTGCCTGTGACAAAAAAAATATCTACCTCATGGAATACCATCGGCCACGGCTTCCCCACAATTTACTGACCTATTACTGCCTTCCATACTTTCAGAGAGGGGTTTCTACCTCCAGCAAATAATTTTTGATTCTATCAAAGGATACATAAATTCTTTATCCTTCTGTGGCCATATAAGACGGGAACCCTTGGTGCGAGAGACCAAATTGACGTTTCTGCATTGCTGATGCTACTTAGCAAGCAATTTTTATCCAATACAATTTGTCTTCAATTTGTGGAGCCTGAGTACACCACAATCTATGCCAAAACTCCTGAGGAAGCTCCAAATGAGCGAAACATGTTGAGTGGTATTGAATCAAGTGTTTTTTTCTACTGCCTGCCCATTATGGATTGTGAATATTGAGATACATTTATTGCCTTTTTATTAATTATGGTGCCATGTTATAATAAAACTTGTTTTTATGGTAATCAATAATAAAATTATTATCTTTTATGGATAAGTTGTACATGTTTTCCTACTCTATTCATCTTCAAATTTAAGCACCTTAAAAGTCCCTGGGTTGTTCTCAACCCTTTTTTCCCCTTCTTTTTTCTAGTTAACACTGGTAGAATAACTTGCTTGGGCCAGCTATTTAAGATGGCCGAAGGTGCCACTGCCAAATACAGAAGAAGACCAGGCAAACATATCGACGTGACAAATGCAGCCTGCCGATGTCTCTTATCTAAAGTAGAGGTAAGTGAAGATGGATTTTAGTTATGTTTTAAGCTCTAAAAGCTTTTTTATTTCTTCAAAGAGGTGCATCTCAAAGCATGCAACACATTTATACCTATTCATTCTGCTGTTTACCAAATCCTGGACTTTTTGGAAGTCCAGGAACTAAATGATAACATTTTTGCCTAAGTTCTTTTATTTTTTTTTTTTATGTCTCTATATTAGTTATTTTCCTATTTTAAATGCATATTTTTACAATTACATTTTAATTACAAGTCTGAATCCTATTCACTTCAGTTCTTCTGCATGCCATTTTAAATATATTAGCTGAGGAAACAAATAATTGCTTCATACAATGCATGATTTTGCAATGTAAATGAAAATGAAATTCTCATATTTTCTTTATTCATAAGCAACGCTCTTTTCCATAAATGAATTGACATACAATTTGACATATCCATACTCCTGTAAGAATTAATTTATTCTGTGACACTGAAATGCCCAAGGCACTTAAACTCTGCTCAACTCAATCGTCAATTTATGTTTTTCTTATTATTTATTCCCTATACAGCTTTTGCTTTATTACAAACAGAAGAGATTATTTAGAAAGAGCATCATAGGGTAGCTTTAGGGTGCAAATGCCATTGATTGACTTCTATATATAATAAAAAAATAGACATGAAGGGCTTGTAAGGGGGATTATTACCCTTTTAGTAAGACCCTATATTGTCTCCAGCCAATCTGGGATGGTCTTCCTTTTATGGATAGGGTATGTAAACTGGTGACAGAGTTGTTAGCAGGTTGGTACATGAGAACAGTAAAGACCATGGAGAGCTCCATCAGTTAGCCTTAAGTGGGTAATGTGTGCTTTGGGCCTAACCAATTCAGGATATCTAACAATGTAGCCTATGGCACAATGGAGAGACACTGACCACTGGTGGTCATATACTTCTAAGTAGGATTGTTCATTATACTGAGAGAGACTGTGCTGTACTTGAAATATTTGTAACAACCTGCCATTGCTTGTACTTTGTAGTGCTGCTAATCAACTCAGTAAATAGCCAGAAAAGCAAGTTTTCTGACTGAACATTCTATTACTGAGCAAGCTGGGATGACTGTTGCGCAGTGTATGACATGAAAGGTCTGTGTACTAGTATGGGTTCCTTTGTACAGTGAGGGCAGATGTACCAGTGATTTTTCCATGGCCTTCAGACTGACATGTTCCCCCTGTCTGTCTTCCGTGTTCACAAGCACCAGCTATATGATTGGCCAGAGCCGCAATGACGTCACTTCCGCGCATGCGCGTGGGTGTCGCCGTTTCCGGCATGGGCTCTGAAGGTCCGGCATTGTCAGCTGGGCCTTTAGAGTGCATGCGCCGATGATGTCATCGGGTGCATGCACTCTGAATATCCTAAACTGTGCAAGTTTAGGAGATATTCACAGTACCTACAGGTAATCCTTATTATAGGCGTACCTGTAGGTACAAATGGTAGTACGGAGTTTACTACCACTTTAATATGGATTTCTAATGCTGAGATTATTAAAACGTCTAGATTTTGTTTAGTAACATCTTAATTATAGACATACCAATTTCAGGTTTGTTTGTTCATTTATAACGTTAAGAAAATCATTGTGTTCCTTTCCATACAGTTACCACATTTTTTATTGCCAAAATACGTCTTCACTTTTATTGTTATCGACCCCACCCCCTTCAGAAATTATAAAAATGCTTGTCTCTTGCCCATACCTGTACTTTTTTATGTTTTCGTTTCCTTGTACTTTATTTAGTAGTGAAGATATTGCCATTGTCAATATAGCATAATAAAATTATATATATATATTCCTAATGTTAGGTTGGTGCTGGGAATATAGAGTAACCGTAGAGAATGACCTGGGTTTTTTTTTTGTAACATTAATATCTGTACAGAGAAAAATAACAGTGTCAACTGGATACCAACTGATTTTCCGCTTGTTCACTTTTCATTTATGCCTACTGTGTCTAAATTGACAGATTCTTCCACCGTATTTTACAGATACATAAAAATAGCAAGATAGTCAAACAGCCCATGAGCAATATTTCAGACACTGAGTGTATTTTAAACCTTTATCTTTGTTGTCTTTTTTACATTTTCCTTTCTTGAAGCTAACACTTAATCAGATTGGGTAATGTTATTCTATGTTCCATGCATCTAATTTTAATCAAAAACACAAAAGATTCCTGATAATTTCTCTGCAATACTGGAAAGACATATTGCAATTCATCAGATTGGCTTCCAACTGTTTGTTAAGGCTAAAAGCAGATTATTACCTGATCACTTGATAGTGTTTTATAACAAAAACAGCCATAAGCACCATTACAATATGAGTGACAGACATTTTTATAATGCTATTAATATTTTTGTCATAACATAAAAAAGGATAAATGTCACACTGTACGTCACAGGACCAAAAGTCGACCACAGGAATGATTCTGATTTCTTTTCATTATTCTTTACCCTATGGCTCTCTTTGATTGGTCTCTCACCTAATCATATTCTGCTGCCTGTGAGTCATAAAGCTGAAAAACCACAGATTCAATTTTTATCTCTTTCTCTTCTTTTTCAAAGACTTATAAAAAGAAAATTCTGAAAACGAAGCACC
This sequence comes from Aquarana catesbeiana, assembly GCF_042186555.1. NCBI lineage: Eukaryota > Metazoa > Chordata > Amphibia > Anura > Ranidae > Aquarana > Aquarana catesbeiana. The sequence goes on along the minus strand of NC_133324.1, from coordinate 293,867,319 downwards.
TTGAAAGCATATTTTGTACAGTCCAGAATATTTTAACATGACACATCCATTTCATTTAACCTTTATTTAATTACAAATTTTGACTCTGCACAGCTCAAATAACTATTAATAATATAGGGTAAGAGAACCTGTCTAAAACCTATACTTTTCTAGTCATTTAGACATAAAGGTGATGCACTTTGAATTTAATTCAAGCTCTTAGCAAATTAATAAAGAAAAAAGAAAATATTGCCAATAGTAATGTGTTCACATTTTGGTGCTTTGCAGTGTACATTGGATTCCCAGTTCTTTAAAAGAGAAGTTCTAAGAATAAAAACAAATAAACATACATACCCACCTAGGTGGATGCAGCATTGCTGCAATGTTGCATCTGTCCCCCACCATCTCTAAGACTGAAAACTGAGCGCTCAAGGATCGCTGATTGCTCAGTTTTAATTCTTAAGAGAGCAGAGAGCCTGTGTCAGTCACCGGTACTCTGCTCTGCCCCACCAGTGCTAACTGGAGCGAAGTGCACTCCTGTGATCCATAGGAGGAGTAGGGCCAAAAGAGCTTTGGGCCTACTCTCCTTTAAACTACCTTGATATAAAATTCCTATAACTTTTATTGTGTTATTATCATTTCAAAAAATGTTTGCATATTTTAATATGCAGGTTTACTAAAGTAATATCTGGTGATCCTGTAATGAAGGTCTTTGCAAAACCTTGGGTGGGCTCTGTCCCTGTCTCCCACTTGTGAAAACCACAAGTTGGAGTTTCAACAATTTCAACATACATAACACAGGTATGATCCACTATAATCATCATCATCATGAAATCATTCCTGTTTCCCAAGAAATGGCAAGCAGTTTTCTTTGGAGTGCATGTGGACAGGGAGTAAATGCAAAGCACCTGCAGAAGATCAACAGCATTTTGATGCAACAAAGGTTAAAAAAAAGGGAAGACATGTATCTAAAAAAAAAAAAAAAACAATTGTATATGTTGCAAGGTGCTATGCTATAGAAAATTAAATATCAATTGGTTAGGCTTTGCATACATTTTAATGTTTACATTAGAATAGGAGGAGTAAACAGCAGAGCTGAAAATACCGGATTATGGTAGACTCACCAAAGTCCAAAATAAAGAGGTGGCCAATTTACAGCAGCCTGTTTGTCAAAGTGTCAGCAACTGGTCCAAAGGAAATACTGTATGTCCTGCTCCTCACATCCAGAGGCAATATGAAGATGTATTCAAGGTGTGTGAGAAGTCAACATTTTAAGACACTGCTAATTTAAAAATATATGAATTTTATTAGATATAGTAATGTGAACACTAATTACCTTGTACCAAGGTAGTTAAGCATCATATGTTTTTGAGCAGTGGCTAAGTTTATATTCTAATTTTGGTATGATTCTTTAAGATTTTTTTAATAGGTCAACAACTGGAATGGTCCTTAAATTCATGTTAATAAATGTATAAGTGTGCTCCAGTGGTGGGATTGTATTTGTCAAGAATATTACATTTTTGCATCCTGAGAAAGTATGACACTGATGTTAATCATTTTCATAAATATAGTATATCCAAAACAGTGAAAGTAAATAATCACTAAACAGCAAACATCCACTTTCCCTCAGCGCTCAAGAATCTGTTAAAATAAACAGGTCACAGACCCTTCAGCTGCTGCTATTAAATGAATCAGGAAGTAAAAAAATATGTCTACACACCCTAAGGAGATATAGGCATTAGCAGTGCTAAACTCTTGTATCAATCCCAGAAAGATATTAATTTTAAACACATAATAATATATAAAACCAGCACAATGTCCTCATTATAAACAATAATAAAAAGTATAAACAAAGTCTCTGTAGAGTAATCAGCTGTAACAAAATAACCAACAGTGAATGGGGGAGTGTTGAAAAAATTGTAATTATAATAAATACCTCAGAATCACCATCCCTTCACCACACCACGTGGGACACCGCTCCCTTAAGATTTTACACTCATCAGAAATCAGGTGAAAATAAGCCTTAAACTCCACATATAAGTGGACATCCTCCTCTGGTCATCCGATCATGGTAAGGACTATGTCTTTAGCTTCTATAACGTAATTTCACTAATATTAGGTCTGTATGGGTTCACACTGTGTTCTATCCTGGAATGATAGACTCCAATAGATTGCTACTGGATCCCAAGCTCATCAGTGATCATACCCAAAGGATAAAGAAGCTCTCATAGCATAATTCAGTTTTAAACAGTTTTTAATTAGTTTTTAATTAAACCCCAAATCCCCCCTTGCATATTGCACTTACAAATATAAGACTAAAAACGAGCATGTAAACAGTAGCTTGCCTGCCTGGTGTCACTCCATCGCTCCTAATATTGAAAGGATTGAGACGGTGCCTGGGTTGAGCTCCACGAGGATAGACAAGCTGAATGGCCGTGTAGCTTCACCCTAATGCGTATTGTCATAGATTTTATCAGAGGGCATGGCTACTTGGCACAGCTCACTTTATTTATGGGTCGTCTTCAGGTAATTTAACCCTCCGACTGCCTCCAATTTTAATCAGTGCAGAGATCGCTCTCATCACCTTTCTTAGTTATCTAATTTATACTCATAATGTGTGTAATTTGGCCACCACACATTGCATTAATACATTCAAACGTGAAGTACAACTTTGATAATAAAATGTGCAAACTATATGATATGTTCTAATGTCTTTAGATGGATCCATGGATGAGTTTGTGCTTCATGTTTAGCACATCAAAACAACCACATTATATAACTGGATACACCTTCTCCATGAATTTCAACAATCCATTTGTTATATTATCTCATTCTAAATGTCTTATATGAATCCATCCAAAACATAAATACCGAATTAAACATAAAAATTACATAATTAAAAACATCTATAATTCATAATTCATAATTCCTAATTAAAAATCAAAAATTATGTTAAAAACATCCAAATGGTCACTATTCAATAATTGATGTACCGCAGACCCCATCAATTTATATATAAAGCCAAAATAATAAAAATCTATATTAATAGTCACTAATGAAGCAGTTTAAATCCAGTTCAATGTTCATACCTTTTGGACTCAAAGTTTCAGTCAAAAAAATCCATTTAGCCTTACATTTTGACAGTTCCCTGACTCTACTTTCACCTCGCCAAAGAGGTTTGGTCCTATCATTCCCCCAAACTTCAGGCCTAAAGTGTAATGATACACTGTGATCTTTATACCCTGTGCATATATTATAAATATGCTCTGGGACTCGCTTACCTAGTGTCCTTTTAGTTCGGCCAATATACATTAAGCCACAAGGGCACTGCAGGGTATAGACCACATATGTCCAATTGCAAGAAATAAAATCTTTGATCTCAAATTCACATCCATTAGATGATGAACTGAACTTAGTAAGACCTCTAATATGAGTATTAACCTGCTGGCACGCCTTACATTTTCTGCATGCGTAAAAGCCAGGTGTGTGCCAGAACATCTGTGGTCGTGTGGGTGGATCCAACACTTTCTTTACTATCCTATCCCCATAGGAAGGTGCTTTTCGATAAATAAAAGTGGGGTTATCTGGTAATACTCTTTTTAAAGTTTTGTCCATACTTAATATCCTCCAATGCGTTTTAAAAATGTCTTCCACTTCTCTATATTGCATGTGGAAATTGCTAATGAACCCCCATTCTTGTTTTGTGTCATTGGGTCTCTCTTTGCCTTTTAAACATACAGCTTGCGATATCTGCCCTACTTCCTTGATTGCTTTGTCCAGCACTAAGTTGTGCTTTTTCTTCAAAACATTTTTTTTTGTAATTTGCATTTGAGCTCTAAAATCAACGTCTGCAGTACAGTTTCTCCTGACCCGTATAAACTGCCCTTTCGGGATTTTTCTTAGCCATAAAGGATGGTGTTCGCTCCTTACTGGTAGATAGCTATTCTTATCAGTGGCTTTGAATAAAACTTTAGTGGTCAGAGCATTATTCTGTAACATTATAGTTAAATCAAGTAGTTCACATGTTCTCTACTATAATGAAAATCTAATCTTATATTGTTAGTGATGTTATTAAACTCCTCCATAAAATTTTTCAACGATTGTTCAGTCCCTGCCCAAATGAATATCAGATCGTCTATAAATCTTTTGTAAAAAATAATTTCCTTCTTCTCCTTACCAAAGATATGTTTATCCTCTCATTCACTCATAAAGAGGTTGGAAAGGCTCAATGCAAACTTTGCACCTATTGTCACACCTCTTATCTGGGTATAAAATTTGCTGTCATACCAAAAGTAGTTGTGTGAGAGGCAGAAATCAAGAACCATCCCTAAAAACCTCTTCTGTACATAGGGCAAATCATCTCTCTTACTAAATTCCCAATTCAGGACTAACATGGCATCGTCATGTTGGAACACCGTTTACAACGATGCCACGTCGGCAGTTATCAAAAATATATCAGGTTGTATGGGTATGCTTAATTTTTTTAACAACAATAATAAATTACTTGTGTCTTTAAGGTAGGCGTTAGTGTTTAAAACGCTGGTTTGGAGAAAATTGTCCAGGTACTGGCCCACTCTTGAAGACACTGAGCCAATACTATTCACAATCAGTTTCGCTGGAGGATTCACAGAATCTTTATGGATTTTTGGCAATGTGTGTATATTGTCGGTATCCTATTGTAACTCGGTGCTAAGTAACTTTTTTCTTTCTTAGTAATGACCCATGTATAGCAGCCATACTCAACCAAATTGCTTAACTCATTTCTGAAATTAGCTGTTGGGTCTTTTTTTAGAACTTTATAGGACTCTGTATCTGCTAACATACTAGACAATTGGGAGTGATAAAAGTTTTTACCAAGTATCACCACCCCCCCCTCCCTTATCCGCAGGGCATATTATCACCTCTTTTCTTTTCTCCAATGCTTCAATCCCTCCTCGAATATATGCAGGGTTAATATTCTTTTTAGGTTCAATTCCTTCCAGATCTTTTAACACTAGTTGCTTGAAAACTTCTACTGTACATGATTATTGGCTGGTTGTGGTGGGTTAAATAAAGATTTGTTGTTCTTTAGACCACTATCTACTCCTATAGTGACCTATTTCGATTGATTTCCTCTACCCACTCCATTACCCAAAAAATATTTCTTTATGTTAATTTTTCTAATGTATTTGTAAATGTGAATATAGAAGCTAAATTTATTAATGTTTTTTTTTTTTTCTGCACATTTCAAACCTGCATTAAGAATATTAGTTTCCTTATCCTTTAATGCAATGTTGGCTAAATTGTATATCCCAGCTAGTCAGTCTCCTTTCTTCTTTTTTTGGACTCGGTACCCTGATTAACACCCCCTATAGTGTCTCTTCTTGTTTGCCCTGATGGGGGTGGGGTGATTCCCAATTAGGAGGTCTTCACCACCCCTGCTTATTGGGAAAATGAGGCACAGGAGGAGGTCGCCCTCTCCAGGATCTGTCCCCTCATCCTCTGCCCCATGCTCTTCCTCTCCTCCCTAAAAAAAGGCGGTGGTCGTGCAGACTCTAGTATTCCTTCATCATAATGATCATATAAGGGATCAAATCTATTTTGAGTTCGCACAGGGTAGGGACTGTAACTCACTCTCTCTTAATGCCTATAGTTGCCATTATATTGTGAATGACTGGGATCTCCTTTTTTTAAAACGCATTGGAGGATATTAGGTAGGGACAAAACTTTAAAAAGAGTATTACAAGATAACTCCAGTTTTATTTATTGAAAAGCACCTTTTTTTGGGGATAGGATAGTAAAGAAAGTGTTGGATCCACCCACACGACCACAGATGTTCTGGCACACACTTGGTTCTTACACGTGCTGAAAATGTAAGGCGTGCCAGCAGGGTAATACTCATATTAGAAGTCTTACTAAGTTCAGTTCGTCATCTAATGGATGTGAATTTGAGATCAAAGATTTTATATCTTGCAATTGGACATATGTGGTCTATGCCCTGCAGTGCCCTTGTGGTTTAATGTATATTGGCCAAACTAAAAGGACACTAGGTAAGCGAGTCTCAGAGCATATTTATAATATATGCACAGGGTATAAAGATCACAGTGTATCATTACACTTTAGGCGTAAGTATAACAGGGACCCTGCATTCCTGAAGTTTTGGGGTATTGATAGGACCAAACCTCTTATGAATTTTTTTGACTGACACCTTGAGTCCAAAAGGTATGAACATTGAACTGGATTTAAACTGCTTCATTAGTGACTATTAATATAGATTTTTATTTGAATGTTTTTAACATCATTTTAAAATTATGAATTATGAATTATAGATGGTTTTTAATTATGTATTTTTGTATCTTTTATTCATTATTTATGTTTTGGATGGATTCATATATGACATTTTAGAATGAGATAATATATCAAATGGATTGTTGAAATTCATGGAAAAGGTGTATCCAGTTATATAATGTGGTGGTTTTGGTTAGTTGTATTTCACGTTTGGTGGATGTATTAATGCAATGTATGGTGGCCAAATTACACACATTATGAGTATAGAGCAATTAGATAACTATGAAAGGTGATGAGAGCGATCTCTGCACTGACTGAAATTGGAGGCAGTCAGAGGGTTAAATTACCTGAAGACTGCCCATAAATAGAGTGAGCTGGCATTCCAGGATAGAACACAGTGTGAGTCCATACAGACCTAATACTGGTGAAATTACGTTAGAAGCTAACGAGGTAGTCCTTACCATGATCCGATGACCAGAGGAGGATGTCCATTTATTTGTGGACTTTAAGGCTTATTTTGACCTGATTTCTGGTGAGTGTAAAATCTTAAGGGAGAGGTGTCCCACATGGTGTGGTGAAGTGATGAAGATTCTGAGGAATTTATTATAATTACAATTTTTTCAACACTCCCCCACGCACTGTTGGTTATTTTGTTACAGCTGATTACTCTACAGAGACTTTTTTATACTTTTTTATTCTTGTTTATAATGAGGACATTGTGCTGGTTTTATATATTATCTTGTGTTTAAAATTAATAGCTTTCTGGGATTGATACAAGAGTTTAGCACTGCTAATGCCTATATCTCCTTAGGGTGTGTGGACATAAATATATATTTAGCATGGAGGAATTGTTCAAATAACTTTCCAGTCTCAGGGAACCCCTGCTAATAATTTCTATATCTACAATTTATGGTATATGATGGTCGCGGGGAATAATGCCCCCACATTTGTGGTCATTGGGGAGAATTCATTCTTATAGATTAATCATCTTAAAGATTATTGTGATCAGTGATTACCTGAGAGGCAGAACTCCTTCATTGTTCAATTAACCACTGGCAAACTCTAGAGGAGCCCTGGTTGAGAGAGGCTGGTATAGATTATCCAAAAAAGGACTTGCAATAAAGGGATCCCAGTATTTATTATAGAGGACAACTCTTACCTAAATATTTTTTAATTAAATGCCTATGAAGAATTGGTTTATTAAAATCTATAGGAATTATCTTCTGACAAATATGTACTGCTTCCACTTGCTGCCTGTTATTCAACTCACCTGGTTTTATACAAACAATGTTGTTATCTGGCTTGTGCCTGAATATGACATGCATATTAATATATATACTACATATGTTGCAGCACTTAATTGTAAGTGCATGTGCATACAGACCTATAGTTTTCTGTTACTTACTAAGCTATAGGCTTTTTTTTTTGATAGTTTAAGGGAGAGTTAAAACCCATGTAAGGTTTATTTTTGCCATCTTTGCCCTATTGGGGAGATTTACCTGTGCTTCCTGTCCCATAGCTAAAACAGGAAGTGAAAGGAATACCTTAAAAATTAATCTTTTGGGGACCCCCAGGTCATCAGAACTAGTGTCCCCATCGGATGATTTCTCCTCTATTATTTTCCTGGGGACAACCCAAATTTGGGGATTTGCTTTTACTTTCACTTTTAGGCCAGGTTCACACCTATGCGAATTGGATGCAGGGTTCTCCGCATCCAATTCGCATAGCAGGAGAATGTGACTGGCTCTCTATGGAGCCGGTTCACATATCTCCATTGCGGCTGCGGAGCGCACTGCACAGAAACGCTGTGCATCTTTTGCTCCATTTAAGGGCCGAATTCAGGCATAGATTCGGCCCTGATTCGTCCCTGAAACAGAGAACAGGGACTCACAGCGCTCCTGCGCGATCTGCAGCTGGTTCCAGTGTGAACCGAGCCTTAATGATAATGGTAAACAGGACAAATAGATAGGGCAAATCTCCCAAACGGGGACACAAACAGCAATAAACACCTGACAGGTGTTCTAATCCTTCTCCACTCTATCCAAAAATAAAAAAACTTTTGCCTTTAGTTAAAGCATACTTTAAGCCTGCCAGTGAAGTCCATCTAATGCATCTTCCTGTGATGTGGCAACAGTTTTGCACTGCTCCTCCTGAATTCAGTGCAAAGTTGCCACTCCAATGTAGGCTATATGTGCTTACACTGAAGTGGGATGAAAAAGATTGCATTGCCACAGCTTATTCAGAAGGCTAGTAAGGAGGAGGGAGTGGAAGACCTGACTGTGGACCAATTTATGGAGATTGGAAGGTTGGAGGAAAAACCTGTGGCTGATCCACAATCCATCTGAGCCATGTATAAAACTAGGTCAACAATAAAGCCTGAGCTGTTCATTTTGGAAGTAATGTTAAAAAATGTTGAGTGTGAGAATTGTTGTCTTTAACCGCTTGACCTACATAGTTACATAGTAGGTGAGGTTGAAAAAAGACACAAGTCCATCAAGTCCAACCTATGTGTGTGATTATGTGTCAGTATTTCATTACATATCCCTGTATGTTGCGGTCATTCAGGTGATTATCTAATAGTTTCTTGAAGCTATCAATGCTCCCCGCTGAGACCACCACCTGTGGAAGGGAATTCCACATCCTTGCCGCTCTTACAGTAAAGAACCCTCTACGTAGTTTAAGGTTAAACCTCTTTTCTTCTAATTGTAATGAGTGGCCACGAGTCTTATTAAACTCTCTTCTGTGAAAAAGTTTTATCCCTATTGTGGGGTCACCAGTATAGTATTTGTAAATTGAAATCATATCCCCTCTCAAGCGTCTCTTCTCCAGAGAGAATAAGTTCAGAGCTCGCAACCTTTCCTCATAACTAAGATCCTCCAGACCCTTTATTAGCTTTGTTGCCCTTCTTTGTACTCGCTCCATTTCCAGTACATCCCTCCTGAGGACTGGTGCCCAGAACTGGACAACATACTCCAGGTGCGGCCGGACCAGAGTCTTGTAGAGCGGGAGAATTATCGTTTTATCTCTGGAGTTGATCCCCCTTTTAATGCATGCCAATATACTGTTTGCTTTATTAGCAGCAGCTTGGCATTGCATGCCATTGCTGAGCCTATCATCTACTAGGACCCCCATAAATTGCATTCATATTTTTGCCACCCAAATGCATTATTTTACATTTTTCTACATTGAACCTCATTTGCCATGTAGTCGCCCACCCCATTAATTTGTTCAGGTCTTTTTGCAAGATTTCCACATCCTGCGGAGAAGTTATTGCCCTGCTTAGCTTAGTATTGTCTGCAAATACAGAGATTGAACTGTTTATCCCATCCTCCAGATCGTTTATGAACAAATTAAATAGGATTGGTCCCAGCACAGAACCCTGGGGAACCCCACTACCCACCCCTGACCATTCTGAGTACTCCCCATTTATCACCACCCTCTGAACACGCCCTTGTAGCCAGTTTTCAATCCATGTACTCACCCTATGGTCCATGCCAACGCACCTTATTTTGTACAGTAAACGTTTATGGGGAACTGTGTCAAATGCTTTTGCAAAATCCAGATACACCACGTCTACGGGCCTTCCTTTATCTAGATGGCAACTCACCTCCTCATAGAAGGTTAATAGATTGGTTTGGCAAGAACGATTCTTCATGAATCCATGCTGATTACTGCTAATGATATCATTCTTATTACTAAAATCTTGTATATAGTCCCTTATCATCCCCTCCAAGAGTTTACATACTATTGATGTTAGGCTAACTGATCTGTAATTCCCAGGGATGTTTTTTGGGCCCTTTTTAAATATTGGTGCTACATTGGCTTTTCTCCAATCAGCTGGTACCATTCCAGACCTCTGAAAGATTTTACCCCCTTCATGACCAGGGCATTTTTTTTCTATTCAGCACTGCGCTACTTTAACTACTAGCTGCCTGCCCACTGTCATATGACTGCGGGACGAGGCAGCTCTCGTTCTGGGCGGACGTCATGACGTGACCGCCTTCCCGAGCCACTAGGGGGCGCATGCGTGCGCCCGCCGCATCACTGGGGACCCGATGCGCGTGCCCGGCGGACGTGATGTCCACCGTGCACCCGCGATTGCCCAGCAACCGAGTGGGACCGTGGATCTGTGTGTGTAACACACAGATCCACGTCCTGTCAGAGGAGAGGAGACCGATGTGTGTCCCTTGTACATAGGGACACTGATCGGTCACCTCCCCCAGTCAGTCTCCTCCCCCCACAGTTAGAATCACCTCCCTAGGACACACATTAACCCCTCAATCACCCTCTAGTGTTAACCCCTTCCCTGCCATTCACATTTACACAGTAATCAATGCATTTTTATAGCACGGTTCGCTGTATTAATGTGAATGGTCTCAAAAATGTGTCAAAAGTGTCCGATATGTCCGCAGATCGCAGATTGCCGCCATTACTAGTAAAAAAAAAATAAAAAAAATTAAAATGCTATAAATCTATCCCCTATTTGGAGACGCTATAACTTTTGCGCAAACCAATCAATATACGCTTATTGCGATTTTTTTTTTACCAAAAATTTGTAGAATACGTATCGGCCTAAACTGAGGAAAAAAATTGTTCAAAAAAAATTGCATATTTATTATAGCAAAAAGTAAAAAATACTGTGTTTTTTTTAAACTTGTCCCTCTTCTTTTGTTTATAACACAATAAATAAAAAACGCAGAGGTGATCAAATACCACCAAAAGAAAGCTCTATTTGTGGGGAAAAAAGGATAAAAATTTCATTAGGGTGCAGTGTAACATGACCGTGCAATTGTCATTCAAAATGCGACATCGCTGAAAGCTGAAAAATGGCTTGGGCAGGAAGGGCGTGAAAGTGCCCTGTATTGAGGTGGTTAATTGGCAATTGCTTAGTCATGCAACACTGTACCCAAATTACATTTTTTTTCACACAAATAGAGCTTTCTTTTAGTTGTATTTGATCCTCACTGGGTTTTTCATTTTGGAAAAGAGGAGAAAATACAAATATAGGAGATATGGTAATAAAAGGAATGTCAGCTTTAGTTTATCAGAAGCATCTGATGTACAGTCTGAGCTATCAGAACAGGAATTATGTATACCCCTTTCAGACTCTAGAAGTTCAGTCATTACATTTTTTTCACGTCAGGGGGATAGTGGACAACCCCCGAAAAATGAGACTCCACGGGGCTATTTCAAGGTAGCCAAACAGAAAAAAGGGCAAAAAGAAAAAAGAAGTGACGGGGAGGCAGGAGAGGAGAGACAAGAAAAGAGATACCCTGTATTGCAAGTAGTGCAGAAGAAATAAATAGTAACTCCCAAGTTTCAAATGTGGTTAATATTTCAGGCTTCCCTTTGACAGATGCAGACATGTCCTTATTGTCCCGGGGTCTATCCTTTTCCCCCACTTTTCATTTCAATTAATTTATCACTATCAATTTATCACACTATTGGACCTCAATAGATTTGTTAGAAATGTATTATTAATAAAGCATTTTGCAGATACAGATGCCAGTAGTGTGTAATATGTTTTGGAAGATAGTGATGGGGGGGGTTTCGGATGTCCCTTTTCAGAGTAATAATTATTTGTTCAGGGATATGCATGCAAAGCTTGTTTTGGAACAGCTCCAATCAGAGTCTTCCCAAGGTGTGTCTGGTACTCCCAGCAGTGTTCTAATGAGAGGGGATGAATATTTTTACCCCATTCATACCGGATGCACTGCTGTGGTGGTATCCCAAGACCTTATGGAAAAGGAACTGATTCTTTTAAAGGATTCTTGTGATAAATAACAAAGGGAATTTAACAAAATGGGAACGGTTACAACTATGAATCTAAAAAGGAATAAAAATCTAGTTATACGGGAAGCTGATAAAGGGGGTGCGGTAGTCATACTTAACACCACACTATCGTCAGGAAGCATTGAGACAATTGGCCCACTAAAACAAAACCCTACACATTTGTTTAAATCAGCCCTAATGGATCTTATTGAGAAGGGTAGGTCAATAGGTGTTTTGGTTGATAAAACTGCTAAATTTTTGGTAGTGAAGGACCCAGTTCTCCGGTGTTCCATCACCTACCTAAGATTCACAAACCCTCTGTTCCTATACAGGGACGCCCCACTGTAGTGGGTATAGGTTCCCTTTTAGAACCCCTTAGCGAATGGGTGGATTTACATTTGCAACCACTTCTATGGAGGCCACCTGGGTTATATTCAGGACACAGGTCATGTTTTATCTCAAATGGAAAATATCCAATGGGCAAATCAATATGTTTGGGTGACTTTAGATGTAGTGGCCCTTTATTCGTCTATTCTGCATCATTTGGCCATCACAGCAATACAACATCACCTGACTAAGTACAGTAGTTATTCTTCAGAGCTTCAGAGCTACCTTTTGATATGTATTGAACTCCTGTTGACACATAACTGTTTTCTTTTTGATGATTCTTTTTATTTACAGTTATGCAGCGCCTCTATGGGAGCCAAATTTTCACTATCATTAGTGAATTTATTTATGGGGTGGTGGGAGGAGTGTGTTATCTTCTCACATAATAACCCCTTTTTATCAATTTGATTTAGTATGGTCTCTTCATTGACGATCTGATGATCATTTGGGACACACAGGGAACCCCCTTTGATCTTAATATTTTAATATTTTATTTTATTTTAATATTTTATATTCTTTAAATCTTAAATTTATAGGTTCCTCTGACCCTTTTTCTATTAATTATCTCAACATCACATTACAAGGTGACTCTGAAACTTCTAAAGTCCTAACAACTACTTTTAGGAAGTCCTGTGCGGGTAATGCCACCCTTGTAGCCAGCAGTTGCCACCCTACTCATACGATAAGTGCCATCCCTGTAAGGGAGTTTATCCATGCAAAGAGAAACTGCTCTACTGACCTTTCTTTTTCCAGTGAGTGTGAGGTTGTCAAGGACAGACTCTCCAATCAGGGTTACCCTCAATGGAGTATAGATAGGGGACTTAATGTCGCTTGTCATAAACAATGGGAGGATCTACTCTCCAGTACTCATTCTGTTAAATCTAGGTCCAGGGCCAAAAATAGAAAAGATGGGAGGTTAAATTTTGTTACAACCTATTCTGTAGAATATAATAAAATAGTGAGTAGAAAAGAACATACCCATTTTGTATATGGATAAGGCATTGCATAAGCTCTTATCCAAAGGCATTGGTTTCAGTAGCCGTAGGGCCCCCATTTTGCATTCAATTTTGGAACCTAGTCATGCCAACTCCCATGTCACCAACAAAACCTGGCTCTCCTATCCAGGATCATTTTGTGGTGGAGTCAGTACATGCAAATATTGTCGGGTTCATAGACCTAATAAGAATATTACATCTTTTGCCACAGGAGAAACACATACAATTGCACAGTACATTAATTGTGGTTCGGATCATGTGGTATATCTAATCCAATGTGATAAATGTAAAGTGCAATATGTGGGCTGCACCGCACGGCCCTTACGCACACGCATCTCAGAACATTACTGTGACGGTTTGAACCCCAATGCCAGAGATATCTCCAATGTGTCGAAACATTTTAGAGATGTATACAGGGGAGATATGTCCTTTTTTTCTTTTTGTGGTATAGAGAGGATTTTGCCTGCAGTTGGGGGAGGGCAGACATCACAGACTTTTAGAATGTGAAGTTTATTGGATACACAGGATTCAGACTCGCACCCCACAGGGACTGAATCACAGATGGGATGTAGATCTTTTTCTTATATTATTTTTTATCAATTTAGTGTCCAGGCAGTATCATCTTTATGTAGATTTGAGATGATATTGATTATGTGTGTTATTGTGGATTGCTTTTTATATGCCAGGTTTTTCATATTCTTACAAAATCACTTTTTTTTAAATTATTATTATTAGTATGTAGGCAATATAATCTTCATATAGCACCCACTATCTTTATGATGTTCCATTTTGGAAAAAATACAAACTACACATGCTTTTGTGGGTCACTTCTTATATGCCTGTTTTTTCATATGTTTACTTTTTGTGATGTGTTCCATTGCACAGAATCATGCCAGGTTTTCCCTTTTGCATTTTTAACTCACCTGTGTTGGTTAATCATGTGACTTTTGTATATATTATTTAAGTGTTACTTATTTTGCTTTTTATCAACCATGACTAAGGACTAATGTCCAAAACGCATAGGCTGTTTTACAGCTCTGTACATGTATTTAATAAAGGTATACTATTTTGGATGTCATCCTGTGTGCTGACCATCCCTTTCCTTATTCTGGTACGTTGGAGGTGTCAGCAACCTCAAGATCTGAGCACCGGGCGGTGCTTTTATGTGGAAAGGTTGCAGCACCTATACACTTGTTTTCCTTAGACAAAATAAAATACTTACTTTAAAATTGGTATTTTATTATGTTTGTGTGACATAATAGTAAAATATTTGCCTATAGGAGCTGTTTCATTGTTTTTAAAGTGAAACATTAAAGAGGAACTTTACTCTCTCTCGTTCAAAATTTTTCATTTTTGAAATATGAAATAATAACAAAAACAATAAATCCAACATTTTTCAGAATATTATTCTATATTGCAGAAAATACAGGTAAATATAATATGCTATGTTTATAACTGGTAGAGAATGATCCATGTTAAGAGAGACTTTTACTTTCAAGGTGTTATAATAAACTTTCCGTGTAATAATAAAGTGATAAATTGTCATAAGTAGATATATTGTTTTCTAGTTGAAAGTCTCAATAAGTTAGAGTTAACATGGACATATTTAATGTAATGTTTTGTGTCTATCTACATGCGTGAGAGGGTGTTAATTACCATGACGAGAGAACTCGATTGTCAAAGTTATCTGGTATGCAATGATTGATCCATGGTTTCCAAAAATTGTCAAACTTCTTCAAATTCTCTGTATCTAAAGCGTTTATCTTAGCATGTATAAATGATTGATTCATTCTAAGCTTGGTTTCAGTAATGTTCAATATAGGTGTTTTCCATGTGTTAGCTATTGTCTGCTTTGCGGCTGTCAACAATATAAGGAGTAGTTTAAATTGTTTATGAGTGAGAAAGTCCGGTTTGAAATTTAGGAGAGCTGTTATAGGGTCTGGTATAATAGAACATTCAAACATTTTTGAAGCTATTAGAAAGACTTTCTCCCAAAATGTACGTATATGTGGACAATTCCACCAGATGTGTATATATCTACCTTGTTCAAGACAGAGGCCTGGGTTGTCCTTTGCAAATTTAGCTATTCTAGCAGGAGCTAAGTCCCTCCGTGTAAGTACCTTATATGATGTTTCAACTGCCATTATGTTTGTTAAAGAAGATTTAGTATTAGACCATATATTAGACCATATCATTTAGCAACATATGATGGTATATTAGTATCTGATTTAGTGATCAGTTGAGAATAGAGTATTGAAATATGACTTTTAGCATGTGAATCCTTTAGACAAATTTGCTCAAATTGGGAGAGGGTGTTTATGGTATCATTAGTATTGAGGAGAGGTGTATAAAAAATTTTGATTTGAAGGTAACGGAATATTTTGGATTGGGGGAGTCCAAAGGATTTGCATAGTTCTGGGAAAGGATGTATTGATGTTGCTGAAATTATGTCATATAGACAAGAGATGCCAACTTTAGACCAGGCTGTAAAAGTTCTGGGAGAAATCCAAGCTGGATAAAAGGCCGGGTTTTTATGAAAAGAGAGAAGCGGGTTATATGGAGATTGTAGGCCGTGTGAGGTCTTATGTCTATCACAGATAGATAGAGAGAGTTTAGTAAGTGGATTTTTTATTATCTTACGCTCAATAGGCCGTAACCATAGAATATTATTGAGAGGAAAAGGATTACAAACTATTGCTTCAATGGTTAACCCACAAAGGAATCTCTATAATAGAGTGATATTTCCATAGTGCCATTTGAGCGGCCCTGTAATAAATAGAAAAGTCTGGAAAACCCAAGCCACCCATTGATTTAGGGAGGAATAAAGTCTTCCTAGGTAACCAAAGTTTGATTTTCCCTCAAGTGAATTGTATTGCTTTTTGTTGTATAATTCTAAGAAAGTAGGCAGGAATATGAATCGGGAGGACTCTGAATAAATATAAAAATTTAGGGAGTATGGCCATTTTTATTATATTGATTTTCCCAAACCAAGAAATTGGTAGGGATGACCAATTATAAAGCAATGTAGTAGTTGATTTCAATAAAGCTGGATAGTTAGCAACAAATAGATCCGAGGGATTGGCAGTGAATTGGACACCTAAATATGGAAGGCTACGGTCAGCCCGTTTAAAGGGTAGTAAATCCTGTGATATTCGTTTAATCTTTTCAGTTAATGAGATGTTCAACGCCACTGATTTTTGAACATTCACTCTAAGGCCTGAGGGCGGAAACTTGTGGCGAAGACAAAAATAAGAAGATGTCGTCTGCAAATAAGCATCATTTGTGGTGACATCCACCCAATTCAATACCCATGAAGATAGGTTCTGTTCTTATATGTCATGCCAAAGGTTCAGTGAGTAATGCAAACAAAAGTGGTGAGAGTGGACATCCTTGACGTGTACCCATCTGTATACCAAACTCTTCCGATTTGTAACCTGCATATTTAACCCTTTCATGACTAAGCCTGTTTTTGAAATTTGGTGTTTACAAGTTAAAATCCGTATTTTTTGCTAGAAAATGACTTAGAACCCCCAAACATTATATATATTTTTTTAGCAGAGAATCTAGAGAATAAAATGGCGATTGTTGCAATATTTTTTATCACACGGTATTTGTGCAGCGGTGTTTTAAACGCAATTTTTTGGAAAAGTGACACTTTCATGAATTTTAAAAAATCCAAACAGTAAAGTTACCCCAATTTTTTTGTATAATGTGAAAGATGATGTTACGCCGAGTAAATAGATACCAAACATGTCACCCTTTATAATTGCACGCACTCGTGGAATGGCGACGAACTACGGTACCTTTGAATTTCCATAGGCGACGATTTAAAAAAATTTTACGGTTACCAGGTTTGAGCTACAGAGGAGGTCTAGGATTATTGCTCTCACTCTGACGATCGCGGCGATACCTCACATGTGTGGTTTGAACACCGTTTACATATGCGGGCGCGACTTCCGTATGCGTTTTCTTCGCTGCGCGAGCTCGCGGGGACAGGGGCACTTTAAAATTTTTTTTTTTTTTTTTTATTTAATTTATTTATTTTTGTACTTTATAAATTGTGTTTAAAATTTTTTTTTTTTTTTTTTTTTACTTTTATTGCTGTCACAAGCAATGTAAACATCCCTTGTGACAGTAATATGTGGTGACAGGTACTCTTTATGGAGGGATGGGGGGTCTAAAAGACCCCCCATCCCTCCTTTACACTTCAAAGTATTCAGATCACCGAAAACGGCGATTCTGAATACTGTGTACTTTTTTAAATTTGGCGCCATTGGCAGCCAAGTAAACGGGAAGTGACGTCATGACGTCGCTTCCGCATTTACAACAAGAAGGCTCGCTCGCAGCTTCGTTCCAGCCCGCCCCCAGTCGCCGAAGGCAGCCGAACGGACACCGGGCCTCCCGATCGCACGGGAGGCCCGGTAACAGCGGCGGGAGGCGGCGGGAGGGGGGATGTCCCCTCCCACTCCTCCGGTATAACAGCTGAGCGGCTTTTAGCCGCATCGGTTGTTATACTCGGGTAGCCGATCGCCCGCTGAAAACAACGGTACCGGGATGATGCCTGCAGCTGCGGGCATCATCCCGGTATAACCCCGGAAAGCCAAGTACGCATATGTGCGTTCGGTCGGCGGGAAGGGGCTCTAGGTTTATGGTATAATGCAGAGATCCATTGCAAGAAATGTGGGCCAAAGCTCCATTTATTAAGGGTAAAGTGCTTATAGGACCATGATATCATATCAAATACTTTCTTAATGTCAAGAGAGAGAAAACAGGTGGGAATACGACATATTTTAGCGGCATGTGACAAAAGAGTTGCACGTCTAATGTTATCACTAGCTTATCGAATAGGGATGAAACTAACTTGATCATGGTGTAAAAGATTACCTATAATTTTGTTTAATCTGTTGGGAAGAATTTTGCCCAGAATTTTTATATCCAAATTTAATAAAGAAATAGGGCGGTAATTTGATCAAACAGTGTCATCCGTATGGGGTTTGGGAAGAATGCAAATGATTGCTGTCAGAACTTCCCTCCTAGGAGAGTGACCTTCCAGGAGGAAATTGAAGGTGTCCGTTAAAACCGGCGATAAAGTATCCGCAAATGTTCAATAATAAAGAGCGGAAAATCCATCTTATTTAGTTTCAGATTCAAAATAACATTGGTCACCTCACCAACTTTCACAGATTCCTCCATCATTTCCAATTGTGTTTTGGATAATGAAGGAAGAGAGATGTGAGAAAAAAAGTGCTTAGAGGAATCCAACTCATTGACAGATGAATATAAATTGGTTAAATGCGATCTAAATTTTTGTAAAATTTTAAAAAGGGTTATTAGAATATACATCTCTGGATATTTTAAGACGAATAGGTTTGGTTGGATTATGACAAGATTTTAGTGCACGGGCCGGCAGCGTATTTGGTTTGTTTGTGTTCTTGTAGAAATTACGATGTGATTTCTTAATGGTTTTGTCTGCTGACTCAGTGAGAAATAAGTCAAATTCCAATATTATATTTCATAATAAGTTTTGAGAAAGAGTGTTTGTCAGACCTTTGAGTCTGCGGTATTGGTGATTTATCTAGAAAGGGAAAGATAATCTGGGTAGTATCTCCGCATATAAGTACAGTACCATTTTTATGTGAGTCTATTGTTTGTAGAAAATGGGAAAGAAAAGAATTGGGTTGTTTGTTGGGGGACGTAATATGACACAATGGTAGTAGCGGTATCTAACAAATGCCCTGTAAGAATCAAGTAACGGCCTTCAGGATCTTTAATCTCTTTCAATAATGTAAATGAGGTGTTACAGTGAAATGCAATAAGTACACCACGTTGTTTTGTTGAAGCCGAGGCCATAAATTCTTGGGAGTATATATTACTGAAGAATTTACGGGTGGATTAAATGTGCTTCTTGAAGATATACTATATGTGTTTTCTTAGAAGCAAAGGAACAAAAGGCTTTAGTACGTTTTTGTGGGATGTTAAATCCCTGAACATTCAGGGATAGTATATTTAATGGAGCCATAGTATCAAAGAATCATTAAATATGGTAACATGCAATAATAGACTGTATAAGAATAAAATTGCCTCCAGAATAGCAGGGATAAAGGAAGAGAAAAGGGAAAAGAAAAAAAAGCTCAAGAAAAGAATGTTGACTTGGAACATATGTAAGTTCATAACATATCCCCTGAGGGGAGGAAAGTCTCCCTCCAGGGGTACATTGGCTACTGTCAGTTGTCTAATGGTTCAATAATTACAATATGTAAACAAGATTAAGAGCAAAGTAAATGCCCAAGCATGTATCCTATGTTTGAAGACTCACAGAATATGAATACTGGCATGGGATCCAGAATCCGAATTAAATTAGCCTTACGAGACAGGAACAAATAGTTATTGTATCATCTATTGCTAAAGTTATATAAGAGATATCTAATATGACTGAAGAAAGGAGAAAAATTTAAGTTTAAAAATGATAATTAATGACAATATCAATTACTTCTCTAGGGTTCAGAAGATAGTGGGTTGAAGCCTATATATATATATATATATATATATATATATATATATATATATATATATATATATGAGAAGATAGAAGAAAGGGACTCATTAGCATAGCCAAATATTCAATGGCAGAAATAGAATCAGAGGAAAGTCACATGAAGAATAAATCTGAACGAGTGCATTCGATTGATCTCCCAGAAAAGGGGAGCCTTGGTAAGAAAAAAATTTCAGTCCATGAAATCAGCTGGATCCAGATCAGGAGATTGAAAGCGACTTCTTTTGTGCAGACTATGGTGTTCATTTCTTCTTGACGATAAAGATGATTTACCAGAAGAAAGCGAGGTTGATCTTCGGGGGGTTTCATCAGGGTCTTTGGTTGAGGTCATCAGGCGCAGATTCTGTAATGTGGTTTGCAGATCATTTGTGCTGCGGCATGTGTATTTAGAGCCTTGATAAAAAAAACGCACTGAGAAGGGAAAACCCCACTGATAGGTTATTAAATTGCATTGTAATATCTGAAGAAGTGGTTTCAATGCTCGCCTTTTGTTGATGGTTAGTTGTGACAGGTCTGGAAACAGTTGGTAATTGTGCCCTTGGAAATGTAGAGATTCTTTATTTCTTGCTGCAGCAAGTAATTGTTCCTTTGTACGGTATGGTAAATGGAAATTTGCGATAATATCGCGAGGCAGACCTTCTATTTTTTTAGGCGTTAAGGCTCTATGAACCCTGTCCATCTGGAGATATTCAACTGGTATAGCTGGTTGTAGTTCTTGAAAAAGTGCTATCATTGTGGCCTGCAAGTCAGTCACAGTTTCAGGAATCCCTCTAATGCGTAAATTAGAGCGCCTTGCACGATTTTCATAATCTTCCAATCGTGTCTGAAGAACCGCATTTTCCTCTTTAAGGTTTTCAATTTCTTTTGAGTAATTCAGTGTATAATTCTCCATATCATCTACTCTAATTTCAGGTTCAGACATGCGTTGACTCAGTTCCCTAATCTCTTTAGTGAGACTGGTGGTAATATGGTCTGAGGTATTTTTTAATGAATTTTTTAAACAGATTTTCTATTTGTTTCAGTGTTACAGGGGCAGTCACATCATCTGGTGAGGTAAACTCAATATTCTCCATCTCCATAACATTTTTTCCTGAGAGGGGTTGAGATTGTGTGTGTGGCTTTAAGATTTTGTCATCCCTGTATGAGGCTGCTGAGGGGGACGGCTTCAGTGCCATTTTATCAGGCGGCACTGTTTTGCCATTTTTCGGCTTCATAAGAAGCCGTGTGTCCCCAGTAACATTTCCATAAAGTGGCAGGGAGCTGTGGACACTTATAGGTAATGAATACTTATGGATAGTTTACTCCTGCACAACATTAAGTGTCTTTTGGAACTATTAGGGAATCAATTTCTCCTCTCTTTCTACATTAAATTGTAGACAATAACAAAAAACAATCTTTTACAAACCTAGTATACATGAATATGAATCAAAAACAATGTATTATTTTTATTACATATATTTTAATAAAATGTGTTAGTTTTTTGCTTATTGGCCCAATTTGGAGTATAAATGCTTATATATTTTTTTCTTGCACTCAGAATAGCTTACATTGCACAAAGGGTAGCACTCTAAATTGTACTGATAAATCCTTTCCTCCATACTAACACCAATCACAATTAATTACACACACCTGCTACCTTTTTGCACCTAACGAGTGACTACGGATGATGCTTAAATACTCCCCATACACATGAGTTCCCTATCGCCATGATGACTAAGCTCAGGGGGCAGACTGAAATGCATTGGGGACGGGGCCTGGTCAGAGTCCAGGCTGAGGTTGCCACTCCATTCATTGCAGTAGGACATCATAGATGTGCGACTTCCAGGGGTTACCCTTCTTTCTTGAACCTTTGCAGAAGCCAGGGCGGGCTGCATCTCCTGTCAACACTCTAGCAACAGCTGCGGATGCACTGTCTACATGCCCCCTACCTATCGAGCCTGAGCGGCCCACACACTTTTCCCAGTTCCTGGTTTCTTTGCCTAGGCAAATGATGTCATACATCCCAGGAGTCTTCAGGAGGGGAGGAGGGATTTTCTCAGTTAAGCACACCCTCCTGCATGCATGCATGAGCTAAGGGCTGATGGATTCCATTAAGAAATGCTACATTAATTATTTGCCCCTCAATATGGCTGTAGCCAGAAATGCTAGTGGGTGTTTTTGAAAGTGAGTCCTGAGCAAAATAAAACATGAGGACATAGATGGATGGGGGAGTTTTCTTTGAATATTAAAAATGAATTAAATAGGGTTTTTGGTTTGTGGCACGCTGATAAAGTGTAGTTCTGCTTTCAAATGCAAAAAATGCCATGCTAGTGGGATGCCCTGACCCTTCCTGTGAAGTGGGGCATCTGTATGATATATACAACCTACTACAGTAACACTGGCATTTACATATAAAAAAAATGTGTTTAACCACTTGTCGACCACTCCATGCACATATACAGTGACAGGGCGGCTGCTCTGTGCCAGATAAAGTACATGTACAGGACCCAGAAATTTTGGATAGGGGCTCCCACCTGATCTGTGCTGTCATTTGGTATGGCACAAGTCAGTCATCGGGTCCAGGCCAATGATTTTTAGCCTGGACCTGCTGATAGGCTGTGCTGTGATTCCGTACAGCCAATGTCCATGTTTGTAAACACAGGAACTGCCCGTTCTTCTCTTCTCTGTGAGTCCTTTTTGTTTCTAGAGAGAGAAGAGAGCAGATCCTATGTTATTAAAACAGGACACCTACACTTGCAGACACTTAGTTAGGCACATTTAACTCCTTGATCACCCTCCAGTTAACCCTTTCACTGCCCTGTCACAGTATCATTAGTACAGTGCACAGTGTTTTTTTGCTGATCACTCTATTAGTGTCACAGGAGACTTCAGATAGCATTAGGGCCCAGATAGCGTCAGATTGCCTGCTACACCGTCACTGTCCACATTCAACTCCTTGATTGCCAGCAACACTGTCACAGTCATACTATAACCACCATTGCTAGTATAGTATCTGAACAGATCAGTTTCTTTGATTAGATCAGAACTATGCTAGTGTCTCCAATAATATAGTGTCCCCAAAAATTCAATGTTAGCAGGATCAGCCCCATTCACTGTCAGTATAATTTCTGATCACTGCATCTGGTACATTGCACACAAAATACAGTGTTGACAAGATCAGGCTTGATCTCTGCTAGCACTAGCAAGTAAATTCTATTTCTAGTGGTTTAAGCAGTCCCTGACAGCCAGGAGCTTTTTTTCCCATTAGTCACACTGGGTACTTGTAAGTTTATTTCCCTAAACTACCCAAAGAAAGGTAGACCAGTGAAGGGGTCTACAGGATTCTGACTTTGGCAGATGAAAGCAAAGGGCCTGTCAGAATCAGGCTCAGAATACAAACCTGTAGAAAGCAGCAGCACCCTGACAGGTAGCTCAGACGATGGGGAAGAGGTTCCTGCTAAGGTCAGACATACCCAACCCCATGCCCATGTTGCTGAGGTGCTAGAAATACATTATTATTCTCATATGCAACAGGGTCCAACTACTAGTACTGCAATACCTTTTGGTGGACTGGCAGGCACCAGTGGCCTAGTGTATCCTGACATTTTACACACCGGCACTGCAGTATCCTAGAAGTACAATCCATGCCGGTGAGGTGGCTAGCAGTAGTAGCATCCCACAGCCACCAAGAATTCAAACATAGGCCCAAAGAGCCCATATTGTTCCTCCAGAGGTGTTTCCAAATCCTGATTGGAAGCCCCAAGATTCAGCAGCACCCGTTACCCCCCCCCCCCATTCACAGTCCAACCACCCAGAATTCAGGTGGAAATAGTACATTTAACAGCTCCCCTTGATTTCTTTGAGCTGTTTTTCACAGAAAAACTGTATCAATTGATTGTGGACCAAATCAATATTTATACCAACCAGTAAATCGTCACCAGCCCAAATTTGTTCCCATTTCAGTGGAAACCTATCACGTTTCAGAGTTTAAAATTTTTGGGGGGCCTGACCCATGGGCATTACAAAAAAGAATGAATGGCGTTCATATTGGTCCACAGACCTGATTCATCATATGCCCATGTTTTCTGCTGCAAAGGCCAGGCATAGATATGAGCATATAATGCATTTAATGCATTTCAACAACAAGACACTCTATCATCCTTGGGGTGACCCTGAATATGATTGGCTCTACAAAATTCAGGCCATCGTAAATTACATGTCCCAAAAATTTGCAGATGTGTATACGCCCCAACAAAATATCTGCATAGATGAGTCCCTCAATAATTTTGCTGGCTGCCTTGTATTCAAACAATATCTCCCCAACAAGCAAGCCAGATGTGGGGGCAAAATGTATATGCTCTGTGAAAGGCCAACAGGCTATACATGTAAAAGTATAGCGCTAAAAATATATTGCTGATCCTATCATGGGACTGTGCATTTAAATCTATATTTTTCACTACATTGGTTTTTTTATTGTTGATTTCCATCCACATGATTGGACTTCTATATATATATTTTTTCACTTTAGCATTTTTTTCACTTTTAACACTTTTTTGGACTTTATTTCAATGTGTTGTCCATTTATAACACAGTATTCTTATCTCATCGCTGTTCATTTATTTTTGGTGCTACACACTTTTTCTTAAGATTATTTATAAATTTGGTGTATTACTTATCTATGTCAGCTGCCGCCCCACCACAGCACAGAGATACATGTTTTTTTATTTAGGCTATACATGTAGTTTTAGAATTTACGAGGGAAAGGACAGTCCTGTGTAGCCCCTTGAATGCCCAGACTACATGGGGAGCAGAAGAAAGATAGCATGGAACTTGGTGTCAGCCTTATTCTGGAAGGGGTACCATTTGTACGTGGACAACTTCTATGCGACCGTACCACTTTTTAGACACTTATTCGATCTTGGAATTGGCTGTTGTGGCAAAGTGCGACCTACTTAACGGGGCTTTCCCTAAAGGTAAGTAGACACTCCGAGTTATTCGATTAAAGGCATGGCGAGTATTTTTCAGGTTTCATTTGTTGACATGAGTTTTTGGAAAATTAAAAAAATAGACAAAAATATATTTTTTATTTTATTTTTTCATTTTTCAAAACCTATTGACAAAAAATTAGATCTGCAAAATACTCACCATGCCTCTTATCAAATTCCTTGGGGTGTCTGCTTTCCAAAAAGGGGTCATGGGGGGGCGTGTTTGTACTGTACTTTCCTGGCATTCCAGGGCCTTTGAAGCTGTGATAGATAGTAAGAAAGCGACATGAGGAAATACACCCTTTGAAAGCCTAAATGTGGTCATTGCATTTTGAGGGCCTGTATGTGGCTGGGCTGCCAAAAAAGTCTATCACATGTGGTATCCCCATACTTGGGAGAAGTAGCAGAGTGTGCTTTGGGGTGATATTCCTTATATACGCTTGGCATGTGTGAGAAAAATCTCATTAAAGTTACAAAAAGAAAAATTTTTTTTTTTTTCAAAAACTTGTGGCAAAAAATAAAATCTTCCACGTTTAACCTAAATAACTAAATAACCCTTTATTGTGAAAAAAAAAATCTTCCAGGTAACATGCTTCTCAGCAAATACCTTAGGGTGTTTACTTTCCAAAAAGGGGTCATTTGGGGTTGTTTGTACTGCCCTGGCATTCTAGCCTCTCAAGAAATGTGATAGGCAGTTAGAAAGTAAAAGCTGCGTAAATTCCAGTATATATACCATAATTTGTATATGCTTTCACACAAACCAATTAACATACACCTATTTTTTACCAAAGACATGTAGCAGGATACATTTTGGCCTAAATTTATGACAATATTTGATTTTATTGGCTATTTTTTTATAACAGAAAGTAGAAAATTTTGTTTTTTGTTTTTTCAAGATTTTTTTGTTTATATAATAAAAAATAAATAAATAAATAAATAAAACCCTCAGTGGTGATCAATTACCACTATAAGAAAAATGTCATTTAGGTACAGTGTTGCATGACCGAGTATTGCCAGTTAAAGTAGCACAGTGCTGAATAGCAAAATATGCTCTTGTCATTAAAGGGGTAAAACCTTCTGGAGGTCAAGTGATTAAATTACCAGCAAACTGACAGCTCTTGGATGCTTTGTTCTGTTGGAAAACAAATGGCTAGGGATTCTATTTATCTATATTTATCTCAGATGAGGGTCTAGTATAGATATTACCCACAAAACAAAAGGTGTGAGATTTACCCCATAATCCATACCAGCCTCTTCAAGTTTGGTATAACTTTAAGAAGGACCCCATGCAAAAAAAAAAAAAAAAAACGGTGTCCCCCAAATTTCATACCAGACCCTTATCAAAGCATGTAGCTTGGGTGGCCATGAAGGGGGAGGGTGACAAGTTTGCATCCTGAAACTTTCACCTCCTGAACCATACCAGGATATATGCCCTCAAGATAGGGGGTACCTTGCCAGGGGGGATTCCCTTGGCAAACTACCTTGTTCCCATGTTGATGAGAACAAAGGCCTCTTCCCCACAGCCCTGGTCTGGTGGTTGTGGGAGCCTTCAGGCAGGGGGCTTTAACAATAAGGGGCCGAAAGCAGAAATAATACAGCTGCAATACAATTGCTGAAGGAATACCAGTGGAAAGTTGTCATGTGCAGTATAAAAGTGGAAGTAATATTAACTGCTATTATACATGATGTTTGGCTCCCCCCTAACATGTAAGTGTTTGGGCATTCTCCAGAAAACCCGAATAGCCAAGGTTCAGTCCAAACTTGTGTTCATACTGAACCTTTAGCTCATCCCTAATTCTTTTTCTGATTCATGATAAAACCTGCCTCATCCCTCTTTCTTACATTGTGCCCCTACTAAGGTTCTTAAATACTGTCCAGCCATTTTACAATATTATTGGATACTGCCTGAAATTATACACTCTTAATGTTTATCGCAGTGTAACACCTGCCTGGTCCCTTTCTATTTGCTGCCTATTCTGGTACATTTGTGTGTAATTAAGGTGTATGTTACCCTAAATATTTTTTTCTATGTGTGTCACGTATCTGACTGTGGAGCCCAAGATGATGAGGGTGGACTCTTGTGCAATTCCCATCTAAGCACCCCTGGTAGTGGAGACAGGAAATGCTAGGCAGTGGAAGGGCACAGGAGGTGCCATGAAGTTGTAGTAGTGAGCTGAAGCTTGGAGACACAGGAGTCCTTCCAGTGGAGGTATGGAGTCTGGTCATAAGCCTTGTTCAGCAGCAGCCAGGCAGACAGGTGCAGGGTCAAAATCAGGTTCAAAGTCAGGAACAGGCAGAAGTTGGTAACATGCTGGCAGTCAGGTAACAAATCAGAAAGTCAGTCAGAAATCCAAGCCGAGGTCGATAAACAAATGAGCAGCAGATATAACAGGCAGGGGTGATCCAATAGAGGTGTCAGATGTAGCCGACTTTCAGGAACACAGGAACCAGAGCTGAAGACAATCCAGCACTGAACTCAGGCAGACTCTCAGTTTATATAGGCTTTTGGGTGCCAGAATCTGTGGATGCATGCACATGCCTATGTGCATGCGCACGTGCCCGCATTTGCATGAGCATTCTAGTCCTTGCTCGTCTTAGGCTTCTGTGCTCACAAGTCTGCACATGCACATAAGAATTAGCACCCGCTGAATGGGAATGAGGACTTGCTGTACAAGATCCCTGACAATGTGTGTGTGTATACATATGTGTATTTTATAAATCATAGTCTCATTTTGATTTGTACTTTTTCCATCTAAAGTATCTGGTTGATCCTGCTAGCCACCTTTCTTCCTTGTTCTAAACCAGGGGGCTCCAAACTTTTCAAACAAAGGATTAGTTTTTGTCCTTCAGAATTTAGGAGGGCTGGATTGTGGCTAGTGAGTGCAGAAAATGTCCTGGGCCCAGCATCAGTGAGAATAAATATGGCCTCAGGGTTTGTGGTCAGTAGAAGGAGGAGTAGTGCCTCTATCAGTAGGAGTAATAGTATCCCATCATTGGTATCAGTGGAAGAAACAGTGCCCCCTTGTTGGTGTCAGTGGGAGGAATAGTGCCCGAAGGGCCGGAAAAAGGCTAGCAAAGGGCCACATCTGGCCCTCGGGCCACAGTTTGGAGATTCTTGTTCTAAACTACTCACACAAAGCACAGAAGCTGATCTGCGTTAGCAAAGTCAGTTTTCATCATTTGGCTGACCATTCAAAGGTACAGGACACCATGCAGACACACAGAATGCCTCTGGTAAAAAAAAAGACACAAGTCCATCCAGTTCAACCATTAAAAGATAAAATAAAAAAAAAATTAAAAAATATACAATCTTATATACACAATCCTATACCCATAGTTGATCATAGTTTCTTTTTTTTTTTTCCCCTCCCTTTCTTCTTCTTTTGTTAATTTCTCGTTCTTTTTTTTCTTTTTTTTTTAAAGTAATTAGTAGACGGCACGGGGGGGGGGGGAGGGGGGGTGTGATAGATGGAAGCACGAACAAACGATGTGATTACACGGATTATGAATGTTTTAAATATTGTTTTGAAAGTTTGGAAGAGGGTAGCGGGAAGGGAGGAGGGGGTAAGAGTGTGGTAGTAAGACACAACGCATCTTATTCTTTCACGAGAGGGGAGTTGTCTTCAGAATGGTTGGGAGGGGGGAAAAACCAGGTCACAAGTGCAGCCCCCAGGGCTAGCCTAACTAGGCAGGAGGGGGGGTCACGAACTAGGGTGGTGGGGGGGGGGAAGGGGGATTGTAGTGAGACATAGGGTTGGGCAATGGGGCGCATGTAAAACACATATAGTTAGGAGGGGGGGGCCTATAAAGGCAACGAATACTGGTGCACGTGTTTTGAAGTTGCAATTAAGGGATGAAGAGGGGGGAGGGAGGGATCCCTGGACAATGGGGTTCTTTGTCCCTCCCCACTCTCTTTTCTTTTTTCTCTTTTTTTGGCTAGCACAGTCACAGAGTTGGCGAGTTTTGTACTCACGAATTCACAAAGGAATTGTTTTTTTTTTTTTTTCTTTTCCTTGGTATTTTTTTCTTTTGTTCTTTATCTTAGCTAGATGTCTTTAAAAACGTTAAAAATAGGTTCCTGGAATATCAGGGGTATGAGTGACCCGGCCAAAAGGGCAGCGGTGTTCTTGGCGATGGAAGCTTATGGTGTCGAACTGGCTTGTCTGCAGGAAACTCACCTCACCAACGACACCAAATTATACGTTCGTTCGGAACTATAAATTTCAAGAACAGTATCATTCTGTTTACACCTCATATTCAAGAGGGGTGAGCATATTGGTGGGTAGGGGTATTTCATTTTCCTGCAGGGAAGCCAGGATAGACGCGCTGGGTCGCTACGTATTCCTGAGTTGCGTTGTGGAAAATAGACCACTAGTTCTAGCAAATATCTATGTTCCGCCTCCGTTTAAAACAGAGACCATATTGGATCTGTTGGAGTTCAAGGCTGATGTACCTATAATTTTGGTGGGGGACTTTAATACTGTCTTGGATAACAAAATGGACCGATTCCCACCAGTGAATCGCCCAGAGAGATTATCAGAGGGATGTTTGGGTCAACTCCTGAGAGAGGTTGGGTGGTGCGACCTATGGAGATCTCACAACCCAAAGACCCGGCAGTATTCCTGTTACTCAGGGACACACTCCACTCTCTCGCGCTTAGACATGGCATTAGGTAATTGCGAGGGCCTGCAATTAATAAGGAACATAGAGTACAAGCCGAGGGGAATTTCAGATCATTCTCCCTTGACTTTGACCTTGAATCTAAACACTAGAATTGGCCGGAAAAGGTGGACAATAAAACCACTCTGGTTGGACCTGATAAGTTGCCCAGAAGAAATAACCTCCAAATTAAAAGAATTCGTAACATTTAACTCAGGTACAGCACCTGCGGGTGTAGTGTGGGATGCTCTAAAAGCGTTTCTTAGGGGATTATTACACCAACAGGTCGCCATAATAAAGAAAAAGTCAAGGGAATGGGAGGCGAGGGCTAGTAGGGAAGCTATGGAATCAGAAGCGCAATATGTGGCGGATCCAACTCCTGAAAGGCAGGTGATTTGGCTCAACCGACAACAAGAGTATAGAGAGGTAATTAATAGAAGAGCAGAGAATAAAAGACTCTTCCAGAAACAAAATTTTTTCGGGGAAGGGGAGAAAGTAGGCCGGACGCTTGCACTTATAACGAAGTCCAATCTATCTCCATCGGCCATTTTCTCGATCAGGACACTGGCTGGAGAGATCACTTCCGATCCCGCCGCGGTCCTGGAGACCTTCTCTGCGTTCTATGGAGATCTGTATAGGTCGCGTCGAGGGTCGGACCAGCGCAGCATGGACAGGTTTATAGAGGGGGTGGATCTGCCCGTTCTATCGGAAGAGGATAGGAGCGCGATGGAGTCTCCCCTGACTTTGGAGGAGCTGCAAGGGGCTGTCATGGAGCTGTCAGTCCAGAAATCTCCCGGCCCGGATGGTTTGCCACTGGAGATTTATAGAAAGTATGGGGAAGTGCTGCTCCCGGAGCTCTTAAGGGCACTGGAGCAGTCGTTCAAGGACGGGCGGCTGCCTTTATCAATGTCAGAGGCTGATATAATAATGATTCCAAAAGAGGGGAAAGATCAACTAGAAGTCACCTCATATAGACCGATATCATTGTTGTGCTCAGATGCTAAAATTGTCGCAAGGGTGCTAGCATCCAGATTGAACAAATGCATCGCAAATCTGGTACACCCTGATTAATCAGGGTTTATCCCTGGTCGGTCCACCAGCACTAATATCAGAAGGGCCTACTTGAACCTCCAGGTGCCGACCGAGAATGCAGGGTCTAGAACCATACTGTCCTTGGACACTGCCAAGGCTTTTGATAGCCTAGAGTGGGAATACCTCTGGTGGGTACTTGAGAGGTTTGGATTTGGCCCTGTATTTATTGGCTGGTTAAAGATCCTTTATAGAAATCCTAGGGCAAGGCTTAAGTTAAACAATGATTACTCGGAAAGTTTTTCCCTCGAAAGAGGGACGAGACAGGGGTGCCCCTTGTCTCCCTTGTTGTATGTCTTAGCCATGGAGCCACTGGCGGGAGCGGTGAGATCATCACCTGAACTGCAGGGATTCCTTAGAAAAGGAGAGGAAGAGCGAATAGCGCTTTTCGCGGACGATGTCCTATTTTTCCTTGGGGACACGACTTCCTCACTGGAGAAGGTCGTGTACCTAGTGGAGGACTTCGGAAAGTTCTCAGGGTTAACCATTAACTGGGAGAAATCATCGCTCCTGCCGGTCGATCCATTGGTCAACCCGATCCCGACTAGCTTGCCCCAACTGAAAGTCACGGAGAAAATGAAGTATCTCGGCGTTGTGCTATCTAGGGACCCCAGTGCCTTCATTGAGGACAACCTGGCCCCCCTCCTATTAAAATTTAAAAGGAAATGTGATATTTGGAGCAGACTCTCCCTGTCAGTGGCGGGTCGGGCCAATCTGATTAAAATAGTTTGGTTACCTCAGCTGCTATACTTGCTCCACAACTCCCCAGTTTGGATCGGAGAGAAGTGGTTCCAAAAAATTCAATCTCTTTTTAGGAAATTAATATGGAAAAAAGGGCAGGCCAGGATAGGCCTACAAAAACTGCAGTGTCCTACCACGGAGGGGGGACTGGGGGTCCCCCACCCTTTTACCTACTTTCTGGCAGCCCAGCTACAACAATTGGGCGGATGCGCCATTGATGGAGGGGGAAGCAGGAGTGCCCAAACCATTTTGCAGGGTAGCCCACATAGCTCTCTGGTGGAAGCACTGGAGGCAGAGTCACTACAAGCAGAGATCCCGACTCTTAAAATGGTCACTAGGGTTTGGCAGACAACCAAGCGAATAATGGGATATAAAGGAACTTCAGAATACTCACCAATCTGGAACAACAAGAACTTGCAGGAATTATTATCTGTTGACAGCAACAGGTTGTGGGAAAGGTGTGGGATAAGTCGGCTGATACAGTTATACGAGGGGGATATCTTGAAATCTTTCGAGGAATTGAAGTTTGAGTATGGGATGCCAAATCGTGCATTTTATACTTACTTACAGATTAGACATGCCTTGAGCAAGCAGTTTGACAGGCAACCCCCCACATGGTGTAGGATCCCGCTGCTACATTCAATAATTAAATCAGAGGCCTCCAAGGGGCTAATCTCAGAGATATACACCCAATTAATAAAGCAAATAAATATGCAGGTAGGCCTCTCTGGGGGTAGGGTCAGATGGGCAGCCGATGTGGGGGAGATAACGGACGCTGAGTGGAAAAGGATTCTGGACTTTGGAACAGAGGTGTCGGTCTCGCCCTCACAAAAGGCTTCCCATCTGATGCTGCTACACAGATCTTATTATACTCCAAAAAAGCTTTTCATGTTTGGCTGCAGAATTAATGATGAGTGCCCTAGATGTAGAAGAACAGGCGATTTAATCAACATGGTATGGCGGTGTCCAATATTAGTCAGGTACTGGTCCGAGATTTTAAAGAAAATAAATATAACGTTCAAAACTAACTTAGTGCTTGACCCTAAGACTTGTGTGCTCGGTCATGTCGACACTGGGTTGAGAGATAGGAGTACAGCGGTGGTGGTAGCTAGATGTCTGTTACAAGCTAGGAAATTAATAGCGCAGCTTTGGCAATCAAGAACTCCCCCCACCTCGGAAGATTGGATTAGAATAGTCAACTCCACAGTGTGGAGTGAAAGGACGTTCTATACTAGGGCTGGCAATTATAACAAGTTTGTGAGGTTGTGGAATCCGTGGGTCCAAGCAATGCCGTGTCCGCAAGCAGTGCTACTTGTGCGCTGAGAGTGTTTATGTCTTTAGCAACGGGGCATGGCCACACTAGGTGCAACTTAGAGATAAGAGAGAACAATGCACAGATCTGTCGTTGCCCACCAGGTGCGCCTGGGTACTATGGGGAGTTAATAAGGGAGGGTCACAGGGGGGTGGGGGGAAGGGTCAATCAAGAGTAAAGAAAATAAAATATATAAATACGTATAACGATAATGTTAGGAAATGTGGCCAATAGGCCTTGAGGTATAAGTTGCATGATAAGTGTCCCGTAATCTGGGACTACTGTTGTCACCTATATATTGTAACGTGAATTGCAATACATCACGTAAAAAAAAAAAAAACAAAAAAAAAAAACTACTCACACAAAGCACAGAAGCTGATCTGCGTTAGCAAAGTCAGTTTTCATCATTTGGCTGACCATTCAAAGGTACAGGACACCATGCAGACACACAGAATGCCTCTGGTAAAAAAAAAGACACAAGTCCATCCAGTTCAACCATTAAAAGATAAAATAAAAAAAAAAATAAAAAATATACAATCCTATATACACAATCCTATACCCATAGTTGATCAAGAAGAAGGCAAAAAACCCAGTAAAGCATAATTTAATTTGCTCCAGCAGGGGAAAAAATTCCTTCCTGATTCCCCAAGAGGCAATTGGATATTCTCTGGATCAACTTTGCCTATAAATGTTAGTATCCTGTTATATTATATGCATTTAGAAAATAATCTAGGCCTTTTTTAAAGCATTCTACTGAGCTGGCCAGCCCAGAACCAGCTCTTGAGGGAGTCTATTCCACATTTATACCAGCTCTTACTGTAAAGAAACCTTTCTGTATTTGGAGATTACATTTATTTTCCTCCAGATGTAAAAAGTGCCCCCTTGTCCTCTGTGATGAGCTTACAGTGAACAACTCAACAGCAAGTTCACTATTTGAACCACTTATCTACTTATACATGTTGAACATATCCCCCCTTAATCTCCTCTTCCCAAGAGAGAATAAATGCAGTTTATTTAATCTTTTCTCATAGCTGAGCTCCTCCATGCCTCTTATCAGTTTGGTTACCCTTCTCTGAGCTTCCTCCAGTTCCCCGATATCCTTTTTGTGAACTGGAGCCCAAAACTGGAGCCCAAAACTGAACTGCATATTCCAGATGAGGTCTTACTAATGATTTGTGCAGAGTTAAAATTATCTCTCTCTCTCTCTCTGCTGTCCATACCTCTCTTAATACAAGAAAGGCTTATTTTTATTTTTGCATTGGTGCATGTCTCATTTCGCAGTTCTCAGCTCTCTATGACCTTTTTTGACAATACCTTGCCTACTAGTCATGAAAATGGGCAGACTAAATTTTATCTTCCTTTTTTTGGACTTCACACAGAATTAAAAACTCCTTCCACCACAAATTGAACCTGGAGAAAATAATTTATCTCTACAGACATAAAAATAAGCAATTTCATTCAGGAACTCATTCATTAAAAAATTCTCAAGTGCATTATTGAAAGGAATACTGTAGGTAGGAAAAGAGAGCAATGTGACAGAGAGGTGAGCTTACCAGTCTGCTGTTTCTTCTTTACTGTCCAGTAGGGATAAGCAAATATAGCCATGTTAGATTCACTGCCAGTTTCCCAAAACATCCTCATTATTCTGAAAACGTTTCCTCTATCCTCATTAAAATCTGTGGGGGGGGGGGGGGGGGGCGGATCTTGATATTGAATTAGCTCCTTGGTATCATAGGCAAACTATTGTCTAAGGCTGGCCATAGATGGACTGAAATCCAACTGGTTAAGCAGGGACAAGTTTAATTTTGATCAGTGTGTAGCTGTCCTTGTTTGACAGAAGTATACAATGTCAGAATACAATGTCCTGGCAAGGGGAGTTCGAGATAGATGGAGGAATCTATTTTTTCAGTTTTTTATTTAGTCCACTGGCTAAACAAAAAATATTATTCATCTATAGCAAGTTTAACAAAAGGCAAAGGAAACCAGGCGCTTCCTTGGGGAGACATATTTTAAAGATAAAAAATAATAAAATAATAATAACATACAGTGAGAAAATCCTTTAAACTACAGTTTTGGGGAATGCATTTAAGCTCTAAATGGTGTTACAGAACAGCACAATTTTACCAGACAGCATCAGACAGTGTACTGCGAAAGTGGCAAATTGGGCTGTAGATTTTTTTTTTCCTTTTAGAAGCAGCTTAGATACAGCAGCATCAAAATCTGATTTAATCAGTTTAAAAATGTATTTTTTTAAGGTAGTTTTATCAGCAACATATTGGTCAATGTTGTCCTCCAACTGCTCAATCCATCAGCAACCATTATGGCCAGGGTTAGTGAAGGGTAAAAAGTCCCCTGCATTTTCACTATCTTCTCCTTCTTAAACCCCTCCTACTTGGCCTAATAATGGTTGCTTCTGGCAGAACTGACACACAGCATACTGTAGGTCAATGTTATCTCCAAAGTCGGTCTGGCCAGCACACTAGTATATGTCTTTTTCAAAATTTCTGCTGCCAACAGTTATCAGTGTTATCAGGAGCAGTGGAATAGCTCCAGTCAGTAGTTCATTCTGAACACCCAATAAAACATGGGGTCCTCCCCACTTTTTAGCATTTAAATATCACCCCTTGAACAAATGTAACCAGCAAAGTTCAGGCACTACCGGTATCCAGGTCTAGCCGCTGTAGCTCTATAAATCAACAGAAAGTCACGCTGAGGCTGCTGCTTCTTACTGATCCTGACTGATCCTGAAAGTCACGTATGGGGTTCCTCAAGAAAATGAGGGACAGCAGGTTTGTGCCATTATCTTACATGACAGAGCAAGGAAACACCAAGGAAGTGCCATGTGCTGTATCTATCCCGTTCACAGGTATCATAAGGTTAGCCCAGAATGCAATGAAATGAGCCGGTTTTGTCTCAGTCAGGTGCTTCTTCCATTGAGTCCTCAATTTCTGAGTTGTGTGCACCACACTGGATGTTTGGCTTTCTGCAACACTTGGGCTTCTGATGGGGTTTGCAGATCAAAACACTAATATCAACAGCAAAAACCATTAAAAACCCACACTGCAGAGGTTACTGGAAAGTCCACAAAGTGCCAAAAGGATTTGGATGACTGCTGCTTGATGTTCTCTGCTAGTTGCCCCTGCAATAAAAATTACTTTTGCTGTGAATGTGAGTCAGTGTCAAGTATTCTTTAAAACAGTGGTATTTGAAGAAGAGCCCTAAAAAAACACAAAGAAAAGAATGTAAAGGTGCAAGAATTTTCAATTCAGAAATGGAAAATATATACAAACTAGTATTTGTCCTATACTTATCCATCTTATTTATCTTATACTTATGTTATATTGCTATTCATTTATACTCATATATGTTTCAATGATCTTATTGTAATAAATGTGATATGTTTAGATATAGTAATAAGGAGTACTAAGGAAGCTGTCGCAGAAACATGTTTATGATGTTTATATAAATCATTAAAGTTTCTCTGTAATGGTATTTGTCAAGTATCTGATTTACTGCATATAGGTGACAAACATCTAGTTCTAATTCAGTGAACTATAGAAGACATACCTTATGATAGCTTATTAAAAATGAATGCATTTTTATCCATATCAAGAGCCTCCTATAAAGCCACTAAGGCTTGATTCACACTAATCCATTTTTTGATGCATTTTGCATTTTGCAGAAATGCAGGGACATTTTTTAACATGGGTTCCTATGGAACATGTTCACATCAATGCATTTTGTGTGCCTCTGCCTTTTTGGAAAAGGTCGGGTACATTTTTTCCCACAAAATGCAGCGTTTTGTATGTAATAGAATTCAATGGACCCGCATCCAAAACGGGTACGTTTTTACTGCGATTTTGCCACATTGTTGCATTTTGAGTTACTTTTTTTTTACACTGTATATAGCTGGTTGCTAAGGAGGGGGCCAGGAAGCCGACCGCCACGTCCTTGACAACCGATGAGTCATCAGCTGTCAGCTGGCTTCCGGCTCAATGTTAAAAAAAATGCAAACTAAAAAAAAATGTGAAAAAAAAAACAGTGTGGGGTCCCCCGCCAGGTCCATACCAGGCCCTTGGGTCTAGCATGGATTTGGAGGGGACCCCCACACACTAAAATTTAAAAAAAAATGGTGTGGGGGTCCCCCCAAAGTCCATACCAGACCCTTAACCGAGCATGCAGCCTGGCAGGTCAGGAAAGGAGGGGACGAGCGAGCGCCCACCCTCCTGAACCATACCAGGCCACATGCCCTCAACATGGGGGATGGGTGCTTTTAGGCAGGGGGGGCTCTGCACCCCCCACTCCAAAGCACCTTGCCCCCATGTTAATGGGGACAAGGGCCTCTTCCCGATAACCCTTGCCTGGTGGTTGTCGGGGTTTGCGCCGGGGGGCTTATCTTCTCCGCTTCTTCCTCCGGTCTTCCTCATCTTCTCCCGCATCTTCATCCTCCAGTCTTTTCCTTCTCCCCCTGCTTCTTCCGCTCTTCTTCTGTCTTCTTTGTCCGGTGTTCTTCCTTTGCTGTGTCCCACTGATCTGTTGGCGCCAATGTCCTGCATTTCTTAAATAAGGATGGGGCGTGGCAATTGGATTACATCATCCGAAGGCCATGCCCCCTTGTGATGTCACCGCCCGGGGCATGATGGGTCCGTGATGTCACAAGGGGGCCTCCGGATGACGCAATCCGATTGCTACACCCCATCGTTATTTAAGAAATGCAGGACCTGAGCGCCTACAGCTCAGTGGGACGCAGCATCGGAGGAGGGTCGTCGGCTGGAGTGGCGGCAGAGGAAGACACCGGACAAAGAAGACAGAAGAAGATGGAGGAGATGAAGGAAGACCGGAGGAAGAATCGGAGAAAAAGAAAATTTTTAATAAAAGACTTGTCAAAAATGATCTACTGTATTTTTTAACACTACACTACTTTTTTTTATTGAATGGGTAGGGGTACAATGTACCCCATACTCATTCACATTGGGGTGATCTGGGGGCCCCCTTGTTAAAGGGGGCTTCCAGATTCCGATAAGCCCCCCGCCCACAAACCCCGACAACCACCGGGCAAGGGTTGTCTGTAAGGGGCCCTTGTCCCCATCAACATGGGGGCAAGGTGCTTTGGGGTGGGGGGCGCAGAGCCCCCCTTCCCCAAAGCACCCATCCCCACATGTTGAGGGCATGCGGCCTGGTATGGTTCAGGGGGGGCGATCACTCATCCCCTCCCTTTCCTGACCTGCCGGGCTGCATGCTCGGGTCTGGTATAGATTTTGGGGGACCCCCATGACATTTTTAAAAAAAATTTTGGTGTGTGGGGGTCTCCTCTGAATCCATACTAGACCCAAGGACCTGGTATGGACCTGGGGGGGACCCCACGCTGTTTTTTTTCTCGATTTTTTTTTTTTAGCCGGTAATTCTTTTTTTTTTTTAAATTCAACAGGAAGCCCGCTGACAACTGATGACTCATCGGTTGTTAAGGATGTGGCAGCCGGCTTCCCGGCCCCCTCCTTAGCAACCAGCTATATACAGTGTAAAAAGGTGCAACGTTTCGGAGTCACGCAGGACCCCTTCGTCAAGCATGTGAAACGTTGCACCTTTTTGTGTTGAGATCATGCAATAAATTAAACCATTTGGACGCCACCTTGTGCTGATGCTTGGTGTGCTGGCAAGTATCTACATTAAAATCGCGGTTAAAAACGTGTGTCCAAAAACGTGGCAAGCACCGCAAAAAGCACTGCAGAAACGCTCAAAAGCAACATGCATAGATGTGAATCGAGCCTAAAAGGCTGCTACAGTGTATTAACCATTAATAAATTGTACTTTGTCATTTTGATGAGTGAGTATAGGGATTTTGTGATTTATTAGATGACTTTGCAAGTAACTCTTGATGAATTATTTACAAAATAAATGCTGCAAGCTACCGGCACACAATAATTATTTTCCTATTCTTGGCATATAAAGCTGCACTCTTTGTATAGACTTAATTTATTGGCTTGCACACCTTGGGTTCACCAACCTGTCTTTACTGTGTTTCAGCAAGGGTAATTCCATAATATTTACATGCTCACATTGCCAAGCTCTTTGCAAGAAATTTTCCTAACCAGTTCTTGCAAAATGTAATTAACGAGTTTTAAAAGCCAGTTCTATTGTAAAATTTTAATGAGGCAAAGACAGAAAAAAGATTTTCTTTTCCCTGAAAAGGAACAAAAATGAAGAAAAGATGATTCACAGGAAGGCTGCCAAAATTTAAATACAAAGGGAATATTGCTATATAATAACTAACCATAAATTTAACTATACATTTATGTAGCTCTAATCTCCGTGCATCAAATATGGACAGGTAGAGTTTGACCAACAGTACAGAAATAGAAAGTCAGCAGAAAGTCAGTGCTATAACACTCTGGGATTGACTTACTAAACGTACAAGACTGTTCACTTTGCAAGGGAAGTTGCACATTGCAAGGGAATTTTCCCCCAGAGCTTAGTAATTGAGTTGAACTTCTGCTAACTTCCATTATCCAATCATGTGCAAGCAAAAACGGTATGTTTTTATTTTCTTTGCACATGATTGGGTATTATTTGAAAAGGTAAATTTTACTGCATTCACTAAGCTCTGGGGATAATTCTCTTGTAAAGTGCTGCTTCCCCTGCAAAGTAAACAGTATATTTGCCTTTTGTAAATTCACTCCTCTGCATCATTGTATTTCCTAACTCTCTCCTCTACTCACCAGTCACCACAGCTTCTCTATTCACTATTAGAGTTGGGCAAACTGTTCGGCCCAAGCATAAATTTGGACTGAACACACGAATTATCGGGTGTTTGACCGTTTGTTCAGCCCTCTGAATGACCACAATGTACTGCGCCACTGCACAGTGCATTGGAAGCCCTGATTGACTGAAACAATGAAAGCTTTGCCCAATCAGGGCACAGAGCACTGTCAGAGCCATGATTGTAGAAAGTAATGATGACTCTATCCAATCATGGCTCATTGCTCTTAGTCCCGTCCCACACTATAAAAAATATTCTCCCCATAGTGGCCATTTGCACTGCAATATTGACGTGGAGAGAGATAGAACAGGTTTCTGTTCAGTGCTGCTAGCAAGTTAGTGTGCTATAGTGTGCTATTGTGCTTCTATTGTCACTGTAGAATATCAGTTTAATGTGAATCTAGTGATAGTTCAGTGTGAGTGTAGTATGACCATTCATTTTTACTTTAACGTTAGTTTTTGTGAGTGTAGCATGACCATTAATGTCTACTTTAGTGCCAGTTTAATTTATCAGAGCAGTTTTTATGCAGTATATATCAGTGCATTACTGCACGATTAATGTAGTACATATCAGTGCGTTACTGCACGCTTAACACAGTATTTATCAGTGTGTTACTGTACATTTAATGCAGTACATATCAGTGTATTACTGCATGTTTAATGCAGTATACATCAGTGTGTAGGGATGAGCCGAACACCCCCTGGTTTGGTTCGCACCAGAACATACCGAACAGGCAAAAAATTTGGAAGAACACACGAACACCATTAAAGTCTATGGGACACGAACATGAAAAATCAAAAGTGCTAATTTTAAAGGTTATATGTAAGTTATTGTCATAAAAAGTGTTTGGGGATCCGGATCCTGCCCCAGGGGACATGGATCAATGCAAACATTTTTTTTAAAAATGTCAGTTTTTTCGGGAGCAGTGATTTTTTTAATGCTTACAGTGAAACAATAAAAATGAAATATTCCTTTAAATATCGTGCCTGGGGGTGTCTATAGTATGCCTGCAAAGTGGCACATTTTTCCCGTGTTTAGAACAGTACCACAGCAAAATTACATTTCTAAAAGAAAAAATGTCATTTAAAATTGATCGCGACTGTAATTTATTGTCGGGTCTTGGCAATATAGATAAAGCTCATTGAAAAAAAGAGCATAGGTCCCCTCCCAGTCCATTACCAGGCACTTTGGGTTTGGTATGAATATTAGGGGAACCCCGAACCAAAATTAAAAAAAAATTGCGTGGGGGTCTCCCTAAAATCCATACCAGGCCCTTCAGGTCTGA
This sequence comes from Aquarana catesbeiana, assembly GCF_042186555.1. Classification (NCBI taxonomy): domain Eukaryota; kingdom Metazoa; phylum Chordata; class Amphibia; order Anura; family Ranidae; genus Aquarana; species Aquarana catesbeiana. The sequence continues at coordinate 293,826,559 of NC_133324.1, read as the reverse complement.
TATGGAAATTAAGGTGAACCCTGTGCCAAATTTAAAAAAAAATGGCATAGGGGTCCCCCCAAAATCCATATCAGACCCTTTAGGGGAGTCTATGGGTCTATCGACCATGAAGCCAATATCTTTTTCCCAACCAGCCCTAGAGCAGATGGGAAAGTTCAGTAAGAATCTGACAATACCCTTTATGTAGTAGAGATACTGGAAGGCCCTTTGTTGACCTTGCCTGTACTATCTTGTAAAGAACCGAGATAGGGGGGAAGAACATCCTAGCAGAAGAGAATTGGGCATGTAAAGCATGTCTTAATTGAAGAAATTGATAGAACCAATTAGATTGTAGAGAAAACTCTCCCCTGATCTCTTCAAAGGATTTAAGTATACCATTCTTGTATAGCTGAACTAAAGTTGTTATTTCTGATTTCCCCATCTTTGAAAGCCTCTAAAAGCTAGAATTTGGGGAAGTCTATCATTTTCCCATATGGGAGTGTACCTCATAGGATAAGAGACACCCAGCATTTTTTAAACTGTATCCTATATTTTACACATTAGCATACAGGTGGGCATATCAACATCCCCTCTAGCGCCATCTAAAACATGGAATTGTAGCTTACCCTTAAATACATATGAAAATAATCGTTGAGTGGGAAGGGGTATCTGCTCAGACTCCCATCCAGCAAAGTGCAGTAGTTGGGATGCAAAAAAGTATATCCCTGGATTAGGAACTGCCAGTCCAGCCACATTTTTGGGATGTTGTAAGGTCTCCAGTTTAATACGAGGGGGTTTGTTCTGCCATATTAATCGCCTAAATATGGTATTAATCTTAATAAAAATCTGTATGGGTATCCAAATTGGGGCATTGTGTAAAAAATAAAGAAGCTGAGGCATCCATATCATTTTGATTAAGTTGATACGGCCTATTGGCGATAGGGGGAGCTTTTTCAAGGTTTTACTTTGGTTTTGAAATCTAGAAAGTAATGGAAGTATATTATCTACAATATATGACTGTGGGGAGTCAGAAATAGTTATAACTAAATATTTTATAGAGGGAGGGCACAACCTTAAGATGGGAAAGAAAAAATAGTAATGAGTCTGGAAGGGAATCCAGAGGCATCAGCATGGATTTATCTTAGTTTATGCCTAACTCCTCAATATAATTCATTAATAAATTAGAGAAAGGGGAAAAGAGGTGACACCTCGGGACTTTTAAGGTGTTAGGGTATAAGTATCAAGAATTGTCAAGTTGCATAAAATTCCAATCATTTTATTTAAATAGAAGAATAAAAAACATGAGAAGGAAAATTACATCCATATCACATGGTAACATTGAATTTATGAAGCTTATCCAAACAAAGCACTACCACTCTCGACATGTTTCACTCGATAGAGTTTCTTCAGGAGATTGATGGTGTGACTTTTTAATATACTAAGAATGAGAAAAACATGAGTAAGTGTCTCATCAGCGTATTCAAAAATACATAAACATATCTTAAACATACAGATTTGGCATAGAATAATTTATGCATAAGTTACTTTGAGAAAATCAAAATATTAGAACATAAGGACATCAAAAAAGCATCAAAAAGCACATGGGCACAAATTGGAACCAAACCTTACCAAGCTTCAGATCAATAAATGATGTAAATGTAGCTATAAAATCAATACATGTATCATCCCATCCATCCAGCTTGGACACCTTGACTGTTTGCAGAGAAGCGCTAACAGGGTGCTATTTCTAAAAAGAAATATATAAAGCAAATACTCAATAGGACAAGGGTAAGAGTTAATTACTCCTTAGATGGAGTACTAATCAAACTCTATTTCATGGTGACTCCATTGTTATATTTAATGTATATTTTTTGATTTGTGCAGCTTTCCCGCCTTTTTCCCTTTTTCCCTTTGCTATGGCTAATTATTATGGCAATGCCTTGAAGGCCTCATGGACACCATCCATAGATCTCAAAATGCCACTGAGGGAGGCCTCTCCATGAATCGTTTTCTTCTCAGACTCCAAAGAATGCTAGAAAGAAAGTCTCACATCTACTGGAATAAATGGTATTTTTCCAATTATATAGATGATCAAATGTCCCCTTGGGGCCTTAGAATACAGATTTTCCCCACCATCAACAAACTGGAACCTGAGTTTAAGTTACATTGGGAACAAAATTTACAGATGTGCTTTGTCAAAATGATGGAGCTGTTATGTTGTCATTATACCAATGAATTAACACTTTTAGATAAAGAAATAGAAAAACTATATGGGGACAACCATTCCATTACTTTGGACGGGCTCTTCCCCACTCGGGAGAGCATGCTCAAGGCAGGTCTTGAATCTTATGTAACTGAAATTTTAAAAACCAAAGAAAAAAGGGAGGGAGAAGCTTTCCTATGATAATGGTCAGGCCCATAATTGGGCACCCTTCAAGAGCAGGAGACACAATACTAAAATGCGTGTCCAAATCAAACAGACTTCTGAACAAAATGATTCTGATACCTCATCATTGTCCTCTGTTTCCTTCTCACAGGCACCTGCTCACCCCATGGTTTCCAAGAAGCAACAACTACACAAACGCACCATCGGTAATGTAAATGCACAACTAGAGAAATCAAAATGTTTCCCCAGCACTAATCGCACACCTATAAACACCAGAGCAGCAGCTGCTGAAATTGCTGCTACTGCAAATGCACCGGGTCAGCCTGAAGTCACTTTACACATGGGTACAACCCATTCAGCGATGTCTCAGGCCTCGCCTAATCGGACAGGCGGGCCTAGTGAGACTACCACTGAATCGGTTTTTGGCACGGCACCTATCTTCACTCAGCCAGTACATGACCTAAAGAAGATGGGGAGTGTGGATCCATCACACCCCAAACAATCCAAAATCAGTTCAAAGTGATCAGTCTATCGTCAATTACCCTTACAGCAGCCCAAGTCTCAATTTTACAACTTTGCTTTACATTCTGATCCACACAGATGGTTGATCCCTTTGAACTAATTAAAGATCTCAATTAATTTTCACGTAAGTTGATGTTCAGAATTCTATATGACAAGCCACAGCCAGAAACTCAGATCCAGCAGCCCACTAACCCCCTGTGGAAGGAAATGAATATTAATGATATAAAGGATATGGAAGAATTGATGGAATTATGGGATGAGGGACACATTGATGAAATTGACCTGGCAGAGGCTGACACTCTGTTATCAGGTCAATCGGCATTGATGTCGCCCTTGCCCAACCCTTCCGCCCCTCCTCCCATACTCTTCACACCCAAAGATTACAAACCTAGATCAACCACTTTTCCTGCCCTACAGGGGAACCCTAAGGTGTGGGCTTTCACCCAACAAGTGACCAATGAAATGCGTAAGTCCAAGTGGAAGGGATTAACTCAATCCAACCTAATGTCAGTTCAAAAAGAGGCACTTCACTCTCTACAACAAGAAAGGTGGGTAACTATTAAACCCTTTGATAAAGGGGGAAATTTGGTTATAATGGACAACTCCCATTATGAGTCAATGGTTTTGAAGCTTTTGCAGAACTCTGAATGGTACAGGAAAATACCAGAAAGTCATGTAAACTATACTATAATCAAATTTAGACAACTTCTGAGCTCTGCCTGCTACGAGGGATTGATAACCAAGAAAACTTGGGAATTTCTGAGTGTTCCAGCCTCCAAAACCCCAACCCTGTATGCCCTCCCAAAAATTCACAAACACGCCACTAATCCACCAGGGCGCCCCATAGTTTTGGGAAATGGTTGTCTCACCAAAAATGCGAGCACACTCATTGATGATTTTTTGGAACCCCATGTTGAGGGCCTGGCATCCTATCTACAGGACACCAGAGACCTTCTAAGAGCACTCGATGGCATTTCAGTCCTGGAGGGTTCCTGGCTGGTTGCTCTCGATGTTGAGGCCCTCTACAACTCCATCCCCCACGATTCTGGGGTTGGAGTTGTGGAGGGCTTCATTTCCGAGGACACCCAGGGGTTACAATGTGTTCATCCTGAATCTACTTCGATTCATTCTGACCCATAATATCTTTCTCTTTGGTGGCTCCCACTACCTCCAGATACAGAGGGTGGCTATGGGGACCAAATGTGCCCCCCTCTTATGCCAACCTGTATCTGGGGGGGTGGAAGTGACATCTCTTTCATAGAGATGACTTGCAACCTTTTATTGACCAGATCCCCATCTGGTGACAATATATTTATGATGTCTTCTTCATCTGGACTGGCAAAAGGGAGGACTTGGCCTTTTTTGAAAGCCTCAAGGTAAACAAATTCAATCTCAGTTTCACCATGGAAATGAGCCAATCACAACTCACATTTTTAGACATTCAGATCTTTGTGAACCAAAATGGGGATATTGGATATACACTCTATCGTAAACCCCTGGCGGGAAACACCCTGCTTCATGCCACCAGCTCCCACCCGGCCCCTCTGATAGTGAGTATACTTTATGGGCAATACCTCAGACTTAAATGAAACTGTAGCAAGGATGCCCAATTTGAGTCTGAGGCTAGGGCACTGCAGTCATGTCTGCGGCTCCGGGGCTATAGCAACAGATGTCTCAAAAAAGCATACCTTAAGGCTAAGAATAAAGACAGGTCGGCTCTGATTCATGACAGGCAAACCCTGACCTCCAACTCAGGGGTTAGACTAATCACACGTTTTTCTGGTCAACATGAGCAAGTACAGGCTATATTTGAAAAATACTGGTACCTCCTGAAAGGAGATGCAAAGGTATCTAAACATCTTATAGATTTTCCAGAAATAACTTTTAGGAAACCCAAGTCATTAAGAGACACACTGGTGCATAGTCACTATGCTCCTATGCCATTCACTAAGGTCAAATCCCTGGGTACCAGGCCCTGCCATAAATGCAATTTTTGCCATAATCTATACGCATCTAGCCACATTAACCTGCCCAATGGTCGTTCCTACAGGCCCAACTTCTTGGTCACCTGTCAGTCCGTGGTGATAGTTTACATCATGGTTTGTGACTGTGATGCGTTTTATGTCGGCAAGACTAAACGTCCTTTCTTCCATTGCATCAGGGACCATGTTTCCCTGGTGCGAGGGAAGAAAATGGAGACGCCCATCAGCCGTCACATGGGCCTCTATCATAATTTTGATGACACCAAAATGCATTTCTTTGCCCTCAAACATGTCCCCCCTAATGCCAGAGGGGGTGACAACGACAAGATTTTATTACAGCGTGAGGCACGTTGGATCTCTGACCTCTGTTCCCTCAAATTCCCAGGCCTCAATGATGCCTTGAGTTTCAAGTCTTTTCTCTAACCCCTTTACCCCCTCCCCTCCCTTTCCCCCCTTGGTTTCTCCCCTCCCCCCCTTCTTTTCCCTTTTCCCCCAACAACCACCCCCCTTCCCCCTTCTCCCCTTTTTTTCCTCTCTTCCTGTTCCCAAATTTTTCTTTCCTTATTTCATTCTGACTCTTTTTTTAGCTACCTCTAAGTTAGTTATAATTTTGACTTTGATACCTTTGTGTTTTAATTTATGTACAAACACATGGTTACTCTATACGAACCAGGCGGGACCATTTACTGTTAAATTTTTTACATAATAATTTCTTGTGTACTGTAATTTACATTGTCCATTTATTATTCAATTCAGCATCTTTATATATTCTGTGGTACCCACTTTTTCTCCCCATCCCCCGCTGGTCACCGCAGACACTGTTTGTATGGGCGCCCGGAGCACTCACTGGTTGACATGTTAATCAATCATCTGGCCAATCCGTTGCCCATTTTTTTAGTTGTGTCGTTTTTTGCAAAGTCCAGGGTGGTAAGTTCCTCCCTGTGCTAATAAGTGGAGGCATCCACCCACCCCTTATGCGCAGGCTCTGCCCTCATCTCCACTTCCAGCTTGGTGAAGGCATAGGACTTTCCAAGTTGGCGGATCAGTCCTCATGACCCATGGTGTCTATGGGACGTGCGCCGCTCATCATCCCTGGCACATGCTCAATGGCACTATCGAGTACGCCCACTATTCGAGGGTGACGTCAGACGCCGCTGAGTCGGAGAGGTGCTATTTAATGGCAGTTATATGCCTCCACTCTCTGCCTGAGATCCCAGCCCTAGGGAAGAGCGTGTATCCCTCCTGGATCTCCTTAACTTATCCTTGAATACATCAGGTAAGATGCCCTTCCCTCTATTTACAGACTCAATGGCTCTATTACTCCGATATCTCCTCAGAGGTTATCAAATTTATTATATACTATACAACCCATAGGTCCATCTTGTCCTTGGATGTCTGGTCTCTCCTAAAACCTCCTTAGTTTCTGTGATGTCTGGTACCAAGGTGAACATATTTAGTCTTTGACTACCAGCAAGACCAGCTTAACCCCTATTGATTCTAGCTTCTTTTTAATAACACCAAGGTAATCTATTTCTTTCCTTGTTTTGCTAGTTGAAATTGTACTGGCCACCCTTGTCCTATTGAGTATTTGCTTTATATATTTCTTTTTAGAAATAGCACCCTGTTAGCGCTTCTCTGCAAACAGTCAAGGTGTCCAAGCTGGATGGATGGGACGATACATGTATTGATTTTATCGCTAAATTTACATCATTTATTGATCTGAAGCAGTTTTGGTAAGGTTTGGTTACAATTTGTGCCCATGTGTTTTTTGATGCTTTTTTGATGTCCTTATGTTCTAATATTTTGATTTTCACAAAGTAACTTATGCATAAATTATTCTATGCCAAATCTTTATGTTTAACCACTTCAATACAAAGCACTTAGACACCTTCCTGCCCAGACCAATTTTCAGCTTTCAGCGCTGTCGCAGTTTGAATGACAATTGCGCGGTCATGCTACACTGTGCCCAAACTAAATTTTTATCATTTTGTTCCCACAAATAGAGCTTTCTTTTGGTGGTATTTGATCACCTCTGCGGTTTTTATTTTTTGCTAAAAAAAATTGAAAATTTTGAAAAAAATAAAAGTTTTGCTTTTGTTTCTGTTAAAAAAAATTGTAAATAAGTAAGTTTTCTCTTTCACTGATGGGCACAGATAAGGCGGCACTGACAGGCACTGATACGGCGGCACCGATGAGGTGGCACCAATGAGCGGGCACTGACGGGCGCTGACGATGGGCACTGATATGTGGCACTGATAGGCACTGGTAGGCGGCACTGATGGGTGGCACTCATATGCAGCACTGATGGGCATTAATAGGCGGCACTGATGGGCACTGATGGGTGGCACTGGGTGGCACTGGTTGGCACTGATGGGCACTGATAGGTGACACTGATGGGCAATGAAAGGCGGCACTGCTGGGCATTGCTGGGCACTGATAGTGTGGCGCTGATAGGCGGCACTGATAGGCGGCACTGCTGGGCACTGATGGGCACTGATAGGCGGCACTGCTGGGCACTGATACGTGGCACTAATGGGCACTGATACGCGGCACTGATATGAGGCACTGATGGGCATCCCTGGTGGCACTGGCAGTGGTAGGCACTGAAGTGGGCACTGACTGGCTGCTGCCTGGGCACAGATTGGCAGCTGCCTGGGCACACAGTGGCATTTCCCTGGTGGTCTAGGGTCATACCTGGTGGTCCAGTGTGGATCGCTTCCCTGGTGGTCCTGGGCGGCTTCCCTGGTGGTCTTGGGTAGGATCCGAAGGGAGGCTGTGCTGATAAACAATCAGCACAGACCCCCCCCTGTCAGGAGAGCAGCCGATCGGCTCTGCTCTACTGGTGTCTGTCAGACGCGAGTGAGGAAAAGCCGATTACCGGCTCTTCCTATTTACATTGTGATCAGCCGTGATTGGACACGGCTGATCACGTGGTAAAGAGTCTCCGTCGGAGATTCTTTACCTAGATCAGTGTTGCAGGGTGTCAGACTGACAATCCGCAACAACGATCGCCGCGATGCGCGCCCCGGGGGCACGCAGCGGCTCGATATTCCTGATCACGTCATATGACATCCGATCAGGAATATCAAACCACTTTGCCACCGTCATTCTGTAATAGGGCGGGCGGCAAGTGGTTAATATATGTTTATGTATTTTTGAATACACTCATGAGACACTTACTCGTGTTTTCTCATTCTTAGTATATAAAAAAGTCACACCATCAATCTCCTGAAGAAACTCTATCGAGTTAAACATGTCAAGAGTGGTAGTGCTTTGTTTGTATAAGCTTCATGAATTCAAAGTTACCCTGTGATATGGATGTAATTTTCCTTCTCATGTTTTTTATTCTTCTATTTAAATAAAATTATTGGAATTTTATGCAACTTGACAATTCTTGATCCTTATACCCTAACACCTTAAAAGTCCCGAGGTTTGTCACTTCTTTTCCCCTTTCTCTAATTTAGTAATGAAATATATTAAGGAGTTAGGCATAAACTAAGAGAAATCCATGCTGATGCCCCTGGGTTCCCTTCCAGACTCCTTACTATTTTTTCTTTCCCATCTTAAGGTTGTGCCCTCTTTAAAATATTTAGTTATAACTATTTCTGACTCCCTACAGTCATATATTGTGGATAATATAATATATAACAACAATATAACAACTTGACAATTCTTGATCCTTATACCCTAACACCTTTAAAGTCCCAAGGTTTGTCACCTCTTTGCCCCTTTCTCTAATTTCGAAATTTCTTCATTGGGATGCGGTGTTTTCTGGTTTGATTCCTCCATCTAGCATTTTTCTCATATTTCATTACTACCGGCAAGGATGAGCAGATATTGGTCAAGAAAAAAAGAAGATTGTCTGCATATAATGATATATTTTCCTCCTTATCTCCCCTAATCAGACCTGTAACATCAGAACATGCCCACATAAGACAAGCCAAGGTCTCTAAAGCCAGGGCAAAAAGCAGGGGGGACAGTGGACACCCCTGCCTAGTGCCCGGTAGAGTCTAAAACTAGGTGATTGAAGGCCATTCACCCTAACTGATGCCACCGGAGTGGTAAAAAGCAACCACACCCACTGGCAAAAGCCAGAGCCGGCACTATCGAAAGCCTTGATTGTGTCTAGTGCCAAAATAGCATGGTTTGAATGGCCCGGAGCTGGAACCTGCATATTTAAATATGCACGTCTGATATTAAATGCAGTTGACTTATTGGGCATAAATCCTACCTGATCTGAATGAATAATATGTTTAATAACCTTATTTAATCTGGTAGCAAATATCTTAGCAAGAATTTTAACGTCTGTATAGAGTAGAGAAATTGGTCTGTAAGATTGAGGGTATAACAGGTTTTTATCCTTTTTAGGTAAAACTTCTATTACAGATTGATCCATAGTGTCTGGAAGCTGACCCAAATGAAAGGCCTCATTTAATGCACTAAGGAGCGTGGGAAGCATCACACTTTCCACTTCCAATAGAGTGAGTGGAGCGTTAAGAATTTCTCTCTCCTCTATTGGGATAACCGGAAGATTAATACTGGCCAGATAATTGGATAGCCCTTTTTCAGCCATTAGAGCTGAGACGTGTGTAGGGTTAGTTTGAGACCTTACTATCTGGGCCAATAATTTACTGTTCGCCTCTCCCTCAGCCCAGTTAAGTCTCTTCTGAAAGAAGAGTTTATTCCTAGCCCTAGATTTCAACAGTTCGTACAGCTTGTTTTGGCATAAGAGCCATTCTTGTTGGGCATCCGGAGAGGAATTCTGAATATACCTGGCTTTCGCTGCCGTGGTATCGGCCTTTGCAAGTTTGAGCTCTCTACGGGAAGCACTTTCAATAACACTTATATTCTGGATTAACAACCCCTGAAGATAGGCCATACAACTCGTATGGAAGCAGAGCCTAGATTAAGAGAACAAAAGTCCACAATACGAGTGGAATTTACATACTCTTTGGGAAATAGTTCCAACTAGAAGGGGTTCAGCCACCATGGCATATTGGATGCCCGATGCCCTGATGTTAGGTTAACTAATAGAGGAGAGTGATCTGAGATTCCTCGAGGTTCAATATTTACATAATTTATATATGGTATAAGCCGAACACAAAGCCAAATCAATTCTAGACAGTGTGTTGTGTGTTTTGGAATAACATGTGTAAGCGCATTCTTCAGGGTGTAACTTCCTCCACATACCGTACAGTTCCAATTTCCTGCATAGTTGTCCAAAGGGGGAGAGATGCCCATTGGTCATTGACCTTGGAGCTGGGCATCTGTCCTGCTTCATATCAACTACACTATTAAAATCTCCAAGCACCAATATTGGCACCAGGGGTGAAACACCTGCAAAGGAAATGAGCTGATGAAATAATTCAGGATTGTATGGAGGGGTATATATATAGCGGCCAGAATCAACTCGAGATCATCTAGCTTGCATTGTAAAAAAATGTATTTGCCATTTTCGTCTACCATAATCCTACTGCAGGAGAATACCACACCAGTGTAGACCAGAATAGAAACTCCCCTTGAATGGGAGGTAAAGAGTGAATGGTATGCCGCTCTGACCAAACGGCACTTCACAAATCTGGTCACGTTGGGTGTGGTGTGAGTCTCCTGCAGACAGATGAGGGCAGGATGAAGAAAAGCAGTATAATCAAATACAGACTGTCTTTTGTGTCTTTTTAAAGCATTGTTCATACCCCTAACATTCCAAGATAGTAGTCTAATTGATTGATTTACCATAGGTACAATGGTAAACCAACCGGCATCAAATACAAAACAAAATATAACATACAAATATAAAACATAATAATAAATACTCCAAGAAGGGAAAAATAAAATAAATAAATAAATAAAACAGTTCCTCGTGGGAAAAAGCCACTGACGTAAGGGAAAAAAAAAAAACATTTAGTGGCTATCGCTGATTAGGCCTTCGACAGCCTGGCTTATAGTGAAAAAAAAAAATAGGCCAGTGCCCCGACAGTTCAAATTATATAGATTTCTTGAGAAAGTGGGCCCATCTCCCAAGGTCTAGATTCTAAGCCAGTCCTGAGCTTCCTGAGGTGTTTGCAGACTACTCGCAGACGGGCAAGGTATAACATAGAGTATTTTAACCCTTGGAGTAACAAGCGTTTCTTCACAAATTTGCCCTCAGTTTCTGAACCTCTGGTGAAAAGTCAGGAAAAAACATGATTTTCGATCCATTATATTTAATATCATTTAGAACCCGCACCTGTAACAAAATATTTTCCTTAGCTCTATAATTTAGCAGCTGTATTAGAACAGGCCGAGGCATATTTCCCAGTTTCTGTGGGCGGGTAGGGACCCGGTGGGCACGTTCTATTATAAACGATGAAGAAAAATAGTCCTTGCAGAAGATTTCAATAAGCCATCGTTCAGCAAAGTTGATTGGGTCATTACCATCGGCATTCTCTGGCAGACCCAGTAACCGGACATTATTCGAATTTTTTTAGGAAACTAATTTGGAAAAAGGGCCAACCTAGGATTAGCTTGAAAACGCTCCAATTACCGATCAAAGATGGTGGTATGGCGATACCTCACCCGGGATTATATTTTTTGTCATCTCAGTTGCAACACCTAGGGAGTTGTGGAACCGTAGGTGGTGGGAGCCCTAATAATAGAATGATGATAAAGAGGGCTCCATATAATACATTAGTGGAGACACTAGAGGCAGACTCCTTTACTGATAGATTCCCGACGATCAAATTAGTTAGTAAAGTGTGGCAGGTAACGAAGGCATTAATTGGATATAATGGGCTAACAGAGTATACCCCCTTATGGCATAATAAAAACCTTGCAGAAATAAGGGGTATAGAGAGACCTGGGGAATAGGAAAGGCAAGGTATTAGCCGCTTGATTCAGCTATTTGAGGGCAACCTTATGAAATCCTTTTTAGATCTAAGACAGGAATTTAACATATCAAATAAGACGTTTTATAAATACCTGCAGATTAGACATGCCATTCAAACACAGTTCAGGTCTCAGATCATAGAGTGGACCCAGATCCCCGTACTTCTGAAAATCATGAACTCACCCTCTACTAAAGGTTTAATCTCCAAGATGTACACTAGTTTGGGTGAGAGCGAGAGGACTCTGACCAGAAGTAGCAAACAAAAAAGGTATGCCACATCCCATAACACAGAAAAAAAAAACAACAAGGGGTTCCCCTAAGGTGGGATTTTATGGGCATTACCATGGAAAATACATAATAGGTAAAAAAGAAATTTTTATTATAAAGTACAAACACATGACAGAAAATACACCATATAAAATAGTTGAATCAAATACAAATGATACATACAAACAATTGCATCAAGGATAATATGTATGAGATACAGAATATCACCAGGGTATTGAATGAGGGAAATCTCACTAAGCCAACCGACGCGTTTCGGGAAATCCTTCATCAAGGTTTGATAAGTGAGACTAAGTAAGAATTATCATCTATTGAATATTACAAAAGCAAAAGACAAATGATTAACATCACATACATATATGAGAAGACATACCCCCCACAGCCCGTGAGGGTCTGTATGAGAAAAAAATCTCTTACCCAATGCAAATGTTGTAAAAGCAATCAAGACATAGAATCAGCTCTGCTGCGGTATCCCAGGCTGTGTACACATAGCGAAAATCCAATTGTGGATAGGTGAAACACTATAGGTGATTGATATAAGGAGTACAGTCCCCAAAAAATGCGGCGCCTGTGCGTGGGCTGGGGTCCAAAAGGATCTTCGGACCTAGGACCAAGCATATGATACCATGAGAAGTAGCAAATAAATAAAGATGAGCGCCCATATGTATTAGGATCCAACAAATGACGGGTCCCAGAGAAAAAAGTAAAATACATATATGTGGAGGCTAGTGACAGGAGACATACCTGGGCGCTAGAGCCAAAAATGACACCTACAAGATGTAACGTAGGGGAGGGGAGGAGGGCTCACAGAACGCCATGTTGGTTGCCAAGCATCTGATACTAAAGAGGAGACCTAGTATAGAGAAGAAAGTGGAGCTTGTGAAAAATGCGAACAGGTTGTGGTATTATAAACCACACCAAAATTGAGAATAGTCTGAAGAGTAACAGTCCCAAGTGCCCCCAATCAGCCCTAGTAACTTACTTTAGCAGCCAAAAGTGCAGCGTGAGTACAACTAGTTTGGGTGAGAGAACTATGAGTAGAGTGGGTTCTCTCAAAAGCAAAGAGGGGTGGGAGAGAGACGTAGGGACAATAACTAGGGTACAATAGGATAAGATTTTAGAACAAGAAGCCCTGGTCTTGATCTCCCCTTCGCAGAAGTTTTCTCATTTGTTTCTAACCCATAGAGTCTGTTATACCCCCAAAAAATGTTCAAACTGGGTTGGAAACAAAATGATGAGTGTCCCAGGTGTAAGGTGACGGGAGACCTTCTCCACATGGTATGGAAGTGCCCAAAGCTCTTTAGATACTGGAGGGGGATAATTACTAGGATAAATAAAACCTTCAAGAGCTCATTGGAGCCTGAAGCCAAAACATGCCTGTTAGGGTGCTTGGAGGAAGATAGAGTCCTCCCCGGTATCATAGAGGTAGTGTTGAGGTGTTTATTCCAAGCGAGAAAACTGATTGCACAAAAGTGGCAGGCCCAGGCCCCCCCAACGGTGGAGAGTTGGACTGCAACTATCAACTCCATGGTTTGGAGCGAGAGAGTGCTGTATATTATGCAGAACAATATCAGAAAGTTTGAGACAATGTGGGGACCTGGCTGCAGAGAATGGGATGTTCCGTATGAGTGCCCCTGCTATCTCTTCCTTTCTCTCTTTTTATCATATGGTCCCTTCCTTATTTATTCCCCTGTCAATGGGGAGGCTCTTTTTTTTTCCTCTTCACCTATAGAGTTAGACAATCAACATCCTGATAGGTATAGACAATGTTGGGGCGATGTGTGGTGAGGGGGAGAGTGAAGGTTGGGTTGGAGGGAGGGTGTAGGGACAGAGTATAATAGTAACAATGTTCCTTTTTTTGTAATTTGCACATACTATGTACAATTTATGATGCTGTACGCTTTTAATTTTTTGTAATATGAAAAACAATAAAAAGTAGAAAAAAAAGAATGTAAACAATTCTCTATGTCTTCAACTTTAGAGATAGTAGTATTTAGCTTACAGGTAGTAGCCTCCATCTCTGGAAAAGTATCCTCTATACCGCTAACCCTATCTTCTGATGTCTTAGTGCATTCCTGTACATTTTGGAGATCCCCGCGTATATGAACAACTTCTTCTCATATGGCCTGTACCTGGCCTGTAAGCATGGAGAGGGAAGAGGAACAATGTTGTATCAGAGAATAAACATCCTTTAGTGTGGGTTCAAAAACTTTTTCAGCTGTACTCTCCTTCTACTCTGAGTAGAAAACAGTTTGAGCAATTGATGTATCTACATTCATACTCACTTTGAGCATAGAAGAGGATGTAATCAAGGGGGGGCCATTCTTTCTCACCACAGGGATGCAGGGTCGACTGAGCATCCATCTTAGTCATTTGCGGGCATGGTTCTTCTATACGGGAGACCCCCCCTGCGTTTCTCTAGTTGTCCATAGTGGTCTTACATTGCATTGATGCTTTCTTAGTGGGCGGGATTCCCTCTTGCAATATCGGCTCTTGTAGTAAGTCTGGATTGAGAAGAAGAGAAAGAGATTTAAATTAGCTTTTGGAGGTAGTAGTTATGGCGCTTTTACCCTCCTTGCTTTTAGACATGACAGGCAGAGGGAGGAAAAAACAAAAAAACAAAAACAAAAAAAAAGTAGGAAATATTGCGCCAGCGGGCTGTCACTCTCCCAGAGATTTGGAGACTTAAAACTACCTTAGGACAGCCTCTGTGTCGTGTTCACCATCAAGACACCAGACTCCCCTGCACAGCATCCAAGAGAGAGGTGTAGATGAGAGGAAGGAGAGAGATGATCAGCCAGCCCCGTGGGAGATTTATCTCCAGTTGGCGGGGGGAGTCAAATACCTATTGGCAGCACGATGGATCAGAAGAGAGGTTTTTCCAGCACAGAGATCCTCAGACCTTCCAGAGCGCAGGAAAACAGGCAGCCCACAGCCTTGTCATGGCACACAGCACCAGCTCCAGCACGGGCACAAGTGGGGGATATGATACAATGCACAGCGGTAAGCAGATGGGTTCAGAGAGAGAAGGACCCGGCTCTGTTATGGCTCAGACAGCCTTCTGTATGCACTATAGCATGGAACACGCAGCATGGAGCACGGAGCTCTAACAACGATCAATCAGCCAGACGTCAGAGCTCAATCAGCTGTGAGCACTCTGAGCTGCTCACATCCTCACCTCACAAAGGCACAGTGCGTTACTGCATGTTTAATGCAGTACATTTTAGTGTGTTACTGTACGTTTAACGCAGTATATACCAGTGTATTACTGCACGTTTAGCGCAGTATATATCAGTGCATTACTGTACGTTTAACGCAGTATATTTGGGTGCGTTACTGCACATTTAACACAGAATATACTAGTGCATTACTGCACGTTTAACGCAGTATATATCAGTGTGTTAGTGCACGTTTACCACAGTATATTGCAGTGTGTCGGTGCAGTTTTATTGCAGTATATTGTAGTGTGTCAGTGGAGTGTGTCTGTGTAGTGAGTACTCAAGTTAAAGTGCACCAAACACCACTTTCCATTGATTAAAGTGCATCCACGTACACATTTTCACATCTTTATTCGATTTTGTTAATAAGTGCCCCCAATCATGTCTGGGGGGCCAACAAGAATGGAAGACGTTCCCATGGCACTGTGAGGGGGCCAGCAGCATATGTGTCCACAGGTAAAGGTGGACGTGGTCCAGGCAGGGCATCATTCCCTCTGTTTAGTGATGTTGCCTGTGTTATCCAGTCACAGCATGCAGAGGAGGTGGTGGACTGGGTTACTAAACCATCATTATGTTTTTGCAGAGACAGATACTAGTGGGCAGTCCACTGCAGCTGCCAGAGTGGCTTATACTGCCTCCTTGTCCACAGCTACTCTTGCCATAGCTCCAGCATCAGCATTGAGGACTCAGCGGAGTTATTCGAACACAAGGGATGAGCCGAACACCCCCCCGGTTTGGTTCGCAGCAGAACATGCGAATAGGCAAAAAATTTGTTTGAACACGCGAACACCGTTAAAGTCTATGGGACATTAACTTTTTTTTTTAAGGGTTAATATTCAAGTTATTGTCATAAAAAGTGTTTGGGGACCTGGGTCCTGCCCCAGGGGACATGTAACAATGCAAAAAAAAGTTTTGAAAACGGCCGTTTTTTCGGGAGCAGCGATTTTAATAATGCTTAAAGTGAAACAATAAAAGTGAAATAGAGGAAGCAGCGCTGTAAACCAAAATGTGATAAATAAATGTCACAATAGTGATAAATAATGCATAAAGTCCATAATCTGATCAATTAAATCAGTACAGTTCTAACAGTGACAATCTTCAAAGGTGAAACAGATGAGGAACCCCAGCTTGGGTCTCTTCCAGAAATAATTAGCTAATGAGACTGGATAACCTTCACCACACCACTGTGATATGAGTAAAATACGCGCTTACCAACTGGCAAGCTTAAGAAAGCTTGTGACCTTAACCCGGTCGGGGCCTTTCTTGAGATGGAGACACTACTAAACCGCTCCTTAGACCGTGACTGGACCACTAGCCTCCATAAAAAAGGAACCTGGATGCGGGAGATGCTAAACTCCTATCTAGGAGTTGTTCTCACAGACAATGCCCCAAAAAAGAAAGAGGAAGAGCAACATAGCGTAATCCTGGATGGATATTTATTTAAAAAATTAAAAGTACACTTACAATGTGTTGAGTATAAATAGGCATAAAAAGCCAGCCGGCTACACACGAACACCCGTCCTACAGACGGTGAGTACGGCACGTCAGCACGTCAGCACGTGCCGTACTCACCGTGCTGACGTGCTGACGTGCCGTACTCACCGTCTGTAGGATAAAAGTCATTGAAAAAAATGGCATGAGATCCCCCCAGTCCATTACCAGGCTCTTTGGGTCTGGTATGAATTTTAAGGGGAACCCCGCGCCAAAATAAAAAAAAAAATGGCGTGGGGGTCCCCCCAAAAATCCATACCAGACCCTTATCTGAGCATGCAACCTGACACCACAGGGAAGCCATTGGGAAGTCTCCGTGCATCAGAGGGGGGTGGGGTCACCCGGGTACGTAACCGTGTGGCCCAGCCCTCATATATATATGAACTGTCATGTCAGAGGCGGATCGGTGGCTTTTTTTTTTTTTGGTCCGGCAGTGGAGCCATAGAAGAAGATGAATGGACTTCATGGGACATTTTAATTTTTTTTGTTTTTTAATAAAGGACTTGTCCCAAGTTATGTCTTGTTTTCTTTTTAACATTTTGACACCTTTCCTCTCCCCCTTGCTGCTGTGGGGGGATGTTTCAGGATGGAGACTGGTGAAAGGGGCTAGTGAAAATTTAATTTACCAGCACCTTTCTTTTCTAATTAAACAAAGTGAACACATTCACTCACTGTGTCCATTCATAAATAAAGCAAAGCTGTGTTTACTATGCTTCAGTTTGTGAATGAACAAGAAGCCACTAATGCAGTAGGCTGTGCACACCTATAAACACCAATATTAGTCGTTAGCAATATGAAACTACTTTCTCCCTTGTTCTAAACTAGATGAAAAAAAGTAATATTTTATGTTCCATTCAACTTATTTGTTTATGTTTATAGAGCAACTTATGAGAACGCCTGGCTTGTCTGACCTGTCATATGTATGATTTATGGCATGTGATTACCAGAAGTAAAAAGGAATTATTTAGACGTATTTGGAAATTTACAAAACAATATAGAATGTTAGGCATGACTAGCTGTCTGCCTGACAGCTAAATCTGGAACTTACCGTGCCTTTGAAGTTTGGCTTGATTCTGTTTTAGTAAAAATTAGCTTTGTGTTATGAGGAAAAAGGTTGATCCTTAGAAATGGGAGTGTATTGAGGTTCCATACATGCAAATTTTAAGTAGATCTTCATAGGTGTGTCTCCCCCCCCCCATAATGCACGATTTAGTATAATTTAACATTGTAGTATTATAACTAATTAAAGAGTTATAATACGTTATACACCGTATTATTATAACTTAAGTGATAAAATCACTCTTGTCTGCAAGATTTTATGGTCCTGGCTGTCAACCATTATGCCATGGATGTCTGATTGCACTCTGATGCCCCGTACACACGGTCGGATTTTCCGATGGAAAATGTCCGATCGGAGCGTGTTGTCGGAAATTCCGACCGTGTGTGGGCTCCATCGGACATTTTCCATCGGATTTTCCGACACACAAAGTTGGAGAGCAGGAGATAAAATTTTCCGACAACAAAATCCGTTGTCGGAAATTCCGATCGTGTGTACACAAATCCGATGGACAAAGTGCCACGCATGCTCAGAATAAATAAAGAGATGAAAGCTATTGGCCACTGCCCCGTTTATAGTCCCGACGTACGTGTTTTACGTCACCGTGTTTAGAACGATCGGATTTTCCGACAACTTTGTGCGACCGTGTGTAGACAAAACAAGTTTGAGCCAACATCCGTCAGAAAAAATCCTAGGATTTTGTTGTCGGAATGTCCGAACAAAGTCCGACCGTGTGTACGCCCTATTATCGTTTTTGCCAGAGTTTCTATCACTTCGCCTCCACTGCCTCCACCCACTAACTCACTCATTGCCCCCTGGACCCTGTTCCTTTGCAAATACTATGACCACCCTCTGGCTCTATCCTACACTCTTTAACTCACATCTTCAATCTCTCCCTCACTTCTGGCATCTTCCAAAAATCTCTAAAACATGCAGATGGGTCCCACCAATCTTAACAATCTATGTCCCATCGCCTTGCTCCCCTTTTCCTCCAAACGCCTTGAATTACTGGTCTACAACCGACTGAGCTACTACCTCATTGAGAATAACCTTCTAGATCTCCTTCAGTCTGGATTTTGCCATCAACACGCCACAGAAATAGAATCTTAAAACTCGCAAATTATTTACTAACTGCTAAATACATTGGTTACTACTCTGTACTTTTACTCCTGGACATCTCTGCTGCCTTTGGTCTCTGTCACTGTACTATTTGTTGGTTAACATCCTACCCATCCCACACCTTCAGTCTCACTTTCAATTCCACCTCCTCATCTCCTCTTCCTTTTTTCTTTGACCTCTCCTATTCTCAATATACACACCTTCCCTGGGTCAGCTGATAGCCTCCCATGGCTTTCAATACAATTTCTATGCTGATGACACTCAAATCTATCTCTCTATCCCTCAGCTCACGCCTTCAGTCTCCACATGCATCACTAATTTACTAACAGACATATTAGTCTGGATGTCACACCACTTCCTCAAACTCAATCTATCCAAAACCAAGCTCATAACATTCTCTCCTTCTAATTCACTCCCTGATTATCTCTCGACTTGACTCCTGCAGCTCCATCCTCATTGGTTTACCTTTGCATATAGACTATCCCCCCTTTAGTCCATTATGTATGCAGTTGCCAGATAAATCCACCTTACCAGCCACTCAGTATCTGCTACCCCCCTCTGCCAATCCCTCCACTGGCTTCTGCCTATCGAAAGACTAACAAGTTACAAAGCCATCCACAACTCTGTCCCTAGCTACTTCACTAACCTAGTCTCAAAATACCAACCAAATCATTTTCTTTGTTCCTCCCAAGACCTACAACTATCTAGCTCCTCTGTCACCTCCTTACATGCTTGCTTCCAGGACTTGTTCTGAGCCTCTCCCATCCTCTGGAACTCCCTAACCCAATCTGCCCGAATATCTCTTACTCTGTTAGAGTATCCCTGAAAACCCTTCTCTTCAGAGAAACCTATCCTGCATCCACCTAACAACTGTACTTTTATCTTCTCCATCAGCCCATCCCCCCACAGATTACTCCTGTATTGAATTATTACTATTATTATACATGATTTATATAGCGCCAACAGTTTGCGCAGCACTTTACAACATTCTGGCAGACAGTACAGTTACAATACAATTCAATACAGGAGAAATCAGAGGCCCCTGCTCGTTAGAGCTTACAGTCTAAAAGGGAGGGTCAAGTGAAACAAAAGGTAATAACTGTGGGTGATGAACTAATGGAGAAAATAAACATACCGTTGTTAGGTGTGGGTAGGATAGGCTTCTCTGATGTGGAGGGTTTTCAGGAATCATCTAAAAGCTAATAGAGTAGGAGAAAATCAGACAGATTGGGGTAACGAGTTCCATAGTAGTGGAGAGGCTCTGGAAAAGTCCTGGAGGCAAGCATGGGAGGAGGTGATGAGGGAAATAGAGAGCAGGAGGTCTTGAGAGGAACAAAGAGAACAATTAGGTTGGTATGTTGAGACAATTGTCTTGTAACTGTCTGTGCTTATGTTGTAAAGCACTGCTCAAACAGTTGGCACTGTATATATCCTGTTTAATAATGATAATATAATAATAGTGTAGTACATTAGGATTCCATGGCTCTTCCTGAAAGCCTAAAAGGTAAAGGTATATGAGCAGGAGGCTGCAGCCATTGCATCTGTGGTGCCTTAGATGTCTGCAGTTCATGGATTTGGGCAGGATGCACCTCTGAATATCTGATCATTTTAAAATATCATCTGGTGACCTCTGGAGTGAGTGATAAACAAGGGATGAGTATATAGAGAAGAGGTTTATAGTTTTCCCAGACAAACCCACCTGGGCCCAAGGATTCATTCAGTTGAAGTAAATGGAGATTATCCAAAAAGTTTTGTTATTGCCTCTGTATTTGGTTGTGAAAGATACAGATCTTCTTTCAAGTTATATAGTGAATTGTAATAGTCACTAAATATGTCTGCTAAATCTTTTCATGCACTTTGTGGTTTTTAGTAAGGATGGATCATGAATGAAATCTTAGATTTAATGCTGCATTGCTTCACCTGAACCACTAAATATGTTCCTGTTTTATCACCATTTGAGTAATAATTGAGTTTTAATCTTTTTAATATTCTTTCATGTTGAGTTAAAAGTGGAGTTACAGAATGTATGTGTGTAGCTAGCTCTAAAATGTGGAAACCAATGATTTAGAAGAGTACAAGATTTGAAAGAAGCATAGAAAGGTGGCATTGTTTTCTAATGAGTCAGATGTTAAGTTCACTGTTTCAGTCATAATGCAGGAAATGGCAGTGGTGGGAGATCCATATGGATCAAGGAGGTGAAAACCTTATCATTCTTACCACTATCTCTGTGGAGCCTTGTTACCACATTCACTGGTAAAAAAAAGTAGAGTGTTCTTTTGGGTGGTTAATTGGGCAAGGTGGATATGAAGCTAGCTAGCTACACAGGAAATGTCAGAGACTCAGATGACAACCAATAGCCTCTGATGTCAGTCTTATTAATTAGTTATATCTGAAGGCATTAGTCTTCACTATAAAGCATTTGCTAATACATCACTTGGAGGATATTAGTAATCTTGGTGTATATTGTAAATAAATACAGTGCCTTGAAAAAGAATTCACAACCCCTTGAAATTTTCCACATTTTGTCATGTTACAACCAAAAACTTAAATGTATTTCATTGGGATTGTATGTGATAGACTAACACAAAGTGGCACATAATTGTGAAGTGGAAAGAGAATGATAAATGGTTTTCAAATTTTTTACAAATAAATACCTGAAAAGTGTGGCGTGCATTTGTATTCTGTTCCCTTTACTCTGATACCCCTTATCAAAATCTAGTGGAACCAATTGCCTTTAGAAGTCACCTAATTAGTAAATAGAGTCTTCCTGTGTGTAATTTAATCTCAGTATAAATACAGCTGTTCAGTGAAGCCCTTAGAGGTTTGTTAGAGAACAGTAGTGAACAAACAGCATCATGAAGGCCAAGGAACACACCAGACATGTCAGGGATAAAGTTGTGGAGAAGTGTAAAGCAGGGTTAGGTTATTAAAAAATATCCCAAGCTTTGAACATCTCATGATGTGTGGAAAATTTAAATGAATACTTTTTCAAGGAACTGTACATGACAAAGGATTTCTTGATATATTTATGTTTTTTAATCATCTACTTGCAGGCATGTTGTTTCTCATTGAAATCTCAGATGCAGCTGTGATGAGGGATGGGGGATAGCAGGGGAAGAGTCACTGCTCTGACTTATTTATTGTATGTGTAAATTTCAACATGAGCTTTTGAACTCTGTGAACAGCAAGCTGGATTAATTTTAAGAACAATGGCATGAAACAGAAAACCATATACATATTCTCCTTAATTCCATAAAAATGTGCAAAACAGCCTGGTCATAAGCACACTGTGTCATTGTGGATAATGCCTATAAATCATTACAAGATAAGTTTTTTCTGTCATTTTACCTTATTGGGAGAAGCACATTTCATAATGCATTAGAAAAGTTCACAAAGCTTTTGTTTATTTTATTTATTTTTGTAATCTACTAAATAATTCATGTCACTCTAAGTTTATTTGCTATTTTTTCTGAGCATTTCTCCGATTATTATTATACAGTGGGGACGGAAAGTATTCAGACCCCCTTAAATTTTTCACTCTTTGTTATATTGCAGCCATTTCCTAAAATCATTTAAGTTCATTTTTTTCCTCATTATTGTACACACAGCACCCCATATTGACAGAAAAACACAGAATTGTTGACATTTTTGCAGATTTATTAAAAAAGAAAAACTGAAATATCACATGGTTCTAAGTATTCAGACCCTTTGCTGTGACACTCATATATTTAACTCAGGTGCTGTCCATTTCTTCTGATCATCCTTGAGATGGTTCTACACCTTCATTTGAGTCCAGCTGTGTTTGATTATACTGATTGGACTTGATTAGGAAAGCCACACACCTGTCTATATAAGACCTTACAGCTCACAGTGCATCTCAGAGCAAATGAGAATCATGAAGGCAAAGGAACTGCCTGAAGAGCTCAGAGACAGAATTGTGGCAAGGCATAGATCTGGCCAAGGTTACAAAAAAAAATGCTTCTGCACTCAACATTCCTAAGAGCACAGTGGCCTCCATAATCCTTAAATGAAAGACGTTTGGGATGACCAGAACCCTTCCTGGAGCTGGCTGTAAGGCCAAACTGAGCTGTCGGGGGAGAAGAGCCTTGGTGAGAGAGGTAAAGAAGAACCCAAAGATCACTGTGGCTGAGCTCCAGAGATGCAGTCGGGAGAAGGGAGGAAATTGTAGAAAGTCAACCATCACTGCAGCCCTCCACCAGTCGGGGCTTTATGGCAGAGTGTCCCGTCGGAAGCCTCTCCTCAGTGTAAGACACATGAAAGCCCGCATGGAGTTTGCTAAAAAACACCTGAAGGACTCCAAGATGGTGAGAAATAAGATTCTCTGGCCCGATGAGACCAAGATAGAACTTTTTGGCCTTAAGTCTAAGCGCTATGTGTGGAGAAAACTAGGCACTGCTCATCACCTGTCCAATACAGTCCCAACAGTGAAGCCTGGTGGTGGCAGCATCATGCTGTGGGGGTGTTTTTCAGTTGCATGGACAGGACGACTGGTTGCAATCGAGGGAAAGATGAATGCGGCCCAGTACAGGGATATCCTGAAAACCTTCTCCAGAGTGCTCAGGACCTCAGACTGGGCCGAAGGTTTACCTTCCAACAAGACAATGACCCTAAGCACACAGCTAAAATAACGAAGGAGTGGCTTCACAGCAACTTTGTGACTGTTCTTGAATGGCCCAGCCAGAGCCCTGACTTAAACCCAATTGAGCATCTCTGTAGAGACCTAAATTGGCTGTCCACCAACATTTACCATCCAACCTGACAGAACTGGAGAGGATCTGCAAGGAGGAATGGCAGAGGATCCCCAAATCCAGGTGTGAAAAACTTGTTGCATCTTTCCCAAAAAGACTCATGGCTGTATTAGATCAAAAGGGTGCTTCTACTAAATACTGAGCAAAGGGTCTGAATACTTAGGACCATGTGATATTTCAGTTTTTCTTTTTTAATAAATCTGCAAAAATGTCAACAATTCTGTGTTTTTCTGTCAATATGGGGTGCTGTGTGTACATTAATGAGGAAAAAAAAATGAACTTAAACGATTTTAGCAAATGGCTGCAATATAACAAAGAGTGAAAAATTTAAGGGGGTCTGAATACTTACCGTCCCCACTGTATACACAATTAGAGAGCCATAATTAATTAAGAAGGCACGGTTAAAATAAACAATGTGAATTTACATTTGGAAGTTTTTTGGTATTTTTTTGTATGCCAGTTGCAAATATTATGCAATATAGCAGGGAAAAGGGAGAGTTTTGCTTCCCATGAAACGGCATAGCAAAAAAAAAACAAAAAACACAAACAAAAATCATATTTGCAATGACTGAGTATTTTGCCTTAGTGTCTTTTGAATGATGTACTGTACTTGTTATCATTCCAACTTTCTGTTGAAAAATATATAATTGTTCTTTTTCTCCCCCGTGGTCAGCTACATTCAATAATCCTCACACTGGACAACTGATATGTATTGGGCCTTGCCCCAGGCAGATGAACACTTTGCAATAAAATATACTTAACCCTTATGGTCCAAATGATGCTAACCTCAAGTACTGGCAGCATTTTAAAATAGCTGAAGCCCTAACCTTTTAGGTCCCAGCAAGTGCCATTTTTCCGTAAGCATTTCTAAAAGCTAAATAGCTTTTCTTAGCACATGCTATAGCTGAAACACTGCTAAAAATTGTGGTATCCCAATTATACATTTCAGTTGGTAAAGGGAGCTAAAAATATACTTTTAAAAAATTAATATGGGTCTGAGTCAAATTAGAGCAGATGGCACTTTTGCTGATTTCCATGTCTTTATTTTATGCTCTAGTAGCCACAGTTTCTTTAAAGTGAATTCCAGGAAACTAAATAGTTGGTTGAAAAAGTTATATTTATTTACCACTACTCCCAGAGAAGCCACTTGATAGATAGGCCCTTTGACCACATAATACCGCGAGCAGTGGAATGGGCTTTATTGAGAGAAGTCCTGGAATGGAGTGTTGATTTAAAAAAATGTAACATACACAAAGTCAGCAAAAAATCAAGTATGGTTACTGTCATTGTCAGATCACAACACAACAGAGAATTTGCTTTATAGGAGGCTGTTCTATCTACCTATTTCAGACAGAGGCCAGTGGAAAGTTTAATAACGGTCCCGTTAGCCTTGGGGTCCTTTAAGTCTCCGTGGAACACTCGATCTCTCAAAAGAGAGTGTATATAATTTACAGAGTAATATAATCCATAGAGTAAATTAGTCACACAGTCCCCTCTTTGCAGAACTCCTCTTTCAGCAACACAGGTTTAGAAAATGACAATTAAAGAACACAAGATGCTCCTCTCACCAAACAGTAATTCTAGAGGTCCCTCTAGGAGAAGACAGTTCCTTATCAGACAATCCTATAAACAGGGTGGATTTCAGATATGATGCAATATTTCTAACAGGATGATGGCCTTTGCAATACTGGTGATCGGGTCAGGCAAAAGGCAACCCTTCAGGCCTCTCCTTCCTATCAAGCCTGTACCTCATTTTGGATCTTCTTCTTGCAGGTGCATGCCTCAGAAAATATAGTACCACCGGGAGAAATTTCATTTTCAGTAGGCTGATACGGCCTATTAATGATAGCGGGAGTTTTGTCCATGTCAGCACCCTCTGCTTTAACAACGTTATCAGGGGTAACAGGTTGAGAGATATGTAATCTCGAATGTTCGCTGTGATCTGTATGCCAAGGTACTTAATGGAGGAAACCCACTCCAACTGCAAGTCAGGATCTGCATCTGCTCTAGCCCCCGGGTCTATCGGTAGGACTGATGACTTATTCCAATTTACTTTTAGATCTGAAAACATTGCAAAGCGATTAATAATTTCCAATGCTGCTCTCAAGGATTCCCTGGGGTCATCCAAAAAGAGCAGCATGTCATCTGCGTAAAGTGCCAAGGTTTCCTTTATGGTGCCTACCCGAATGGATTTTATTGCGCTGGCTGATCTCAGTGCAACTGCCAGAGGCTCCAGTGCAATGGCAAACAGAAAGGGGGATAGCGGGCACCCCTGCCTAGTTCCCCTTCCCACTTCAAAAAAATCCGAGGTGGAGGTTCCCAATCTGATTGCTACTTTTGGATGATTATACAGCATGGCCACCCATCTCCTAAAGTAGGGCCCAAATCCCATAATCTCCAGGACCTTAAACATAAAGGCCCAATCCACTGAGTCGAAGGCCTTTTCAAAATCAATAGATACTACTATTCTAGTTCCAGGGGTCATTGAGTGCACTTGTAAATGAGTAAATAATCTCCTTAAGTTAGTGTCTGTCGACTTCCCCGGCATAAAGCCGGTTTGATCAATGTTGATGATCGAGGGGAGTACTGTAGCCAACCTCATGGCCAATACTTTAGTCAGAATTTTAAGGTCTGTATTTAATAATGCTATAGGCCGATACGAGGCACATTCCTGTGGGTCTTTCCCTGGCTTTAGCAAAATATATGCCTCTAACATGGAATCAGACAGGGCGTTATGTTCATGACAATAAGCCAGTAGTGTGTTAATTCTCGGGGCCAGGACCTCCACGTTTGCCTTATAGAAGTCTGCTGGAAACCCGTCTGGGCCAGGAGCTTTATTTGGGGGAAATGAAAAAATTGCCTGTTCAATTTCCTTTTTGGTAATTTTAGCCTCCAGTGTATTCCTGTCCGCTTCGGTAAGTTTTGGTATTGGCAAGCCCTCAAGTAAGGAGTCTAAATCAGTCTGGTCATAAGTGGGGATTGGAGAGTAGAGAGAGGAATAGAACCGGGCAAATTCCTGCATAATCTGTTCTGGTTCACTAAGTATGGACCCCCCTTGGGTTTTAATGAGTGGAATATTTGTAATCTGTCGAGAGTCAGCGACCAACATGGCCAGCAGTTTCCTGTTTTTATCTCCCTCTGCAAAGACCGTCTGTGCCCCTTTAACCATTTCTACCCGGGCCTGTCCCGTAAAATGTAGTGAAATGGACCGTCTTGCTTCCAGCAAGGCGTCATAGGATGTTCTTGTAGAGGAAACCGCATGGGCTTCTGCAGCTTCTCTTTCTTTATTCTCTAGAATTTCTATCTCTTCTCTATCCTGCTTACGTGTTGTTTTGATGGCTGAGATAAATTCCCCCCTTGTCACTGCCTTGAAGGCATCCCATACCACAGGAGGTTCCGCCGAGTCAACATTGGAGGACCAATATGTATTCATGGCCTCAGTTACCTGGGCGGAAACTTGCTCATTCTGTATCCAGCCGAGTGAAAGCCTCCATCCCCCTCCCCTGGGTCCCGAACCAAGGATCAGAGTAACAGCTAGGGGACTGTGATCAGTCAGACCACCAGCTAAATACTCTGTGCCTTTCACCAATGGTAGCAAGAGATTATTCCCGAAAGCAAGATCAATCCTTGCTGCAGATCTATGAGCCGTTGACACGTGTGAATAGCATCTATCAGTTGGATGCCTCCAACGCCATAACTCCGTGAGACCGGCCAGAGATTGCCATCCATTCAGATCACTGGAGCTTCCCCTAGATGGGTTAGAGCTATCCAATGCTGCATCAAGAACTGCATTGAAGTCCCCCAAAACCACCACAGGAAAGTGAGCATAGGGTGCTAATTTAGGCAAGAGGTCATATAGTATTTTAGCCTGAAATGGAGGAGGTACGTAAACATTTATTATCACGATAGTTTTATGACATATATCTAGGACTACTGCTGCATAGCGACCATTTGGATCTGTGAATACCTGATGTATCGTGCAGGAGAGATTTTTGCATATCAAGATGGAAACACCCCTAGCAAACGTGGAATAGGTTGAGTGTATTGCCCTTTGAATCCATGGTTTGCGCAAAGAGAGAATTCTACTGCCATCCAGGTGTGTTTCCTGTAGCAGTATTATATGTGGGCGGATCTGTTTAATGTATTGGAATATGGAGGCCCTCTTAAGTTTGTGGTTCATGCCTCGGACATTCCAAGACACAATCTTAACCTCCGCCATCATTGTATCTACCACCGTCTGTCATCAATCGGATGTTTATCCATATAGGGGGGTCACCCCAACATATCTCATCCATCACTACTGTACAAGAAGTTAAAATAAAACAAGAAACCCTATGTCAAGCTGTGGTTACAAAACTCCCCCCCCCTGCTTTTATACCAGAAACAGAACACCCCAGTCCAGTATATAGCTTATTCCCTAAACAAAACAGCAGCATCAAAAAAAAACTTGCGGTGACAATTGGGGGTGTCAATGAGAGTTACTACATGTTAGGGATTCCTTGAAGGGGAATATGAGCCGTCATGTCAAGTTATGGTGGTGTAAAGCTCAACAGATCCATGCTTCCTCATCATTTCTTGTGAGTATGGACTCCATAAAATATAGCCGAAAACAAAAATTCCCAGGAAAAATTAAAGATATGAAAAGGGAAAAGAAAATATAACATGAATGAGAAAGAAAAAATGAGAAAAAAAACAAAAGCCGATTTCACAAGGCCTCACCCCGTATCCTTCACTTCAGGAGGACGATATCTTCGTATATTCAGCGTGTTAAAGTTCCTTGTCCATCCATTCACTGGCCTCCTCTGGATTCTCAAAAAATTTCACCGATCCCTTATGCTGGATCCTGAGTTTGCTAGGATATATCATACTGTATTTGACTTCTTTTTCTCTCAGGCGTCTTCTGACTTCATTGAAGGATCTGCGTTTTTGCTGAGTCGCAGCTGAGAAATCTGGAAACAGCATTATACGTGTGTTGTCATGCTTCAGCTCCTGTGTCCGCCTGGCCTGCATCAGGATCATGTCACAATCACGGAAGTTTAAGAAGCGGACCAGGAATGGTCTGGGGAAAGCCCCTGGGGGTCTGTTGCCTGTCGGAACCCTGTGCGCTCTTTCAACCACATATGTTGGGGGCATATCTGGCATATCTAGCAATTGTTTAAAGAAATGTTCAGCAAACTGTGCAGGCCTTTCCCCCTCAGCTCCCTCAGGGAGACCCACCACTCTTACATTGTTCCTCCTCTGGCGGTCTTCTGCATCTATGGTTTTGTGCTGAAGGGATCTGACCTGATCTCTAAGCTCTGCAATTTGCGCTCCATAATCATGTGAAGTGTCCTCTATGTCTGAGACACGTGTCTCCACGGTGGTTAGTCGGCCTCGGATCTTATCCAGATCATGCCTGATTAGATTGCACTCTGATGAGAGATGATCAATGCGCCCCATGAGCTCTGCTTTGCTAGCGTTAATTGCCTCAAGAATCGGCCTTGTGATAGCTTCTGCGTCTACTGCAGGGTTCAGCTCACCTGCTCCCTCCATCCCCCCTGCACTCCCCGTGTGAGCCATCTTACCAGGATGTGTCTTGGCGCGCTGCTCTTTCGGAGAGGAAGACAAGATGGCGGGGGCGGGGCCAGGCGCCGTGTCCTTAATGGAGCGCGTCTGCCGCTGATCTAGCGGTGCCTTGCCGGACTTTTTCAAGGTTGAAGAGGGCATCCCCACGTTCAGCGTTCTCTCCCCCACCAGATCTGAGGTTTGTGGGTCAGAATATGTGCTCTGTAGCTGCGGATGATGAGCAGGAGAGCGGAGCTGTGGAGAGGTGCGTCCTGCCTCGATCACATCCGGCCGGAAGTCATTCAATAATGTGTTTAAGGTTTGTGTAATCTCCCTTTTTTCTATATATATTTGTGAATTGGGTATTTTATTCTTGGAGATAGCAGCATACACATACACATGTACCTTTTTTCACTTCCTTTTTCACTTTTTTTCACTTTTTTGTATCACATATAATGTTGTATTATATACAATATTGATCACATTATCAGTTTGGTGAACACAGAATAATTAAACTATATAAACTACAACAATAAACATATCTGGATACAATGTGGAAATGAACACCACTCCAGGTAAAGTCTGGAAGTAAAATCCACCAGTAATCATCCCCGACAGGTGCTGGCCAAGCTCGCCACCGCAGTAATCCAGGGAAAGAAAAAAGTCTGGCTGCACTCCACACATTATAATGATACTGATGATTTATTGCAGATAGACACGACAGCAGCACAGGAACAACAACTGTAACTTGCAGTTTACTAAACAGGTGCAAAGTTAGAAACAATAATGCAAAATAGGTTCAGAATGGCAAAAATACATGCATACTGTGCAGAATAACATAGATCAGGTTCAAGATGGCAAAGAACCGGCTTACACTGCATTGTCCAATTATAAAAGTCAACCAAACTTTGACTCATCACAGTAATGTCTCTGTGATTCAATTATAGTAACATGTGGCTGTATAGCATAGTCTCTGTAAGATTATATAACAACAGAGAATCATGCTGAGAATCATTACTTCACAAAACAGTTCAGAAAACAGCTACTTGTGATTATCCTCATAAACAGTGTCCCCCACGCTGAGGTCCAGGGTAAATCTGGTAACACAGATTAACAGCTGAAAGGACCTAAGGCCCAAGGACAAATGACCACCCCACTGGAATTTGAATACTCTTTGTAGCAATCAGGGAGGGCTCCCTGACAGTACCTGGTTCTTCTGGAATAGCTACCCTACTACATTTGCCTCGTCAGGTGAGGCCTCTCTTATATATCAACTATATTTGAGCAGGATGAGTAAAGGGGCACTCTGCTACACTACTACTAGCTAATGCAGTATATACAGTATCTCACAAAAGTGAGTACACCCCTCACATTTTTGTAAATATTTTATTATATCTTTTCATGTGACAACACTGAAGAAATTACACTTTGCTACAATGTAAAGTAGTGAGTGTACAGCTTGCATAACAGCATAAATTTGCAGTCCCCTCAAAATAACTCAACATACAGCCATTAATGTCTAAACCCCTGGCAACAAAAGTGAGTACACCCCTAAGTGAAAATGTCCAAATTGGGCCCAATTAGCCATTTTCCCTCCCCGGTGTCATGTGACTCGTTAGTGTTACAAGGTCTCAGGTGTGAATGGGGAGCAGGTGTGTTAAATTTGGTGTTATCGCTCTCACTCTCTCATACTGGTCACTTGAAGTTCAACATGGCACCTCATGGCAAAAAACTCTCTGAGGATCTGAAAAAAAGAATTGTTGCTCTACATATAGATGGCCTAGGCTATAAGAAGATTGCCAAGATCCTGAAACTAAGCTGCAGCACGGTGGCCAAGACCATACAGTGGTTTAACAGGACATGTTCCACTCAGAACAAGCCTCTCCATGGTCGACCAAAGAAGTTGAGTGCACGTGCTCAGCATCATATCCAGTGGTTGTCTTTGGGAAATAGATGTATGAGTGCTGCCAGCATTGCTGCAGAGGTTGAAGGGGTGGGGGGTCAGACTGTCAGTGCTCAGACCATATGCCGCACACTCCATCAAGTTGGTCTGTGTGGCTGTTGTCCCAGAAGGAATCCTTTTCTAAAAATGCACAAGAAAGCCCGTAAACAGTTTGCTAAAGACAAGCAGAATAAGGACATGGATTACTGGAACCATGTCTTGTGCTCTGATGATACCAAGATAAACTTATTTGGTTCAGATGGTGTCAAGCCTGCGTGGCGGCAGCCAGGTGAGGAGAACAAAGACAAGTGTGTCTTGCCTACAGTCAAGCATGGTGGTGGGAGTGTCATGGTCTAGGGCTGCATGAGTGCTGCCGGCACTGGGGAGCTACAGCTCATTGAGGGATCTATGAATGCCAACATGCACTGTGACATACTGAAACAGGGCATGATCCCCTCCCTTCGGAGACTGGGCCACGGGGCACTATTTCAACATGATAACGACCCCAAACACACCGCCAAGACAACCACTACCTTGCTAAAGAAGCTGAGGGTAAAGGTGATGGACTGTCCAAGCATGTCTCAAGACCTAAACCCTATTGAGTATCTGTGGGGCATCCTCCAACGGAAGGTGGAGGAGTGCAAGGTCTCTAACATCTACCAGCTCCGTGATGTCGTCATGGAGGAGTGGAAGAGGACTCCAGTGGCAACCTGTGAAGCTCTGGTGAACTCCATGCCCAAGAGGGTTAAGGTAGTGCTGGAAAATAATGGTGGCCACACAAAATATTGACACTTTGGGCCCAATTTGGACATTTTCACTTAGGGGTGTACTCACTTTTGTTGCCAGCGGTTTATACATTAATGGCTGTGTGTTGAGTTATTTTGACGGGACAGCAAATTTACACTGTTATACAAGCTGTACACTCACTATTTTACATTGTAGCAAAGTGCCATTTCTTCAGTGTTGTCACATGAAAAGATATAATAAAAAATTTACAGAAATGTGAGGGGTGTACTCACATTTGTGAGATACTGTAAAGTGCCTTCCTGTTTTTAATAAAACAAACATTATTCCCAATATGACTTTAGTTGTTAGGCCTACATCAGGAATAAAGCCACGCCCTAATGTGTTTCATCTTTTAAGGAAAGAATGTTCCCCACTGGTTGAAACATGTTGAGGTGTGGCTTAGCAGTGGGCTTGTACAGACTGTCATTCTATCCTGGGGATCTCTGGCGGTCTATCCAGTGGTAGTTTCTGGCTCTGCTAGCTGTGATGTGGGGAGAGATTTGGCAATCCTGTTCTATGTGATTTGTGCTTTTAACTTTGTAAATAGTTTTAATGTATTAAATACTTGGTTGTTATATGAGATTACCCTATTGTGCTGTTTCCTTCTTTTATGATTTACCTTTTGGACAAGAATCGCGCAATGATCTGAGGGTGCAGAGAACCTGTTTTGAAAGAGAGTTGACAGCCTGATGAGTTTTGTGAGTGAAATGCTGTTTTCTGAATGGTTAGGCATGCTTATCTGATGAGTTGTTTGATAGGTGTGGAACTTAGAGCATGATGTGAGCACTATTATGTGTGAAGATTTTACATGAAGACACAATGTTTGAGCACTTTGAAAATTGGGGAGCATTAAATTCATTTATATTTTTTACAGATTTTTTTAGTTCAATATATTGCATGAAAACATTGCATGGGAGCAGTGGGGAAACTGGAGCTTTTTATATACTGTTTTTTATTAACTTTTTATAAAAAAAATTCACAAGATTAATTATTTAGCAAAGGTACACTTTGTGATATTTCTCAGCTTATGTGCTGATATTTATGTCTTAATTTTATGTATTTAATTTTTCTGAACACACATTCAGAATTTTTTTGGCATAGTGCACAGTGCTGAAAATATGTTTGGTTTATTTAGGAGTTGTATTGAAACTAATTAGATAGTTTTCAGTGTCTGGGTTTCATTTTTGCTTTGTATTTTGCTGCTGGATGTACTTTTATTAAGTATGCAGAAGGGTTTAGTAAAACATAAGCAAACACAACTATCTGGGCACTGACCAACTAGTGGTAAACCTGTTTAACCTGTCCCCGTCCGGCCTATAGTAAGATGATTTGCCCTTCTGGGTGGGCATCATATGTTATCCTCCCAGACTTACCACTGGTGGGCACCTCGGGGGGTGCGCAGCACAGCGATTGGTGGTGAGCTGTGTCCCTTGGACACAGCACATCACCAGTCAAGGTAAAGAACCAATGACAGCGGCTCTTTACTACATGATCACTGTATACAATCACAGCCAATCACAGAAATGTAAACAATCTGTGTGCACAAGAATGTAGTTCAATTTACAATTTCAGGCTGAAATAGGCTGACTTTCTGCCTCCAAATTGGCCTCCCATTAATAAGAAAGAGACTCTCTGCTGGAAATCTGTAGAAATTGTGGCCTTTCAAGAAAGGCTGACTAGCTGTAGTGCACATCTGTATTATTTTTTTACAACTTCAGTGTCCATAAACACACTATTTTTTATTTCCAGATGCGATTCGTCTGCTCGGTCCCTCAAAAATTGTGACCTGTCAAAAAAGGGTTCCTAGCTGTGGTGCAAAGCTGTATGCTTTTTTCAACTTCTTTTTTTTAATTTCTAAAAGCTATTTATCTGCTCGACCAATCAGAAATTGTGGCCTGTCAAAAAGGATTGCCCCATTTCTCTTGAGAATGCTTGTTGACAGTGGTGCCTAGCCAGTGACGTTATCATGTCAGCTATACTTGGACAGTGTGGCGGCGTTTTCGCTTGGGCTGCTCTGTTCTCATTATCCTGTAAGTGTTTGCCTGTGCTTTGCTGAAATAAACCTGTGTGCCAGTTGGCTCCTTCGGTTTCCTTTGAAGATATATGCATGGCTCAGTGATCCATTAACCCCTGAGTGTTTGGTGGTTGGAATGGCAGAGGACCGCATTGGCTCGCAGTAGAAGCTCTTAAAGGCATACACACATCAAGCATTTTTTGATCTCCATAACTAGAGATCAACATCTTTTGGTAAGAGGCAGAGTGTTTGGTGTGGTGGAGGAACTATTCTGAGGAACAGTTTCTGCTCACTGTGTCTTGAAGTTGGATTTGCACAGCCTGCTCACTGGGTCTTAAAGTCTGGATCTTCCTCATGAACTTCACTTTTTGTATTTCATCTTTTTCATGTATTGTGTGACATGCATTTGTTTGTGATATTATGGTTTGAGTATTTTTATTGTTTCACATTTCTGTACATATTTATTTTCTTTAATATTCATTCATGTTAAGTGTATTGTGGTCAGTGACATGTACCTTTTTCATGCTTTGTGTGACATGCATTTGTTTGCACATATATATGGTATTATGATTTGAGTATTTTAATTGCTTCACATTTTTGTATTCATTTATTTGATGTTTATTCACAATCAGTGCATTGTGTTCACTAGTCACAGTTATTTATTTATATGGCATTGGAAGGAAGGGCACCTATGTGTATATAGGTAAAAAAAGATTTACTAGCTGGATCGCCAAGCTGTTTCACTCTTCATTGTCCACAAAAAGACACTAATTTTTATTTACAGATGCAATTTTCCTGCTCAATCACTCAGAAATTGTGGCCTGTCAAAAAAATGCTTACAAACTGTGCTGGAAAGCTATAAGCTTTTTGAATCTTCAGTATCCAAAAAAGTCAAATATTTTTTGTTTCCAGATATACTATGTCTGCTCAATCACTCAGAAATAATGATCTGTCAAAAAAGGCTTACTAGCTGTGATTCAAAGTTTTATGCTTATTCAATCAGTTAGTACCTTCCTTAGATCTTTTGTTTCTGTACAAGTTTATATGTTTAGGTGTAAAAAAAACATACAATAAATATGAACTCTGATTAAAAAAAACAAACTTAACTGACTTGATGTTGGCACCTAATAAAAAGATCACTTTTTACTGATGCAACATGAGATTGTATTACAAGTCATTAAAATAATTTAAAATCAATAAAATAAAAACATATATACTGTGGAGATTAGACATCAAAGGTAGAGCTTTCTGGGGGGCGTGACCAGCATGGGCATGTGAGTGGATGCATTACACAGAGCTCCCATTGCATATCCTCCTTTGATACTTTTCCAGCTGATGATCCGGGATCAGCATCGACCCATTCCGCCTGCTACAGTACCCAAAGTGATCGGGGAGTGTTTCCAGTGCTT
Source organism: Aquarana catesbeiana (assembly GCF_042186555.1). Taxonomy (NCBI): domain Eukaryota; kingdom Metazoa; phylum Chordata; class Amphibia; order Anura; family Ranidae; genus Aquarana; species Aquarana catesbeiana. The sequence continues at coordinate 293,791,191 of NC_133324.1, read as the reverse complement.
CACGGGGCCCATGATGTCCCATAAAGGAGAGAAAGACACCGCAGCTGTGGCAGCCATGGAGGCCCAAGATAGCGTCTGCTCCCCACAGCTTCAGAGAACAGCGTGTGGCACTGATAAACAACAGGAGGTTGGCGGTATGTCCCTCAAGGCTCACACGTTACAGGGCAAGGAGCAGCCCAGGACAAGCTTTATTACACTCAGAAGCTGCTCCATCCCCATGTAAACACAGACTCCTGCACATGAGCCAGGCAGACAGCACAGCATCTCAGCATTAGATGACACACTGCCTCTGGATATTTCCCCTGTCCCTACTCCTGATCTGTCTGACAAGCTGTTGGATGACATACAGCAACCCACACTCACTGAAATCTTACGTGGAGTCCGGCGATGCACAGCCTCAGTAGATGGTCTGAAAGAGCAGTTCGGGGGTCTCACAGAAACAGTGTCCCTTATGCGACAGGACCTCCAGAAAATAAGGGAGAGAACCACTGTGGTGGAGGGCAGAATTAGTGACATGGAAGACCAGTTGCCTCCACTCACCATAGATACTAGGGCAGCGATACAACAAGCAGCGCAGGCCAACGCCAAAACAGATGACATTGAGAACCGTCTGAGGTGGAACAATGTCCGCATCGTGGGGCTCCCCAAAAAAATTGAGGGCCGAGACCCCACAGCATTTACAGAGCAATGGCTACAAGATATATTTGGCAGGAAGGCCTTTACCTCACTGTTTGCGGTCAAGCAGGCCCACCGCACGCCACCTCAGCCCCTTCCTCCTGGCAATCCACCAAGATCCATGTTGGCCCAGCTCTTGAATTACAAAGAGCGTGAGATCATACTCAGACTTGCAAGGGAGAAAGGTTCTGTTCATTTTAATGGAACTAAAGTTTCATTCTATCCTGATTTCTCAGCTGAAGTGCAACGAAAAAGAGCTAAATTTGCTGAGGTGAAGAAAAAATCCAAGCAACGTATGCGATGCTGTTTCCGGCCAAATTGCATGTCACTGCCAGAGGGCAGTCTACTTTCTTTGAATCAGCCTTGGATGCAGTTGCATGGCTGGACCACAATGAACAGGACCTCCGGAGACGTTGTGACGCCGACAGGGGAGACTGACACCTGGAGATCCACTCTGACATGGCCGGTATGATGTCTGCTGACACTTCAAGCCTACTACTTACACAGTGGGACACTTTACAGTTTGCCTAGACCAGCGTTTTGAATGGCTTCTGACACAGCGCTAAAGCACCAAGTTCAGATCTATGTCACAGTGTGAGAGTCAAGCTTACACGTTTCTACTCTGTATCATGATGTCTCAGTTGCAGGCACACTTTTGTTGGTGCCCGGTTGGCACATGTTTTTCTACCAGTTACTGGCCTGTGGGGAAAAGGAGGTGGATTACTCCCACCCCATACAAGTTGGCAACGGCTGCTCAGCAGACCAGTTTTGTACTGTTCTCTTACCTATGTTGCGCAGTTGCGCTTTGCTCTGAAACCATCACTTCACTGCCTTTTTCAGCTGAGCTTGACACATTCTGAGTATTTAACCATCTGTCACCTGGAGAAATTGAGTGCTTACCTAGGGGATCGTGACATTCTCACACTCGGGTACTTGGTTTGGAACCTTCCATACCAAAGCTGTGCAAACCTAATGTGTTTAATTTGGCTTACTACTACTATACTACTTTATAGATATATTTTTTTCTCTAAAAATTAAATTAAATTGCTATTTATATAATTTTAAAATAGAATTTTTGTAATTCCTTTTTATTTATTTTCCTTTTTGTAATTTTCAGGCATTTGCATGGAGACATATTTGTATTTTTGTGGTGTTTTTATATCTGTATTGAATGTATACATTTCCGTTCTTACGATAGGAATGTTGTGTTCCTTTCATTCACCTAATAAAGGTTATTGAAAATCTAAACAGGATATGATGAATCAGGAAGAGGTGGCTGTTATACATCCACTAGCCTTGATTGGCTGTCACTTCCTCCTCGTCGGGAGGCGTTAGCTTGACGTTATATATAAATTTGACCATGGGTGGGCTGGATGTTATGTCTTTGATGACGCCCTGGAGGAGGGGCGAAACGCGTTGATGCAATATCCAGCTCACGTTACCAACCAGTGATGCTATTTCCTGTTCCCGGTGGAACGCACGCTGATACAGCGGTGACCACGGATCCATTCTGAATGTCTGTTCATAACCTTCATTCTGTGAGTAGCGCTATTATGCGCACCTGACCAATTTCCTATGGTATTACACTATGTTTTTCTACTTATGTTTTTTGGGTGAAATATGGTGTCTGCGGTTTCCAAGGCTTTATCCCATTAACAGTAGTCCAGGTTCCACCTTATCCTCTTGCTATAACGGCAGTATTTCAGGTGACTGTATGCAATCCCCTGAACTGAGGGGCTGTAAGTCTGCTATCATTGATTTATGGGATTCATCTTGAGGAATGTTTACACCTATTCTGGACTTGAATATATCATGTGTGTTTGTATTAATATTGCTATATGCTGAGACCTAAATCCCATTGCTGGAGGCATCTGTTTTTTCAAACAGATTTATTTCACATTTTTATTTAGTCACTTGTTTTCTAAACAAACGCATTTTATATTTTTTTCACCGTATGTTATTTGATGTACCCAATACACAGTACCATCATAATATCACACTAATAGTGATATCATCATTTTGTTTTTTTTCTGTTTTACTAATCAAATAGTGTCCTGGAACCTCTGAGGTGTGCATGACCCATTAAAATGCACTATGATAAGTTAGTTTAAAGAAATTTCATCCGGCCATAATAGGCCTGCAGGAAACTCACCTCACAAAAGATACGGTGGGATTTTTGCAATATTCCTTGGTGGGCAAGGCGTACCACTCCACGCACTCTGCCTACTCTCGCAGAGTGAGTGTGTTGGACCATAAGTCCTTGGCTTACCAGGAATTAGACTCCGTTGTAGACCCCATGGGACGATATGTGTTTTTGTACTGCAGACTGTTTACATTGAATGTGATTATTGGTTTTGTGTATATCCCTCTTCCATTTTCTAGCGAGATACTACAGCTTCTTCTGTCGTACCTGGTTGACAAGCCTGAAGTCCCCACCATGATCATGGGTGACTTTAACAGTTACCTGGATCCCAGGTTTGACAGGCACCCTCCAGTCCAGCCTCCCTATTTTAAGCTGTCTGCTGACGGAGGTGGGCTGGACAGATGTATGGTGATTGAAATACCCTACGACTAAACAATTCTCCTGCTTCTCTAAAACTCATGGCTCTCTTTCTCGCATTGACCTCTGTGTTTTTTACGCAAATATTCTCAACCTGGTCACTAAGGTAGAGTACTTTCCCAGGGGGATATCAGACCACTCCCAAATGGCGGCACATTTAATTACCCGTCCCGCTGTCTCCTTGCCAAGAGCCCCAAGGAAATGAAACGCCTTTTGGCTAAAACTTTTTTCTTACCATGAGCGGGTGGTGAAACAAATAGAACAATTTTTTCATAATAACCAATCATATCTCGATGTTTCAGTGAAGTGGGATACCATTAAGGCATTCCTTAGAGGCACATTCATAGCAGAGATTGAGGCCATAAAACATAACTAGTCAACCCTCCTGAAACGGGTTGGGGATCAGGCAGCTGGAGCTCACTTATGTCACAGACTCATTGGACTCGAGGGATGCATGGATATCAGGCCAGGATTTCCCAGACAGGTTGAGATCCTCCGCCGCAGAGCGGAAACGCTTTTTTAGTAAGCAGGCTTTCTATGAGGAGCCATTCGCTGTTCAACTGGGCAGCTGGTGAATGACCCTGAACTAAAAATCACAGAACTAGCTTCCTGTTACGCAGCCTTGTACAAGCCTTGTGATGATTACTTTGATGAGACACTACAGGGCCTCTAGAAACTATATCCCTACCGGTTCTGACCCATCAGGCTCACCTGGAACTGGAAGCTCCGTTCACGTTGGATGAGCTGAAAGAGGCAGCTTCCTCTTTTCCTACCTGTAAAGCACCAGGGGATGACGGGATCCCCATGGAAGTCTATACCCAGTACGGGGAGTCAATTTTACCTAAACTACTAGAAGTCTTTAATTCACCATTAAAGTCGGAACAGCTACCTACAACTATGTCCAGGGCAAATATCATACTGTTACTCAAACCAGGAAAGAACCCAGTGGATCCAAGCTCTTACAGGCCCATCTCCTTGCTACAAAGTGACTTAAAAATACTAGCCAAAGTTCTAGCCTTATACGTTTACAAGGTTTTTCTGTCAATCATTCACCCAGACCAGGCAGGCTTCATGCCACGAAAATCCACTGCGTTTAACCTTAGAAGACTTTTTTGAACATGCAGACCCCAGCAGATGAAGCAGGCCATAGGGCACTGTTGTCTCTTGACACCAATAAGGCATTCAACAGTGTCAGCTGGCGTTATCTCTGGGCTGTATTGTCCAAATTTGGGTTTGGGCCTAGATTTAGTGCGTGGGCACGGTTACTGTATAGTTCTCCACAGGCCGCCATACGCATGTCAGACAGGATGTCTCCTGTCTTTGCACTGGACAGGGGGACTAGGCAAGGCTGCCCCCTGTCTCCCCTGCTCTTTGCACTGGCCATTAAACCTCTCGCTGTCCAGGCACGGGATTGTCCACAAATCAGGGGATTCCGCTATGATGACCTGCATGAGAAAATAATGCTCTACGCAAATGATATGCTCCTCTTTTTGGAGGATGTGGACAAATCATTGTCATATGCAATGTCCCTCATCGTTGATTTTGGCCTCTATTCAGGCCTTAGCATTAATTGGTCTAAATCCGCATTGATGTTTCTGGGTGAGGCACCTGGGTTGAGTGCAGAGCTTCCTTGCCCTATCCCTATAGTGTCTTCCTTTAAATACTTAGGCATTTTATAACCCCCAAACTGACTGATTATTATAGTCTAAATATATATCCCTTACTGACCAGTTTCAGAGACAAAATAAATATATGGAACCAACTTAAAATGTCCTTAGTAGGAAAAACAAACCTTATTAAGATGATTCTTATGCCCCAACTTCTATACCTGCTCCATAACAGGTTATTCCACTGAAAATATTTTGAGTGGTCAACTCCCTATTCAGATTACTGTTATAGCATAACAACCCCCCCCAGGATCAAATTTTAGCAGCTGCAATATCCGAAGGAGGGGGGTGGTCTGGCACTCTCCAACCCTTGGATATACTATCTGGCTGCACAGCTACAGCACCTGATAGGAGCTATGGCTCCCAGACTTGCAGGTTCATCAGCTAAACTCCTGCTAGTTGGCAGCGGAGTCTGTACCAAAGGGCCTGGAGGCACAGCTGTATCAATGGCCCAACAAATAAATGCCTACTTACACACACCTTCAGAAGGTGTAGAATAAGGTCAAACAATTACAGCAAGTAACGGGGTATACAGCTTATAGCCCACTTTGGGGGAATGAGGAACTGACCAAACTCCAACAGGGACCCAGGTGGCACTCCATGTCTTTTACAGCTCTCTTTTGCAGACCTGAAATCTAAGTATGCACTGCCTTCCAGCATGCTATTCTACTACTTACAACTAAAGCATGCTGTTAAAGCACAAGGTACCGCAGTAGAATGGGTACAATCCCCACCACTGATTTCCACATACTGCAAAACGCAATGGACACAAAGGGTATAATATCACAATGTTATCTTATGTTCCTATCTGCACTATTGGAGGAATACCCCATGAAAGCAGCAGCCCAGTGGGAAGGTCCTATTACAGGAGAACAGTGGGAAGAGGCCCTTCAGGCTGTTAACACTTGTTCACTGAACGTATCACAAAAAGTATCCCAATTGTACATCCTGTTGAGAGCACACTATACCCCAGTAAAACTCTATAAAATGGGCAAATTACCAGACTCGTTGTGTGGCAAGTGTAAAATAGTGCCAGGTGACCTAATACATCTCCTCTGGTGTTGCCCCAAACTCCATAGATATTGGACGGGGGTCCTGGCCACGCTTTTCAGGTATTCCAAACAAATGTTCCTCTTGATCCACTATGTTGACTTCTAGGTGTACTGGAGGGGGCAATCCCAGAGCAAATGACAAGGATGGCCTTCGCCAGAGCCTTATTCCAAGCTAGGAAAATAATACTCATGAGCTGGAAATCTGCCATCCCGCCGTTGGTTAAATCCTGGATTCAGCACATGGGTTATACTCTTATCATGGAAAAATACATATATCAACATAGGGGGAATCCTGAGAAATTTGACAGATTATGGGCCGCATGGCTTGATACACCAGGTATTAGTTCCAGAGAACTGGTGGCAGATGAGGCTGCTCAGATACCCATAGATACAATGGTTGCCCAAGGAAATGCTTGCTTGAGAAATATGAAACATTATAGGGAAAAGGCGGGGATGTTATGGCTGTCAGTACAATGGCAAGGGTTTGCAGTGTAAAACCACATGGAATTAAATACTGTATGTGCCATACAATGACTACTCACAGTTACCTGTTTATTGAATGTTTATTGAAGGGTATGACTAATGGTTATGTAACTGATTCTTTACTTACAAATTCAAGTGTAATGGGAGATTTGTTTGGATTTGCTTTGTTTTTCTTGTGCAATAAAAACCTTTTGATTTTTTTTTTTTTTTAAAGTAAAGTTTTCTGACCGAGGCTTTTGGGATTTTGGGATTGTTTTCTTTTTCCTCTTTTTTGCTTTTTTATTTATTTTTTTTTTCTGTTTTCTTTTTTGTTTTGGTATATTCTCATGTTTTCATTTTGTGTTGTTTATGTGTATGTATGTAAATCTTCAATAAAAATAATTTTCCCCCCCAAAAAAGTAGAGCTTTTAAGAACTTAGTTCACTTGCCAACTTGTGTTTTAAGGGCTTCTTGTACAGCAGGTTTCACACACAGGAGTTCCCACCCCCGCTTAGGACACAACACAAGTTTTTCAGCCTCCTGGCTATAGAGCACCTAGGTCTACGGGCTTCCTGCCTGTTCAAACACCATGACATTGGCCACAGGGACCTACTCACTTTTCATCAGATAACTGGCCTGGTGAAAGCACTTGTCTCCTAGGCCTGGACACATATGCGGTGTCTGTCCATAATTAAACACACTTACTGCTTCCTGCAGAACACAATTCTCTTGAGGGAGAGAAGAGCACTGTCTGGCTACAGTGATTCCCTTTTCTGAGTCAACACTCTCCTGGTAATCAATCTCATACCTGCTCTGGCGCGCCTTCACTGCTGAACCAATCATTAATCACATCTTTCCACAGTGATAGAGCACTAGTTTGTCACAATACGCATATACTGTAATTTGTTTGTTTTTTTATATATGTGTGTAGATATTTTTTATTTTATTGATTTAAAAAATTTTAAGGGCTTGTTCACACAGACGACCAATGAGTGTTAAAGGTAAATGGCTGAGCCCTGGTTTTACCATCCTTCAACCACCCACCTACTGTAAACACAGAAATGTAGCCACTGTCATTTAGCCACATGTCATTTTCATCGAGTACCGCCACTGAATGTCACCTATTTAAGTGAATAGGTCAATGCACAATGGGTTTTCATTTCATTTTGAGGGTTAAAACAGGCATGAGGAGCTAACTTATCACCACCTTGTCATCTGTCAAATGCCCTCTGAAAAGTGACGCACCATGGATTGCTTTTTTGTTAGGCAGCAGTAATAGCTGTATGTGTGAATGGTTTCTTACTGATTCTGCATACATTCTGATTTTACATTAGTTATATTATCTTATAAGATCTTCATATTTGGTGTTGGCACCAAGTCATCTGTATCTATTTGTACATTTTTGGCACTAATAAGAACTTATTAAGGGGAACACTAGAACCATTTATATTGCTTTTAACAAACTTTGGGATATTTTTAAAGGACAAGTTCACTTTTATTTTAATTTATACATTTTTTGATCATATGCTCAGTTAGAATTGCAGGTGTTTGTGTCAGGTTTATTTTATGGTAAATAATGCTCTGCAAATAGTATTAAACTCCAAGAAATTTAATAGTAGAAAAAATATGCTAAAATATAATGCGGGTAAAAACAGTAGGAATATAGCAATGCACTTATGATATACTGTACCTTGTTAAAATAGTAGGTATTATAATTAGGTGATTCAATGCTATTAAAATTCAGATGTAGATTTTCCATGTCATTTTGAATGAACAGATGATCAAACAATGTGTTTCATGAAAAGACTAAAATTACAATACATCTCAAATAAATATTTTACTGCTTCTTGAAAATATAAATGGAGTTCTTTAATGAAGGCTGTAATTAAAAGTCAAGATCAAGGACACAAAACTGCAATCTGACAACAGGTCATTTTTCATGACTTCACTACCGAGACTGTAAAAAGTCTACGAGCTTACAGAGAAAATTCACATAATTTAAAAACAAGTGAAATAATGTATGTCCTTGTGATCCTTTATATTAGAAGCCCTTTGTATTACATGTATGTATAAGGCAAAAAAGGTAGTACACATTATTTGTGTAAGAAAAAAAAACAAAATCTTTAGCTAACCAATTGTTCTCTGGAAACCAGTTGTCATTTTTTTTTTTGTTAAAGTGTATGTAAAGTCATAACTTTTTATTTTTTGGTTAAGTAGGACAGGGAATTCTGGCAGTGCCCTGGTGGGCAGATTGCACTTTACTTCCTTTCCTAGAGACCCAGCAAGAAATAAGAGAAAAACTCTCAAGAGGGAGAGGAATACTCCTTAAGACAGTTGTCACCAGAACTGGTTTTCCCATTTTAAGATTCCCACTCACTTCCTGTTCTTTTGGCAATTCAAAAAATTTGAATTTCCTGCTATTTTCTGTACAATAGTAACCAGAACCCAGAGAAAGAATCTCCCCAGCATGGGCACAGACTGCAATTAAAACCTGACAGTTACGTTTTAACACATTTTATAAGGAAAAATGTATATATTTTTTCATTGTATTGATTTAATTTTTTTGTATAATGTGAAAGATGATGTTGCACCGAGTAAATAGATACCAAACATGTCATGCTTTAAAATTGCGCACACTTGTGGAATGGCGACAAACTACGGTACCTAAAAATCTCCATAGGCGACATTTAAAAAAAAAATAACGGTTACCAGGTTAGAGTTACAGAGGAGGTCTAGTGCTAGAATTATTGCTCTCGCTCTGACGAATCGCAGCGATACCTCAAATGTGCGATTTGAACACTGTTTACATATGCGGGCGTGACTTCCATATGCGTTTTCTTTGCTGCGCAAGCTCGCGGGGATGGGGGCACTTTAATTTTTTTTTTTAATTTCATTTATTTTATTTTTTTGCATTGTGTTTAAAAAAAAAATGTATCACTTTTATTACTGTCACAAAGGATGTAAACATCCCTTGTGACAATAATAGGTGGTGACAGGTACTCTTTATGGAGGGATCGGGGGTCTAAGAGACCCCAAATCTCTCCTTTGCACTTCAAAGTATTCAGATCACCAAAAACGGTGATTCTGAATACTGTATATTTTTTTAAAAATGCCGGCATTGGCAGCCGAGTAAACAGGAAGTGACGTTGTGACGTCACTTCTGTGTTTACAGAGAGGAGGCTGGAACAAAGCCATTTCCGGAGACCCGGTAAGAGCAGCGGAAGGTGGCAGGAGGCGGGTTGTCGCCTCCTGCTCCTCTGGGATAACAACCAATGGCTTTTAGCCGCATCAGTTGCTATCCCTGGATAGCTGATCGCCGCTCTAAAAAACGGTACCGGGATGATGCCTGCAGCTGCGGGCATCATCCCGGTATAACCCCCTAAAGCCGAGGCCGCATATATGCGTACACTCTGCGGCAGGGGGTTGCATACATCTATTTTAGTTACATAGTAGGTGTGGTTGAAAAAAGACACAAGTCCATCAAGTCCAACCCATGTGTGTGATTATATGTCAGTATTACATTGAATATCCTTGTATGTTGCGGTCGTTCAGGTGCTTATCTAATAGTTTCTTGAAGCTATCGATGCTCCCCGCTGAGACCACTGCCTGTGGAAGGGAATTCCGCATCCTTGCCACTCTTATGCCCCGTACACACGGTCGGATTTTCCGACAGAAAATGTGTGATAGGATATTGTTGTCGGAAATTCCGACCATGTGTAGGCTCCATCACACATTTTCCATCGGATTTTCCGACACACAAAGTTTGAGAGCAGGATATAAAATTTTCCGACAACAAAATCCGTTGTCGGAAATTCCGATCTTGTGTACACAAATCTGATGGACAAAGTGCCACGCATGCTCAGAATAAATAAAGAGATGAAAGCTATTGGCCACTGCCCCGTTTATAGTCCCGACGTACGTGTTTTACGTTAACGCGTTTAGAACGATCAGATTTTCCGACAACTTTGTGTGACCGTGTGTATGCAAGATAAGTTTGAGCCAACATTCGTCAGAAAAAATCCTAGGATTTTGTTTTCGGAATGTCCGAACAAAGTCCGACCGTGTGTACAGGGCATTACAGTAAAGAACCCTCTACATAGTTTAAGGTTAAACCTCTTTTCTTCTATTTTTAATGAGTGGCCATGAGTCTTGTTAAACTCCCTTCTGCAAAAAAGTTTTATCTCTATTGTGGAGTCACCAGTATGGTATTTGTATATTGAAATCATATCCCCTTTCAAGCGTCTCTTCTCCAGAGAGAATAAGTTCAGTGCTCGCAACCTTTCCTCATAACTAATATCCTCCAGACCCTTCATTAGCTTTGTTGCCCTACTTTGTACTCGCTCCATTTCCAGTACATCCTTCCTGAGGACTGGTGCCAAGAACTGGACAGCATACTCTAGGTGCGGCCAGACCAGAGTCTTGAAGAACGGGAGAATTATTGTTTTATCTCTGGAGTTGATCCCCTTTTAATGCATGCCAATATTCTGTTTGCTTTGTTAGCAGCAGCTTGGCATTGCATGCCATTGCTGAGTCTATCATCTACTAGGACCCCCAGGTCCTTTTCCATCCTAGTTTCCCCCAGAGGTTCTCCCCCCAGTGTATAGATTGCATTCATATTTTTGCCACCCAAATGCTTTATTTTACATTTTTCTACATTGAATCTCATTTGCCATGTCGTTGCCCACACCATTAATTTGTTCAGATCTTTTTGCAAGGTTTCCACATCCTGTGGAGAAGTTATTGCCCTGCTTAGCTTAGTATCGTCCGCAAATATTTATGTTAAATAAACATAGGTTGTATGTGTAATACTGTATTTGCTACAGAAAATTCCAAATTAACCCTCTGCAAACCAAAATACTTGTTTGCATATATTGAGATACAGGACTAAGCTGGCCAGCTGTGTCAGAGAGCCCCATCTGGCCAGTCCCTACTCTACTGTGCAAAATGTAAAATACTTACTTGCTTATGGCATACTTTACCAGACTTACAGTGCCAATATGGTCTTATTCAGATGGGTGCTGGCACCCTTACTATGCAGGAGGTGTTTGTTTTGGTGGATGCAGATGCCCATCTGATTGAGGTCTTAGAAGCAAACAGACATGGCTGGAGGAGAGATACCAATTCAGGTCTGGGCATTGACCTGCACTATATAGTAGAAATGGAGAAGATATGTCTCTGCTCAAATCCAAATAGTTTACATATCTATAACACATGAGGTGCTAAAGAGGTATGACCATAGGATAAGACAAAAAATTCTGACATAACCCTTTGCATACTGCTGAGCCCTCTTGCATGTTACTAGCAAACCTTTGCTTAAAAACAGGAATTCTTTGTTGGCATATATTGCAATACATGTTTAAGCTTTTCAAAGTTATCCTTCTCTGGCAAGTCCTTAGACTTCAGTGCAAAATGCCAAATATCTACTTTTTTTACATTATACTTTTAGACCCCTTTCACACTGCTAGCACGGCCGCGTTAGCTTTACCATCGTTTTAGCGGTGCTTTTCAGCCACTAGCGGGGCACTTTTAACCCCGCTAGCGGCCGAGGAAAGGCTTAAAAGTGCCCTCAAAACGCCGCTGACTAATCACTTTGCAGGCGCTTAGGCAGCACTGCACATTAATTTCAATGGCAGGGGCAGTGAAGGAATGGTTTATACACCGCTCCTTCACCACCCCAAAGACAGTGCTTGCAGGACTTTTTTTCGGTCCTGCGCTTGGGCTTTTACACTGGGGAGGCTTAGGAGGCGTTTTTCAGGCACTTTACAGGTATTATTTTTAGCCCTAAAGTGCCTGAAAAACACTTCAGTTTAAAAGGGGTCTAATGCAGCTGGCCAGCTTGAACACATATTACAATATATGAGAACCAAGAAACTCTGCTGAGAGTTAATTCTGTATTTTATTAGTATTCGGTATTTTGTATTTTGCTGCAAGAATTAAGAGGCCACAGATGATACAGCAGTGTACACTTGCCACCAACAGGAAAATGTTAATTTCCAAAAGGTAGGTCCAAATTTACCAGAGAAAAAGAAAACAGGCTGGGACTTTACTGTAAGAATTAAGATGATTCAGAGGATACAGTTACGTATGTAAAATTGTCCATCAGCAGAACAGTTTTAGTCAGGGATATTAGGCCTCCCTGGTGTATGCCTAACATTTTTTTTACATCTAATGGGATGGGGAGTACAGTGATTGTGAGTGATCTAAAGTGAAGTGGTTTAGGTGCACACTATTCTTGCACTTTTCTTGCTTTTTTTTCTTTCAACATGCTGAGCACAATAAGCAGCTTCAAAATAAATGGTCAGTAGCAAGTGAATGCTGCTCTTTGAGCACCCCAAAAAAGGCCTTATCAACACATCATAAAAAATCAAAGAACAAAAACTCCCCAAAAAATTATCACCCCAAACTGTCACCCTGAAGAAAAAGCTCCCATTTTTTAAAGGGAAAGCTTGTTGCAAAAGAAAAACAGTTTATTCTAAAATAAAGGCCCTATCCTGTATGGGCAGGCAGTTACTGAATTCCAGGAAGATCAATGAACTATGAGAGCGCTCATCAGCACACTCATAGTCCATTGAGAACTACAAGCCATCTGGTGCAGTGAAAGATGGTACTTGTAGTTCATTCATTCACAAAACTCTGTAAATGAATGATGCAGGTATGTGGGCAGAGCCGCGCAAAGCCGCGCTGTCTATGAATTGTGACAGTGGGTGCGGGAGAGGATCCCCTACCTGCTGTCACCATGGGGGATTGGGTAAGGGTGTGGGTAGGTGCTTTATTAACATGGTACATATTACAACCTAAATATGGGTGTAATATGTAACATGTTACTAAAGGTGAACTTATCCTTTAAACTAGTAACTTAGTTTAGCATAACGCAAACTCTTTAATAGAGCAGCACTTTTCAAAAGAAAGGTCTTAATAAATAATGAACATAGCATTTGATGCATTACACTAACTATAGTAAACTAAAATGCAAAATGATTACCACTTTAAACACAATACAGCTATTAAAAACCATAAGTGAAAATTGGTATGTAGTGTTCTGTTATGCATTATGAATAATAGTTTCACTCTGCCTAAATTATGAATATATTGCATAGTACATTTGCATAGTGCTGTGTATTGAACAAATAAAGCACAAATCACAGAATCATTCATGGCTAAGGACTTTCTTTTTATGAAATACTTAAAATGATTGTAAAGTCTTGTTTTTTTTTCTATAAAAAATAATAACAAGTTTTACTTACCATGTCTATGCAGTGGTTTTGCACAGAGCAGCCCGGATCTTCCTCTTCTCTGGTGCCTCTTCTGTGCTCCTGGCCCCTCCCTCCTGCTGAGTGCCCCCACAGCAAGAAGTTTGCTAAGGGGACACCCGAGCTGAATCACAGCTTCCTGTGTTCATTCAGATACGTTCGCCCCCCTCTCTCTCCTGATTGGCTAACTGACTTTGATAGCAGTAGGAGCCAATGGCACCACTGTGTCCCAGCCAATCAGGAGGGAGAGTCCCGGATGGCCAAGACACTTGTGGACATCGCTGGACAAGGAGAGGGCTCAGGTAAGTATTAGGGGGTGTTGGAGCAGCAGCTGCACACAGAAGGTTTTTTTATCCTAATGCATAGAATGCATTAAGATAAAAAACCTTCTGACTTTACAACTCATTTAACAAATTTTGATAAACCTGTTGATATCATTATCTAGCAAAACTATTAACCCATGTAATTATGTACCAGTCAGAATAGGCGTTCAAGTATGACGCCAAAATCTCATACACTCTTTAACCACTTAAGCCCCAGACCATTTGGCTGGCCAAAGACCAGAGCACTTTTTGCGATTCGGCACTGCGTCGCTTTAACCCCCCTGGCGGTATTCCCGAGTCTGGCTCGGGGTGGATTTTACATACCAAAAGCGGTATCCCCGAGCCAGACTCGGGCTTGCATCGCAGGATCCAGGAAGAGTTTACTTACCTTGTCCCCTGGATCCTGCGATGTCTCCCCGCTGTGATCGGCGAGCCGCTGTGTCTCGCTCGATTCACAGTGCCGAGCTCCGTTCCCTGCGAGCGTTGCGACGCACGGGGACGGAGTTCGGCGGTAAATTCAAAAGTGAAACACATAGTATAGATACAGCATACTGTAATCTTACAGATTACAGTACTGTATCAAATAATGACACATCCCCTTTGTCCCTAGTGGTCTGCCCAGTGTCCTGCATGCAGTTTTATATATATAAAACTGTTCTTTCTGCCAGGAAACTGGAGATTGTCCATAGCAACCAAAACTGTCTCTTTACATCAAAAGTGGTTTTAGACCAGCTAGAAAAAAGCGATAATAAATTATAATCACTTGCAGAATTGAGCGATAGCGATTTGTGGGGAGATCCGTCATCAAACACTAAAAGTAATAAAAGCTAAAATTCTGCAACTGTGCAAATTTCAGTGTTTTTGATTTGATTACATTATTATATAATTTTTATTATTATTATATTATTATGTGTTTTAATTATTTATAGTTATTTATTGTATTATAATTTTTTATTTCGTTTTTCAAACTTTATCATACCCGGGATGTCTACTAGACTCTTGTTTGGACAGATTTAAGTGAACTATTCCTAAGAATTACAGGCCTACAATATGAAACGCCATATTTCTGTGCAAAATAATTGTACCGCTTTCAGCACCTAAAATCTGAAATAATCATACCGCCAGGGAGGTTAACAGACAATTGCGCGTCGTGCGACGTGGTTCCTTAACAAAATTGACGTTCTTTGTTCCCCACAAATAGAGCTTTCTTTTGGTGGTATTTGATAATATTTTGTTTTTCTTTTTTGCGCTATAAACAAAGAAAGAGTGACAATATTGAAAAAAAGGCATTCTTTTTTACTTTTTTGCTATAATAAATATCCCCCCAAAAAATTAAAAAAACATTTTTTTCCTCAGTTTAGGCCGATACGTGTTCTTCTACATATTTTTGGTAAAAAAAAATCGCAATAAGCGTTTGTTGATTGATTTGAGCAAAAGTTATAGCGTCTACAAAATAGGGGATAGTTTTTACTAGTAATGGCGGTGATCAGCGATTTTTATCATGACTGCAACATTATGGCGGACAGATCGGACACTTTTGGCGATATTTTGGGACCATTCACATTTATACAGCAATCAGTGCGATTAAAAATGCATTGATTACTGTGTAAATGTGACTGGCAGTGAAGGGGTTAACCAGGAGGGGGCGCTGCAGGGGTTAAGTGTGTCCTAGGGATGTGTTCTTACTGTAGGGGGGATGGGCTACGTGTGTCATGACACTGATCACTGCTCCCAATCACAAGGAGCTGTGATCAGTGTCTTGTCACTAGGAAGAATGGGGAAATGCTTGTTTACATCAGGATTTCCCCGTTCTTCCTCTCCGTGAGACAATCACGGAGCTTGTGGCAGGGTTGCGCGCACGTAATCACATGCCGGCAAATTTAAAGGGAGGTACCTGTACGCCTATTTGCCTGTCCGTGCCATTCTGTTGACATAAATGTTCATGCGACAGTCGGCAAGTGGTTAACATGTTAAAATAACTTGAAAAGTCATTATCGATATTGTAATTCTTCAGCTTTTGTTAAAATACAATGTAATACCTGGGGATCCTGCATGAAGGTTCTCTTTAAGACACTTCTCTTTATAGGGTGATAACGCTCTGGGTTTGATTTACTAAAGTCAAATAGGCTGTCCACTTTGCAAGGGAAGTGACCATTACCGCACATATTATTTAGGCATGATAAACTGTTGTTCCCATCAGGAAACCTATTCTGAGAGGTATTAATGGCCAGGTCTTCCTTCTAATTGGGCAGGACCCCATATGATCAGATGGATACAATTACCCAAGTCCTTACCTGGCTTTGTACTTGAGTAATTGTTGTGACAGGAATCCTGTCATGAATAAGGGGGGCATTATTGCAGGGGTGGTAGGTTGTCTGCTTCTAGAGGGCACTGCTTTTGTTCCACTCCTATAAAGGTTGTCTGGCTTGGCTGATTCTTTTGATAGACACCAAATTTAACAGAATGGATAATTGGCTAAATGATAGACAGAGAGTAACTTTAACTTGAAATTCACTAAACAGATGCAAGGCTAGCAGCATTAATGAAAAATAGCTTCAGGATGAAAAAGACACAGAGACATGTAGAATATTGAATGCTGCACAAATATATGAAATCTTCACAAACATGGACTCTTCATAGCAATGTCTCTGCAGAGCTGATTTACTAAGAGCAAATATGCTGCTCACTTTGCCAGGGAAGTTGCACTTTGCAAGTGAATTTGCCACAGAACTTAGTGAATGAGGTGAAGTTTTACTTTGCAAAGAATACCAATTCATGAAAAAAAAAGGGCATTTTTGCTTTTACATGATTGGATGATGGAATTTACCAGGGCTGACTACTTCAGTTCTTCACTGCTTCTAAGTAAAAATGTATTGAACACAGCTACATGCAATTATTCTCATGGACAGCTTACCTCACAGTGAAGTCCAGGGTAGCACTGGAGTGGTTCAATGCCCGAAGATGAAGAATCACCCACTGGAACTTAAGTACCCTGGTAGCAATCAGGCCGGGGTTCACCATAGTATCTCGGTCATTCTTAAAAGCTATGTGTTATTTGGCTTTGGCCTGGCTTCCTGTATGCCAGTTCTGACAATGGAGAGTGCTTCAGCTAATGGTCACTTGCTTAGCTACATGTGCCTCATCAGGTGTGGCCCCTCTGAGCTGCAGAATGAGGGAAGAAGAAAAACGTATCTTCTTTGGGTGCTTCCAGGAACCCATGGGGTGTGGAAAAAGGAATTAACCCTTTTGCTGCCAGGCCCTGTGCTCCATTTTGTACACTCAGGTGGCCAGACCATTTTTGCAATCTTTCCTTTGCTTTTTTATTTTTCACTTATAGCTTTCAGTGTTTGTAAAAGACCCCCCAAAACATATATTTTCTGAAAGCACATGATCAGTAGAATAAAAAGAAGGTGCTACAGATTTTTGAGACCCCGCAGTATTTTCAAAAAATACACTAAAACCATTACTAGCAGATAACAACATAGCTAATTTTACAAAATTCCTGCTAAATCCCTACTAAATATGAAATCCTAACCTGTATGGAGTTAATAAATAAGAAAAAATTGTAATTTTTACATATGGCTTATTGCAAAATGGTGCAAATCGAACGTACGCAAAAATGTAAATATCCAAATTTCTCAAAAAATCCGAAGGTTTTCATTTTCCCATACAGCTTTCAGAATTTGTGAAAGACCCAGAAAAACGTATATTTTCTGAAAGCATATTACCTCTAGAATAAGAATAAGGTGCTACTGATTTCTTAGACCCTGCAGTATTTCCGTAAATGTTTATCAAACGAATATATTCGCAAAAAACACTAAAACCATTATTAGCAGATAAAAACCACAGCAATTTTACAAAATTCCTTCTAAATCCCTACTAAATATAAAAGCTTAACCTGCATGAAGTTAATAAATAACAAATATTTGTAAATTTTAAATTGAGCCTTTTTGCAAAATGGTAAAAATCGAACGTACCCAAAAATTTCTCAAAAAATCTGGAGGTTTTCATTTTTCACTTACAGCTTTCAGAGTTTGTAAAAGACCCACCAAACCATATATTTTCTGAAAGCATATGACCTCTGGAATAAAAATAAGGTGCTACTTATTTTTTAGACCCCGTGGTTTTTGCACAAATGTTTATCAAAACAATATTTTTGCTAAAAATACACTAAAACCATTATTAGCAGATAAAAACACAGCTAATTTTACAAAATTCCTGCTAAATTCCAACTAAATATAAAAGCTTTACCTGTATGCAGTTAATACATAACAAATATTTGTAATTTTTACATTGCGCCTTTTTGCAAAATGGTTAATCGAACGTACGCAAAAATGTAAATATACAAATTTCTCTAAAAATCTGAAGGTTTTCATTTTTCCCTTACAGTATTCAGAATTTGTGAAAGACCCCCCCAAACCATATATTTTCTGAAAGCATAGGACCAGTAGAATAAAAAGAAGGTGCTATTGATTTTTAAGACCCCGCGAAATTTGCGCAAAATCTTTACTAAAGCAATATTTTTGCTAGAAATACACTAAAATCATTAATAGTGCACATAAACACAACATAACTTTAGAAAAGTTCCTGCTAAATTGCTACTAAAGCATCCTTCACATGTGGCATACTAAAGTGTATGCCCATGGGGGGCCATGTTTACCTGCACAGTGATGCACAGGTGTTCCATGCATTGCCGTACAGGCAGTCCCATTTATGTCAATTGGGATGCAACGGCTACACAGGCATAGCTGCTGTTCCCAATCTGACATCCATGTGGGTGTGGGTACATGACCCCGAACGCAGACAGTGTGAGCTCAGGGACTTGCATGCGGACCTACATGGATGTAAAATTGGAAGCAACGGCTCTGTTCGTGCAGGTGCTACATCCCAAATGACATCAATGTGACTGCCTGCACAGGGATGCGCGAAACACCTGTGCATCTCTGTAAAGGTATGCTGTGTATGCCCTGTGTGAGCAAGGCCATAGGTCCCTTTCACACAAGCACACCGATTGGATCTGCCTGTCCGTTTTTTAGGCGGGCCCAATCGGACCACCCATTGTTCTCTATGGAGAGGCTGATGAAAATGGATATGTGTCTGTTTACACCCGCCTGCATCCAGGAGTAAAAGAGGATGGATTACGGGTAACGATGGTAGCTGCAGGGCATGAGGTTTTCTGGGGGGTTCGGATAGTGGTGGGAGGTTGAGAGGCAGGGGACAGGGAAGCAGCGGCATGGAGGGGGCCAGTCACATTAGGGGGTTAATAACTCTGATCAACGGGTTGTAATTCGCTGATGAGAGTTATAGAATTGTTCAGCAGAGTCTGCT
The DNA here is from genome assembly GCF_042186555.1 of Aquarana catesbeiana. Lineage (NCBI taxonomy): Eukaryota > Metazoa > Chordata > Amphibia > Anura > Ranidae > Aquarana > Aquarana catesbeiana. The sequence goes on along the minus strand of NC_133324.1, from coordinate 293,771,874 downwards.
GAACAATTCTGCTATGAGTTTATGGTCATTGAATTGACCATAAGCTTATAGCAGAGGGAGAAATTAGGTCCGTACACCATACGGACTTGGCCACCTACAGGCACTTCTGTAGGTCCGTACGGCGTTAAAGGGGGCTGCACCTAAATCAGTCAGCGGGAGCCTCCAATGGAGGTGGAACGGTTGCGGCTTTTCTTTTTCTTTTTTCTTTTTCGGTCTGTCGGGCGGCGTGAATTTACATCACGGGACATTTTTATTTTTTAATTTTTTTATAAAGGACTTGTCCCAAGCTGTCTCTTATCTTTTTTACCATTTCTGACACTTTTTTTGTGAAATGGTAGGGGTACAATGTACCCCATTACCGATTCACATGGGGGAGGCCGGGATCTGGGGGTCCTCTTGTTAAAGGGGGCTTCCAGATTCTGATAAGCCCCCTGCCCACATACCCCCACAACCACCGGGCAAGGGTTGTGGGGATGAGGCCCTTGTCCCCATCAACATGGGGACAAGGTGCTTTGGGGTCAGACCCCAAAGCACCCTCCCCATGTTGAGAGCATGTGGCCTGGTACGGTTCAGGTGGGGGGGTGCTCTCTCGTCCCCCCTATTTTCCTGCGACCTGCCAGATTGCGTGCTCAGATAAGGATCTGGTATGGATTTTGGGGGGGACCCCTACGCCATTTTTCTTTTAATTTGGCACAGGGTTCCCCTTAATTTCCATATCCGATCTGAAGGGCCTGGTATGGATTTTAGGGGGACCCCTATGCTTTTTTTTTTTAATTTTGGTTTGGGGTTCCTCTTAATATTTATTCCAGACCCAAAGGGCCTAGTAATGGACTGGGGGAGGGGACCCATGCTCTTTTTTTCAATGTGTTTTATCTATATTGCCGAGACCAGACAATTCATTACAGCCGCGATCAGTTTTAAATGACAATTTTTCCTTTAGAAATGTCATGTTGCTGTGGCACTGTTCTAAATATGGGAAACATGTGGCACTTTACAGGCATACTATAGACACCCCCCAGGCATGATATTTAGAGTCAAATATGTTTTTATTGTTTTAACAGAATACAACAACATAATATACACAATAGCTGGACGTTCAAGACAGTAAGCAATACATATTGGTGGAAAATATGGGTGTGATCGTTATCCAAAAAGTATCGGCTTAGCCCATGGTGTATTGCGAATCATGATACCAGAGAGAAGGATGGAAACATCCGTATCCTAATGATGGCAACATAGAAGGGGGGGGGAGACGGAAGATAGAAAAATAGAGAAAAAGAAAGGGGGTTAGGAGGTTGGGAGGGGGAAGGGGAGAATAGAGGGGGATGAACAGGTCCTGGTGCAATAAAACGGAAAATAAGACACATAAGGTGTGTTCAGCTTAGCTGCGGGGAGTTAATAGTGCTTTCAGGGAGTCAGAGGAAGAATATTTGATCCAAGTGAGCCAGAGAATTATTAAATTTATCGAAGGTAACATTGTCCAAGGCTATCATCTCTTCCATGCGCATAATGTTGTTGACTAACGAGACCCAGGAAGACAGGGGAGGGGTGGTAGTGGTCTTCCAAAAAGGGGGTATAAGTTGTCCGGCGGCTGACAGGAAGAAGCATAATAGAGAATGATTTTGAGAGGTTATGGAGCCTGGGAGCATCAATAATAGAGCTATCTCTGGAGTAGGTGTCGTTGGTCGATCATATAGACTACTGTCTATATGGCCTTACACTTCCACCAGATGTGGAGGTAATTTCCCTCTGGGTCGCCACATCTCCAACATGAGGTAGGGACAGAGGGGAAGATTTTATGGAGAGAATGAGGGTCCCTGTACCACCGGGATAGGAGTTTAAAATTCTTCTCCTGTGTATAACAAGAGGCAGAGGATTTGTGCGTGAAGTGAAATGACTTTTGCCAGTCAGCTGATGAGAATTCTCTTCCCAGGTCCGTGGCCCACCTCCTGGTGTAAGAGGGGGGTTGGTCATAAGTCAACAAGTGTAGTAGTTTGTAAATGGTGGAGAGCAGGTGCCTGGGTGTGTCTGAGAGAGAGCACAGTTGTTCGTAGCCTGTCAAGGGCCTATGTATTTGGGAAGAGGAGAATAGGTCTGAGCAAAAGGAGGATATGCGGAGAGCTGTAAGCCAGTTACCCTGGCCTCCTGGTACAACAGTCAGTGTACCTAAGGTTTGATGCACAAATGAGCTTGCTGTAGGCCATGTAGAGCAGAGATATGGGCCCACTGCACTGGAGCCCATACCCTGGGGGAGGGCAGGGTGATCAAATAATGATGTGAGAGGCGAAGGATCTGTGGACAACAGCGCCAACAGTCTTTTTTTAAACCACAGGTGTAGTGCTGCAGTCGTTATTGGGGAGGCAGTAGACAGGAGGTATAGTTTCTGCCCATACCCCCATGGTAATGCCAGGAGATCAAGGGTAGAGAGATATTGTTCTACCATGGTGGACACTTTGGGAAAGGGTCGGGGGAACCATTCCAGGATCCTGGATAGTATGACAGCCTTGTGGTACAATTCAAAAAAGGGGAGGCCTGCCCCACCTTGTATTTTGGGGTATGTGAGCAGGGTGTGCGGATATGGGATAGCCCTTGGTGCCATATGAAGCGTATGGACATGGATCGCAAAGAGTTGAAGAAATGTTTGGGGACTGTGATAGGCACTGTTTGAAACAAATAAAGTAATTTGGGGAGGGTGTCCATTTTAAGTGTGTTAATATGGCCAAACCAAGGCAGTGGAGACGCGCTCCATGTGTCTAATTCCTTCCGGAGTCAGGTCAGCAAGGGGAGATAGTTAAGATTATAGAGGTCTGAGAGGTTGGATGGGATCGTTATTCAGAGATAGGAGATACCCTTGGATCCCCACTGGAATGGGAAATTGGCCTGTACTTGAGAGAGGGTGGTGGGTGGTAGGGAGATGTTAAGAGCTTCTGACTTAGACATGCTAAGTTTAAAATTACTAAGTTCTCCAAATCTGTGAAATTCTTGCATTAAATAAGGGAGGGATGTGTGAGGCTGTTGAACGTAAACGAGAAGATCATCCCTGTAGAGTGAAAGTTTGTGGGCTGAGGAGGGTGTCTGGATCCCCACTATATTTTCATTTTGTCCAATGGCTGTTGCCAGGTGTTCTATCACCAAGACTAAAATTAGGGGGGATAGAGGGCTTCCTTGGCGGGTTCCGTTAGAAATTTGGAATGGAGTAGATGAGGAACCATTCACCAGTACAGAAGCCGAGGGACGGGAATATAGTGCCATAACCATGGACACAAAGGTGGGGCCAAGGCCTATCTGTTCCAAGGAAAGGCTTAGAAACTGCCAATTGACTCTGTCAAATGCCTTTTCGGCATCAAAGGATAGGATACATGCCTTCAGATTGTGTCAGCAGATGTATGAAATAAGGTGGATCATTTTAGTGGTATTGTCCCTGGCCTCCCGGCCAGGGACAAATCCCACCTGTTCCTTGTGGATAATGGAGGGTAGGAAGGGTGAGGGGCAGTTTGCTAAGACTTTGGCAAAAAGTATAATGTCTGGGTTAAGGAGGGAAATCGGTCAGTAGTTACTGCACTGAGAGGGGTCTTTGCCTGGTTTGGGTAGGACTGAAATAGTGGCAAATAGGAGGTCTCTAGATGGTGGGTGGGAGTCATCTATGTTGTTGAACACTGTGGTAAGTAGTGGAGCGAGGAGCTGGGCAAACGATTTATAGAATCTCATGAAAAATCCGTCCGGACCTGGGCATTTACAGTACCTTATTTCAGTCCCTTAATGGATGGTAAAAAGTCTGACACTGTCAAGGGGTTATCTAAGTCTACGGATTCAGTGGGATCTATTTGTGGAAGGGCTGTCTTGTGGGGTGAAGGACCTTAGCTAGGTCGGTTGTGCCCCTTAGCTTTAGCTATGAGGGAGTGTGCATCTAGAATGCGGAGTAGCTCTCTATGGGCGTTGGAAAGGTCTACATAGGTAGCGGGATCTAGGTCCTTCCTATGAGCGAGTTCTAATGCATGGATAGTGGATAATAGTCGGGTTATGTCAGCAGATCTGGCCTTTTTTAAGCGGGATCCGTGCTGAATGAAAGTCCCCCTGAGTACACATTTTAGTGCTTCCACTTTAGTAAGGGGCTTAGTGTCGTCGGTCTTGGACAAAGTCGCAAATTGACTTCTCGATAGCTGCAACACACGGGGTGTCTTTCGGTTATAGGTGAACGAGAATGTTTTGCGAGACTTAGGGGGGTGAGCCAGACTCAAGTGTGCGGGGGCATGGTCAGACCATAGGATGTTCCCAAGTGATGCCTTAAGTGGGATGTCAAGTAGGGATTGGGAGACTAGGAAATAGTCGATGCGGCTATAGGAGTTATGGGCAACCGAGTAACAACTGTAGTCTATCTCAAATGGGTGTTGCACTCGCCAAACATCCACTAGTTGGGCAGAGTGCAAGAGTGATTTTATGTGTGTAAGGGTGGAGTGTGGAATAGGGGACTTAACGGAGGAGGTGTCCACGGCCGGAGCAAGGGTCACATTGAGATCTCCACCCAGAATGAAACAGGGACCCCTAAAAGAGAGCAATTTGTTCAGAACTATGGATAGGAAGCCCCCCCTGGTCTTGGTGCGGTGAAGTAAGTGAAGTAACAAGAATAAAGAAAATGAGATCAGAGAAGGTGGGTGGGATCCATCCCCAGTGTATGGTAGCATGAGACATCAGAGAATTGGGAGATAGGATCCACCATTGAAAACACATAAAAAAGGAGAGAGTTCTGCCATTAGGTGGCAACATTAAACCAATAACAAAGTAAGCTAACAATGCTGAAAAAAAAAAAAACAGTACAGTGCATAAATATGCACTATCGGTTCTAAGTGGGGGTAAACATGGTAAGCACAGTGCCTCCCGGTCCCAGGGTCCATAAGGTAAGGGTATAAATACAAAACTGGTATCAACAGTCACACATATCTACAACCATGTGCCTTTGAGTACTAATTCTGTACGGCACGTATGTGTTTTTTCACAGATTTACCCAGGGAAGACCAACAGAATCCAATGGGCACGGGATATGACTGGCAGGACGAGGGGGGGTGAGGGGGGGAGGGAATAGTCCCTCATGTTGGGTGGGCCCAAGCTGAGCTCAGTGTTGGAGAAAAGCAATATTTTTCTTATTCTGAATTAGGACAAAAGAAAATACTATTCCCCCTTCTTTTACCACCCTCCTCCCGCCAACTCCAACCCTGGGTAGAAAAAGTTAGTGTGATGCGATAAAAAACTGTGGTGAAAAGTCAGTGTGCATGTCATACAGGCAGTCCTAGACCATCCGACCAGAAAACATGGCTGGAGGGCAACTGTCCTGTGCTGGAGCTAAGAGAACAATCTCGGCTCCAGGGAAGTGGTGTTCAAAATATCGGGCCAAGGATAAGATCAGTCATCAGGCGGGTTTTGTGAGGTAGATCTGGGGCGCTTCTTCTTGCCGGATCTCTGCCACTGTGAATTAAATGGGAGGCCAGGAGTGGTATTTGGGAGAGACTAAACTGGTAGTAAGACCTGTGGTAGCTCCAGAGTGCTCAGGAACAGTGGTAGATCCCCCAAAGTGCGGAAAAGGGCCGTCTTGCCTTCATGATGAACCCGCAGTTGAAATGGAAACCTCCATCGGTATTTGATTTGTCTCTCCTGAAGGAGTGATGTAAGGGGTTTAAGAGAGCATTTCATAGCCAAAGTTTGGCGGGAGAGATCTGGGAGCAGCATGAAAGGGGTGTCATTCAATCGGATGGAATCTTGCGTGCTGGCTGCTCGCATGATGCCTTCTTTAATCTCGTAGAAATTGACCCTGCATAGGGTGTCGCGAATGAAGGAGGAGTCATGGTTCCTTGGACCCGAGGTCCTCTGCACTCTGTCCATTTCAATGTCGGTGTCTTTGGGTTGTTGCTGTAACTGGTTAAAAATGACAGTAACAGCCCCTGCCAGATCCTTCTGCTCAATCATTTCTGGAATACCACGGATTCTAATATTATTTCGTCTGTTACGGTTCTCAATGTCATCCTGGTGGTACATAAGCTGCTGTAATAAGACAGTATGGGAGTTCAGGGTTTCTTCATGGGACTGCAAGGTGTTACACACACCGTTGCCGCATTTGTTGGCCAGGTCCCTCTTAAGCTCTGTAATCTCCTGTCTATATGTCTTCTCTATGCGGGCGACATAATGCTCAAAGTCAGATTTGGTTGGTAGGTATGGCATATATGTATGGAGGGATCACATCTGTGACTCCATGTCACAACCATCCCCTGAATTCAGGGATGCTTGAAAGTGGCTGTGGGGGCTGTGCAGAGAGGCCTCAAGATCAGCTAGGGAGGCCGAGCGGCCCCTGGAGCATACCTGCATGGTGTTTGCTGGCTCAGAGCAGGCCAGGGACAGAGGCGCCGGCGTCATCTTGGATTTCTCCTGTGAGATGTTGGCCACAGAAGCCCTGGTCAGGAAACATCCTAAATCACCCTGAGTCCGGTCACTGGTAGGCTTGTGCTGCTCCTTGGGCTTTCCCTTGCCCATCTGCGCGGTTTGGGGATGATGTGGACCGTTGTGGAGAAAATAGAGCCTAGTAGAGATCGTCTGGGCCAGTTGCTGCCGCAATGCATGTCCTACAGCTCCATGCACTAGGCCACACCCCGCAGGCAGCCAGGCATGATATTTAAAGGAATATTTCATTTTTATTGTTTCACTTTAAGCATTAAAAAAATCACTGCTCCCCAAAAAAAAGTCAGTTTTTAAAAAATTTATTTTTTGATACATGTCCCCTGGGGCAGGACCCAGGTCCCCAAACACTTTTTATGACAATAACTTGCATATAAGCCTTTAAAATGAGCACTTTTGATTTTTCCTGTTAGTGTCCAATAGACATTAATATTGTTCGCTGTTCGGCGAACAGGCGAACACCCGATGTTCGAGTCGAACTTAAGTTCGACTCGAACATCAGGCTCATCCCTACTGGTGAGTAGGACACCCTATTCGAGTATATTGGGTGTGTGGTTTGAATATATTGCCAAGTGGTGAAGGAATTTTATTTCAGCCTATCGTTTTATTGAAGACACTTTACTGAAGATTTTACAGACTGTCTACAGACCGTTTATTGTTTCTTATTTGTTTTTAGCACTTTGCACTTCTATGTATTTGTTATATGTGGTCATATTTGGTTTATCTCATTTATTTTATATTGGCACCTTTACACAGTTGGTCATATAAATCACATCTAGTGCCCCCTATCACTCTTTCTATTTAACTTAATAGATCATCTACATTTTTTGGGGAGCAGCTATTTAGTCTTATTTAATACTAGCTTTTGGTGTGAGGTTTTCATTTTCAAGTGTTCAAGGATTGCCTGAAAGCGGACAGGGTAGGAGCTAATCAGACATACTGGGGTAGGGAATTCCAGAGGAGGGGAGAGGTTCTGAAGAAGTCCTGGAGGCTAGCATGGGAGGAGGTAACAAGGGAGCTAGAGAGCAAGATGCGTTGAGAGGAGCAGAGAGGACGATATCTGCAGATAAGTTTGGTGATGTAGCTGGGGGCAGTGCTGTGGGTGTCTTTGTATGTTGTGGTTGGTATTTGGAATCTTATACGTATTGTGCTCACTCTACAGCAGGCTATTATCTTTCTGTTGGAAGAGTTCAGGTTGGCAAGCACCCATAACCCTCCAATTATACTAAATAACAGTGCAATAATCATTGTTTTTTTTTTCATTTTATTTGTACTCTTCAGGTAACATCCCCTTTACTGCCAGTTCTCCTTCGTGTTTTCCACCTCTCATCCTTGGGACAGCGTATTGCAAGCATGATATGACAGTGGGGTAACTTCAGAATTTGTTGTAGAAACAGAGAGAGAAGGGAGAGAGTGGCATCTCTGACAGGAACACATGGGAATCTGACACTGTCAAAAGTGTTGAATACCTGTGAAATTTAATAAACTTGCAACTTAAAAATGACTTACTGATTTACAGAAAAAAGCAATAATGTTAATAATATAGAAGATATATGTACATTTCAACTCCAAAAATACAAAAAAGTAAAGTCTGATAACAGGGTCTCTTTAAAGCTGAACTTTAGTCAGATATTACATTTCACTAGTTTGTGTCCAACCCCCCCAGATAGTTAAGTAGAGGAAAACTTTCCTTATTTTCCACTCCCCTGAAAGCCAGTGCTCTATTTTACACTACTACCCTCCACTCTGCTCCTGGAATGTGAGTAGGCCTATATTGTCTTCATGTACAGTGCAGGATCATTGGGCCTGCATTGTAATTGATGACATTAAAGATTGTGTAGCCATACAACTGGCGAACAGAAGTGGCTTTGTAGGACTGGTTGTGTAGTGGGGAGGAAGCCTGCAAGAGCAAGGAATAAAATGAGTATTCCTCTGCTTTAAACCTACCCTTGAATAAATAAGCACTTAACGCTTTTGGGGGACAGGGGGTACATTAGCAAAGGTTTATGGCTGACTGGAGTTGTATTAATCTTTAGCACAGCTGTATGGGATATTTTAATATTTGGTTTACCAAACTTTAGTTTTATAATGGCTTTATACAATGATACATAAATTCAAGGCTTTTTTAAATTGCTTATCCATTTTGAAAAAAATATAACAGCAATATTTTAAATAATAATTCCAGTACAGTTTAATAATTGCACATTACAGGTGATCTAATATCCCTGGATTCATTATTAAAACTTTTATTATTGACTAATATATGTTTCAGTATTTTATATAAGAATGCAATTTAAATTAGGTTTATTTCCCAGTTGCACTATTTTAGAGAATTAAATATTTATCACACAGTTCTATTGACTTTTCATCTTATTCAAATTTGTTATTGGTTATTGTTCTTCTCTTTATTTTCATGCTTTTAGCATTGTTACATAAATATTGTTTTTTTGTTTTTTTTTCGATATTGTAGAAATAATTTCAGTTGCACAAGCGTATGGAATAATATTTAATCAGGAAAAACATTTTTGCAACTTTGGAAACAAAGTAAAATTCATAAATAAAAGGTTTATTCAGTAAAAAAATAAAATAAATAAAATTACATTGAGCAAAGTGCAGAATCACATCCCACCAATAGGAATTCATCTTGCAGAAGTCATCATTCAGTAAAGTGATCATTATGAAAAACATGGGTAAATATGTATTGAGGGAAACTTGAGAGAGGGACTAGTTTCTGGGTTTCAGGGTGAGCAAATCTTAATCGTTTCTGGGTTTCAGGGTGAACAAACCTTAATCCCACCCCCCTCTCAGAACTCTCACCTTTGCTTTTTTTTTTTTTTTAATTAAATACGTTTTTATTGAATTCCCATATAAAAGTGCAAACAAACACAAGGTGCAAATGCCAAAGGCAGAGTACAAAATACAGGAAACAAGGTACAGTGTTATACATCCAACAAAGTACAGTAAGGTGACAATAGTACCACAGTGCAATAGAATACCACAAGTAATGATCATCTTTATTCAGCGTTATCATTTTTACAGCATTCTACCCAGGGTTGCCATAATTTCAGAAAGGTGTCATGGGAGTTATTTGCTCACTTTTTCATTAGGAAAATTGGTTTGCATAAGAGAAATAGCTTCTGACAGGTTAGGCGCCATCTGGCTTTTCCAATGCCTAACTTTAGTGGTTCTGGCTTCCAGGAGAATACGGGAAATGATACTGTGGTACACAGTTGGATAGCTCTCTATTCCTAAATTCAAAAGCGCTCAGTTAGTCAGTTATAAGTTGAGAGATTTTGAGCTAAAAGTTAAACATTACGCAATCATAACATTTGAAACAGGGTTCCAACCTGCCCGCACCCTCTCCAGCTAAACAAAGAATTGATGGGGGAAAACTTAGAAAAACAGTGCGGGGTGTAGTACCAATAAGAGGTTATTTTTTGTGTCAGCACCCAATAGTTAGCACCATGCGTTGCAATGTAGATTAACCAAAAGGCTTCTGCTAGTCCATAAAGTTGTCATTTAATTCTGATTTCCAGTGCAACATGGCAGTTGATTTGACAAATTATAGTGTATCTCAAAACAGTGTGTAAAAAAATGAGATACCCTTATTGGGTGGATCTGTTGAGGTATAAAAGTTCCACACCTTAGGATGCACAGTCAGTACAGGGGGAGGACAAGAAGAGATTAAGTGGAAAATATGAAGTAAAGTGTAAGACAGCTCTTTTCGGGAGTTTGAATTCTTCTATCAATTCATCCATGCCTTTAGATTTACATTCACAGAGTAAGTTGTTAACAGTAGAAAGACAATGTTAGGACAGTATGCTACCCAAAATATATGGGATAATAGTTTCTAGAACCTGGATAAGCAACTTGACAGCATGGTTGAGTCTGCCACTCATAGAAGCGGTGTTATGAGCTCTCCATGCTAGGAAACTTGCTTGGGTTAGCAATAACAACACCTTCAGCATCTGAGGCTGCCATAAGTCAGAGAGCAATATAGTGTAAAGGTCTGACACCTACACAGGGGTGGATTCTATGTCTAGCCTGAGAATATACAGTGTGGGTTTAAACCAATGTTTAAGTTGATCTAATTGAGCCACTAGATAGTAGGGGTGCGCATCTTCACTCACCTCGCGACTCGATTCGATTACGATTATCCCGTCCACGATTCGATTTGATTTGATTCCATGATGCATCACGATGCATCACGATTAATACCCAAGTGCCCATGGTTTTCAACTTTTCATCAAAAAATGTATTCAAGCAGTCAGAAATTGAAGAAATATATTTATTTATATCTGCTATTTAAACAAATTACACCAAGTTCCCTGCATATAGCAAAGTCTGAACATGAACAGTGCAGCAAACAGTATTTTTTTAAAAGAGTACTGTGACAACAAACTGTTGTGTATACATACATACAGTGCTGGCCTGGTGCAGTAGTTTACATTTTAATATTTTCTTTTATGAAGAAGTAAACTATAACTTGTAAACAGTAACACCTACATCTATAAAACAGAGCACTTCCAGTTCCTGACTGGCAAACATCACAGTGAACCTCTAACACAGTCACACAGTGTGTTACAGAACTTCCTGGTTCACCATGATGATTGTTTGCCAGTGCCACCACCACCAGCGCCAGTGAGTCAACACAGATGGATGGCTAGACCGGCGTTCTAAGCTCTCGGAGTTGTGTCACCCAATCACTTTACAGAAAACGTTACCTGCACTCTACCACGATACACCTGTAACTGAAGCCAAGCCAAGCCACCATTAAAGGAAACCGGAAAATCCTTGACAGAATAAATTGTCAACTAAATCTAAAAACCTTGGACAAATCTTTATGGGATCACAAATATATACATTTACACACCACAATACAAAAAAAAAAAACACATAGATCACTGAATTATAATCATAAAGGGCAGGCCATAGGTCAGGCGGGCAATGGCACAGTCACAGTCAGACATTAGGTCAGGTCTGTGTGTGTTTTTGTTTGTGTGTGTATTTGTGTGATCCAATAAAGATTTACTCCAGGTTTTAAGATTTAATTTATTCTTTCAAAGATTTACCTTCCACTGGTGGCTTGGCGGGCATCAGTTGTCTTGAATTAAATACACTTTTAGAATATTTGGCTGAGGGTTAAGTTGACTCTCCCAAACATTGACAATAGACATTAGACAAGTGTGAAAATTCAATAGACACATTTTTGAAGACTGTGTCCAACACAATCTTCAAAAATAAACCATTCTCCCATCTGCCCCCAGTGGTAGAAAATCTTGTTGTCACCCAGTCACTTTACAGAAAACGTTACCTGCACTCTACCATGATACACCTGTAACTGAAGCCAAGCCATGCCACCATTAGAGGAAGCCGGAAAATCCTTGACAGAATAAATAAATTGAAGCTTAAAACCTTGAGCTAAACCATTATGGGATCAGAAATATACACACACGTCAGTGAATCAGAATCATGAGAAAGGGCAGGCCACTGGGCCTGGGCCACAGTCAGGCAGGTAATGGCACAGCCACTCATCAGGTCGGTGTGTGTTTTTTCTTTTGTGTGTTTATTTGTGTGATCTAATAAAGATTTACTCCAGGTTTTAAGATTCAGTTTATTCTTTCAAGGATTTGCCTTCCTCTGGTGGCTTGGCGGGCGTCAGTTGTCTGGAATTAAATACAATTTTAGAATTTTATTTGGCTGAGGGTTAAGTTGACCCCCCCAAACATTGACATTTGACAATATACACATCAAGTGGGAAAATTCGATGGACACATTTTTGAACCATTCTCCATCTCCCCCTAGTGCTAGAAAAGCTTGTTGTCACTCAAGTTGTCACTCAGTCACTTTACAGAAAACGTTACCTGCATTCTACCACGATACACCTGTAACTGAAGCCAAGTCAAGCCATGATTAGAGGAAGCTCAAAAATCCTTGACAGAATAAATTATCAATTGAAGCTTAAAACCTTAAGTTAAACCGTTATGGGATCAGAAATATGCACACACAATACCAACAAAAAACACACACGTCAGACAGGAATCATGAGAAAGTGCAGGCCACTGTGTGAACAAGCAGGCAAATGGCACAGTCAGCCACTCATCAGGTTGGTGTGTGATTTTTCTTTTGTGTGTGTGTGTGTATATTTGTGTGATCCAATAAAGATTTACTCCAGGTTTTAAGATTCAATTTATTCTTTCAAGGATTTGCCTTCCTCTGGTAGCTTGGTGGGCATCAGTTGTCTGGAATTAAATACAGAATTGATTTGGTTGAAGGTTAAACCCCTAGAAACAGACAGGCAGTCACAGAGCATGACAGACACACTGTGACACTGAACATGCCACAGTCACACGACACGACACTAGTATAAAAATTCTAAATGGACAGTTGGACACACAATAGAAAACCATTCTCCATCTCCTCCAGTGCTAGAAAAGCTATAACAAATATAATATTTATATCATATACTCCAGGTTCAGTTCACTGTGATGATCATTGATTGTTTGCAATTGCCAGTGCCACGGCCACCTGCAGGCCTGCTGCCACCAGTCAGTCAACAACACAGTGTGACTGCATTGAGTTGACACTAGACTAGAGGGAATAGATAGGAGGGACTCGGGAGGGGGAGGGAAAAAAAGAAAGAGGGATGTAGAGATGAAGGGGAATGGTGGGGACAGGGGATGGTTGGAGAAGGGGGGTGGGGGAGGAGAGGGGGATGGCATTGGTAGGGGAGGGAAAAGGGGAAAGGGGAAGGAAGGGGAAAAGGGGGAGGGGAGAGAGAGAGAGAGAGAGAGAGAGAGAGAGAGAGAGAGAGAGAGAGAGAGAGAGAGAGAGAGAGAGAGAGAGAGAGAGAGAGAGAGAGAGAGAGAGAGAGAGAGAGAGAGAAAGAGAGAGAGAAAGAAAGAGAAAGAAAGAAAGAAAGAAAGAAGGAAAGAAAGAAAGAAAGAAAGAAAGAAAGAAAGAAAGAAAGAAAGAAAGAAAGAAAGAAAGAAAGAAAGAAAGAAAGAAAGAAAGAAAGAAAGAAAGAAAGAAAGAAAGAAAGAAAGAAAGAAAGAAAGAAAGAAAGAGAAAAGAAAGAAAGAGAGAGAGGGTAAGACAGAGAGAAAGAAAGAGAGAGAGAGAGAGAGAGGGGGGGAGGAGAGAGAGAAAGAAAGGAGAGAAGTTCTCCTCCTTTCCTTCTCTCTCTCCACCTTTCCTTCTCTCTCCTTTCCTTCTCTCTGAGAAGGAAAGAAGGAAGGAAAGAGGGAGAGAGAAAGAAGGAAAGAGGGAGAGAGAAAGAAGGAAAGAGGGAGAGAGAAAGAAGGAAGGAAAGAGGGAGTAAGAAGGAAGGAAAGAGGGATAGAGAAAGAAGGAGGGGAAGAAGGAAGGAAAGAGGGAGAGGGGAAGAGGGAAAGGGGAAGAGGCCAAGAGGGAAGGGGAAGAGGGCCTTAAGGGGAAGAGGGAAGGAGAAGAGGGCCTTAAGGGGAAGGGTAGGGGGAGAGGGAAGGGGAGTAGAGGGACGAGGGAGAGGGAGAGACTGGGACAGGCATGTACTGGCCATCGGGACTACCGGGAGTTTCCCGGTGGGCCAATGGCTCAGTGGGCCAGTCATGTGCAGTCCTGCAGCCGCTTCTCTCTGACAGTGAGTGATCGCGATTTCACTCCTGTAAGGAGGAGCAGCTTCCGTCACTTGCTGGAGAGAGCATTAGGCTTTCTGCTCCCTCCAGCCTGCAGGGGGAGATAGACAGCCAGCACACTTTCCTTCCTCTCTCCCCTTATCTCTTGTTATCACATGACTGGAGAGAGGAACGAGAAGCTGCCTTCAAAAGTGTGAGTACATGTGGGAGGGGGAGGTGATGGGGGACACTTTGATGTGAAGGGGGCTGCTGGTGGGGACTCTGATGTGAAGGGGGCTGCTGGTGGGGACTCTGGTGTGAAGGGGACTGCTGGTGGGGACTCTGATGTGAAGGGGGCTGCTGGTGGGGACACTCTGATGTGAAGGGGGACGCTGTTGGGGACACTCTGATGTAAGGGGAACACTGTTGGGGACACTCTGATGTAAGGGGGATGCTGTTGGGGACACACTGGTGTAAGGGGGATGCTGTTGGGGACACTCAAAATTAAAGTGGGCCGGTCATGATGAAGTCCAGGGCCAAATTTTTGTCCCAGTCCAGCCCTGGACTGGGAGGGGAGACAGAGACTGGGCTGAGGGGGAGACAGGATAAGGCTTGGTTGGCATAAGTTGTTTGGAACTTTTAGTATTTGGCTGAGGGTTAAAGTAACCCCTACTTTTTTTTTAAACTGAATTAATGACAATCTTCAAAAATCAAAATCTCAGTGGCAGACACTGACAGTGCTATAAACAAATTATATAAAATTAACAACACTGGTGTGGTGTGGCAGACTAACAGTGGGCTGGGCAGGGCAGGGGCAGTGGCACTGGCAGACACGACAGTACATCAGCACTTCCTGGATGTGCCAAAAATCATGAACAAAAAAAAAATGGATCAATGCAAGGCTCAAGCAATGCTGCTCAGGATTTGGGAATGTGTAGATTTTTCTGTAAGAACACTAGTTGATCCACATGCTCTGCTTTGAGTGCGCTTCTTTTTGCAGTTACCACATCTCCTGCAGTGGAGAAAACCCGCTCTGCAGACCCCCTTGTGCCTGGGATACAAAAGTATTGCTTTGACATCTGAGAAAGGAGGGGAAATATGACCTCATGCTCATGCCACCAGATTCAAAGGGTCCTCAGTGAGAGGCAGAGGTTGGGCTTTACAATATTTTTCCATTTCCTCTTCAGCCTTGGCATAGGGGGTCTTGGGTTCTATTGTACCTTCAGTGTCAGTGAAAGACTGTCCTAGCAAACTCATGATCAGCGATCTGGCCTTTCTTTTGGGAGGAGATGGAGAATGGTTGTCCTCGATGGGTGAACTATCTTCTTCTTCCAGAGTTTCTTTTCTTCTAGGCACTTGATCCTCCTCATGTGTCCTCTTAGATGTAATCTGTGCTTGAACAAAAAAGAATAGAAAAAAATAAATAAAACACATTGTCAATTTCCTATGATTCTGATGGGGTGATGAAAAAGCACAGGAAATGGACGGTGCAGTTCCTGCACCGCAACAGATTCAGAAGCTAGCTACTAGTTACAGCTCATTTCAAGAAACATGATGAAATTCAAATTAATTTAATTACCTCCAAGGATGCAGCTCCTCAGTCACTCCTTTGTATATCTCCAATCTCTCCTCCTCTGTGAGGATAAAAGGCAGTCCCTTAAAGCGAGGCCGTATGAAGGATCTTCTTCTCTGTCTCACTGCTGTACCTCTTCTGAAGATCTGTTCTGATGGCATTCTTGATACCATGGATCATGGTTGTGTCTCCCATGGTGTCTGTCATGCTCTGGAGGAGTTGTGCATTTAGAGGGGCAATGAGAGAAACTGTTGACATCAGCATGGTTGCATCCTTCATTGGCTTTAATGCACTCACAGCATCCTCTGCATTTGACACATCTGTTTTGTTGAGAGTGCAGAGATAGGACTCTCCTTTTCTGACTTCTGGAGACAGCAAGGTGGCACAGACTGCAGGTTGTTGTTCTAAGAATCTCTCGACCATGTCATATGCGCTGTTCCATCTTGTTGGCACATCAGTTATCAGCTTATGATTCTTTGGGCCAAGACATTTCTGTTCCTCTTTTAGACAGTGGCTTGCTCTAGTGCTGCGGTGAAAGAATGTGGATATCCGTCGCACTCTGCCAAGAAGCCTGGAGAGTGTGGCCACTTTCAGCGCTCACTGGGATGCAAGGTTCAGTGTATGGTAGAAGCATTTCACATGGTGGAATTTCCCAACTTGAGCTGCAACTATCATGTTTGACGCATTGACGGTCACAAGCACTACAGATTTATCGGACAGTTGCCATTCTTCCACAACACGAGACAGTAGCTCTGCCAGATGAGCACTCGTGTGAGACTCATAAATGGCTCTCATTTGCAGCACATGCGACAAGATCTGCCAGTCCTTACTAACGTAATGTGCTGTTATTGTAACATAAGACTCCATCGTGACTGAAGTCCATGAATCACACGTTATTGGGACTCGACTTGCTTGGCTCATTGACGCAATTATCTGAGCTTTGGTTTCGTGGTAGAGTGCAGGTATAACGTTTTCTGTAAAGTGACTTCATGATGGGATCTTGTAATGCGGCTCTATCGTCTTCAACAGGTAGCAAAACCCAGTGTTTTCCACAACAGAGTAAGGGCGCAGGTCCTTAGCTATGAAAGGAAAAATAAAGAAAAACTGCGCTATAAACCAAATGAACAATTGATCGTTAAAAAGCTGCAATCCCAACAATAAACATCAATTGTGGAGTAAACAGAAGAAAAATAAGGAATTGCGCTAATACATGTGCAAAGTGACATAAAATTTTTTTTTTTTTTTTTCTTGAAAAAAGTTTTATGATAACAGGTGTAAATAAAAATAAATATAGATAGCAGTTGGTTGTGATCCACCAAAATGTCCCGTCAAGTGAAAACTCAATATGATATATTAGGAACTCCAAATCACCCACAAAAAATACAAAAAAGAGTCCAGGTGATATTATGATAAATCCGTGACAGCAAAGGAGGGTCCACCACCAAGAATAGAAGGGGTTACTCCTTACCAGATGGCCATGACCCCCCACTACAGAGGATCACAGCAAGCAGACAACCTTCTAAGACAGAAAATGGAAACTTCTATCGGCATCCACTAGGGGTCATCTCATCGTCAGCCACACCAGCGAAACCCATGGCAGGGATACACCATAAAATACCTACAAACTGCAGTAGCAATCCAGCCTTGTCTAGGAATTGCCTTGGTCTGTGATTAGAAAGACGAATGAGCAGGTGCATAGTAATGAGATCATCAATCAACTTCATGATGAGATCTTGTAACGCGGCTCTATCGTCTTCAACAGGTAGCAAAACCCACTGTTTTCCACAACAGAGTAAGGTCGCAGGTCCTTAGCTATGAAAGCTGCCACAGCTTTTGTTATTCTCTTCCCCTTTTCAGAGTTGGGCGGCAAAGTTGAGAGTATTGCATCAATTCTTGGCTGAGCTGGGTCTATTGCCTTGGCACTGGTGGTGGTGGTAGGTGTTAGAATCCCTGAGTGAAAGCGGCTAGCGTGGTTTCTCATATTAGTAGTTAGGGATGAGCTGAACACCCCCCGGTTCGGTTCGTACCAGAACCTGCGAACGGACCAAAAATTTTCACGAACGTTAGAACCCCATTGACATCTATGGGACTCGAACGTTCGAAGTCAAAAGTGCTAATTTTAAAGGTTAATTTGCATGGTATTGTCCTAAAAAGGTTTTGGGGACCCGGGTCCTGCCCCAGGGGACATATATCAATGCAAAAAAAAGTTTTAAAAACGGACATTTTTTCGGGAGCAGTGATGTTAATGATGCTTAAAGTAAAAAAAAAAAAGTGAAATATTCCTTTAAATATCGTACCTGGGGGGTGTCTATAGTATGCCTGTAAAGTGGCGCATGTTGCCCGTGCTTAGAACAGTCCCTGCACAAAATTACATTTTTAAAGGAATAAAAGTAATTAAAACTGCTTGCGGCTTTAATGTAATGTCGGGTCCTGGCAATATGGATGAAAATCAGTGAGACAAATGGCATGGGTACCCCCCAGTCCATTACCAGGCCCTTTGGGTCTTGTATGGATATTAAGGGGAACCCTGCACCCAAATTAAAAAAAGGAAAGGTGTGGGGCCACCAGGCCCTATATACTCTGAATGGCAGTATACAGGCGGTGCAAACAAGACAGGGACTGTAGGTTTGTTGTTAAGTAGAATCTGTTTGTAATTTTGAATTGGTACATTTTTAACGTGTTTAGCGCCAGCAAAAAAATCTATTTTAAGCTTTTTGGAAAACATAGGGAAGGGTTATCACCCTTGTGACATTTGTTTTGCTGTCTGTGCTCCTCTTCAGAAGATTGATTTCACCTCACTTTTTGTCCCAATGACAAACGGTTTTTGAAAATTTGGGGTTTTTAGTGAAACAAGGATTGGCGATAAAGCATCAGTGGAAAGGAGAAACATTTTTCCCATATTAACTCTTACAGGAGAGAATTTCCCTTCCTAGGGGTAGATTTCATCTCACTTCCTGTTGTCTCCTTCCGTTTGCAAGTAGGAGTCATTTGTAAGTTGAATGTTTGAAAGTAGGGGCCTGCCCTATATACTCAGCAGAAATTTGGGCCTTAGCTGTTGGTGTTGCCACAACACTGTAAGCCCTCACAGGGCCCTGCTGTGAAATATTAGATCAAGAATTGTAATTACATGCCCCTGTTGAACAGGGGCAGAAAAATTGGGCCTTTGGTGATGGTGGTGGTGGTGCTGGTGCCACAACACTAAGTCCTCACAGTTACTCTTGGTGGGCGCTGGAACGGGCCCTGCTGTGAAATATTATATCAAGAATTGTAATTACATGCCCCTGTTGAACAGGGGCAGAAAAATTGGGCCTTTGGTGGTGGTGGTGCTAGTGCCACAACACTGTAAGTATACACAGTTACTCTTGGTGAGCACAGAAACGGGCCCTGCTGTAAAAAATAGTAGATCAAGAATTCTAATTACATGTCCCTGTTGAACAGGGGCAGAAAAATTGGGCCTTAGGCACTGGTGCTGGTGCCACAACACTGCAACCCCTCACAGATACTCTAGTTGGAGCGCAGGAACGAGCCCTGCTGCAAAGAATTGCATCAAAAATTGTAATTACACGCCCCTGTTAAACAGGGGCTGAAAAATTGGGTCTTAGGCACTGGTGCTGGTGCCACAATACTGCAACCCCTCACAGATACTCTAGTTGGAGCACAGGAACTAGCTCTGCTGCAAAGAAATGCATCAAAAATTGTAATTACACGCCCCTGTTAAACAGGGGCTGAAAAATTGGGTCTTAGGCACTGGTGCTGGTGCCACAACACTGCAACCCCTCACAGATACTCTAGTTTGGATCACAGGAACTAGCCCTGCTGCAAAGAATTGCATCAAAAATTGTAATTACACGCCCCTGTTAAACAGGGGCTGAAAAATTGGGCCTTAGGCACTGGTGGCGGCGCCCAGAACCAAAAATGTTCTTACAAGCTATCAATATGATCATTGAGGAGGAAGAGGATAATTACTCAGCATAACAGGATAGTCACTCTGCATCAGCATAGGCAGTCTTTGAAGGGATCTGACATTTCCAAAAAAATTATTCGGTTACATCAGCTTCAGGTGCTTGGTAGCTGGTGGTGATCCAAGACTGATTAATTTTATAAAGTTCAGTCGATTAACCAAATCGGTGGACAGACGCACCCTGTGATCGGTAGGGTTGAGCTTCGAGTTCGAGTCGAACTCATGTTTGACTCGAACATCGGCTGTTCGCAAGTTCGCCGAACAGCGAACAATTTGGGGTGTTCGCGGCAAATTCGAATGCCGCGGAACACCCTTTAAAAGTCTATGGGAGAAATCAAAAGTGCTAATTTTAAAGGCTTATATGCGAGTTATTGTCATAAAAAGTGTTTGGGGACCTGGGTCCTGCCCCAGGGGACATGGATCAATGCAAAAAAAGTTTTAAAAACAGACGTTTTTTCAGGAGCAGTGATTTTAATAATGCTTAAAGTCAAACAATAAAAGTGTAATATCCCTTTAAATTTCATAGCTGGGGGGTGTCTATAGTATGCCTGTAAAGGGGCGCATGTTTCCCATGTTTAGAACAGTCTGACAGCAAAATGACATTTCAAAGGAAAAAAGTAATTTAAAACTACTCGCAGCTATTGCATTGCCGGTCCGACAATACACATAAAAGTTCATTGATAAAAATGGCATGGGAATTCCCCACAGGGGAACCCCGAACCAAAATTAAAAAAAAAATGACGTGGGGATCCCCCTAAATTCCATATCAGGCCCTTCAGGTCTGGTATGGATATTAAGGGGAACCCCGGGCCAAAATAAAAAAAAATGACGTTAGGGTCCCCCTAAATTCCATACTAGACCCTTCAGGTCTGGTATGGATTTTAAGGGGAACCACGCACCAAAATAAAAAAAAAAACGGCGTGGGGTCCCCCCAAAAATCCATACCAGACCCTGATCCAAGCACGCAACCTGGCAGGCCGCAGGAAAAGAGGGGGGGACGAGAGAGCGCCCCCCCTCCTGAACCGTACCAGGCCACATGCCCTCAACATTGGGAGGGTGCTTTGGGGTAGCCCCCCAAAACACATTGTCCCCATGTTGATGAGGACAAGAGCCTCATCCCCAAAACCCTGGCCGGTGGTTTTGGGGGTCTGTGGGCGGGGGGCTTATCGGAATCTGGAAGCCCCCTTTAACAATGGGACCCCCAGATCCCGGCCCCCCCCTGTGTGAAATGGTAAGGGGGTACAAAAGTACCCCTACCATTTCACTAAAAAACTGTCAAAAATGTTAAAAATGACAAGAGACAGTTTTTGACAATTCCTTTATTTAAATGCTTCTTCTTTCTTCGGTGTTCTCGTCCAGCATCTCCTCCGTGGCATCTTCTATCTTCTTCTCCTCGGGCCGCTCCACACCCATGGCATGGGGGGAGGCTCCCACTCTTCTCTTCATCTTCTTCTCTTCTTCTCTTCTTCTCTTCTTCATCTTCTTCTCCGGGCCGTTCCACATCCATTCTGGCATGGAGGCAAGCTCCCGCTGTGTGACGCGTCTCCTCTTCTGACAGTTCTTAACCACTTAAGGACCGTCTCACGCCGATGTACGTCGGCAAGGTGGCACGGGCAGGCAAAATCACGTACATATACGTGATTTGCCTCCCGCGGGTGCCCAAGGCGGTCCTGTTATGTCCCCCGGCGATCGGAGGTGAGGGGGGAGGCCATCCGTTCGTGACCCCCCCTCGCGATCGCCGCCGGCCAATCAGATCACTTCCTTTGCTGCTGTATGCTAAACAGCAGCAAAGGAAATGATGTCATCTCTCCTCGGCTCGGTATTTTCCGTTGCAGCGCCGAGGAGAGAAGACTTCACTGTGAGTGCACAACACTACACACACAGTAGAACATGCCAGGCACACAAAACACCCCGATCCCCCCCCCGATCGCCCCCCGATCCCCCCCCAATCACCCCCCCTCCCTGTCACAAACTGACACCAGCAGTTTTTTTTTTTCTGATTACTGCATTGGTGTCAGTTTGTGACAGTTACAGTGTTGGGACAGTTAGTATTAACCCCCTTTAGGTCTAGGATACCCCCCTAACCCCCCCTAATAAAGTTTTAACCCCTTGATCACCCCCTGTCGCCAGTGTCACTAAGCGATCATTTTTCTGATCGCTGTATTAGTGTCGCTGGTGACGCTAGTTAGTGAGGTAATTATTTAGGTTCGCCGTCAGCGTTTTATAGCGACAGGGACCCCCATATACTACCTAATAAATGTTTTAACCCCTTGATTGCCCCCTAGTTAACCCTTTCACCACTGATCACTGTATAACCGTTACGGGTGACGCTGGTTAGTTCGTTTATTTTTTATAGTGTCAGGGAACCCGCCGTTTATTACCGAATAAAGGTTTAGCCCCCGATCGCCCGGCGGTGATATGCGTCGCCCCAGGCAGCATCAGATTAGCGCCAGTACCGCTAACACCCACACACGTGGCATACGCCTCCCTTAGTGGTATAGTATCTGAACGGATCAATATCTGATCTGATCAGATCTATATTAGCGTCCCCAGCAGTTTAGGGTTCCCAAAAACGCAGTGTTAGCAGGATCAGCCCAGATACCTGCTAGCACCTGCGTTTTGCCCCTCCGCCCGGCCCAGCTCAAGTGCAGTATCGATCGATCACTGTCACTTACAAGGCACTAAATGCATAACTGCAGCGTTCGCAGAGTCAGGCCTGATCCCTGCAATCGCTAACAGTTTTTTTGGTAGCATTTTGGTGAACTAGCAAGCACCAGCCCCCGGCAGCGCCAGGTTAGCGCCAGTACCGCTAACACCCACGCACGTACCGTACACCTCCCTTAGTGGTATAGTATCTGAACGGATCAATATCTGGTCCGATCAGATCTATACTAGCGTCCCCAGCAGTTTAGGGTTCCCAAAAACGCAGTGTTAGCGGGATCAGCCCAGCTACCTGCTAGCACCTGCGTTTTGCCCCTCCGCCCGGCCCAGCCCAGCCCACCCAAGTGCAGTATCGATCGATCACTGTCACTTACAAGGCACTAAACGCATAACTGCAGCGTTCGCAGAGTCAGGCCTGATCCCTGCGATCGCTAACAGTTTTTTTGGTAGCATTTTGGTGAACTGGCAAGCACCAGCCCCAGGCAGCGTCAGGTTAGCGCCAGTACCGCTAACACCCACGCACGCAGCATACACCTCCCTTAGTGGTATAGTATCTGAACGGATCAATATCTGATCCGATCAGATCTATACTAGCGTCCCCAGCAGTTTAGGGTTCCCAAAAATGCAGTGTTAGCGGGATCAGCCCAGATACCTGCTAGCACCTGCGTTTTGCCCCTCCGCCCGGACCAGCCCAGCCCACCCAAGTGCAGTATCGATCGATCACTGTCACTTACAAAACACTAAACACATAACTGCAGTGTTCGCAGAGTCAGGCCTGATCCCTGCGATCGCTAACAGTTTTTTTTGGAAGCTTTTTATTGAACTGGCAAGCACCAGCGGCCTAGTACACCCCGGTCGTAGTCAAACCAGCACTGCAGTAACACTTGGTGACGTGGCGAGTCCCATAAGTGCAGTTCAAGCTGGTGAGGTGGCAAGCACAAGTAGTGTCCCGCTGCCACCAAAAAGACAAACACAGGCCCGTTGTGCCCATAGTGCCCTTCCTGCTGCATTCGCCAATCCTAATTGGGAACCCACCGCTTCTGCAGCGCCCGTACTTCCCCCATTCACATCCCCAACCAAATGCAGTCGGCTGCATGAGAGGCATTTTTAGTACCCCTACCCAACCAACCCCCCCAAAAAAGATGTCGTGTCTGCAGCAAGCGCGGATATAGGCGTGACACCCGCTATTATTGTCCCTCCTGTCCTGACAATCCTGGTCTTTGCATTGGTGAATGTTTTGAATGCTACCATTCACTAGTTGAGTATTAGCGTAGGGTACAGCATTGCACAGACTAGGCACACTTTCACAGGGTCTCCCAAGATGCCATCGCATTTTGAGAGACCCGAACCTGGAACCGTTTACAGTTATAAAAGTTAGTTACAAAAAAAAGTGTAAACAAAAAAAAAAAACACATACAAAAATATAAAATAAAAAAAAATAGTTGTTGTTTTATTGTTCTCTCTCTCTCTATTCTCTCTCTATTGTTCTGCTCTTTTTTACTGTATCCTATTCTGCAATGTTTTATTGTTATTATGTTTTATCATGTTTGTTTTTCAGGTCTGCAATTTTTTATACTTTACCATTTACTGTGCTTTATTGTTAACCATTTTTTTGTCTTCAGGTACGCCATTCACGAATTTGAGTGGTTATACCAGAATGATGCCTGCAGGTTTAGGTATCATCTTGGTATCATTCTTTTCAGCCAGCGGTCGGCTTTCATGTAAAAGCAATCCTAGCGGCTAATTAGCCTCTAGACTGCCTTTACAAGCCGTGGGAGGGAATGCCCCCCCCACCGTCTTCCGTGTTTTTCTCTAGCTCTCCTGTCTCAACAGGGAACCTGAGAATGCAGCCGGTGATTCAGCCAGCTGACCATAGAGCTGATCAGAGACCAGAGTGGCTCCAAACATCTCTATGGCCTAAGAAACCGGAAGCTACGAGCATTTTATGACTTAGATTTCGCCGGATGTAAATAGCGCCATTGGGAAATTGGGGAAGCATTTTATCACACCGATCTTGGTGTGGTCAGATGCTTTGAGGGCAGAGAAGAGATCTAGGGTCTAATAGACCCCAATTTTTTCAAAAAAGAGTACATGTCACTACCTATTGCTATATTATAGGGGATATTTACATTCCCCGAGATAACAATAAAAATGATTAAAAAAAAAAAAAAATGAAAGGAACAGTTTAAAAATAAGATAAAAAAGCAAAAAAATAATAAAGAAAAAAAAAAAAGCACCCCTGTCGCCCCCTGCTCTTGCACTAAGGCGAACGCAAGCGGCGGTCTGTCGTCAAACGTAAACAGCAATTGCACCATGCATGTGAGGTATCACCGCGAAGGTCAGATCGAGGGCAGTAATTTTAGCAGTAGACCTCCTCTGTAAATCTAAAGTGGTAACCTGTAAAGGCTTTTAAAGGCTTTTAAAAATGTATTTATTTTGTTGCCACTGCACGTTTGTGCGCAATTGTAAAGCATGTCATGTTTGGTATCCATGTACTCGGCCTAAGATCATCTTTTTTATTTCATCAAACATTTGGGCAATATAGTGTGTTTTAATATTTTATATTGCGACACAAGTTGTGGGAAAGAGACACATTTTTTTTTTTTTTTTGCACAAAGTTGTCACTAAATGATATATTGCTCAAACATGCCATGGGAATATGTGAAATTACACCCCAAAATACATTCTGCTGCTTCTCCTGAGTACGGGGATACCACATGTGTGAGACTTTTTGGGAGCCTAGCCGCGCACGGGACCCCGAAAACCAAGCACCGCCTTCAGGCTTTCTAAGGGCGTGAATTTTTGATACTCACCATGCCTCTCAGCAAATAGCTTGGGGTGTCTACTTTCCAAAATGGGGTCATTTGGGGGGGTTTTGTGCCACCTGGGCATTCCATGGTCTCCGAAACGGTGATAGGCAGTGAAGAGTAAAATCAAAAATTCACGCCCTTAAAAACGCTGAAGGCGGTGATTGGTTTTCGGGGCCCCGTACGCGGCTAGGCTCCCAAAAAGTCCAACACATGTGGTATCCCCATACTCAGGAGAAGCAGCTAAATGTATTTTGGGGTGCAATTCCACATATGCCCATGGCCTGTGTGAGCAATATATCATTTAGTGACAACTTTGTGCAAAAAAAAAAAAAAAATGTGTCACTTTCCAGCAACTTGTGTCAAAATATAAAATATTCCATGGACTTAATATGCCTCTCAGCAAATAGCTTGGGGTGTCTACTTTCCAAAATGGGGTCATTTGGGGGGGGTTTGTGCCACCTGGGCATTCCATGGCCTCCGAAACTGTGATAGGCAGTGAAGAGTGAAATCAAAAATTTACACCCTTAGAAATCCTGAAGGCGGTGATTGGTTTTCGGGGTCCCGTACGCGGCTAGGCTCCCAAAAAGTCCCACACATGTGGTATCCCCGTACTCAGGAGAAGCAGCTGAATGTATTTTGGGGTGCAATTTCACATAGGCCCATGGCCTGTGTGAGCAATATATCATTTAGTGACAACTTTTTGTAAATATTTTTTTTTTTTTGTCATTATTCAATCACTTGGGACAAAAAAAAATAAATATTCAATGGGTTCAACATGCCTCTCAGCAATTTCCTTGTGGTGTCTACTTTCCAAAATGGGGTCATTTGGGGGGGTTTTGTACTGCCCTGCCATTTTAGCACCTCAAGGAATGACATAGGCAGTCATAAACTAAAAGCTGTGTAAATTCCAGAAAATGTACCCTAGTTTGTAGACGCTATAACTTTTGCGCAAACCAATAAATATACGCTTATTGACATTTTTTTTACCAAAGACATGTGGCCGAATACATTTTGGCCTAAATGTATGACTAAAATTGAGTTTATTGGATTTTTTTTTATAACAAAAAGTAGAAAATATCATTTTTTTCAAAATTTTCAGTCTTTTTCCGTTTATAGCGCAAAAAATAAAAACCGCAGAGGTGATCAAATACCATCAAAAGAAATCTCTAGTTGTGGAAAGAAAATGACGCAAATTTCGTTTGGGTACAGCATTGCATGACCGCGCAATTAGCAGTTAAAGCGACGCAGTGCCAAATTGGAAAAAGACCTCTGGTCCTTAGGCAGCATAATGGTCCAGGGCTCAAGTGGTTAAATAACGGGACTGACGGGACTTCCCTGTGGCATTCCCCGTGATGTCACAGGGAAGTCCCGTCAAGTCACCGTGCGTCAGAGGGGGCGGGGTCACCGGGTGGCCCCACCCCCCATTATTTAAGAACCGTCAGAAGAGGAGACGCGTCACACAACGGGAGCCTCCCTCCATGCCAGCATGGATGCGGAGAGGCCCGGAGAAGAAGATGAAGAAGAGAAGAAGAGATGAAGATGAAGAGAAAAGCGGGAGCCTCCCCCCATGCCATGGGTGTGGAGCGGCCCAAGGAGAAGAAGATAGAAGACGCCGCGGATGAGATGCTGGACGAGAACCCCGGAGGAAGAACCAGAAGAGCCAGAAGAACCAGAAGAAGAAGAAGAAGAAGAAGAAAAAGATGAAGGAAGACAGAAGAAAGAAGAAAGAAGAAGCATTTAAATAAAGGAATGTCAAAAACCGTCTCTTGTCATTTTTAACATTTTTGACAGTTTTTTCGTGAAATGGTAGGGGTAGGGTCTGGTATGAAATTTAGGGGGACCCCCACGTCATTTCTTTTTTTTAATTTTGGTTCGGGGTTCCCCTGTGGGGAATTCCCATGCCATTTTTATCAATGAACTTTTATGTGTATTGTCGGACCGGCAATGCAATAGCCGCGAGTAGTTTTAAATGACTTTTTTCCTTTGAAATGTCATTTTGCTGTCAGACTGTTCTAAACATGGGAAACATGCGCCCCTTTACAGGCATACTATAGACACCCCCATCTACGAAATTTAAAGGGATATTACACTTTTATTGTTTGACTTTAAGCATTATTAAAATCACTGCTCCTGAAAAAACGTCCGTTTTTAAAACTTTTTTGCATTGATCCATGTCCCCTGGGGCAGGACCCAGGTCCCCAAACACTTTTTATGACAATAACTTGCATATAAGCCTTTAAAATTAGCACTTTTGATTATTCATGTTTGTGTCCCATAGACTTTAACGGTGTTCGCATGTTCGAACAAACTTTTTTCCTATTCGCATGTTCTGGTGCAAACCGAACAGGGGGGTGTTCGGCTCATCCCTAGTGATCGGTTACAAAGCCTCCAGCAGCACTGAATGTGCTTTTTGAAAGAACGCTGGATGCAGGACAGGCCAGTAGCTCAATTGCATACTGTGCAAGCTCTGGCCAGTGATCCATCCTCAAGACCCAGTAACCCAAAGGATTTTCGGTGGGAAAGGTGTCCAAGTCAGATCTTGCCCCTAGGTATTCCTGCACCATGTAAAACAGACGCTGGCGATGGTTGCTGGAACCGATCATACCTTGGGGCTGCAGACTAAAAAATTGTCTGAACGCATCGGTCAGACCTCCACCTTTTCCACCGCTCCTTCTTTGACTGACCGAAGCCTCAGCAACACGTTGTCCAGGAACAGGAGTTTGTAACCACCCAGTCTCTGGGAACGCGTTGCACAGACCTTTCTGCAAAGCCTCCCAAAGATGTTTCATCCTCTGCTCCCTCTGCGACGCCAAGATAAGGTCCGTAACCTTACCCTTGTAACGTGGATCAAGGAGGGTTGCCAGCCAGTATTGATCCCTCTCCTTGATACCACGAATACAAGTATCCTTCTGCAGGCTTTGCAGGATCAGGGAGGCCATGCAGTGTAGGTTTGCTGAGGCATTTGGTCCTCTGGGTCACTAAGGACGACATGATCCGCAGCCACCTCCTCCCAGCCACTTACAAGTCCATGGGTTTCTTGGGACTGTAAATGATCCCTTAAAGACTGCTGCTGTTGCTGAGTGCCAGGCTCCACCTCCATGCTGACAAAATCCTCCTGCTCATCCTCCTCCTCTTCCTGTGTGATCGGTGGGCACGCAGGAACACTGTCTGGATAAAGGGGGCCTTGAGAGCTAAGGAAGTTCTCCTCTTCCTGCCTCTGTTCTGCCTCAAGTGCCCTGTCGATTATTCCACGCAGCGTGTGCTCCAACAGGTGGACAAGGGGGACAGTGTCACTGATGCATGCACTGTCACTGCTCACCATCTTTGTAGCCTCCTCAAATGGTGACAGGACAGTGCATGCATCCCTGATCATGGCACACTCGTGTGGGGAAAAAAAACAAGCTCCTCTGACCCTGCCCTGGTGCCATAGTCGCACAGGTACTCATTGAAGGCCCTCTGCTGCATGTGCAGCCACTGCAGCATGGCCAACGTTGAGTTCCATCTGGTGGGCATGTCACAGATTAGGCGGTTCTTGGGCAGGTTAAATTCCTTTTGGAGGTCTGCCAGCCAAGCACTGGCATTATATGACCAGCGGAAATGCACACAGACTTTCCTGGCTTGCCTCAGGACATCCTAAGTACATGAGCCAAACAGGGCACATGGGTCATTTGTCCCTGTCGGAGGGCGGAGAGGAGGTTGGTGCCATTGTCGCAAACCACCATTCCTGCCTTAAGTTGGCGTGGCATCAACCACCTCTGAACCTGCCCCTTAAGAGCTGACAGAACCTCTGCCCCAGTGTGGCTCCTGTCCCCCAAGCACACCAGCTTAAGCACTGCATGGCATCTTTTGGCCTGCGAAATTGCGTAGTCCCTTGAACGCCTATGGAGCCCCACTGGTTCCGAGGACAAAGCACAGGAAGAGGCCATAGATGAAGAAGAAGAGGAGGGGGTGATGAAGAGAGGTGTGTCAGAATCACCAGTAGTGGCATTTTGGAGGCGTGGTGGCATAACAACCTCCAACACTACTGCACCCTATCCTGCATCCTTCCCAGCTGCCAGCAGAGTCACCCAATGCGCCGTGAAACTTAGGTCACGTCCCTGTCCATGCCTGCTGGACCATGAGTCAGCGGTAATATGCACCTTACCGCTGATCGCCCTGTCCAGCAAGGCCAAGACATTGCCTTCCACATGCCGGTAGAGAGCCAGAATCGCCTTCCCTGAGCAAAAGTGGCGTTTGGGAACCTGCCACTGAGGAACCGCACATTCCACAAACACACGAAAGGGGGCAGAAACTACCAACTGAAAAGGTAGCAGTTGAAGTGCTAGCAATTTTGCCAAGCTAGCATTCAACCGCTGGGCATGTGGATGGCTGGGAGCGAACTTCTTTCTGCGGTGCAGCAGCTGGGGCAGGGAAATTTGCCTGGTACAATCTGACGTCGGGGTACCGATAGCAGATTGCCTGCAAGTGCTTGGCCGTGACACACCTAATTCTACACCTTCATTCCTCTCAGTGCAGGTCTCAGTGGGGTTGGAGATCCCAGCTGATGATGAGCAAGGAGAGGTCCTTTTTGTTCTTTGGTGTGGGTCGTTTAGGTACGCTTGCCAACAAACTGCATGGCAGGTCAATATATGTCTGGTCAAGCATGTGGTGCCCAAGTGGGAGATGTTTTGGCCACGCGAGATATGCTTGAGACATATGTTGCAAATAGCAGCGGTGCGATCTGATGCACTTGTCTCAAAAAAGGCCCACACCAAAGAACTTTTGGAATAACGTGCAGAGACAGCAATGCCCTGCACATGCAGAGCTCTGCAGTGTGATGCAGTCAGTGTGCTGCCCTTAGGCTGGCCCCTGGAGGGCATCCTGCCTCGTTGGTGATGTGCCTCCTTCTCCTCTCTCCTATCAGGCACCCACATTGAGTCAGTGACCTCATCATCCCCTCCTTCCTCATCACTGAAGCAAACCTGGTAGTATGCTGCAGCAGGGGGGACATGACTGCCAGATTGCTGTCCTTCTTGGGCACCCCCTCTGTCCGTGCTCACGTTACTGCCTTCATCTAGCTCAGTATCATCATCAGAGCCTTCAAAACGCTGGGCATTCTCCTGGAGCATGTACCCAATACTGTGGTCAAACAGTTCAAAGGACTCCTCAGGAGGACATGGTGGGGCTAGGGAAGGAGTCACTGATGCCATTGAGCCAAGGGAAGAGGCCGCATTGGCAGCTGCTTTGCAAGACAAAGTACCCTGAGCCTGGGTGAGAGAGGATGAGGAGGATGAGGACGGCATGGTCATCCGCTCGACCAAGTCTTCCGCATGTTGCATCTCAACACGGCCAGCTGCCAAAAAAAGGCAAGCGTGTCCTACGGCCACGTGCTGATGAGGATGCACTGTGTCCATGACCAGCACTGTTTCCTCTAGACACAGAGCCTGCTTGCCCTCGTTTATTGGCTTGTGACTGGCTGCCTCTCCTTGTTGGCCTTCCAGACATACTACTGGCCTGCAGTGAGCTGTACAAAACTGGGATATATATATATGTATATATATATATATATATATATATATATATATATATATATATATATATATATATATATATATATATATATATACCGATTATACTGCAGCTAGCAGAATCAACTGCCTGCTTGTAGTATTATTAGTATGATAACACCTGCACTTGTCTTCAGGTAGCTATACTGTAGGTGCAACAGTGCAGGGTACACAGTACAGTAACTGGAAATACGTCAAGAGCCTACACAAGCACCTGGCTGCAGGTAGCTATACTGTAGGTGAGACTGTGCGGGGTACACAGTACAGTAACTGGAAATACTTCAGTGAGCCTACACAAGCACCTGGCTGCAGGTAGCTTTACTGTAGGCGAGACTGTGCAGGGTACACAGTACAGTAGCTGGAAATACTTCAATGAGCCTACACAAGTACCTGGCTGCAGGTAGCTATACTGTAGGCGAGACTGTGCAGGGTACACAGTACAGTAGCTGGAAATACTTCAATGAGCCTACACAAGCACCAGGTTGCAGGTAGCTATACTGTAGGTGAGACTGTGCAGGGTACACAGAACAGTAGCTGGAAATACTTCAATGAGCCTACACAAGCACCTGGCTACAGGTTGCTATACTGTAGGTGAGACTGTGCAGGGTACACAGTACAGTAGCTGGAAGTACTTCAATGAGCCTACACAAGCACCTGGCTGCAGGTTGTTATACTGTAGGTGAGACTGTGCAGGGTACACAGTACAGTAGCTGGAAATACTTCAATGAGCCTACACAAGCACCTGGCTGCAGGTTGCTATACTGTAGGTGAGCCTGTGCAGGGTACACAGTACAGTAGCTGGAAATACTTCAATGAGCCTACACAAGCACCTGGCTGCAGGTTGCTATACTGTAGGTGAGACTGTGCAGGGTACACAGTACACTAGCTGGAAATACTTCAATGAGCCTACACAAGCACCTGGCTGCAGGTTGCTATACTGTAGGCGAGACTGTGCAGGGTACACAGTACAGTAGCTGGAAATACTTCAATGAGCCTACACAAGCACCTGGCTGCAGGTTGCTATACTGTAGGCGAGACTGTTCAGGGTACACAGTACATTAGCTGGAAATACTTCAACGAGCCTACACAAGCACCTGGCTGCAGGTAGCTATACTGTAGGTGAGACTGTGCAGGGTACACAGTACAGTAGCTGGAAATTTTGTAAAAACACCTGCCTGCCTGTCAGTATATTAGGAAGAGAAGAACGGATCTAGCTAAACTGAATACAGTGTGTATATATATATATATATATATATATATATATATATATATATATATATATATATATATATATACAACACCTGGGATGCATATATATACAATACATTGTAACTGCAGCTAACTGACTCAACCTGTCTACTCTATCTAACTTAAATCAAATGACACTGTCTGTCTCTATCTCTATTTGAACGCTGGAACACACTACACTATAGTGTGGGGCATGTACTAAACCCCCTGAGCCATAATTGGCCAAAGCCTCCTTGGCTTTGGCCAATTACGGCTCTCTGTTCAGATGGCGCTGTGATTGGCCAAGCATGCAGTTCATAGTGCATGATTGGCCAATCATCAGCCAGCAATGCACTGCGATGCCGCAGTGAATTATGTGCCGTGACGTGCCTCTCGAATTTGGCGCGAACGGCCCATATCGTTCGTAATTCGGCAAACGACTGAACACACGATGTTCGCGTCGAACATGGGTTCGACTCGAATACAAAGCTCATCCCTATTAGTGGTATTCCCTAGATATTTAATTTTTTTGCGACAGGCTTTACACACAGCGTATGACTTGTCCAATTCGTGCTTCCCACTTTGTTCATGTTCATAAAAGCCAAAATGTGCCCAG
Organism: Aquarana catesbeiana; assembly: GCF_042186555.1. NCBI lineage: Eukaryota > Metazoa > Chordata > Amphibia > Anura > Ranidae > Aquarana > Aquarana catesbeiana. Next base: position 293,739,444 of record NC_133324.1, on the reverse strand, counting down.
ATGTTTGCTTTTAAAAAACTAGGTGCATTTTTTATCTCTCATTCTTTTTGGTCTCCTTCTGCCATATTTACTAGTGTAGCATGCCATGTAATTGTGACAGGGGTGATGATGACAATGTTGTCTACAAACCCTGTCAGTATTAAAAAAAGAAGAAAAAAAAAAGTGATTAAGCCTAAAGCCTGCCACGAGATCACCAGAAAACAAAAGTAACAAGTTTCCTCTACTAGTGTAGTATGTATGTATGTGATTGTATATGATATGTTAAACAAATAGTTGTCACAAAATCCTTATTCTACCCCACACGCCGTCGCTAGCTACTCAGAGTCGCACTTAGTTGCTATGTGTTAAAAATGCGCCCTCAACTTATCTGTGATCTGTGCTACTGCTAGCCACCGTGGTCATCAACTGCACTGAGGTCACTCAGCGACAGTCGGTCACGTGATCTCTCTATCTCTCCTTCTCCAATCTTCGTGGTACACTGGCATTGAACACGTCACAAACAACTACAGACAACAACATATGTCCCTGTCCCGCCAACATCCCCCCCCCCCCCCCAATGACAACGTATTCCATTTCATTATTTATAGTTTTATGTATTCATTGTCAATGTCTTAGTGATTGATTCACATCACAACTTCATTAGTTATCTTGTTTGTGTATGATTATTATGGTTTTGCTCATCACTGCCCCACACATGCACTGCAGCAGCATGTGTGGGGCAGCGATGAGCAAAACATAAATCATACAAAGGTATCAATGAAGTTGTGATCAATCACTAAGACAAACATTGGACATTCAATAGATTAGAGGTAGACTGACCTATATAAACCATAATTAATTAAATGGCAATGGCATGATCATGGTCACTTAAACTCACTTTAACCCTTTCATGACTAAGCCTATTTCTCTGACATTCAGTGTTTTTTACAAGTTAAAATCCATATTTTTTGATGGAACATTACTTAGAAAACCCCCAAACAATATATATATATTGTTAGCAGAGAATCTAGAGAATAAAATGGTGATTGTTGCAATATTTTATGTCTCACTGTATTTCATTTATTGTGCAGCGGTCTTTTAAATGCAACTTTTTGGGAAAAAAAAAAAAAAGATACTTTCATGAATTAAAAAAAAATGAAAGAGCAAAGTTAGCCTAAATTTTTTGGTATAATGTGAAATTTGATGTGTTACGCCGAGTAAATAAATATCAAACATGTAATGCTTTAAAATTGCGCACACTCGTAGAATGCTAGCAAACTACGGTACCTAAAAATCTCCAAAGGCGACACTTTTTAAAAAAATAACGGTTACCACAGGCTAGAGTTACACAGGAGGTCTAGTGCTAGAATTATAATTATTGCTCTCACTCTGACGATCCTGGCGATACCTCACTTGGAATTTGAACACCGTAACTATGCAGGCCGGGTGCGACTTGCCGAGCCGACTTCCAAATGCGTTTTCTTTGCTGCGGGATGCTTTTAAAATTATTTTTTTTTCTTATGCATTTAATTTAAGAGGCTAGAGAGGCGGAAGGCAGGGGATGTCCGCTTCACTCCCACTCCTCCGGGATAACAACCAAGCGGCTTTTAGCCGCTTTAGTTGTTATCCATGGGAAAGCCAACTGCCCCGCGCCTGCTGTAAAAAATGGTACCGGGATGATGCCTGCAGCAGTGCAGCTGCGGGCATCATCCCAGTATAATCCCCTAAAGCCGAGGCCGCAAATGCATTCGCTGGGCACGAAGGGGTTAATGTTTAGGAATACAGAACAGCAAGGCAAGCACCATCTTTATTAAAATTTATTATTTACATTTTACATTAATAAATTTGGCATTTGCATTTTACAATGACAGACAGTCCACTCCACAATGCATCAGAGATACAGATTATATGATATTTTATTTATAATATTTATTATTATAATTTATATTATCTTACTTTAAGACAGTGTAAAACCTCTTTACTATTAGTCTAGTACTACTATTACTGTGTGACAGTGAGTTACCTACCTGTGATGATGACGACGAGTCAGTGTTACAGCTGAGCTGAGCAGTGGCACTCAGCCACTCACTGCTGGAGCGGGTCTCTCTCTCCTCCTCTACTGCTGCTGCCTGCCTGTGAGTGAGGATTGGAGTCTGAGGACAGGTCAGAATGACAAGGTTAGCAAGTGTACTTCTTCGTTCATACTGTGTGTGTGTCTGTGTGATAGTGACACTGACATGACACAGTCAGTCAGTTACCTACCTGATTAGTTATGATGATGGTACTGAGCTGAGCAGTGGCAGTGTGGCTCTGTGTCTGACAGTGATGACTGGCACTCAGGCACTCACTGCTGCTGCTGGTCTGGAGCGGGTCTCCTCCTCTCCTGCTGCTGCCTGTGAGGACTCAGAGTGAGGACAGGTGAGGACAAATCAGCGCGGCCTAGCTCGGGTCTCTTCCAGTCCTGTGTCCTGAGTCGGGTGACGGCACTGACGGACGCCGGACGGTCTCCCTCTCCCCCTGTAACAGCCTGTGCTCAGCTGTGCTGTGTTCACTGCACACAGTGATAGCGGGAGCCCACTGGGAGGAGAGCTCTGGGGGGACTGGGAAAGCTTCGGCTGCTTTTGGCTCCACTCGGAGGCAGGGCATGGTGCGGGATGACGTCATCCTCAATAATCGATTTCTTAAAGCTATAGAATCGATGCCGCATCGTGGACAGCCGAATCCCGATGCATTGATTTGACGATTAATTTCAACACCCCTACAAGATAGTAGTCCCCATTGTCCACCATACCCATGTCTCCAACCTTTCTATGTTTAATCAAACATGTATAGGGACATACAGGGTGTTTCCCCTTAAAGATATATTGTTTAAGCAGGGAAGTAAGGACTTTCAGATAACAGGAGTTGAGTGGAATGTGTAAGGTCCGGAATAACAAAAGAACACCGCCCTAGGCAGACATCTCATGATGCATCCCACGTGTTAATGGAAACAGGTGCTGGCTCTGCATGTAGGAACGAATCGAAGGAAAGACTGGACAGCCGCACTCTGTTGACACCTTTATTGAAGACGATTTAAAAATTCTTCTGGTACAAAGACATCAGAGGCACAGGATCAATGAAAAGCTGACATGTTTCACACCACTATGGGGTGCTTAGTCATAAAAAGACCATTAGTTGAAATGGTTAACAAAAAAAAGTATGTATGGCAGCTGGGAGGAATTGTATCAGGGATAGCGAGAACCTTCTATAAAAGAAGAGATCCTGGGCCTGATTTACTGAAGGGTAAAATGAAATAATGTGCTGTGCAATTATGTGGAACTTTACTTTATTGTACATACAGTAGTTCTTCATATTCCTACCTCATTCACATAAAAATAAATAAAATAAACAATATCTGAACTTTGAAATGACATTTTGGAAATCTGTTTAAATAAATGGATAATTATGATTGAGACCACTCTCTAGGAATGTATGTAGCAAATTGCTTTTAATGCCCACAACCCCCAATAGTATTAAGATTTTTAGATTGGAACTGTTTTAAAGACTTTTTATAAATAGACCCCTAAGCGGGATGGACACTTTGCCTTTAAAACAAACTGACTGCAAAGTGAAAGTCCAAATTTTGTTTATGATGCGTGTCTCTAGATTGTTGAAAACAGTCAATTGTTTTTGATTTCATCAGCTGAAAATGCTGCTTCTGATAATGTTACACTGTACAGCTGGAAAATGTATCTGAAACTAGTTGCTAATTATTGACATATTTAACTACTACCACTAAAAATGTTATATTATTCCAGTGTGCTCAGCAAAGCATATTAAAAGCTTAAATTCAGCCCAAAGGCCTAAAATAATGGATTATGTTTGTAAGGAATTCTCAGACTTTCAATGGGGTTGTAGATTGAGAGGTGTGTTCAATTCCTTGCATTTCTCCAATCATTGCTATCATTACTCATTGGCAACTCCAAATGATTGTCCAAAGTTGGCACGTCATCCCATATTTATCAAAAATCAATAACTTTAACTCTCCACTGTGTTGGAGAACCTGGCTCTCTTATACAGTGCCCTGAAAAAGTATTCATACCCCTTGAAATTTTCCACATTTTGTCATGTTACAACCAAAAATGTAAATGTATTTTAATGGGATTTTATGTGATAGGCCAGCTCAAAGTGGCACATAATTATGAAGTAGGAAAATGAATTAATGGTTTTCAAAAATTTTTACAAATAAATATCTGAAAAGTGTGCATTTGTGTTCAGTCCCCTCTGATACCCCTACTTAAAATCTAGTGAAACCAATCGCCTTCAGAAGTCGCCTAATTAGTAAATGGAGTCCACCTGTGTGTAATTTAATTTCAATATAAATACAGCTGTTCTGTGAAGCCCTCACAGGTATATTAGAGTGAACAAACAGCATCACGAAGCCCAAGGAACACACCAGACAGGTCAGGGATAAAGTTGTGGAGAAGTTTAAAACAGGGTTAGGTTATAAAAAAATACCCCAAGTTTAAAACATCTCACAGAGCACTGTTCCATCCATCATACGAAAATGGAAAGACACACCTGCAAACCTACCAAGACATGGCTGTCCACCTAAACTGACAGGCCGGGCAGGGAGAGCATTAATCAGAGAAGCAGCCAAGAGGCCCATGGTAACTCTTGAGGAGCTGCAGAGATCCACAGGTGGGAGAATCTGTCCACAGGACAACTATTAGTTGTGTACTCCACAAATCTGGCCTTTATGGAAGAGTGGCAAGAAGAAAGCCATTGCTGAAAGAAAGCCATAAGAAGTCCCGTTTGCAGTTTGTGAGAAGCCATGTGGGGGACACAGCAAACATGTGGAAGAAGGTGCTCTGGTCAGATGAGACCAAAATTGAACTTTTTGGCCTAAAGTTGCACTCTGCAAGAGCAATTGCTCCAGAGCTTAGTAAATGAGAAGAAGCTCTGCTGACTTCCATCATCCACTCATGTGCAAGCAAATATGCAGTTTTTTTTTATTTTCCTTGCATGTGATTGGGTACTCTTTGCAAACTGAAGCCTTACCTCATTTACTAAACTTTGGAGCAACTGCACTTGGAGAGGGCAACTGCACTTTGCAAAGTGCACAGTCTATTTGCCTTTAGTAAATCAACCCCATAGTATGGCGGAAAACTAACACTACACATCACCCTGAACACATCATCCTCACTGTGAAACATTGTGGTGGCAGCAACATGTTGTGGGGATGCTTTTTATCAGTAGGGACAGGGAGGCTGGTCAGAGTTGATGGGAAGATGGATGGGACCAAATACAGGGCATCTTAGAAGAAAACCTGTTAGAGTCTACAAAAGACCTAATACTGGGACAGAGGTTCACCTTCCAGCAGGAAAACAAACCTAAACATATAGCCAAAACTACAATGAAATTGTTTAGATCAAAGCATATTCATGTGTTAAAATGGCCCAGTCAAAGTCCAGACCTAAATCCAACTGACAAACTGTGGCAAGACTTGAAAATTGCTGTTCACAGATGCTCTTCATCCAATCTGACAGAGCTTGAGCTATTTTACAAAGAATGGGCAAAAATGTCACTCTCTAGATGTGCAAAACTGGTAGAGACATCCCCAAAAAAACTTGCAGCTGTAATTGTAGCGAAAGGTGGTTCTACAAAGTATTGACAAATGCACACCACACTTTTCACAATTATTTGTAAAACATTTTGAAAACAATTTATCGTTTTCCTTCCACTTCATAATTATGTGACACTCTGTGTTGGCGTATCACATAAAATCCCAATAAAATACATTTACGTTTTTGGTTGTAACATGACAAAATGTGCAAAATTTCAAGGGGTGTGAATACTTTTTCAAGGCACTGTACATACAGTATAATATGGTTTTGTATGTCTCTTTAGTTTTATTGAAAAATAATCTTCACCCTATAACTCCTACAGTTGAACTAGCTTTACTTCACATAAATGTTTGGGTTTTCCATAATGCACACAGAGCCATAATAATTCATTTATTACTCACAGCTAATTTGATTATCACTAGGAGATGAGATTGACTACTCCCCCAGAAGTTATAGAAGTAATCCAAGACTTTATTTTCAAATGCTTCATAGATAAGTATGATAGCGATAAAGAAAAATACACAACCTTCTTTTGTTTAGTTCTTTAAAACTTGGCAACAATAGTTTAATACATCCTAATGTATAATCTGATAACACTCACATTTGGCCCAAGAGATGTTGAAGAACTGTTTATTGTTTCTGTTTTCACAGTTTCTGGTTATAATTCTATTTTCTACCTTCCATCCTGGTCACTTCTTATCTACTATATGTGCCTTGTTTGTTACCAGCCCCCCCCCCCCAACTAGCACACATTAAATAATATATAAAGCTTTAGTACAAAAGCTGTATGACGTGAAATTATATCACTCACAGCAATGAGCTATTCCATAACTGTGTAGCCCACTGGTCCTAAACTGGGGCTACTATGCTATAGACATCTCAGACTGATTGTACAGTTTATATCCGGTCTTTCCCTAAGCTTAGTTAGGTTGTGCATTTCTCACTGTCGCCAGTAGTGGTTGCTGGTACCACAGGCCATAGTAATGAGATTGTACAGCTAGGTTGAACACAGGGGGGTGTTCAGCTCATCCCTACTCAGCAGTAGTTAACTGTGGCGGCGGGAGCTCCGGAGTTAGACGTCCATCTTCTAGCGAGGTTAGACCATGCCCCCAACATTTACAAACTTGAGCTGAATGGTACTGTAGCACTGCCCCCTTGGGGGTTGCTTTGCGTTACCTGTTCATCTGCACCTCCATGACCCTGCAAACCTTTCAGCCCACCTGACACTCTGGGTTCAGACATTTTGGTTACACAGTTAAATTGCACACCGACACACTGTGGATAAGTGACTCTCTGATTTTACTAGTTCAAAAAGGGAGTTAAATGACAGAATTTAGATCAACTGAGTCCTGGTTAAATGGCCAAGGCTCAGGTGGGAAGATCCTTGAAAGAATTGAATTATAGTAGGAAATCTCAGTTACAGAATAACGAGTTACATAAAACAGACAGCAATCAAATGCAGAAATGGTGCTGAAATGGACTAGTAATTACTGTAATTTTATGATGCCACTAACAGGGGATCCCAGGCCGGCCTATTTCACCTTAAATCCTAATGAGAAACGAGCTTTCATAAGTATAAGGGGGTGGGTTCCTTTAAATAGCAGTAACAGCAATGTCCAAAGTGCAAAGTCTAAGATTGTCTTCACCAGCAGTTAGAACTCAGGCAACTGTATCCTGAATATGGCAGATGGAGTGTAGGCAGATACAGTATCTCACAAAAGTGAATACACCCCTCACATTTTTGTAAATATTTTATCTTTTAATGTGACAGCCTGTATAACAGCGTAAATTTGCCGTCCCCTCAAAATAACTCAACACACAGCCATTAATGTCTAAATGTCTGGAAACAAAAGTGAGTACACCCCTAAGTGAAAATGTCCAAATTGGGCCCAATTAGCCATTTTTCCTCCCCGGTGTCATGTGATTAGTTAGTGTTACAAGGTCTCAGGTGTGAATGGGGAACAGGTGTGTTAAATTTGGTGTTGTCGCTCTCACTCTCTCGTACTGGTCGCTGGAAGTTCAACATGGCACCTCATGGCAAATAACTCTCTGAGGATCTGAAAAAAAGAATTGTTGCTCTACATAAAGATGGCTTAGGCTTTAAGAAGATTGCCAAGACCCTGAAACTGAGCTGCAGCACGATGGCCAAGACCATACAGCAGTTTAACAGGACAGGTTGCACTCAGAACAGGCCTCGCCATAGTCGACCAAAAGATTATGCACAAGAAAGCCCGCAAACAGTTGGCTGAAGACAAACAGACTAAAAATGGATTACTGGAACCATGTCCTGTGGTCTGATGAGACCAAGATAAACTTATTTGGTTCAGATGGTGTCAACCGTGTGTGGCGGCAACCAGGTGATGAGTACAAAGACAAGTGTGTCTTGCCTACAGTCAAGCATGGTGGTAGGCATGTCATGGTCTGGGGCTGCATGAGTGCTGCTGGCACTGGGAAGCTATAGTTCATTGAGGGAACCATGAATGCCAACGTGTACTGTGACATACTGAAGCAGAGCATGATCCCCATCCTTCAGAGACTGGGCCGCGACACTCATCAGGCATAGTGGAGTCCCTACATACAGGGACTAGGGTTCCCGAGGGGGCGGGACCGGATGTTGAGGTGAAGGAGAGCGGTGCCGGACTCAGTCCCCTCTCTCATACTGGATGCTGTAGCATAGTGCGGAGAAGGAGACGCTGAACGCCCGGAACACCTAGATCTAGATGCGGCTTCCGATGCTGACGCCGAGGAAGGAGGAGAATCGGGTTCAGCGTCTGAAAGGCACACATACTCGAAGCTCTCCCGGGTAAACTACCAGCTGCGTGTATCTCAGTGAGAGAGGGGAGCGCGCTTACCCGGGATGGAGCGATAATTGGAGGTATCAGACGAGAGTATAGTGCAGCAACAAGAATCATCAGCCTCAGGGTTAGAGGGGTGAGTAAACCGCATACCAGAAATACACCGAGCTTTAATCTGAAGCCCCCCCCCGGACATTTTTAAAAGCTTTTTTTTTTTTTTCTCTGGTTCCTTCAGGCTATCAATTAAGGGGGGTGGTTAATTGCTCACAGGTGCCTATATAACTGTGTGTAGGACTCATTCTGAGCCTGCTCAGTCTGAGGCTGTGGAACTCTGTGTAAGTGGAACTGGTCTAAGTGGTGAGTTAAAAACCAGAGTTAGAGTGAACAAGTTTTGCTTTTTGTTTGCTGGGTTGCATTTTTGGGGCTTTTCCTTTTAGTTTTTCAATCACCTTTTTCTGTCACTTTTTAAATAGCTTTTTTTTTCTCTGGTTCCTTCAGGCTATCAATTAAGGGGGGTGGTTAATTGCTCACAGGTGCCTGTATAACTGTGTGTAGGACTCATTCTGAGCCTGCTCAGTCTGAGGCTGTGGAACTCTGTGTAAGTGGAACTGGTCTAAGTGGTGAGTTAAAAACCAGAGTTTAAAACAGGAGGTTATAACAGGGGTCATAGTACCTGTGTAGTGTGAGTACCTGAGTGTTTTCTGAGTAGTGTGTGTGGATCGTTAGCACTTGTGTATTGTGTACTGTATACTTGAGTATTGCGAGTGCACGTAGGTCTGCGACTGTTCTGCGATTGCACGTAGGTCTGTGAGTACCTGGGTATTGTCTTGTTGTGTACCTGTGTATTGTCTTGAGTATTAGTGCCAGGAAGCTAGCTGCTGGGTAATTTGGACAGGGTAAAATCCCCAAATCCTCACTAAATTTAATAGGCACGATGTCCGGCGGGTGTGGAGAGGGGACTCTTTGTACATCTTGCTGCATGTATGCGTTCCTTGATCATCCGATCGAGGGCGAATACTGCTGTGCAAAATGTAAGCACATTGTTTCCCTGGAAGCCCAGGTTCTAAATCTGGGGAAGCAACTGTCAGCACTGAGAAGTCCCTCCATACTAAAGGAGAGCCAGGAACGTACACGGCAGGTTCCGGCAGGGGCCAGCACAGAGGCGGGTGGAGACAAAGAGGTGCAGGCACTAGCAAAGAGTAGATGGGTGACAGTCAGGAGGGGTAGAGGGGGAAGTGCCAGGGAGGCCGATCCAGGACTGGAGCATCCCAATAAGTACGCTCCATTGAGTGACATTGGTGAAACCAGTCAGGGACCAGCACTGCTGGAGCTGAGGGACTCTCCTAGCTGCCGGGGGAAGAACTCCTCCAGTGAGAGTGGGGGGGCAGCAAAGGGAAAGGAAAGACAGATTCTGGTAGTAGGGGACTCAATTCTTAGAAGGACAGAGAGGGCAATCTGTAACCAAGACCTGAAGCGCCGAACAGTATGTTGTCTACCGGGCGCTCAGGTTCGGCACATCACGGATCTTGTGGACAGATTACTGGGAGGGGCTGGGGAAGACCCGGCTGTCATGGTGCACATTGGCACCAATGACAAAGTCAGAGGCAGATGGAGTGTCCTAAAGAACGATTTTAGGGACTTAGGAGCTAAATTGAGGAAAAGGACCTCCAAGGTAGTATCCTCAGGAATACTACCAGTACATCGAGCCACACCAGAAAGGCAGAGGGAGATTAGGGAAGTAAACAAGTGGCTGAAGAGCTGGTGTAGTAAGGAGGGGTTTGGGTTCCTAGAGGACTGGGCCGACTTCTCAGTCGGTAACCGGTACTATAGAAGGGACGGACTGCACCTAAATAAGGAGGGTGCAGATCTGCTGGGAATGAAGATGGCCAAAAAGTTAGAGGGGTTTTTAAACTAGGCGATGGGGGGGGTCCAGAGACAGAGATAGCCAGCACAGAAGATATTCCAGAGGGTAGTATTGGGGGCATTAGTGGTAGGTTAACCAAAGCACAAAAACACAAGGTGAGTATAGTAGCAAGTCCTAGTTGCAATCTCGAAACACCCAATACGAGGACAATATGCGACCAGTCTAAACTATGTGGCATGTTCACCAATGCCAGGAGCATGGCGGACAAGATGGGTGAACTAGAGATACTGTTGTACGAGGAGGATTTGGATTTTGTGGGAATTTCAGAGACCTGGTTCAACAGCTCTCATGATTGGCTGGCAAACATTCAAGGGTATGCCCTTTACCGCAAGGATAGAGAGGGTAAAAAGGGGGAGGGGTATGCCTATATATTAAGAATAATGTACAAGCGAATGTGAGAGATGACATCACTGAGGGAGCTAGAGAGGAGGTGGAATCTTTATGGGTAGAGCTCCAAAGGGATGAAGCTAAGGGGAAAATAATACTGGGAGTATGCTATAGGCCCCCTAACCTGAGGGAGGAAGTGGAGACGGATCTCCTATCACAAATTGGATTAGCAGCAAGGATGGGAAGTGTTATCATAATGGGGGATTTTAATTATCCAGACATAGACTGGGCGTAGGGAACCGCGCATTCATTTAAGGCTCGCCAGTTCCTTAATGTCTTGCAGGACAATTTTATGGGTTAGATGGTAGACGCACCAACTAGAAATAAAACATTACTGGATCTACTGATTACCAACAATACAGACCTGATCACGGATGTGGAAATACGGGGAAATTTAGGTAACAGCAATCACAGGTCAATTAGTTTCAGTATAAATCACACAAATAGGAAACATAAAGGGAACACAAAGACACTGAATTTCAAAAGAGCCAACTTCCCTAAACTACAAACCTTGCTAAAAGGCATAAATTGGGATAAAATATTAGGAACAAAGAATACGGAGGAGAGATGGGTTTGCTTTAAGAGCATATTAAATAAGGGCATTAGCCAATGTATCCCATTGGGTAATAAATTTAAAAGAGCGAACAAAAATCCTGGATGGCTTAACTCCAATGTAAAAATGCATATAAAAGCAAAGGAGAAGGCCTTCAAAAAATACAAGGTTGAGGGATCATCCTCAGCATTCAGACTTTATAAAGAATGCAACAAGAAATGTAAGGGTGCAATTAGGACGGCTAAGATAGAACATGAAAGACACATAGCGGAGGAGAGCAAAAAAAATCCCAAGAAATTCTTTAAGTATGTAAACAGTAAAAAAGGGAGGACAGACCATATTGGCCCCATAAAGAATGAGGAAGGACATCTGGTTACAAAAGATGGGAAGATGGCGAAGGTATTGAATTTATTCTTCTCCTCAGTCTTCACAAGTGAAGCTTCAGTAACCAAAACGCCAGTGTTTATCCTCATGACACAACACAGGAAGCACCTCCATGGTTAACAGAGGACAGAATTAAAATTAGACTTGAGAAACTTAACATTAATAAATCACCGGGACCAGATGGCTTGCATCCGAGGGTACTTAGGGAACTCTGTCAAGTGATTGCCAGAACGTTGTTCCTAATTTTTACAGACAGTCTACTGACTGGAATGGTACCAGCTGATTGGACAAAAGCCAATGTAGCACCAATATTTAAAAAGGGCCCAAAATACATCCCTGGGAATTACAGACCAGTTAGCCTAACATCAATAGTATGTAAACTCTTGGAGGGGATGATAAGAGATTATATACAAGATTTTAGTAATAAGAACGGTATCATTAGCAGTAATCAGCATGGATTCATGAAGATTCGTTCTTGCCAAACCAATCTATTAACCTTCTATGAGGAGGTGAGTTGCCATCTAGATAAAGGAAGGCCCGTAGACGTGGTGTATCTGGATTTTACAAAAGCATTTGACACAGTTCCCCATAAACATTTACTGTACAAAATAAGGTCCATTGGCATGGACCATAGGGTGAGTACATGGATTGAAAACTGGCTACAAGGGCGAGTTCAGAGGGTGGTGATAAATGGGGAGTACTCAGAATGGTCAGGGGTGGGTAGTGGGGTTCCCCAGGATTCTGTGCTGGGACCAATCCTATTTAATTTGTTTATAAATGACCTGGAGGATGGGATAAACAGTTCAATCTCTGTATTTGCAGACAATACTAAGCTAAGCAGGGCAATAACTTCTCCGCAGGATGTGGAAACCTTGCAAAAGACCTGAACAAATTAATGGGGTGGGCGACTACATGGCAAATGAGGTTCAATGTAGAAAAATGTAAAATAATGCATTTGGGTGGAAAAAATATGAATGCAATCTATACACTGGGGGGAGAACCTCTGGGGGAATCTAGGATGGAAAAGGACCTGGGGGTCCTAATAGATGATAGGCTCAGCAATGGCATGCAATGCCAAGCTACTGCTAACAAAGCAAACAGAATATTGGCATGCATTAAAAGGGGGATCAACGCAAGAGATAAAACGATAACTCTCCCACTCTACAAGGCTCTGGTCCCGCCGCACCTCGAGTATGCTGTCCATTTCTGGCCACCAGTCCTCAGGAAGGATGTACTGGAAATGGAGCGAGTACAAAGAAGGGCAACAAAGCTAATAAAGGGTCTGGAGGATCTTAGTTATGAGGAAAGGTTGTGAGCACTGAACTTATTCTCTCTGGAGAAGAGACGCTTGAGAGGGGATATGATTTCAATTTACAAATACTGTACTGGTGACCCCACAATAGGGATAAAACTTTTTCGCAGAAGAGAGTTTAATAAGACTCGTGGCCACTCATTACAATTAGAAGAAAAGAGGTTTAACCTTAAACTACGTAGAGGGTTCTTTACTGTAAAAGCGGCAAGGATGTGGAATTCCCTTCCACAGGCGGTGGTCTCAGCAGGGGGGAGCATTGATAGCTTCAAGAAACTATTAGATAATCACCTGAATGACCGCAACATACAGGGATATACAATGTAATACTGACACATAATCACACACATAGGTTGGACTTGATGGACTTGTGTCTTTTTTCAACCTCACCTACTATGTAACTATGTAACTATGACAGGACAATAACAGCATCTATCCTGGTGAGAGAGGGAGGTGCGCAGTCCTGGGAGAGTGAGGCTGAGGAATCTGTGTCCGGGTATACAGGCTGAAGGGACAGTGCCAATATGACCAGAAAGAAGGGGTTGGAGGAGGCATCAGCACAGGAAGGAACAGGTGTCCCTGCACAGCGAAGCTCTAAGGAGACGGGAAGTTAGGTGGCCGCCAAATTAGAGCGCTTTGCTCATACACCAAACCAGACACCAAATCTGACACCTAAAAAGAGCGGCTATACAGGGGGGATGCAGCACCAAGCTAGCCATCCTTGGAGGAGAAGTTTAGCCCCCACTGCAGGGGCCATGGCAGCTCCGCCGGTGGATCCGGTGGTGAATGGAGCCTTGGAGGGGGGATATGGCCCGGGTTTGGAGTCGGTGATAGGAGACGGAGCATTGGCACCAGTAGCTGAGAAGGAGCCATCATTGAAAGACATTCTCCTAGCAGTCAACAACTGTAAGTTATCAATTACTGATCTATCTGTACAAATTAAAAGGTATTAGAGATGAACTACTGGCTGTTAAAAATGAAATACAAGTGGTTTGCACCCGGACAACAGCCCTTGAAGATAGGATCAGTCAGTTGGAGGACGATGTGTTTCCATTAAGACAAGAAGTTTCAGTTATGAAAGATCAATTAAACGCATGCATGCAGAAAATGGATAGTATGGAAAATAGACTGCGTAGAGAGAATTTAAGGGTATTAGGCCTTCCTGAGGGCTGTGAAGGAAATAATCCTATAAAATTTATGGAAGACTGGCTAAAGGAGAAATTTGGGAAAGACTCTTTTTCAGAATTTTTTTCTATTGAGCGTGCACATAGAGTTGCCTCCAAGACCCTGTCCCCGGGGGGATATCCAAGGCCCTTTATTTTTAAGCTGCTATGTTTTAGGGATAAAGTCACCATCCTTCGGAAGGCAAGAGAGATGAAGAATATACAGTATAATGGCGCTAGGAGTAAATGCTTTGAGACAAGAGTGTGAGTGGTAGAGGGAAGGAAAATTCACAAGTTTCACAAAAAGCGGTGGTTTAGATGTTCTGAGAGGTATAAGGGTATAGGGATTACAGAATGATGAATGCTAGAGGTGGCTATAATAGACCCCCGAATTTAAAAAAGCAGTTTATAATATGCTCTTGGAATGTTCGGGGAGTAAAAGATAATGCTAAAAGACAGGCAATTTTCTCTGTGGCAGATAAGGGGAAAGTTAAAATACTCTGTCTGCAGGAGACACACTTGGAAAAAAATACAATTAAGATAATGGATCATAAGAGATTCCAGACACAGTATCACTCCACCTACTCCTTGTATTCAAGAGGTGTGAGTATTTTGATAAATTCAGGGTTGGTTTTCTCCTGCAGCCAGAGTAAAGTGGATACATATGGACGGTATATTTTTCTCTATTGTTTAATTAAAAACAGTAAATATGTAATAGCTAATGTCTACAACCCTCCCCCATTTGGGATGGAGATATTGGAGGAGCTAACTAGATTAATGGCGGGTTATCCAGAGATTTCGGTTATAGTGGTTGGTGATTTTAATATGGCTATGAATAATGGAATAGATAGGTTTCCACCAAAAAACTTCGGCAGTGGAGCTCCCAGGAGTCCTCTTTCACAATATTGCGAGGAGGTGGGATTGGTGGATATCTGGAGGAGGAGGCACCCTGAGGTGAGACAATATTTATGTCACTCCAGGATGCATGCCACCCTGTCCAGAATCGACCTGGTGCTGGGTAATGAGGAAGCATTGAATGTAGTAGAGGAAATAGTCTATGAGCCAAGAGGGATTTCGGACCACTCGCCAGTGGTAATTGGTATAAAGGGAAGGAGAAGCTTCAGTAGAGATGACTGGAAAGTTAATCCCTTTTGGCTCGAGATTATTGAGGATGCAGGTACCGTTATGGAAGGGCTGGCGGAATTTATAAATTTAAATCTAGGAACGGCTCCATTAGGGATAGTTTGGGACTCCCTGAAGGCTTTTCTCCGGGGAGTCTTAATACAAAAAATCTCCCATACCAAAAAACAATCACAAGCTGAAGAATTAAAGGCAAAGGAAAGAGTAAGACGGGCGGAAGAACAGTATGTGGAGACACCAACCCCAATTAGATATGAGGCATAGGTGGAGGGGCTAAATGAGTATGGTAGAATGATTCTGGAAAAGATGGAAAGGAAAAAGCTATTTTAGAGATGGAGCTTTTTTAGTGAGGGGGAGTGTGTTGGGAGGACTTTGGCCTTGATTATTAAGGCTAATGGTTCCTCAAGTATCGTACCGGCCATTGAAGGGAAGGAGGGAATAATCAAAAAAAACAACCCGGAAATACTAGAAGAATTCAGAAAGTATTTTAAAAATCTATATAGTACGGCGCAAACGAACATGGAGGGGGAAATGTGGGATTTTTTTTGGAAACTGAAAATAACTCCCCTATCAAAAGAAGATCGGGAAATGCTAGATGCCCCATTAACACTTAAAGAGTTGCAAGGGGTAGTGGCAGATATGGCGAATCAGAAAGCTCCAGGCCCGGATGATCTACCTATAGAAATATTTAAAAAATATGGGGAGGTTTTACTTCCCATGCTTCTGGAAGTGTTTAATGGCACTATGAAGGATAGAAAACTACCCACATCTATGACAGAAGCCATTATAGTAATCTTGCTGAAGGAGGGGAAAAATCCGTTAGATATAAATTTATATAGGCCTATATCGTTGTTATGTTCGGACGTGAAGATCTTGGCAAAGGCTTTGGCAACAAGGCTAAAGAAAATAATTTCCAAATTAATTCATATAGACCAAACCAGGTTCATCCCGGACAGATCCACAAGTACGAACATAAGATGAGTATATTTAAATATGCAAATACCCATAGAAAACAGCGGTAAGAGAGCCCTCCTCTCATTAGATGCAGCCAAAGCATTTGATTGCCTGGAATGACATTATATGTGGAGGGTATTGGCGGAATTTCAATTTGGCTCCAGTTTTGTCCACTGGTTGAGCTTATTATATGATAACCCAAGAGCCAAGGTTAGAGTCAATGGTGAGTGTTCGGAATGGTTTCAATTAAGAAGGGGCACAAGGCAGGGGTGCCCTTTATCGCCCCTGCTTTTTGCCCTAGCAATAGAGCCTTTGGCTATTGCGCTGAGGACAACTCAGGGGGTACAGGGCTTTAGAAGAAGGAGGGGAGAGGAGAAAATCGCGATGTATGCGGATGATATCTTATTATTTCTGGGGGACACACAGAACTCATTGAGGACAGCTATGGGTATAATCAAGGATTTTGGCCATTTTTCTGGACTAACAATTAATTGGGAAAAATCAGTTATTTTGCCAATAGACCCCCTCACAGAGCCACTCCCATATCAAATACCCCAAATTAAGGTAGTAAGTCAAATGAAATATCTGGGTATTCTCTTGGATTATGTCCCAGGAAAGATTAGTTAGCAATATCTTGGACAACACCAAAGCCTTTGAAGCAACTTGGGAACCCTGGGCTAGGCATTTAGGTATATCCCTTATCCCAGGGACCACCTTGGTTTGATAGTTATTCTTGATCTGAGTGCTGGCTTCCTCCTTATCAATCCCCCTCTTCCTACCTTTACTTTTCTTTACCTCCTTTTCTTTTTTATTGTTTTCCAGATATTGTCAGAATAAATGGTTTTATTTTTTAAGCCATCAGAGGTTACTGTTCATCATCTATCCGGTTTTTATGAGATCATATATGTTATCTTTCCACAATTCTAAAGCGTACATCCCCAGGGGGCGGTGCTGTCTCTCCGAAGCGTTACGGTAGCTCCGGAGGGGTAGCACATGACCCTCACTATACAGAGCACCTTTTCTTTTGTTTATATAAGGTCTAGATCTGGACACAGTGTGATCCCATTAGGGGTGTCTGGTTGGTCACAAGTTTATAGTGCTCTATTATGTTATAGGTTTTGCATGGACGCTGATATTTGTTTTGTTCATTTTTTTTAACTTATGATTGTCCTTCTGGAACTGGAAGATAATAACTGATGTTATGTACTTAGCAATATACTGTGTTGAATATTCTTTGTACTGTAAGATCTCTTAATAAAAGACTTAAACTAAAAAAAAAAAAAAAAAAAAAAAAGAAATATCTGGGTATTACCATCTCAAGAGATCCAGAGCAATATATTACCGGAAACCTAGTCCCACTCATGAAAAAACTAAAACAGAAATGTCGGGTTTGGGGTCGGTTGCCTCTCTCGGTCGCCGGACGCTGCAATTTGATCAAGATGGTTTGGTTGCCACAAATTCTATACATACATATTACATAACTTGCCAGTATGGATTCCTAAGCATTGGTTTAATAAAATGGACAGTGTGTTCAGAGAGTTAATTTGGAAAAACGTGGTGGCAAGGATCAGATTGCAGGCGCTCCGGCGGCCGGGAGAAAAGGGTGGGATGGGAGTACCAGACCCGGCTTGCTATTTCCTGGCATCTCAAATGCAGCATGTGGGAGGTAGTAATAGGCCTGGGGAATAAGGTAGCAGGGAGTAATGTACTACTGAATGACACTAAGCATGATACAGTAGTAGAAGCGTTGGAGGCGGACTCCTTTGATACTAGGTGTCCCACCACTCGGATGATGGTTAAAAGCTGGGCAAGTGTTAAAAAAATAATGGGCTATGTGGGCTTCTCGAAGTTCTCACCTTTATGGGATAATAACAATCTTAATGAACTTAAAATAATGGGAATGATTGAGGAGTGGGACCGTCAGGGCATTCATTGCTTGTCGCAGCTATATAAGGCGGGGAGGTTAAAATAATTCCAGGAGCTAGTGGAAGAATATTTGATTTCCAATCGATCATTCTATAGGTATCTGCAAATAAGGCATGCCTTAGATGCACAATTTAGTGGAAAGGAACCAATGTGGAGCGATATGACCTCTCTGAGGAAGTTGGTTAATGCTAACTCTACAAAAGGTCTAATTTCTGATATATATAGAAGCCTGAACGTATCAGGCCAAGAGAGTATGATGGAAGATAAAAATAGGATTAAATGGGAGGGAGATGCTGGGCCATTGTCAGATAGCCAATGGGAGTATGTTTTGGCTTCTGGGCCCAGGGTCTCCCTCTCTCCTTCACAGACAGTTTCTCATCTATATCTGATATATAGGACATATTTTACACCATTGAAGCTGTTCAGGATTGGTAAGAGACCTGATGCGAAGTGCCAAAGATGTGGAGAAGGAAGGGGAGATTTGGTACACATGTTCTGGCGCTGTCCCAAGCTGTATAGGTATTGGAAGGGCATAGTGGATAAAATTAATTCTGTGTCTGGGACATCGCTGAGCATGGAAGTCAAGACATGTTTATTGGGCCTGATGGAGGAACAAGAGATCCTAAGGGACACACAGACCGCAATAATCAGGTGCCTGTTTCAGGGCAAAAAACTTATTGCTAGGAACTGGCAGAGAAAAGATCCCCCGACAGTAGTAGAGTGGATGAAAGAAGTAAGGGAGGTGCTTAGTAGAGAGAAATATATATATAAGAAAAGGAGTAACTATAAAAAATTTGAAAAAATATGGAAGCTATGGGTGAATTGGGAGGAGCATAGAATGGATGCTGTGTAGGATGAATGAGGGTTGGTAGGAGGGGGATAAGGGGGGGAATTAGTTAAAAGGTAAAGGGAAAAATTCCTTTTTATCTCTTTGATGGTATATTATGGTTTACAGTGGTTTTGAATTGATGTATAAATGAGATAAATACAATGTTTGGATAGAAGATGGTATTTCAGCCTCTTCTCTTTTGTTTTTAATGACATTTTTTTCAATAAAAAGATACAAATTAAAGGGGGCCAGGGTTCCCAGGTGATTGCGAAAAAAAAAAATATATATATATCATTGCACTGGGGCCCTGAGGTTATGGGGCCCATGCATACCTTTTGTTTATTTATCAGTTCACATTGTACAGCATGAAGCAGAAGTCCTCTGACCTTTATATACGGTACTTGTTTAGCACTGCTGTCTTTTAAGCCTTCACTAGGACTATTCTTCTGGATATTTTCTTATATACAGTACATGGCATAAACGACATGAAAATAAAGTAAACTTAGTGGGATGTTTGCTATAAAATAAAATATTTTGCCAGCAGGAAATCTTCAAATGGAAGGTGGAGGAGCATCCTCAAATGGAAGGTGGAGGAGCGCAAGGTCTCTAACATCTAGTAGCTCCATGATGTCTTCATGGAGGAGTGGAAGAGGACTCCAGTGGCAACCTGTGAAGCTCTGGTGAACTCCATGTCCAGGAGAGTTAATGCAGTGCTGGAAAATAATGGTGGCCACACAAAATTTTGACACTCTGGGCCCAATTTGGACATTTTCACTTAGGGGTGTACTCACTTTTGTTGACAGTGGTTTAGACATTAATGGCTGTGTGTTGAGTCATTTTGAGGGAACAGCAAATTTACACTGTTATACAAGCTGTACACTCACTACTTTACATTGTAGCAAAGTGTAATTTCTTCAGTGTTGTCACATTAAAAGATATAATAACATATTTACAAAAATGTGAGCGATGTACTCACTTTTGTGAGATGCTGTATATGGACTGGGCCATGTGCTCGCTCTCTTGCTTCAGGCTGCAGATGTGCTGCTGAAGTGAGCTCTGTTTGTAGACCCAGAAGCCTGTCTGGGGCCTACTAATGCTGAGGTGGTCCTGATGCTGTCTTGCCCGGTGTGAAAGAAGCCAAGCCAGTGTGAGAAGACTCAGGGGAGGACCCTTACTGAAGAGAGCCAGGATGAAGGCTGGTCTCTCAGAAGGGCCTGGTGACTCGTTTGGAGGATGCACCAGAATCTCAAAACATTCTTGCAGTGCTGCCGGTTCGGCTTGAGGCTGGGTTCACACTGTGTGGGCACAGCAAGGGGTCCAGTGAACAGGGGGTCCCTGTTCACCGTTTCAGGTCCGAATTAGGTCAGAATTTTTGGCTGAATTCGGACCAGCAATGGAGCCAAAGACCCACAGGACTCTTATGCTGTGCACTCCGCAGCCTCCCCAAAGATTTGTAAACCAGCTCCATTGAGAGCCATTCACAGTCTCCTGTCATGCGAATTGGATGTGGGGAATCCACATCCAATTCACAATGGTGTGAACCCAACCTAAAGGTCCTGACACTGTGAAGCTGTACTTTTTATGGATCTGAGGAGTCTGTTAGTAATCTGCTGCTGGTTTCTGAGACCCCTAACCCTTTCTCCTACTACTTTCTTCCACGTTAAACATTAAAGCTTTGAAAGATCAAAAGTGACTGGTGCCCAATTTCTTATCAAAACTACCTATTATAGCCATGGACTCAGCCCTGAGGTAAATGCTAGCTTGCTCCCTGCCTCTGAAGGTTTCACCCTGCCTTTAGAAGACCCAAGGGGCACTACACCTGTAAGTTTTCATTTTACTTCAATCTCTGTAGATCAGTTTAGGATGACAATGCTGTTCTTCCCTAGATACAGTACAAGTGAATGGGTGTTGTCACCCTAGCACAGGAAGTGCTTTACTGGCAGAATCATCAGGTGACATCTAAGGACTGGTAAGCTGCAATGTAAAATGTTGGTGCAATATGAAACGTGCTTAATTTGATTAAATATTAAGCTTTTTTTAAAGCTGAGAATGTGACTTTTGTACATCATGTAATATGTGGATGGGTATCGACTATCTGTGAATCTCTAGTCTATGAAAATATTAAAACCGTAATAATTTAAAATATTTTATTTAAACAGTTTATTGAAATATCTAATCAAATTAAGCACATGTTTCATATTGCACCAACAATTTGCATTGCAGCTTACCAGTCCTTAGATGTCAGCTGTTAGTAAAGTAAAGCACTTCCTGTGCTAGGGTGACAACACCCATTTACTGAACTGTATCTAGGGAAGAACAGCATTGTCATCCTAAGCTGCTCCCCTGATTTGTACTGTAAACACCTCTCCCTCTTCTATCTTCATAATACAAGAAGGAGGGGTTGTGTAGCTTACAGAAGACAGCTTGGAAAAATAATAACATAGGAATCAAGTTTAGTACTCAAAGTTACAAGTACATTAGAATTCTATCCTAATCAACATTTTCTGTACTTGCAGAAAATATACTTAGCTTGAAAAAGAAAATTAATGCAGTCACTACATTTAAGGGCTTATAAACTGTAATATATTACACTTTTATTCTTTGGTTTCAGATATACTTTAAATAGACTGTCACAACTGTTCATGACAGCAGCAAAAACAAATCTTGAAGGCCTGTTAAGAGCCTGCCGCAGAAGAAGTATACCGGCTGCTTATCAGAAAGTAGTATCTGCTGCCAAAAGATTGAAACGGCTTGTCCCCAAAAACCTATGCATTCATGAAGAAATACCATAAAATCAATTATTTTCATGCTTTTGTGCTATTTGAATTTTTCACTTTAGCAAAAAAAAAATTGTTTTGTAGCATTATATAATAGAATTTTCTGAGCTTGTGCCCATTTAAAAAGCTGTCTACTGTAAAGTAGTATATCCACAACAGTAAACAGGATTTAAAAGAATCACTTTGACTTGAAAACATAATTTTAACACTACCAGTGTTTGTCTGTTCCAATGTTTGTTTTCATTCATTTGCTTTGGTTTACGATGTAAGCTCAGTGCACTTTGAGCATTTAATCCTTTGCCTTCCCCTCCTGCCTCTAATTCCGATTTCCTGGGAGTTCTACTATTTGGCAGAAGGTGTTTAAGCCATTTACAAGGCTAAGCAAGAGCTGGAAGCCTTCCAGGCATGTATGAATAAAACCTCTGCAAACAAGAGGGACCAGGGGGCCAAGCTAGAAAATCATGTGTGTATATTTTTTTTCTTTTGAAAACATTGCTTTTTTTTTTTTAAATATACCAAGAAAACCCTTTTAACAAAGCTCTAATGTTTCACTCCTATTGTATATATTTCCAATGTCATTTTAAAATGACATGGGATCATATGTAATTGGAAACATGACAACGAATTAATTATGAAAAAATATAATTCTTTGTATATGTTCTAAAACTCTTTTATATTATTGTCTGATGTTTTAACAAGGCAAACTAAAGGACCTGCATTTGTGAAACCATGCAGTGTTTGTAAAGGATAATCAGCAGGATTTCGGCAAATTGTTGCTTGCTGTGGTTAACATAAGTTATAACAAAAGTACAGTTCTAGTTATAGATTCAGAGGTAGTGTAGATTTCTTCAGATTTGAAACTATCAGGCATGTGATCTTGCACCCGTTCTCTAGTTATTTTTATTAATTATATCTTTTGACTCATATTACTGTATTGCATAGCAGGAGTGTTATTAGTGTTGCAGTTTACCAAGGAAACTCCTGGGACCAGGAAAGAAGGAATCAGAAGTGCAAAAAGTGTGCCATGGTAAGACTTGTAGACCTAGACAAAAAATAGATGTATTCAATTGTAAGGTTAAATAGTAACAACTCTTTTGCCCTCTACATTTTATAAGCATTGTATTCCACTTACATGCCTTCCCAGTGTACTAGTTGCTGTGAGCAAGTTTAATGTGAAGATTATTATTATTATTATTATACAGGATTTATATAGTGCCAACAGTTTGCGCAGCGCTTTACAACATGGGGCAGACAGTACACTTACAATACAAATCAATACAGGAGGGATCAAATATAGAAGATGCTGTAAATACTAAAAATTGAGTTGCAGTTCAGTGAGTAAAATAAGTATTTGATCCCCAAGAAAAACATGACTTAGTACTTGGTGGAGAAATCCTTGTTGGTAAGCACAGAGGTAAGACGTTTCTTATGCCGCGTACACACGGTCGGGCTTTTCGTCTACAAAAGTCCAACGGACGCTGACGGACTAAAGCTGGCTGGTAATCTGATCGTGTGTGGGCTTCTCCGGACTTTCAACGGACTTTTTTAGCCTCAAATCCGACGGACTTTAGATTTGAAGCATGCTTCAAATCTTTACGTCGTAACTACGACGGACCCCGAAGTCCGCTCGTCTGTATGCTAGTCCGACGGACAAAAAAACGACGCATGCTCATAAGCAAAAACTAAACGGAAGCACTCGGTCTAGTAAAACTAGTGTTCGTATTGTAGGTAGCACATTCATCACGCTGCAAAATCTGTGATCGTTGAATGCAGCGCATTTTATTTCTTCTTTACGAAGGCTCTAAAGAACGAAGGTGTTTTGCTGTTCATAATCAGAGTTCTCCCAAACTGATTTCTGGATTCTTTTTCTCTTTGATCTCATGAATGATATAGTATGCATTTTAAAAACAATGTTTCCATACTAATAATACTTTTTCCCCTTTTTTTTTTTTTTTTTTTTAGGTTTGTAAAGTTACCACAAAGAACCCATTATTCTGTTTTTTTTTTATAGTGATTATTTTTTAGTTTTTAGATAAAGTTAACCCAAAGCACCGTTTTTGGTTATGTAAATTTTTTTAGTTTCAAGACTTACCACTTGAACATTATTAACATTAGTAATGTATTTTTGGTGTGTTTTTTTCAAACTCAATGAGATTGTTGTCCCTTGTTAATTTAACATTGTGTGTAAAATCAATGATTTAAAAGAAAACACATAAAGTCTTTTGCTAAACTCAAAAAAGATCCATTTCTTCATGGTCAAAATAAAATAAAGAGGAAGTCAACGCTGGCAAAAGTCGGTGTACAAGAAAATTGGGATCTTGCGGAGTCCATATAAGAGGGAGCACAATCTGGTCCAAGAATCCCAGAGATCAACAGCACCAGCAGATGATCTAGATGTCCCCAGACTGTGGTCCTACAACAGCCTGCGTCTTCTGTCAGACCAGACTGAACCCAGGTCATCACTTTCTTCTCTTCCCTGCAGCCTTTCCTCCACGCTGCCCTGCAGCCTTCCCTGTAGCCTTCTTTGGAGGCTGTGGCTGTGGTGTTTCAGTTGTGGCAGGAGGAGGAGGAGGAGGAGGAGGAGGGGGGGCTGCCTCATGTAGTTGGGTGTTTTGTGTTAGCGTGCCCTGCAGCCCCTTATGGATTGTTTCCCCAAATAGGCGCTCACAAATGAGGCGCTGCTCCCAATCCATCTGAAGAAGCCTGCTGGCTAAGTAGCAGCCATAGGATTCTTCCGCTTCGGGGGGGCTCCTTAAAAAACGGGTGGCCTCTTGCATGAGGCGCAGGGATGCGTCCTGTGTGACCATCCCCTTCCTGGCCCTTTTTTTGGGAAGGTGGAGGGGAGGCACTTGGGATTCGGTCAGGCTCCTACTGGGCCCAGCCACCTCACTTGGCCCAGCCACCTCACTTGGCCCAGCCACCTCACTGGGAGCAGCCACCTCACTGGGAGCAGCCACCTCCTGCCTGACACTGGGCCCAGCCTCCTCCAGGATGATGGTGAATCCGGCCTCCTCCAGGCTGTCCATGGGCCTGGTCTCCTCCTGGCTGCCACTTTCCCCACATTCCTCCTGGATGGACTCATCCTGTGTATAAAAAAAGGACAATAGTTTGAGTATATTTTTTTGGGTTCATCAATGACACACAGTTTGCTTCTCATGAATAGCAAATTCAATGTGAATACTTCTCTTTAATAAAAGAGTCTAATCAGACACCATAATTATTTCAAGCAGGTGCCAAACATATTTAGCCACTACTGTCAATTGATATGTATACACAATTTTGAGTGCCAAATTATTTTAGACAATTATAACATCCAGTTAACATCATTAATATTAGTACAGTAAATATTTGTTAAAATAATTTACCTGACTCCAGATGGTCATATCTGGTTCATCCAGGATGGAAGACCCAGCTTGCTCCTCATCAGCCTCTGCTGGGGTGGAGGGAAGGGTGGAGGGAAGGGTGGAGGGAAGGGTTGAAAGTGATGGCCTGGCTTCATTCTGGTCATCCAGAAAACGGAGTTGATTGTAGTACCACAGCCTGGGTACATAAACATCATCTGCTGATGCTCCTGATCTCCTTGATTCCTGGATCTTCTTATGCTCCCTCTTATACATGTTCCTCAAGACCCCAATTTTCTTGAGCAATGTCTCCATTGTTGCTTCCGGGATGGTCGCCTGGACAAAGGCCAGAAGTCTCTCCAGCGTTGACTTCCTCACATGCTTAGCATAATACTGAGGGTGTTTCACCTCCCACAAATTCCTCATCTCTCGATATTTGGAAATAAAAGATGTAAGGAACTCTGGATCCTTAAATAGGGGATTCATTATATCTGTAAAAGATGAAGTCACAAGACAAAAAACACTTTTATTATAGGTTTCTGCTAACCCCTCATCATCTTCTCCCTATGTAGGCCTCATCAATCTATCAAGCCATATAGGCCGCTTGCTACAAAGTCATGACCATAAAAACAAAAAAAAATATATATCTAAAATTACCTTCGTTTTGTAACGTCCTGGTCCACTATCACCTACCACAGAACGTACGTACGACACGTGCGCAAGGCCCCTCTTTATACACTACGCATGTGTGAAACTCCGCCTGCGTCGCCCGCCCCTGACGTTCGAAATTAACTCATGTTCTCCGCCCCCTAATTCGACGCACAGAACGTACGTACGACACGTGCGCAAGGCTCTTTATACACTACGCATGTGTGAAACTCCGCCTGCGTCGCCCGCCCCTGACGTTCGAAATTAACTCATGTTCTCCGCCCCCTAATTCGACGCACAGAACGTACGTACGACACGTGCGCAAGGCTCTTTATACACTACGCATGTGTGAAACTCCGCCTGCGTCGCCCGCCCCTGACGTTCGATTTTAACTCATGTTCTCCGCCCATTTTTTGTTACGGCGCGTAGTGGAGTTAAAGAATGGCGGAGACACCTGAAATGTTGACGACCTCAGGTAGTGGAGACAGCCCGGAGGCTGGAACGTCAACGAAATCTATGAGGCCTAGATTTAAGGCCTCTAATATGAGTTTTAAAGAGATGGTGGAGATGGTGGCCATTCTTCACAAAGACGACTATGATGGCAATTATGGGCCGCACGCACGGCCAAATTTGCGCAAGGCCAAAATAATGGCGAAGGTCGTGGAGACTTTGAAGGCATCTTTTGGGGTCCAGCGCTCCAAAGATCAATTGAGAAAAAGATGGTCTGACCTGAAACTCAGGGAGCCGGATCAATACCGACGTATCCGGAAAGTTCTTAAAAAAAGTAAGTACTTGTCGTGTTTTTCTCTTGTGTTTATTACCTTGTATACTGCTCCATGTGCTTTTCCTTCCTATCCGATTTTTTGTTCATCGTTTTAAACGATCTTTTAATAAACCTCGTTACATATCTATAGATAGATCGATATATATATATATATATATATATATATATATATATATATAGAGATATATATATATATATATATATATATATATATATATATATATATATATATATATATATATATATATCTCTATATATAGAGAGAGAGAGATATATATATATATATATATATATATATATAGAGAGAGAGAGATATATAGAGAGAGATATATATATATTGTAATGTTTGGGGGACCAGCTAGATCGCAGGACACAGGCTTTTCACTCAAAAGGAGATTTATTGAACTTAAATAGCTTTACAGCAGCAAAAACAAAAGAAAAAGGTTTTAGTCTCACCGACTTGCAAAGTCCAGAACTGCTATCGCAGTTAAACAGTCCTTAATTTCTGTTGCAGGTAGCTTCCCCTGGCAGGAGACTTCCAGGCAGGACACTGCTATTCACTTTTGTTGCTGCACAACAAACACCATCCACCATCCACATTCTCCTTTACACTCCTCCACACCCTCTCCAACTTCCTGTCTTGTTTTAAACCCACTTCCTCTGACAGGTGGGTTAACCCTTTTTGTTCCCTTAAAGGGACCACAGTCCAAACAGAGGGGAAACATAGCGTCCTTCCAGGACCCAGCCACGGCGTCCTGTACATATCCCCCCCCCTGTGCCCCAACGCCATGGAGGTGGAGGCAACAGTGGAGCTCAAACAATGGACTCGGGAGAGGGCATCTGCATTTTGATGCAGTCTCCCGGGCCTATGCTCCACTACAAATTTAAATTCCTGGAGTGCCAGGAACCACCGAGTAACCCTGGCATTATTCCCTTTACCCTGTCTCAACCATGTTAAAGGGGCATGGTCAGAAATCAGCCTAAACTTCCTCCCCAAAAGGTAATATCTGAGGGATTCCAGAGCCCACTTAATGGCCAGACACTCTCGTTC
Source organism: Aquarana catesbeiana (assembly GCF_042186555.1). Classification (NCBI taxonomy): domain Eukaryota; kingdom Metazoa; phylum Chordata; class Amphibia; order Anura; family Ranidae; genus Aquarana; species Aquarana catesbeiana. The sequence continues at coordinate 293,711,894 of NC_133324.1, read as the reverse complement.
AATTATAGCGTAGTTTTTTTCCGCTGGTGTTAACTTCCTACTGAGGAAGACTACCGGGTGCTCCTCTCCATTAATAACCTGTGACAACACCGCTCCCAATCCTACATCAGAAGCATCAGTTTGGACAACAAACTCTTTTGAAAAATTGGGTGCTACCAGGACAGGGTGTTGGCACAGTGCCGACTTGAGCTCCAAAAAGGCCTTCTCAGCGTCTGCATTCCACTCCACCATGACCGATTTCCGACCCTTAGTCAGATCGGTCAATGGAGCCGCCAACGTGGCAAAGTTGGGTACAAACCTCCTGTAGTATCCCACCATGCCCAAGAATGCACGTACCTGCTTTTTTGTGAGGGGACGGGGCCAACTCTGTATAGCCTCTACCTTGCTGACCTGAGGTTTCACCACCCCTCTACCCACGATATAGCCCAGGTATTTCACCTCCTCCATTCCCAAAGCACATTTTTCAGGGTTTATTGTAAACCCCTCCTTCCAAAGAGAGTCCAGCACTGCCTGGACTTTGGGCAAGTGTGATTCCCAGTCTCTGCTAAAAATGACTATGTCGTCCAAGTACACTGAGGCATATTTCTGGTGAGGTCGTAAAATCCTATCCATTGCTCGCTGGAATGTGGCTGGAGCAGTTTGCAATCCAAAAGGCATCCTTTTGTACTGAAAACTCCCCTCTGGGGTAGAAAAAGCAGTTTTCTCTCTAGCAGCCTTAGTCAACGGGATTTGCCAATATCCCTTGGTAAGGTCTAATGTAGTGATATACCTGGCTGGACCTAGTCTCTCAATAAGCTCATCTACCCGGGGCATGGGGTAGGCATCAAACCGTGAAACTTCATTAAGTTTCCGAAAATCATTGCAGAATCGCAGAGTCCCGTTGGGCTTCGGTACCAACACAATCGGGCTCGACCACTCACTCTGCGATTCCTCAATAATCTCCAGGTCTAACATCTTCTTCACTTCCTCTGAAACAGCCTTCCTTTGGGCCTCTGGGATGCGGTAGGGCCGGACAAAAACTTTGACTCCTGGTTCCGTGATGATATCATGCTCTATGGTACTCGTGAGCCCTGGCAAGTCTGAAAATTTTTCTTTATTTCTCTGCAAGAACTCCTTTGCCTGCTGGCTTTGGGTTTTAGACAGGGTATTTGCTACTTGGACACTCTCCACCCCAACCCGAGGCTCCAATCTTGCACTAGCCAGGGAGGTCACTGGTTCCCTCTCTGTCCAGGGCTTTAACAAGTTTACATGATATATTTGATAGGGTTTCCTCTTACCCGGTTGGTGGATTTTATAATTCACCTCTCCCACTTTTTCTACAACTTCAAAGGGGCCTTGCCACCTGGCTAAGAATTTACTTTCCACAGTGGGAATCAACACCGCTACTCGATCCCCCACTTGGAAATTCCTTATTTTATAGACTCGTCGTTGAGCCTCCTGAGCTTTTTGTAAATGTTCCTTGACTAGTGGCAACACAGTTCGGATCCTCTCCTGCATTTGGGAAACATATTCAAGAACACTCTTATGCTGACTAGGTTCACTTTCCCATTCCTCCTTAACAAAATCCAGTAGTCCGCGAGGTCTCCGCCCATATACCAACTCGAAGGGCGAAAACCCAGTGGAGGCCTGGGGCACTTCCCGGATAGCAAATAGGAGAGCTGGTAACAGACAGTCCCAGTCTTTCCCATCCCTTTGTACAACTCTCTTAAGCATAGATTTAAGGGTCTTATTAAAGCGTTCCACTAACCCATCCGTTTGGGGATGGTAGACCGATGTGCGCAGCTGTTTAATCCGGAAGAGCTTACACACGTCGGCCATAACTCTCGACATAAACGGGGTGCCCTGGTCCGTTAGTATTTCCTTGGGAAAACCAGTCCGTGTAAACAACTGGAATAATTCCCGGGCAATAGCCTTAGAGGAGGTATTTCGCAGGGGTAGCGCCTCAGGATATCGGGTGGCATAGTCGAGAATCACCAGTATGTAGGAGTGACCTCGAGCCGACTTCACCAAGGGACCTACTATATCCATGGCTATCCTTTCAAATGGGACCTCAATTATGGGCAGAGGGACCAAAGGATTCCGGAAGTGGGTCACCGGAGCGGTCAACTGACAGGTGGGACAAGAGGTACAGTATCTCCTTACCTCTGCTTTCAGACCTGGCCAGTAAAACCGGTCGGTGATCCGTGCCTCCGTCTTTTCAACTCCCAGGTGTCCCCCTAAAACATCATCATGGGCCAGGTCCAGGACCTTGCGTCTATACTGTTGGGGTACCAATAATTGCTCTACCACATTTTCTCTCACTTTGGTAACCCGATAAAGCAATTCATTACATATTGCAAAGTGTGGCCACCGCTCATTCGCACCTGGCTCTTGGGGAACCCCATTTAATACTACCACCTGTTCCCGTGCATGGGCCAAAGTGGGGTCCTGCATCTGGGCAGTACCAAATGCCCCCTGCGGAACACCCAAATCCGGCAGGGCAGGGGTAACGGCCACTTCCTCATCCTCTTCCCCCAGCATTACCTGAAGTGGGAAAGGTTCCCCCCCCTCTTCAGTGTTCAGGTAGGTCTGTGAACCACACATTTTGACACCCTTAATAACATCAGCACTACTTTCATCACCATTAACCAAATCATTAGCATTTTCAAGAACATTCGGCATTTCAGGGTTATTTCTCTCAACCGCAGGAACAGAGGGACTAGTTTCTCCCCAGTCTCTGGACCGTTCAGGTAGTTCTCCTTGTCCCCACAGTTTTGCAAATAACGGACAGTCTCGTCCTATGATAACATCATGTACCAAGTTTTTTACCACCCCCACCTCTTGAGTACCAGTGCCACATGCTGCGGAGATGGTCACCGAGATGAGAGGGTACTCTCTAGTGTCCCCGTGAATGCACACCACCCGTAAAGTTTTTCTTACCGGACCGATCTTCCCAATTACTCTAGGATGGATCAGGGTTACCATGCTTCCGGAGTCCAGCAAAGCCCGGGCAGGGAGGTGGTTCACTTGGACTTCACACTCGAATTTCTCTTCTCCAAGATCGATATGTGTTGTACATGCTTTATGGGCATAAAAAGACCCCCTCCGAAGAACCCCGCATTCCATGGGCTCCTCTTGCAGTGGGCAGTGGGCCCGGGTATGGCCCCAGGAATGACATCGCCAACATTGTACATCCCCTCCTCTCCGAACAGGAACAGGTCGCTGAGAAGGTATCGGGAGTGACTCTTGACCTTCTGGGGTGTTGGTTCCAGGGCTCCGGGGAACGTCCTTTCGAAGGGCAGCAGTCGAACGAATAGGCCGTGGCAGACTGGGTCCTTGGCGCTTGGTAGGGCCAAGCAGATCCTCCACCACTGTGTATCGTTCTACCATCTCGACAAGGAGGTTCACTGTTTTGGGGTCTCCATGGCTGACCCACCGTTGAAGGTCGTCTGGCAGTGACCTTAGGTATCGGTCCAGCACGACCCGCTCCACGATTTGGAGGCCAGACAACATTTCGGGCTGCAGCCATTTTTTTACCAGTTGCACCAGGTCATGCATTTGAGACCGTGGTGGACGATCTGGACGATACTTCCATTGGTGCACTCGTTGGGCCCGAACAGCTGTAGTTACCCCCAAACGAGCCAATATTTCTGCCTTTAATTTTTGATAGTCTTTAGCGTGATCTGGTGGCAGGTCGAAGTAGGCTTTTTGCGGATCTCCGGTTAGGAAAGGAGCAATTAGGCCGGCCCACTGGTCCTGGGGCCACCCTTCTCTCTCTGCCGTCCTCTCAAATGTAGCAAGAAATGCCTCTACATCATCACTCAGGGACAATTTCTGCAAAAAATGGCTTGCCCTCACGGTCACCTGGTTGCCAGGGGCAACAGCCGCTTGCTCACGGCCCTGAGAAAGCTGCTGCACTACTTCTTTTAAGGCAGTCACTTGAGCCTGCATAACCTCTTGCTGGGTCGCTTGCTGGGCTGCCAACTGGGCCACCAACAGGCGAGTGTTTTCTTGCTGTACCTCATGGCGAGTCTGCGCTTGTATATTAGCCAAGGACAGCTGTTTAATTAGCTCCTCCATTGCTTCAGCTTTCAGGGTTTGTGCGGCTTTAACCCAGGACATAAATCCACTGTACTGTCCCTTTAAATGTCAGTTTTAAGTCCAATACACAAAAAAAAAAAAAAAAAAACAGCAAGAAAAATGCCTGTTACTCTGTCCTGCCCGCATTCGAGCACCACTTGTAATGTTTGGGGGACCAGCTAGATCGCAGGACACAGGCTTTTCACTCAAAAGGAGATTTATTGAACTTAAATAGCTTTACAGCAGCAAAAACAAAAGAAAAAGGTTTTAGTCTCACCGACTTGCAAAGTCCAGAACTGCTATCGCAGTTAAACAGTCCTTAATTTCTGTTGCAGGTAGCTTCCCCTGGCAGGAGACTTCCAGGCAGGACACTGCTATTCACTTTTGTTGCTGCACAACAAACACCATCCACCATCCACATTCTCCTTTACACTCCTCCACACCCTCTCCAACTTCCTGTCTTGTTTTAAACCCACTTCCTCTGACAGGTGGGTTAACCCTTTTTGTTCCCTTAAAGGGACCACAGTCCAAACAGAGGGGAAACATAGCGTCCTTCCAGGACCCAGCCACGGCGTCCTGTACAATATATATATATATATATATATATATATATATATATATATATATATATATATATATATATATATATATATATATATATATATATATATAGAGAGAGAGAGATATATATATATATATATATATATAGAGAGAGATATATATATATATATATATATATAGAGAGAGAGAGATATATATATATATAGATATAGATATAGAGAGAGAGAGAGAGAGAGAGAGAGAGAGAGAAATATATAGAGAGAGAGAAATATAGAGATAGGTAGATAGATAGATATAGAAATGTAAAACATTCTTTTTGAATATTTGAAGTTATCTTAATTTTTTGGCTTTACATTTAGTTAGATATTTAGAGATTTTGTTCCAGATATAGAGAGAGATCAAAAGATTATTAACTATATTTTGAGATATTGATATCTATCTATCCGATATGTCTTTATAATTTTAAATATTGAGGTAAAATAGGAACTCTACACAAACCACTTCATTACAAATGTTGGAAAATTACTATGTACTAAAATATCTGTGTGCTAATTAGATTAATAATTTTTTGTTTCACATAGGGGAAAAATCACTCAGCCAACAACCAGAAGACAGTCCACCCCAAGCAAAACATGATTGGCAAATCAGCCCAAGTCCCATTGAGGATGTGGAGGAAGGAGAGGTGGGCGACATGGGCACCCCACCAGGTGAGTGTCTGACACACCAGCTTACGTTAATCTATGCATGGCTGCCTTTTGTTTAATGTAATTTGTCTACTCTATTTTAGGGGATCTGGTTGTGCTTCATTCAAGCAACAGTGCCACCCCCGAGGATGTGGAGGAATTAGGCTACATGGGCACCCCACCAGGTCAGTGTCTGAGACAACAGCTTTATTTATGGTAAGGTAAACTATGTATGTGTGCATATTTCTAAAGACATTTTTTGGTTTCATTCCACTTTAGGTACAACAACAAGAAGTGACTATTTCACCTCTGAAAGTGCCCAACGGCTAATTGGTCAAATAATGGCCTGGAATCAAGACATGGATGAAATGCGGAATCGGCTGGATCGTATGCAGCAGGAAATGAAGGACATGATTGATGTTTTGGGTCTAATCTAAATGCCCTTTTTTAAACCCCAAAACATCAATCATGTCCTTCATTTCCTGTTTTGCTGACCCCATTCTGGGCCTTCTCTTTTTTTTTTTGGCAGAACATAAATGGCTGTTTAACCTAATGTAAAAAAGGAGGGCTGTTTCTCGTAAATACCTCAAAAATCCACAAAAAAATAAAACTTGATTTTCTAAAAAACACAAAAAAAAAAAAAAAAGTGATTTTAAAAAACCAAAAAAATCAAAACATTGATTTTAAAAACCAAAAAAATTAAAAAACTTGATTTTAAAAAACCAAAAAAAAATTAAAAAACTTGATTTTAAAAAACCAAAAAAAAATTAAAAAACTTGATTTTAAAAAACCAAAAAAAATTAAAAAACTTGATTTTAAAAAAACAAAAAAAAATTAAAAAACTTGATTTTAAAAAACCAAAAAAAAATTAAAAAACTTGATTTTAAAAAACCAAAAAAAAATCAAAAACTTGATTTTAAAAAACCAAAAAAAATGAAAAACTTGATTTTAAAAAACCAAAAAAAAATCAAAAACTTGATTTTAAAAAACCAAAAAAAAATCAAAAACTTGATTTTAAAAAACCAAAAAAAAATTAAAACACTTGATTTTAAAAAACCAAAAAAAAATAAAAAACTAGATTTTAAAAAACCCAAAAAAAAAAAAAAACTTTATTAAAAAAAAAATAAAAACAAAAATAACTTGATTAAAAAAAAAATACATAAAAAAAAAAAATTGCTTTAAAAAAAAAAAACAAAACAAAACTTGATTTTCCCAAAAAAAAAAATAAGCCTGTTTGTGAAAATCAAAAAGCCAAAAATATTTTTTTGTGGATTAGGTAGAAATATTTAAATATAATTATATTTTGCTACATTATTAAGATATCATTCTATTTTTGTCTATGAACATTTTATACTAAATGCAGAACTGAATGCATAACAACCATTAATAAAAACATCTCCTTATAGGAATTAAATAAATGTGTGGTTTGTTATTTCAAGGCTCAGTATCATTTTGGTTATAATTGTAAAAAAGTTGTTTACAGTGGCAATGGAGCTTATTTAGACATTTAAAATTACAATACAGTTGGCACTACAACTGCTCGACCATAACCTAGGAGACAGCCCAAAAGAAAGGCAAGCAATAAATATAATGCAAGATTTCCTCAATATTTTTTTTTTGTCAAAAATTATATATCCTGGCCCATTGCAATGGCCCCCCTACCCATAAAATAATTAACATATTGCTGTCTAACTTGACGGGCACTTTGGGGGGCCAAGCCAGTACGGACAGTATCCAGGCCTGTAAGGTTGGCTTCTATTTGTCCGGCCTCAGGCCCAACTGTGCCTATATAATTGGGAGAATGCTTATTTAAAAAGTTGTGCAGAATGCAGCACGATAAAATGATAAAATTAAGTTTGTATTCCGCCAAATTAATGGCTGTTTGAAACAGGCGGAACCGGCTGGCCAGAATTCCAAACGCATTCTCAACCACTCTTCTAGCTCTGGCCAGCCGGTAATTAAAAACCCTCCTCTCCGGGGTGAGGGTTCTTTGGGGGAATGGCCTCATGAGGTGCTTGCTGAGAGCAAAGGCTTCATCGGCAATGAAGACAAAGGGGAGTCCTTCCACGTTATCCTCATCAGGTGGCAATCCCAGGCCACCACTCTGGAGACGCTGGCAGAACTCCGTCTGGGCAAATACTCCTCCATCCGACATCCGGCCATTCTTCCCCACGTCCACATATAAAAAATCATAGTGTGCCGACACCACCGCCATTAAAACAATACTGTGGAACCCCTTATAATTAAAATAATATGACCCCGAATGGGGTGGTGGCACAATGTGGACATGTTTCCCATCTATAGCCCCTCCACAATTGGGAAAGTCCCAACGGCTGGGAAAATGGGATGCCACAGTCTGCCATTCCTGTGGCGTTGAAGGAAACTGGGAAATCAAACAAGAAAACCAAAATCAATTAATGTGGAAGCTAACATTGCAAGAAAATTAGACAATTAAAAACATTATTCCCCAGCATCAGTATAACATTCAATAATTTAATTCTTCTGGAATAACTAATATGGAAAGGCACACTTATCAGATTGCTCACCCCCTCTGATGGAACATTGATTACATTTTAGGGGGTTGTGAAATCCCTAAAAAAAATTACTTTTAGGACACGCAGAAATTTAGGGACTAAAAAGGCTACAAGACTGCAGTTGTCGCACTCTGCAGGTGCAGTTGCTAACCAGCTTACAGTAAATGAGGTAATGTAAAAAGGCATTCATGTTGCAAGGAGTACACAATCACATGCAAGGGCAATTAATGAAAACACTTTGAGGCTTGCATATGATTTGATGATGGAAATCAGCAGAGCTTCTGCTCATTTACTAAAGCACTGGAACAAATGCACTTGTAGAGTGCACATGCATTTTGCAAAGTGCAACATATATTTGCTTTAGACAAATCAACACCACAAAACATTCAAGCAAATTTTAACGAGGGTGGGGGTGGGGGGGTTGTGAAATCTAGATAATTGCTCATTAGCAGCACACTATTTGGAGTGAGTTTAGGTGGGGGGGTTGTGAAATCTAGATAATTGCTCATTAGCAGCACACTATTTGGAGTGAGTTTAGGTGGGGGGGGGTGGGGGGGTTGTGAAATCTAGATAATTGCTCATTAGCAGCACACTATTTGGAGTGAGTTTAGGTGGGGGGGGGTGGGGGGGTTGTGAAATCTAGATAATTGCTCATTAGCAGCACACTATTTGGAGTGAGTTTAGGTGGGGGGGGGGTGGGGGGGTTGTGAAATCTAGATAATTGCTCATTAGCAGCACACTATTTGGAGTGAGTTTAGGTGGGGGGGGTGGGGGGGTTGTGAAATCTAGATAATTGCTCATTAGCAGCACACTAAATACACTCAAACAAAATACATTCCAAATGAGTAGACTAGGTGGATATGTTCCCATCACTTCATGCTGGGAAGGTTATTGAAGGAAAATATACATGCATGACAAAAAATAACAGTAAAAAATTCCAGCATGTGTGAGGATAAAAAGGGGACATTCACACTATATTGCAATGATGGTAAGTAGTGTTTGAAGCAAGAAATACATCACATTATCAAAGATTACATAAAAGAACATGTGATGCTAATAAAAGAAAAATATCTTACCTTAATATAGTCCTTCTGCAGGACCTGTATGATGGCAGAACAGGTCTCTGGGATAATGATCCCCAGAGCCTGGGGGGAGATGCCTGTCGAGAACTTAAGGTCCTGCAGGCTTCTCCCTGTGGCCAAATACCGCAAGGTAGCGACCAGCCTCTGCTCCGGAGTGATGGCTTGCCTCATGCAGGTATCCTGCCTGCTGATATAGGGGGTCAGCAAAGCCAACAAACGGTCAAAAACGGGGTCCGTCATCCGGAGAAAGTTCCTGAAATCCTCAGGATTATTCTCACGGATCTCACGGAGCAAAGGCATGTGACAGAACTGGTCACGCTGAAGCAACCAATTCTTGGTCCATGAACTCCTCCTCGCCCTGTTCATGGACTGGTCTTGGGCTGAAGAATAAACTACAGCACCAAGCACATACAATGCACGAGCTCTACGACGAGTACGTACAGGTAACATGGCTTCAAAACGGTCGGCTGGTCAGAACGCACTAAACAGAACGCACTGAAGAACAGCAAGGCCTGTGAAGAACGACCTGAAAATCAGGAACGAGCGGCCAATAAAACAAAGATTTCTCAATGCCAACTGACCAAACGCACTGAAAAGCAGATACAAACCTCACAAGCACAGACTGAACAACAGTTAAAACGAACTGAAAAATACGAGTCTCACAAGCGCGAATCGTCTCTCACCAAACTTCTACTAACACGAGATAAACACTAGATTAGCAGAAGGAGCCCAAAGGGTGTCGTACGGGCTATTGAACTTCCGTTTTATAGTCTCGTCGGACTTGGTGTACGTCACCGCGTACTAGGCTGTCGTACTTTTGTGTGGTCGTGTGTGTGCAAGTCCGTTCGTAAGAAAGTATGCCGCAAGTCCGCCGAAGGTACGTCGGAAGTATGTCGGACAGGCTGTCGGACTTTTGTAGGTGAAAAGTCCGACCGTGTGTACGCGGCATTATAGTTGGTGACCAGGTTTACACACCTCCCAGGAGGGATTTTTACAGATCTTCTTTAAATCCTGAAGGTTTCTTGGCTGTCGCTTGGCAACTCGAAGTTTCAGCTCCCTCCACATATTTTCTATGGCATTAAGGTCTGGTGACTGTCTAGGCCACTCCATGACCTTAATGTGCTTCTTCTTGAGCCACTCCTTTGTTGCCTTTGACGATATGTTTTGAATCATTGTTATGCCATCCATGACCTATCTTCAGTGTTCTGGCTGAGGGAAGAAGGTTCTCATCCAACATTTTACAATACATGACCCTGTCCATTGGCTCCTCAATTCGCAAAGTCAGCGTGTGCCTTTAGCAGAGAAACAGCCCTGAAACATCATGTTTCCACCTCCGTGCTTGCTTGTAGGAATGGTGTTCTTAGGGTCATATTCAGCATTTTTCTTCCTCCAAACATGGCGAGTCAAGTTAATGCCAAAACAGCTCATTTTTGTCTGATCTGACCACAGCACCTTCTCCCAATCCTTCTCTGAATTGTTTAGATGTTCATTGGCATGACTGTACATGTGCCTTCTTGAGGAGGGGGACTCGCTGTGTTTGGAGGAAGAAAAATGCTGACTATGACCTTAAGAACACTATCCCTAGAGTCAAGCACAGAGAAGGAAACATTATGCTTTGGGGCTGCATTGACTTTGCTGCATTGAGGGGCCAATGGATGGAGGCCATGCATTGTAAAATCTTGGATGAGAACCTTCTTCCCTCAGCCATAACACTGAAGATGTGTCATGGATGGGTCTTTCAGCATGACCATGACCCAAAACATACCGCCAAGGCAACAAAAGGAATGGCTCAAGAAAAAGCACATAATGTCATGGAGTGGCCTAGTTAGTTTCCAGACCTTAATCCTATAGAAAATGTATGGAGGGAGCTGAAACTTTGAGTTGCCATGTGACAGCCAAGAAACCTTAAGGATTTAGAGATCTGTAAAAAAAAGAGTGGGCCAAAATCTTGCCAACAAGGGTTTCTCCTCCAAGTACTAAGTCATGTTTTTCTTGGGGATCAAATACTTATTTTACTCACTGAACTGCAACTCAATTTATAATATTTGTATAATGTGTTTTTTTCTGGATTTTTGATTGATATTCTGTCTCTATTATTTAATATACACCTATGATAAAAAAAAATTATAGACCCTTCATTTTTTTGTAAGTGGGCAAACTTACAAAATGTGCAGGGGATCAAATAATTATTTTCCCCACTGTATATTGCAATTGTCTTGATTGCAACAGCAACTTTTGATCAGTCACTAGCCCCCCATGTATAGATCCTCTCATGCAGGCATCAAATGCAAGCAGAACAGACTCTTTATCTAATGTGGACAGATCTGCACAACAGCAGACTGTCAGAGACCATCAAAATCAGACCGAGACAGAAGTACAGTTAAATCACACTTGTTTAATAATAAAATTAAATAGAACAAATTTAGTTAAAACATAGCCAGAGTTCAGGAACCGGAATAGATAGTCAGACAAGCCAAATGTCAGGGAGCTGGAGATGAGCGTAGTAAAACAGAAAGCAGAATCTGGAGCCAGAAGGGATGTCAGCCAAGCAAGTTTTTTTAACAGGAATGCAGGAGAGCGTCTCTGTGATGTTGACTAAGGTGAAGGCAGAGATTCTCTGGGCTGGACGGCTTAAGAGGCAGGACTGACAAGCAGGAAATCATCAACAGCTGGGTACCTGTGGAGAGATAGGAGCTGGCAATTAGCCGACAGCTGAGCGTCCAGCTCAGAGATGGAAGGGCTCAGCCCAGCCCTGACAGTACCCTCTCCTCAACGACCCTTCCCCCTTGGAGGACCACCATGCTTGAGGGGAAATCATTTATGGAAATCACGGAGGAGGACAGGGGCATGTACATCCGAGGATGAGACCCAAGAGCGTTCCTCCGGACCATACCCCTTCCAATGCACCAGGTACTGTATGCGCCCACGGAACCTACAGGAGTCAACAATTATTAATATTATTATTAACGATTTATATAGTGCCAACAGTTTACGTAGCGCTTTACAATGAAGAGGGGGGGGACAGCACAATTTCAGTACAGTTCAACACAGAAGGGGCAGGAGGGCCCTGCTCATAGAGCTTACATTCTAAAAGGAGGGGTGGTGGTACAAAAGGTAATAGATGCGGGGAATGATTTGATGGGGTTGTTAGGTGGGTATGGGATAGGTTTCCCTGAATAAGCGAGTTTTCAATGGACAATGGACTATATTTCATACTCCTCATGGTTCTCAACCTGTACAAGGTGAGGACATGGCACGAGGTGGTAAAGCGGTTGCAGACCAAAGGTTTTAATAAGGAGACATGAAATACGCATGTTAGAAGGAAGGTCTAATGTGTAAGCCACTGGGTTAATCCTGCAAAGAATACGGAAAGACCCAATAAACCGAGGTGCGAACTTCAGTGAGGGAACACGAAGCCGGAGGTTGCGAGATGACAGCCAGACCCTGTCCCCAACCTGGTAGGAAGGTGCGGGCAGACATCTGCGATCAGCATGGAGTCTGTACCTATCATTAGCATGCCGCAAAGCCTCCTGGACTTGTGCCCAAGTCGAACGAAGATGACGAAGATGCTCCTCTAATGCAGGAATACTCTGCGGAACAAATGAGTCAGGCAACATGGAAGGTTGGAAACCGTAGTTCACCATAAACAGAGACAATCAGGAAGCAGAATTCAAGGCACTATTGTGAGCAAACTCTGCCCACGGTAATAGGTCCGACCAGTTGTTATGATGGTCAGAAATATAGCAATGTAGGAATTGCTCCAAGGACTGATTGGCTCGTTCTGTGGCCCCATTAGACTGTGGGTGATCCACAGAGGAAAAAGCAAGCTGAATTCCCAACTGCCAGACTTTCACATACCTGACTGATGAACCCAGTGGAGCAGAAGAAGGTCTCCCTTACATGTCTGACTCGTGGCCCCTGGTAGTGTAAACAGGAGGCACGGGAGTGCAGAGTGGTATGAGAGCCTGGTGGGTAGTTGCAGGAGCAGTAGCTCTGGATCCCAGATGCGATGGAGATGGTAACCAACCAGACAGCAGGCAGGCAGGCAGGTATACAGGCAGATGATGCTGAGCAGGAGCAGAGCAAACAGGTCGTGTCACAGGCAGAGTCTGCAGCAGATGGGCAATGAGGTACCAGAGGAGCAGACGGGTTCAGAGTCAAGGGCAGGCCAAGGTCAGGTGCAGGTAGAAGACAAGGAGGATCCAAAGGGCAAGCCAGGTCATCAGGAGATCAAACGTGCAAGACAGATAAATAGGAGCAAGGGTCACAGGGAGCTGCAGATTAGACAGCACCGATCCAGAGTGAACCTCCAGTTCAAATAGGCTAATTGGTGCCAAGCGCCATGTCCGTATGTGCACCATCATGCACAGGTGTGTACCAGCGTGCATAGGTGCACACGCCCGTGCACTAGTGCGCACAAGAGCACCAACGTGTACTGGCACACACAGGCTTGCGCCAGGGCGGCCAGGATTGCATCTGCCATGGTAACTTTCCTGCCACCAACTGTGCACAAAAGGCTTGCCAGAACCGGGACACAAAGTGACACTCCTGTCCGAGACAATCACCTTGGGTAGCCCATGTAAGTGAAAGATCTCCCGAGCAAAAATGGAAGCCAGTTCCTTAGAAGCGGGCAACCTCTTAACTGGAATACAATGAGACATTTTTGAGAACTGGTCAACCACCATAAGGATAACTGTGTTGCCCTGGGAGTTGGGTAACTCCACAATGAAATCCATAAACAGGTGGGTCCAGGGCCTCTCTCCATTGGGTATGGGTTGTAGGAGGCCCACTGGAAGATGTCGTGGAGTCTTACTCTGAGCACACACGGAACAGGCAGCTACGAAGGCGGTTACATCAACACGAATTGTTGGGAAATGGCCCAAAAGAGTTGATTCTTCCCAGGGTGGCCAGCAGCCTTGGGAGAATGGTAAGTCTGGAGCATGGCAGTATGAGACTCTCTGGGATAAAACAGCAGTCACAATGTTTCTCAGTAGGGATGAGCGAAACACCCCCGGTTCGGTTCACAGCAGAACATGCGAACAGGCAAAAAATTTGTTCAAGCTCGTGAACACCGTTAAAGTCTATTAGACACGAATGTGAAAAATCAAAAGTGCTAATTTTAAGGGTCAATATGCAAGTTATTGTCATAAAAAGTGTTTGGGGACCTGGGTTCTGCCCCAGGGGACATGTATTAATGCAAAAAAAGTTTTAAAAGCGGCCATTTTTTCAGGAGCAGTGATTTTAATAATGCTTAAAGTGAAACAATAAAACTGAAATATTCCTTTAAATTTTGAACCTGGGGGTGTCTATAGTATGCCTGTAAAGTGGCATATTTTCCCGTGTTTAGAACAGTCCCTGCACAAAATGACATTTCTAAAGGAAAAAAGTCATTAAAAACTACTCGCGGCTATAATGAATTGTCTATGGGAGAAATCAAAAGTGCTAATTTTAATGGCTTATATGCATGGTATTGTCATAAAAAGTGTTTGGGGACATGGGTCTTGCCCCAGGGGACATGTATCAATGCAAAAAAGTTTTTAAAATGGCCATTTTTTTGGGAGCAGTGATTTTAATAATGCTTAAAGTGAAACAATAAAAGTGAAATATTCCTTTCAATTTCCTACCTGGGGGGTGTCTATAGTATGCCTGTAAAGTGGCACATTTTTCCCATGTTTAGAACACTCCCTGCACAAAATGACATTTCTAAAGGAAAAAAAGTCATTTAAAACTGAGGAGAGAACCTCAGCACAGAGCCAATCAAAAGAGGGGTTGTGCCTCTGTAACCAAGGATAACCAATAACCAATGGAAACTTAGGTGTGGAAATAACTTGCGGAATTGGATTATCTCATGGTGAAGAGCCCCTACGGCCATGGACAACGGAACCGTCTCATGAGTCACATGATCAGGCTGTAGGGGTCTCCCATCTCAATGGCAAGTGAAGTGTCACGCAGCTGCAGCGAAATCTAGTGCTTCGATACAAAGGCAGCATCAATAAAGAGGCCTGCAGCCCCAGAGTCAATTAGAGCCTGTGTCTCAGCCTAAGAAAGGGTGACCGAAACCAGGGGCTTATCCATCTGGATAACCGGGGACGAAACAACACCACCTAGGGTCTGTCCGTGACAGGACCTCAAGGTTCGGGCGTTCCCTGGACGGGTAGGACAAGACTTCAAAAAGTGACCTGCCTGGCCACAATAAAGGCAGATCTCTCCCTCCTCCTAAAGGTTCTCTCATCCGCAGAGAGATGCGTGAAGCCCAAGTTCATGGGTTCATCTTCACTGACTGACTCAGTAGAAGGAGGCATGGGAGGTGGGGCAAATATACAGGAGGCATCCGCAAGCGCTCCTTAAAAGAGAGTCTTTCTCTGAGTCTGCAGTCAATGAGGATGGTAAACATGATCAACTTCTCCAGCTCAGTGGGTATATCTCGGACTGCTATCTCCTCCTTGATGGAATCCCAAAGACCAAGAGAAAAAGCAGCCATGAGGGCCTCATTGTTCCAAGCAACTTCTACTGCCAGAGTACGTAATTCAATGGTGTAGTCAGCAACAGTTCTCGTACTCTGATGGACACTTGGCAGCAGAAGCAGAGCCTGCAGGAACGTCAAATATCCCTTTAAAGGAGGCCGCAAACTCAGGGTAACTCAAGACAACAAGTTTTTGCGTCTCCCATAGAGGGTTTGCCCAGGCCAAGGCTCTCTCAAAAAGCAAAGATATCACAAAACCTACTTTGCTTCTGTCCGTGGGAAACGCCTGGGGCAGCATCTCAAATTATATCTCAATCTGGTTGAGAAACCCTCTGCATTGAACAGGATTGCCCCCAAATCACTGGGTAAGTTGAGCGGAACCAGAAATACCTCTTATAGAAGTAATACTTAATAGAAGTAATACTTAAGGCGGGTGCATGCACAGAGACTGGCGCAGCAGGGACGGCCTACAACTCAGGTTGTACCCGAGCAGCCACAGTGGGAGATTCCAGGTGTGACTCAGGAGCGTTTGTAATACCATGGCAAACTGATCCATGCGGTGATCTTGCTCATCCAATCTGGAAAAAATATTACCAAGTGGATTGACTGTATCTTCTGAATTCATAGCCTTCGCCTACTGTCAGAAACCATGAAATCAGACCGAGACAGAAGTGCAGTTAAATCACACTTGTTTAATAATAAAAGTAAATAGAACAAACTTAGTCAAAACATAGCCAGAGTTCAGGAACTGGAACGGTACAGAAAAGCCAAACGTCAGGGAGCTGGAGATGAGCGTAGTAAAACAGCAAGCAGAATCTGGAGCCAGAAGGGATGTCAGCCAAGCAAGTCTTTTAACAGGAATGCAGGAGAGTGTCTCTGTGATGTTGACTAAGGTAAAGGCAGAGATTCTCTGGGCTGGACGGCTTAAGTAGGCAGGACTGACAAGCAGGAAATCATCAACAGCTGGGTACCTGTGGAGAGATAGGAGCTGGCAATTAGCCGACAGCTGAGCGTCCAGCTCAGAGAAGGAAGGGCTGAGCCCAGCCCTGGCACAGACCATCTGTATGCAGACATTAAGCTGAGTATAACTAATCTCCTTTTTACTGTATGTGGGTCCAGCCCCCCAGTACAGTGGATACAGTAGACCATCCATGCATTTTCAGACACTCCCAATGCAACCAATACTTCACTGTAGCAGACCTCCCCATTTTCAGCTGTAGATACCACATACCAGAAGACCCCCTTGCCCTTTATGCAGTTAATAATCCTTGTTAAGTTACAGATTTCTTTACAGGAGACCCCCCCCCAATTATTCAACCATAGACTACCACTACATGAGACAATCCAATATTTATGTTGCCACTGTCCCTGCAAATCCAGGAGACCCCTCTCTTTATAAAGACACTAACTCCCACTACAAGAGATCCCACCACAGAGCTCTCTTTTCTATCCACTGATCACTACCAGCACCCAGTCTCTTATGCAGGTCAGTCTGGTCAAAAAAATAAATTCACTACAAAGTACCTCTGAACTGTAGAAACTCTGCAGTCTACTGGGAAAACTTAAGGCTCTTTCCTCAATTTTTTGAAAATTGTGTAGCAAGGACGAGTGGTGTTAGTTACAAATATTCATGATCCACCAACCTGTGCATTTTAAGGTCTGTTTCAGTGGACTACTGTTCATATCAAAATGCTTCTCTCCCTTTAAAATTAGATCAAAGCATTTGATGCAATTTAGAAGGAGGTTAAATACAGGTCAGAAAGAGGTCAACTGCAGGTCAAATGTTAAAATCTTAAATAAACTCTAAATAATTTCAGAAGTGTCTCAAATGGATGTCAAATGCAAATGTAATGTCCCTGAATGCATGTTGCATTTGCCCATAGACATATGTTCAACACCCGTCAACACAGGACCTTACCTTTTTTTTTGCTTTTGCTTTTGTCCTTGTGTTTCTTCATAAAAAAGTGTCACATGTCACTCTCATACCAAAGGACCTAACTATAAGTCTTTCATCTTAAGTATCAATATATAATTAAAGTAGAAGTCCACCCTAAAACTAAAATCCCTGCATCTACAGAGATCCACGATCTAACACTGACCTATCTAGCCCTGTAAAGAAGAAATCAGTATACATACCCTTTTCTGCAGCTGATCCGACCCGATCTCACATTGAGCTGTCAGCCACGGTTTGGCTGTGGTGGTGGGTGCAGAGGACACATCCGACAAAGGAAGCCCCATAGTAAGTCTATGGGTGATGTCACTCCCCATTCATTTCACAGCTGTTGACGGCCGTGTCCTCTGCAGAGCTTCCGCCGCTGGAGACCGGATTGGCTTCAGAAAGATTAGTCTTAGATCCTGGATGTCTGTAGATGCAGAGATTTTAGTTTTAGGGTGGACTTAAAAGATAGGGCAAAATTGTTGTCTTTTATAACCCACAGCAAATATAGGTTGAGCAAACTCTAGAAGCTGAACTTTATCTGTTTCCTGGTATTTGTAAAGATATTCATAAATTGGCATGAAATATACGTAGCTTGAATTTATTCCAGTCAGTTATCTGTGTATGTATGTGGAAAGATAAACTCAGGACATGGTAGTCACATTAAACATTGAGTGGTCTGGCTGGAAAAATGATTTATTTATTTTTTCTTTTATCATGGGAGTAGGATTGTATATAAACATGTCTCAAACAGCAATCGTGCTTTATAGTGATCCATTGCCTGCATTTAAAAAGCTGCCAAATGTATGTCACTTGAACACGTTCATCCTAATGTGAACATGGAGGGAAGATCTTTTGTGTTAGATTTGCCATCTGGCTGGTATTTTACTGGCCTATATGTCAAAAATAGGACATGATGTTATAAAATTGAAGAGACAGTTTTGTTGTAGTGTTAACTCTTGTTTTATAATAACACAGTTCTAATTAGTGGGTTGTGTTGTAAATGGAGTTTGGGGAACCAAGCAAACCTCCTGAGGAATATTCATCATGTAACTTTATTGTACAATACCCAAGTTGTACACAAATTAAGAAAATTAAGTCTTATTAGAGCCATTGGGGTTGATTTACTAAAGGCAAATATACTGCAAGTGCAGTTGCTTGAGAACTTAGTAAATGAGCAGAAGCTCTGCTGACTTCCATCATCCAATCATGTGCAAGCAAAAATTATGTTTTTTTTTTATTTACCTTGTACAGTATCTCACAAAAGTGAGTACACCCCTTATCTTTTCATGTGACAACCCTGAAGAAATGACACTTTGATACAATGTAAAGTTGTGAGTGTACAGCTTGAATAAGCGTATATGTGTAAATTTGCTGTCCCCTCAAAATAACTCAACACACAGCCATTAATGTCTAAACCACTGGCAACAAAAGTGAGTACACCCCTAAGTGAAAATCCCCAAATTGGGCCTAAAGTGTCAATATTTTGTGTGGCCACCATTATTTTCCAGCACTGCCTTAACCCTCTTGGGCATGGAGTTCACCAGAGCTTCACATGTTGCCACTGGAGTCCTCTTCCACTCCTCCATGACGACATCACGGGAGAGACCTTGCGCTTCTCCACCTTCCCTTTGAGGATGCCCCACAGATGCTCAATGGGGTTTAGGTCTGAAGACATGCTTTACCCTCAGCTTCTTTAGCAAGGCAGTGGTCGTCTTGGAGGTGTGCTTGGGGTCGTTATGTTGGAATACTGCCCTGCGGCCCAGTCACTGACAGGAGGGGATCATGCTCTGCTTCAGTATGCCACAGTACATGTTGGCATTCATGGTTCCCTCAATAAATTGTTGCTCCCCAGTGCCGGCAGCACTCATGCAGCCACAGACCATGACACTCCCACCACCATGTTTGACTGTAGGCAAGACACACTTGTCTTTGTACTCCTCACCTGGTTGTTGCCACACATGCTTGATACTATCTAAACCAATTAACAGGACATGGTTCCAGTAATCCATGTCCTTAGTCTGCTTGTTTTCAGCAAACTGTTTGCAGGTTTTCTTGTGCATCATCTTTAGAAGAGGCTTCCTTCTGGGACGGCAGCCATTCAGACCAATTTTATGCAGTGTGCATGGTATGGTCTGAGCACTGACAGGCTGGCCCCCCCACCCCTTCAACTTCTGCAGCAATGCTGGCAGCACTAAGATGTCTATTTCCCAAAGACAACCTCTGGATATGATGCTGAGCATGTGCACTCAACTTCTTTGGTCAACCATGGTGAGGCCTGTTCTGAGTGCAACCTGTCCTGTTAAACCGCTGTATGGTCTTGGCCACCATGCTGCAGCTCAGTTTCAGGGTCTTTGCAATCTTCTTATAGCATATGCGATCTTTATGTAGAGCAACAATTCTTTTTTTCAGATCCTCTGAGAGTTCTTTGCCATGAGGTGCCATGTTGAACTTCCAGTGACCAGTATGAGAGAGTGAGAGTGATAACACCAAATTTAACACACCTCCTCATCATTCACACCTGAGACCTTGTAACACTAACAAGTCACATGACACAGGGGAGGGAAAATGGCTAATTGGGCCCAATTTGGATATTTTCACTTAGGGGTGTACTCAGTTTTGTTGCCAGCGGTTTAGACATTAATGGCTGTGTGTTGAATTATTTTGAGGGGACAGCAAATTTACACTGTTATACAAGCTGTACACTCACTACTTTACATTGTAGCAAAGTGTCATTTCTTCAGTGTTGTCACATGAAAAGATATAACAAAATATTTACAAAAATGTGAGGGGTGTACTCACTTTTGTAAGATACTGTATGTGATTGGGTATTCTTTGCAAAGTGAAGCTTTACCTCATTTACTAAGCTCTGGAGTAACTGCACTTGCTGAGTGTGCAGCCTGTTTTCCTTTAGTAAAACAACACCATCATGTTTTATTATAGAGTGAATAAGATATTTTGTTATATTATTAACTGTCATCATGATGACATTACTGACACTAGTAATTTCACGCACAGTGGTACCATTGGATCTTTATTACTGTGTGTGATTGCAGCAGAGATATTAACTCCCAAACCCAGTTTTACTGTGACAGTTAGGGCTTGGCTTCAAGGTAAATATACTTGTTGCTGTCTGTGGAGTGCATTCTTAATATTATTTTACGACAGGTTCATAAGGTGACGGAACAATTAGTGCTCCCTTTTTCATGAAGACAATTAAAGTGTTTGTTACCCCAGCATTTCATATTCCTGATATGTGGCTGCTGTACCATGTACTTGTATGAGAAAGTATCCTGTTTTCTTTGTATTGCTTTCTTTGTGTGAAATCCATAGTGTTCCTGCCAGTTCCTCTGATTTCTTATTAAAAATCGACCATGCTGAGCAAGAGAGCACATCATGGTCAGTTATCTAGCTCTGCTGGGAGCTCAGCCTGTTCTCCTCCAATGGTCAGACTTGTCCTGACACAGCCTCTCACTGGAAAGCTCAGTGTCCTGCTGCTTCTCCTCCATAGCTCTTAAACAGCTGAGAACAGCGGGAACAGAGGGAACAGAGGGGATGTGATCACTTATGAAAAAGGGGAAAAAAAGGTATTTATGATTTTTTTATATCTATACACAAATATCTTGCCTTTAATTTCAGTTTTAAACTAATGGATTGTTTTACAAGTGATCGTTTACAATCACTTTAAGTCATCTCTCCCAAGTAACTCATCTCTCTGTGCTCTTTCCTCCTAGGTTTCCTGCTTTACTTTAGCAATTAGAAGGCTGGAAGGCTGCTGAGCCACTGTTGGGAGGGGGAGCATGGGGAGCTGAGCTGGCTTAGGTAAGGCCTTCAGTGGCTCTGCTGTGAACTTTGAGAATGAATTGCTCTACAATGCAGAGGTAAGGGAGGACTTGGTTTACTCTTTTACTGCTTGGAATATGTAAATATTTAAATGTATTTGATTTATGTGTGTAGAAACACTTCAACCACTATGCAGCACATTCATGTGCAGTGATGTTGCAGTAACAGAAAATATACATACCTATGTGGAATTCTTTAAAACACTACTTTAAAAGCAACCTTATCATTATCATTTAAAGCTTTGTTTACACTGTCCTAATGTCTAGGCACCTGGCTACTCATGAATGATCACTCAGCCTAATTTCCTACCCATGTCTGCACAGTCTGCTATCTCTCACAGCTCAGCATTCTGCAAGAGTGGACTGCATCTGCGTGGATAGGGAACAAAGCTGTGTTCTTGTTAGTTGCCAAGGCTGCTTATCCAATGCTCAGTACTAGACATGTGCAATTTGTTTTGTTCCAAATTCGTTTTTTAACGAATTTCAAAGAATTTGGAAATTTAGAAATATCCAAATTAACTAAACCCCCCCCCCCCCCCCCCCCCCCCCGTTTAACAAATTTTTCTGAATATCTGGAAATTCGAATATTTGAAAATTTGGAAATTTGGAAATTCAAAATGTGAAAATCCAAAAATTTGAAGATCTGAAATAATAAATACCTAATAATAGCTTAACTATTACTAACTATTAAATTATAGGTATTGGAATTTCCTTTCAAATTTGCCTGTTAGTGAATGTAACAAATACAAATGTATCCAAAGTTATGAATTATTCAAAATAACGAATGCCGTATTTAAACTAATGGAACATAACAAATTAATAATAATAAAAAAAAACAATAATAATAATAAAAAATCATTATTCTTATTCTTATTATTCTTATTCTTATTATTGATTTGTTCCATTCCATACGTTCAGATGCAGCATTCATTATTTCGGATAATTCGTAACTTCGGATAAATTTGTATTTGTTACATACACTAACAGCCAAATTTGAAAGGAAATTCCAATACCAATAACCATATAGTTAGTTATTATTAGTTAGTTAGTTAGTTAGTTAGTTAGTTAGTTATTCTTTTGAATTTTCTGAGTTTCTTTCTTATTTTCGGATTTTTGAACTTTTGAATTTACGAATTTTCGAATTGCGATCATAACGAATGACCTGAAAAACGAAAAAAAAAAAACAAACTAATTTTTCGACAGTGCACGTGTAAAAAAGGAAAAGACAATAAAATAAGCAGCTTGAAAAATAGTTTTCAATTAAATGTATTTTTTAATTAATTGTTTCACAAAAAAGAAGACTGCAGAATAATGTACTGAGGAAGCTATAGTGCATAGGCATTTTTTTGCCAAATGTCATAAAAGGTGAACCAACACTTAAAATTAGTGCAGGGGCCCACAGAATGAGTGGACCAGTGGTGACCCGTCCATTAGGGGTGCACGGGCACCACCCCCCATCCATGCATCTGGTCCCCTGATCTACATGCAGGGCAACGGACAATGGATTCCAACAGGGGGGTGTTTTTTTTTTAAGCACATGATTAGAGCCAGAGGCTCTAACAGGCTTCAAAAAAGGGTGGGCTTGGGGAGCAGAGTATTGCTGGTGACCCGACCGCTGACCTAGAGCAGGCGGGGGGGTGGGGGTTTGCTGCCAGCTGACCAGGGGGTCAGCTGGCAGCAACAAAAAAAAACACCAGCCACCACTGGAAACTGGAGTGGACTTAAAGCGTATGTGTACATTTAAGTTTTGGTTGGGTTAGATCCCCTGTCAAATTCTCATTGCTGTTGGTATCTCTGATCACATTCTCTGTTTGCCCTTGTGACCATTGTCACTGAAACAGAAAGCAATGAAAAATCGAAATTTTACAGTTGTCAGCAGAGCACAAATTGAAGGCAAAACGATCAATGGGAGCACATGTTCCGGGGGACAATTGTCTAATGCCCCGTACACACGATCGGACATTGATCGGACATTCCGACAACAAAATCCATGGATTTTTTCCAACGGATGTTGGCTCAAACTTGTTTTGCATACACATGGTCGCACAAAGTTGTAGGAATTTCCAGTCGCCAAGAACGTGGTCACATACACCACGTACGACGAGACTAGAAAGGAGCAGGTCCCAACCAAACGCGGCACCCTTTGGGCTCCTTTTGCTAATCTCGTGTTAGTAAAAGTTTGGTGAGAGACGATTCGCGCTTTTTCAGACTCGTGGCTTTCAGATCGTTTTCTGCTGTTCAGTTTGTGCTTGTGGGTTTGTATCTGCTCTTCAGTGCATGCAGCGAGTTACGCGTGACTCTGTCATTGTGTTCTTGTTCGTTCGTTACTGTTTTTCAGTTCACTCTTCACAGGCCTTGCTGTTCTTCAGTGTGTTTTGTTACTTTGTTCTGAGCAGCCGACCATTTTCTAGCCATGTTGCGTATATGTACTCCTCATAGAGTTCGTGCTGTGTGGGGGCTTGGTGTTGGGGTCCTTACCTTGACACAAGCCCAGTCCATAACCAGGGTGGGGAGGAGTTCATGGACCAAGAATTGGTTGCTCCAGCGTGACCAGTTCTGTCACATGCCTTTGTTCCGTGAGATCCATGAGAATAATCCTGATGATTTCAGGAACTTTCTCCGGATGAAGGACCCCGTATTTCACCATTTGTTGGCTTTGCTGACCGCTTATATTAGCAGGCAGGATACCTGCATGAGGCAAGCCATCACTCCGGAGCAGAGGCTCGTCACCACCCTGCGGTACTTGGCGACGGGGAGAAGCCTGCAGGACTTGAAGTTCTTAACAGGCATCTCCCTCCAGAGTCTGGGGATCATTATCCCGGAGGCCTGTTCTGCCATCATTCAGGTCCTGCAGAAGGAGTATATTAAGGTAAGATTTATCCTTTAACATCACATTCTATTGTATATAATGTTTGTTAATATATTGTATTTCTTTCCTCATTCCCTAATGACCATGATTGTAATATGCTGTGAATGTCCCCTTTGTCTTCATGCATGCTGGATTTTTATCTAATTTTTTTGTCCTTCATACATATTTGCCTTCACTTACCTCCCCAGCATGCTCTCCTGGCCCTATATTCACCTCATGTAGTCACTTAACAATGTATTTTATCAGCTCCATAGTAGTGCCTTACTCTAAATACCCCCAAAAATGTTTTAAAATGTGATTGGTGCTTAAACTTCATGCAGCGTGCCAGAGCCTTTTTTTTTGAGGGTCCCCAAATCATTTGGAACCCTCCCTCTCCCCAACCGCTAAGTCAGCTGATACCAATTCTCTATCTATCCTCAATCATCTATCTGATGACTTTGCCAAACCCATACACACTATACCCACCTCTTTTGTGGTCAGATTTATGGATGAATTCCCCAAAGCATGTAGTGCAAGGGCCTGCCTGTATACTTTCAAATGGTACTGTTTCAAGTTTTTGTATCCTATTATTATCTTGATAGGTAATAGCAGAATTTCCAAATGTGCTCAAATGTGTACAGTGTGTATTTATCTCTTTGTATTATGACACTTCTTACCTGTCCAGTGGGCTGTCAATAGTGTAACTAAGGAGGGGCTGGCCAAAGTAACACACATTATTTAGGCATTCATCTCTCAATGAAGTGGAGAGGGTTACCTGTCCAAGAGCTCCCCCCCTATAATGTTATAAATGGCCCATGAGAGGGGGGGAGGGGGAATCTGATAGGTGTACCTTATACTTTGGTCTTTAAAAACTCCCTCAAATAAATGTTATCTTGATGTTGGCCAAGAATGTTTGTGTCTAATCTGCTTTCCCTGTTCATGTGCAAAATGTTTTTTTTTTTTTTTCTTGTTTGACTCTACAGTTTCCTTCCAACCCACAGGAATGGCAGACTGTGGCCTCCCACTTTGCCCAGCGGTGGCACTTTCCTAACTGCGGAGGGGCAATTGATGGGAAACACGTCCACATCGTCCCACCACCCAACTTGGGGTCATACTATTTCTATAAGGGGTTCAATAGTATTGTGATGTTGGCGGTGGTGTCGGCTACTTACGAGTTCCTGTATGTGGATGTGGGGAAGAATGGCCGGATGTCCGATGGTGGAGTCATCACCCAGATGGAGTTCTACAGGTGTCTCCAGAATGGCAGCTTGGACTTGCCACCTCCAGAAGACAATGTGGAAGGACTCCCATTCGTCTTCGTTGCGGATGAAGCGTTTGCGCTGGGGGACCATCTTATGCGACCATTCCCGATGAGGACCCTCACCCCGGACCAGAGGGTTTTTAATTACTGGCTGGCCAGAGCCAGAAGAGTGGTGGAGAACATGTTTGGAATCTTGGCCAGCCGGTTCCGCCTATTTCTTACACCCATACACATGGCGGAGTATAAAATGAATCATATTATCCTGGGGTGCTGTGTTCTACACAACTTTTTACGGCAACATTCTGCCAACTATGCTGGCTCAGGTGGGCCTGAGGCCGGAATTCCAAATGAACCAACCCTGACAGCGCTTGAAAGTGGCCGTCCTGGCTTGCCCCCCTTGAGTGCCCGTGAGGTCCGTCTAAGATACCTTGAATACTTTGCGGGTAGGGGGGCCATCAATATGCCAGACAATGTCTGAAACCTTTTTCAAATAAACAAAACATTTTAACTATTAAAATCTTTGGTGACATTTACTGCTTGTGTTTCTTTTAGCTGACCCTGACATAAATGTGGTGAGTCCTGAAAATGGCGTGATTGTGTAACATTACAAAACATTGTTGGGTGTTATTTACTAAAGGCAAAGACACTTTGCACTGCAAGTGCACTTGAAACTGCACTTGTAGTGCAAAGTGGCTTTTCCCTTAGGAAATAACTCCCATTGTCATAGAAAACACCAATTAGAGCACAACCAAAGTTTTGGAGCATTGAAACAATAATCCACACATTCTTGATTATCAATCTTTTTAATACCAGCACAATCACATGTGTATTTGTAAAAGGTTTTTAAAACAAACCAACATGTTTGTTGTATAACAATTTTTGGGGTCACATTAGAAAAAGTAGAAATGTCCATTTAAGATAAAACAGGCATGTTTAAAACCAACAAGAAAGACACAAATCTTGAACTTACAAAGTTCACATTTGGTAGAACTTGAAGGCAAAATCAGACATGAGTATTTACAAACTGTGTTTGATATTGCGTTCAGATGGGGTGAAGTCACCCCAGGAAAAGCCAAATTTTGAATATGCACACAAATTTCCGAATGTCAACATGTGCTAGCTGCCATCACGGGGGGATCACGAGACGTGTTTTGTGGGGGCAACCCCTTCCTCACAGCTACTTTATTATTGAGGAAGGGGTTGCACCCACAAAATGCCTACATTGATCTCCCGTGATGGCAGATAGCACACGTTGACACACTGGGGGTTATTTACGAAAGGCAAATGCACTTTGCACTACAAGTGTGTGTGTGCATCTTCAAAATTTGGCTTTTCACAAATATGTCAAAAAATGTTAGAAATTTTTAGATCACAAAAGCACAAAAAAAAGGGATTTTGAGGGGTTTTAAACTCTCCCTAAAACATCAATGATGTTCATCATTTTTTTTGAACATCATTGATGTTTTTCTGGATGTTTTCCAAGTCCCTATTACACCCCATGATCTCCCCGATCAGGATCTGTGCACTTTCAGAGGGGAAATGTCCTGCATTCACAACATCACGATCACCTAAAAAGATAGAAACAAAAACACACCATGTATTATAAATCTGCCGGCATCCATCTCTTACCTGAGCCTGTGGTTGCAGAAACTCACCTGTTGTGGTGACTAGTTCCACCACGTTTCCTTCCTCCTCCTCCTCCTCCTCCTGTTGTCTTTGTGGGATTTCCCCTTCTTCTAGAGGTGGGGGGGCCTGTGGTCCCCTCGGATGAGGGGTGTCCTCCAAGTCTTTTATCCCCTATGTTAAAAAAAATAGGTATACTTAGCACACAGATATTTCATAGCAGAAATAGAAATATGAAACATTGCTTGGAAGTTGGGTACAAGTGTCTCTTTTGACAGAGTTCCAAGATGAAGAAATATTTTTGTCCTTTTCAAGCCTGAATACTTACCTGTTTTGTACAAGCTTCACAGATGGAGACACCCCTATAGTATACACTGGAGCATCTGTGTGGGCCCCCTAATAAAAAGGGTGTTCTTGTGTCTCACACTAGTGCTCCAGCGTCCAGATGTGTAAACTGCTGCTGAGTGTCCTCTCCTTACACAGAATCTAGTTTGCATTACATTCTAGTTACAAACCCATCTACACAACCAAATTATTTTAAGACAAGTAGGCCATAAAAAATTTATTCAAATGCATATGGCCAAAACAATGGTGTTATCTAGCCCGAACGAACAATGTTTCATACGAACGAATAATGTGCCCATGAACATGAAAGTTGCCATTTTAAACTGGACAACAGTTAAGAAAAGCACATGGAGCAGCACGAACATAATAAACATAAAGAATAGGAACACAGGACAACTACTTATTTTTTTGCAGCACTCTCTGGATCCTTCTGTACTGCTTGTGCTCCCTTAATTTCAGGTCTGACCACCACTTCCTGAGTTGATCTTTCGATCGTCGTACTCCGAAATTCTGGTGCAGACTTTTGACCACTTTCGCCATGATCTTGGCCTTTCAGACATTGGGGTTGGGGTAAGGTCCATACTTCCCGTCATAGTCGGCCTTCTTCAGGATGTCGACCATCTCCACCATCTCCACAAAGGACATATTTGATGCCTTAAATTGTCTCCTTCTGGACGTTTCAGGCTCCGGGCTTTCCTCCTCCTATTTGCTGTAATTAACAGACACCTGCTCTGTCTCCTCCATGTGCTCTTCCCCCACTGTGCCGAACGAGAAGGGGGCGGGGAATAGACTAGAAAGAACATCTGGGGTGGGCGGAGTTTCACGCATGCGCAGTGTCTATAAAGCGTAACACGCGTGCTTAGTACGTACGATCTGTGAGTGGAGAAAGGAGTAACGGAGGCGCCGATCGTGATAGCGAAGGTAAGATTTAACATTGGGCCTATACTGCTTCTAGATTGAGGCCTGTATTTGCACAAGTTTAGAAGACTTTAGGCTGACATTAGGGTTTGTCTTGTGTTGTGTCTTGCAGTTAAAATGGATATCTTGAAGGATCATGACTTTATGCCAATCTTCATAGATATGTTCAGGGAGCTGTCTTGTCTGTGGCAGATAAACCACCCTGCTTATAAGAACCAAACAAAGAGGAAGGCAGCGCTGGATAAGTTGATGCAATTTGTGAAGACGATGATCCCCACGGCAGACATCACCTATTTGAAGATCCTAATTGGAGGCCTGAGGAGCACTTATCTAAGGGAGCACAAGAAGGTCCAGGATTCCCAGACATCAGGAACTGCAGATGACATTTATGTCCCCAGGCTGTGGTACTATGACAGGCTGCATTTTCTGGCAGGTCAGACTGAACCCAGGCCAGCACTCTCCACTCTTCCTTCTACGCTTCCTTCCCCCCCCAGCTGAGGCTTCTGACGCCCAACCTGGGCCTTCCAGGCAGCAACATGTGGAGGAGCCCAGCTTGAGCCAGGTATAGCATTCTTCTAAATATTTCTGGTTGTCCAATCAATGATGTTAAATAGATGTTATTTTGGAGTACTAATTTATGATTGTGACTGATGAAGCAAAAACTAAAACCATGTCCCTTTTTCATACACAGGGAAGTCTCAGCCAGGAGGTGGCCGGGCCAAGCAGGCTGCCCGATACCCAGGTCCCTCCCCTCTGTCTTCAAAGAAAAAGTGGCAGGAAGAGGAGTAACCTGGAGGAATAGGCCTATTTTGGAAGGCTACTGAGGCCCTCAGAACACCCCACAGTGTAGAGGAGGATTTTGCTGGCATAACTGCATGCAAAATGATGCAGATGGAGGAGGGCCAACGACTCCTATGTGAGTTTTTAATTTTGGAAGCTCTAAATAAGGGGTTGAGGGGCCAACTCACGTGTGCAACCCACATTTGTCACCTCACCTATAGTCCTCCTCCTCCAGGTCCTCCTCCTCCTCCTCCTCCAGGTCATACTCCTCCTCCTGCCACATCTCCAACACCAGAGCCACAGCTGGGAAGGAAGCGTGGAAGGAAGACCAGAGAGTGATGACCCTGGGTTCAGTCTGGTCTGACAAAAGATGCAGGCTCTTGTAGTACCACAGCGTGGGGACACAGATGTCATCTGCTGCTTTCATGATCTCTGGGACTTCTGGACCAGACTACACTCCCTTAGATATGGACTCCTCAGGCCACCAATTTTGCAGGAAATTAATTAATGTCTGCCCTGGGGGTCAAAGGCTTTGCCAATTTATGATGTTTATCCAGTGTTGCCTCCCTCTTTGTTTGGTTCTGAGCCCTTAATAAAGGAATTTTTGGTTCAATTATACTCGCCTATGTGTGTTTTCCTTCAAAAAGAACAGTTTGTTTGTGAGGAGGCAGGTACATTTGTAAACTACAATGTGAAATTAACAAGAGACACCAACACCAAGCAACCTCCTTGAGATTAAATAATACAAGATAATAATGGTGTTGTGGTAACTTGACACACAAAAATATTCTGGAGTAAAAAAAATAAAAAAATAAAACATCAGCCTTGAAAAAAATACAAAACCAAAAAAAAAAAAAAAGATTTTTGGTCAGATGTGACAAATCAAAATATATTGAGGGAATCATGATAAATAATAAAGAAATACGTTTGTGAGAAGTCTGTGTGAATATGAGCAGCAAAACTACTTAATTCTTCTAGCATTAGAAAGAAGAAGAGAGTGCGCTGTATTAAACAATTTTAAAGATTGCAGCCTGACGAAAGTGCTCTATCCATTCCGAACGCTAATTTTACCAGACCGAGCTGTTCCATCTCGGAATTTCTTCTGAGCATGCGTGGCACGTTGTGCGTCGGAATTGTCCACACAGGGTTGGAATTGACACGATCGGATTTTGTTGTCGGAAAATTTTATAGCCTGCTCTCAAACTTTGTGTGTCGGAAAATCCGATGGAAAAAGTCCGATGGAGCCTACACATGGTCGGAATTTCTGACAACACGCTCCGATCGCACATTTTCCATCGGAAAATCCGACCGTGTGTACGGGGCATAAGAGGGGAATTACCTTACTTTGCAGAGATTTTCTCTCATTTCCTGTTGTATCTCTGGGACAAATGGAAGGGACATTTCCTAAAATGTGTAGCAGTTTGAAAAAAAAATAGTTTTTTTTTTTCGCCTATTAGTGAAAATTAAAGAGAAACGCTGATTTTTATCTCAATAGAATAATTGGAAAAATCCCCTGATGATAATAAAGCACTGGCAAGTTATGCCATGTCAAAGATTACACTATACAATTGTTATATTCTATTATTTTATTATGTTATGATATTTTACATAATTAGACAATTCTATTCATTTACAAATGGTAAATATGCAAAAGATCATACCACAACATACTATTAGCATATTGAGGCATGTTACGGACTCGGTACTGTGTTGCTATAAGAAGGCAAACAGTTCAATGTTCCTCTACATCACTGACAGAGACAGAGATCAGATATTGGGGATGGGCCGAACACCTCCCGGTTCGGCCCATTAACCCTATTAAAGTCTATGGGACATGAACATGAAAAATCTAAAGTGCTAATTTTAAAGGCTTATATGCAAGTTATTGCCATAAAAAGTGTATGGGGACCCGGGTACTGCTCTAGGAGACATGTATCAATGCATAAAAAAAGGTTTTAAAATAACCGCTTTTTCAGGAGCAGTAATTTTAACAATGCTTAAAGTGGAACAATAAAAATGAAATATACATTTAATATCGTGCATGGGGGTCCCCTTAATCTGCCTGTAAAGTGACGCATCTGTGTGATGTAGAACAGTGCCGCAGCAATAATGAAATTTCTAAAGGAAAAAATGTCATTTAAACTTGCTTGCGGCTGTAATGTATTGCAGTCTCCCGGCAAAAATAAATGAAAAAAATGGTGTGGGGTTCCCCCCCAGTCAATACCAGGCCATTCTAGTCTGGTATGGATTTTAAAGTGAACTCCACGGTAAAATTTATAAAACAATTGGCGTGGGCCCCCAAAATCCATACAAGACCCTTATCCGAGCATTCAGCCTGGAGGTCAGGATGGGGGGGCGAGCGAGCACCCCCCCTCCTGAACCATACCAGGCCACATGCCCTCAACATAGGGGGTGAGTGCAAAGCACATTGTTCC
The DNA here is from genome assembly GCF_042186555.1 of Aquarana catesbeiana. Lineage (NCBI taxonomy): Eukaryota > Metazoa > Chordata > Amphibia > Anura > Ranidae > Aquarana > Aquarana catesbeiana. Next base: position 293,680,524 of record NC_133324.1, on the reverse strand, counting down.
CTCTTCCCAACAACCCTGGTAGGTAGTTGTTGGGGTCTGCAGGCAGGGGGCTTATCGGAAAAAAGTGTCAAAAAGTAAAAACCACAAGAGACAGTTTTTGACAATGTCAATACCGGGCTATAGTCATATGACGTCTGCAGATGAGATCTCCCATCCTGGGCGGGCGTCATATAACGTCCTCAGCTTCTCACGGACACAGCCATCCCAAATCCGTGTAAAGAGCCTATAAAAAAATGGCTCTTTACCACATGACCGGCTGTGTCCAATCACAGCTGGTCACATGTACTGCCCACATGCCCGGCGCTCGTGCATGCCCCTAGGGTGCGTGCAGAGCGGCAATCGGGGATGAGGCTTGTCACCCTGACACAATGAAATTGGCTCTTTACCACGTGACCAGCTGTGTCCAATCACAGCCGGTCACAGAATGTCAGCAAACCACGGTGACGAGATGCTACCGTGTTCTACTCCTCACACACCAATCGTGAGTGAGAAGGAGATTGCGGTAACAGCTCGTTACTGCTTACAGTGTACACCAACCACACTGATTGCCCCCCAATAAAGAGGACCTATCACCAGCCATCAAAGTACCTGTCAGAGTCCATCAAAGTACCTGTCACAGTCAAACAACCTGTTGCAGTTCATCTGAGTACCCAAGTACCTGAGTACCTGTCACAGCAAATCTGAGTACCCGAGTACCTGAGTACCTGTCACAGCACATCTGAGTACCTGAGGATCTGTCACAGCCCAGAGTGCCCATGTACCTGTCACAGCCCATCTGAGTACCCAAGTACCTGAGTACCTGTCACAGTTCATCTGAGTACCCGAGTACCTGTCACAGTTCATCTGAGTACCCAAGTACCTGAGTGCCTGTTCAAGTATATCTGAGTACCCGAGTACCTGAGTACCTGTCACAGTCCATCTGAGTACCCGAGTACCTGTCACAGTTCATCTGAGTACCTGAGTACCTGTCACAGTCCATCTAAATACCTGAGTACCTGTCAGTCCATCTGAGTACCCGAGTACCTGTCACAGTTCATCTGAGTACCCGAGTACCTGTCACAGTTCATCTGAGTACCCAAGTACCTGAGTACTTGTCACAGTCCATCTGATTACCCAAGTATCTGTCACAGTTCATCTGAGTACCTGAGTACCTGTCACAGTTCATCTGAGTACCTGTCACAGCCCATCTGAGTACCTGAGTACCTGTCACAGCCATCTGAGTACCTGAGTACCTGTCACAGCCCATCTGAGTACCTGTCACTACCCATCAGAGTACCCTAGTACCAGTCACCAGACCATCAGAGTACCCGAGTACCTGTCACCAGACCATCAGAGTACTCAAGTACCTGTCACCAAGCCATCAGAGTACCCAAGGACCTGTCACCAGCCCATCAGAGTACCCGAGTACCTATCTCCAGCCCATCAGAGTACCCGAGTACTTATCTCCAGCCCATCAGAGTACCCGAGTACCTGTCACCAGCCCATCAGAGTAACCGAGTACCTGTCACCAGCCCATCAGAGTACCCGAGTACCTATCTGCAGTCCATAGAATATACGTTGGAGTGTTTGCTTTTCCAAAATGGGTCATTTTGTGGGTAATTCCATGGTCCTGGTGCTCAAGGACATTTAAAGGTGTGATAGGTAGGAATGAAATGAGATGTGTAATTTATGCTCCTAGAACGTCTGAAGGTACTAATTCAATGTTGGGCCTCTGTATGTGGCCAGGCTGTGTAAAAGTCTCACACATGTGGTATTGCCATACTCAGGAGGAGTAGCAGAATGTGTTTTGGGGTGTAATTTTTGCTATATACATGTTTTGAGTTAGAAATATCTTATAAACTGACCACTTTGTGTTAAAAAAAAAAGTTTTAATTTTCTTTCTACGTTTTCCAAAGACTTGTGGAAAAAAATAAACCATTCAAAAGACTCATCATGTTTCATAGAATAGACGATGGGGTGTTTGCTTTCCAAAATGGGGTCATTTTGTAAGGTAATTCCACTGTCCTGGTGCTTCAAGGCCTTCACAAATGTAATAGGATGTTAGGAAATTAGAGGTCTAATTTATGCTCCTAGAACCCCTGATGGTGCTTCCTGCATGTTGGACCTCTCTGTGTGGACAGGCTGTGTAAAAGTCACACACATGTGGTATCGCCATACTCGGGAGGAGTAGCAGAATGTATTTTGGGGTGTAATTGGAAATATGCATATGCTGTGTGTGAGAAATAACTTGTTATTATGACAATTTTGTGGAAAAAAAATCTTAATTTTCCCAAGAATTGTGGGAAAAAAATACAACTTTAAAAAACTCACTATGCCTCTTACTAAATACCTTTGACTGTCTACTTTTCAAAAAGGGGTCATTTGGGGGGTATTTGTACTTTCCTGACATTTCAGGGCCTCAAGAATTGAGATTGCACCATAGCTTGTAGCTTCTATAACTTTCACAGAGACTAAATAATATCCACTAATTTGGGTTATTTTTTACCAAAGAGATGTAAAAAAGTGTTTTTTTTTCAAAATTTTCGCTCTTTTTTCACTTATTTCGCAAAAAATAAAAAACCCAAAAAATACCACCAAAAGAACGTTCTATTTGTATGAAAAAAATGATAAAAATTTTGTTTGGGTACAGTGTTGCATGACTGAGTAATTGGCATTCAAAGTGTGAGAGTGCTGAAAGCTAAAAATTGGTCTGGGCAGGAAGGGTGTATAAATGCCCTGTATTGAAGTGATTAAAAAAGAAAAAAAAAGATGTAAATCCATTGTCAATTACGCCACCCGACGGACCCAAAGAATAGAAAAAACTCCGCCTCCATTGGAGACCTCCCGGCAACTGCTGTCTTTTTGCTTTGACAGCTCTTATATAGGCAAGGGCGGGGCCACCCGCTGACAAAACCTGATGACCCCACCCCTCTCTGACATTACATGATGTCACATGACGTCAGAAGGGGGCAGGGTTACTCAGTTACATCATTGGGAGGCCCCGCCCTTGCCTATATAACAACTGTCAGAGTTTTCTCTATTTTTCTGGTCCGTCAGGCGGCATGATTGAAGATGGATGTACATAGCGGCACACTTTTTTTCTTTTTTAATAAAGAAATTGTCTAAAAATGTCTGTTGTGGTTTTTACTTTTTGACACTTTTTTTGGTGAATGGGGCACCCATTCTTATGGGGCGCAGGATCTGGGGGCCCCCTTATTAAAGGGGGCTTCCAGATTCCGATAAGCCCCTTGCCCGCAGACCCCGACAATCACCAGCCAGGGTTGTCAGGAAGAGGCCCTTGTTCACATCAACATGGGGACAAGGTGCTTTAGGGGGCACCCCAAAGCACCCTCCCTATGTTGAGGGCAAGCGGCCTGGTATGGTTCAGGAGGGGGGGCGCTATGGTGCAAATCATAAAAATTTGATCACACCTGATATACTATATACTTTTCCCCCCTTTCTTCCCCTCCTCCCCACCCTCTCCCTCCCTCCTCTTCTTTCTTTCCCCTCCCCTCTTTGCCCTCCCCCTTTGTTTTTCTCCTTTTTTTCTCCCCTTCTTCTATCTCTGTCCACTCAATCTCCCCTCATTTTTTATTGCAGTGTTTATGCTTGTTGTCTTTTTCACATCAACTCAGTAGTTGTTTGAATGGTACCATTCACTAATTATACACTTATTGCATCACCAATTTTCCTTCCCTTTTTTGGCAACCTTCCACTAGTTTGCACCATTCAACTTCTCCACTCACTTCGTCACTACCTCACTGGGTTTTCCCTTCATCTGCTACCTAATTTTTTGGTTCATTTACCTTATGTACCCCATTTTACCCAGACTCCAGCCTCTTGACTTGTTAATCTCCCCCAGTCGCTGTGGGAGACCTTTACTGGTGACTGCCTGTGCACACCAGGACTTGGGTAAGCAACTTTACACACTTTTCTCCTCCCTTGTGTAACTGAACTGTATAACATATTTTCTATATATATATGATTGATTATATTGTCATTGATCTTGTGTCTATTAAATCGCAGATGTTTTTCCTGATGAAGCGGCCTAGTCCGCAAAACTAGTTGAAACACTGTTCATGACCAAGTCACCTATGATTTTAATCTACTACTGACTTCTTTTGTCATGTAATATGTATTAATACACTTTTATAAAATGTTATATGATTATATGATGAATTAAGTCCACTTGCTTCCCTCTCCTTCCTTGGTTAGTCCTGGCTGGGGACCAGGCTCCCAAACCCCTTATTTACACCTGATATACTGACAGTCTATCTCATTTCTTAGGGCCCAGAAATGTCAGGATAGTACAAATACTCCCCAAATTACTGCTTTTTGGAAAGTAGATAGTCCAAGGTATTTAGTAAGAGGCATAGTGAGTTTTTTGTGGTTATAATTTTTTTCCCACAATTCTTGTGAAAATTAAGAAATATTTTACAAAAAATTATCAGAATAACAAGTTATTTCTCACACACAGCATATGCATACTTCCAATTAAAACCCAAAATACATTCTGGTACTCCTCTTGATTATGACGATAACGCGTGTGAGACTTTTTCACCGCCTGGCCACATAGAGAGGCCCAACATGCAGGGAGCAACATCAGGTGTTCTAGGAGCATAAATTACACATCAAATTTAATTTCTATCTATTACACTTTTGAAGGTCCTGGAGCACCAGGACAGTGGAATTACCTGCACAATTACCCCATTTTGGAAAGCATATACCCCAATGTATATTCTATGAGACATGGGCTGCAGATAGGTACTCAGGTACTCTGATGGGCTGCAGGAGAAAGTGTTCCTGCTAGCATCATTTTACAATGTGCCGGAGGGGAAGTAGATAAAATCCATACCAGACCTAAAGGGTCCCCCCACGCTGTTTTTTCCACAATTTTTTTAAATTTACATTCTTATTATACAATATTTTTTTTTAAATTTAGCTCTCAGCTGGGAAGCCTAAACAACCTATTGACTGTGCGCTCGAAAGTGCCCAGAAAGTTAGGGTGTTATGCAAGTACCTGAATGGGCAATGTTCAGGACAAACTCATGCCTGACCCAAACCGTTCGCCCATCCCAAGTGGTGCCTGAACACTGTAACCCCTGACAGTTACTCTTGTTGGGTGCAGGAACAGGCCCTGCTGTTAAAAATTAGTAAAAAAAAATCAATTACATGCCCGTGTCAAACAGGTGCCGTGGGTGTTGGTGGTGCCTGAACACTGTAACCCCTCACAGTTACTCTTGTTAGGCTCTTGTTAGGTGCAGGAAATATGGAATTTGGCTGCAATGGATGAGTCCCATCATCCATCATAAATGGAAATGGAGAAATCCCTCAAGGGGTGGGACTGTTGCGGCACTGGTAGACTAAAGTCACTGTACATATACAAAACATCAGGTGAAAAATAGTGTATGACAACCATACATAACCATATATATTGGAAAGATTAGATACAGACAACTAACGCGTTTCGGGACTTTTTCTTCAGAGGTGTCTTCAATATACAGTACATACAACTTTCTGATCCAAGTTCCCATTGGGAGTATATCCATCTTCTAACATCACACAGTCCTCATCTTCTCAGACTGCATCCTGGGGGAATCTCTGTGGGTCTGTTCAAAGTGGTTACATCGGATTGGGTGTCAGGAAATAACAACGCATGGCCCTCTGATGCATGTTCTTAAGCTTCACGATCTGATTTATTACTCAATAATTTGGGTGAGTGCAGTCGCATTATGATTATGCTCATATATATGCTGCTCTATATATATATATATATATTTGGATATCAATATGTAATTTTATCTTGCAGAAAGTTATATGTACTGTATATTGAAGACACCTCTGAAGAAGGAGTCCCGAAAGGCATTAGGTGTCTGTATCTAATCTTTCCAATATTCATTTATGGTTGTCATACACTATTTTTCACTTATGTTTTGTATATGAAGAGTTTGTAATAAAATTTGATATTTTTCCAATTCTTACTACCTCTTTGACTTCAATCTACCAGTCAAACCCCTTGAGGGATTTCTCTATTTTATTGTTAGGCGCAGAAACAGACCCTGCTCTTAAAAATTTGTAAAAACATTTAAATTGCATGACCCCCAAACAGGTGCAGAAAAATTGGGTCTTGGGTGTTGGTGATGCCTGAACACTGTAACCCCTCACAGTTACTCTTGTTGGGTGCAGGAACGGGCCCTGCTGTTAAAAATTTGAAAAAAAATTGAACCTACATGCCCCTGTCAAACAGGTGCCGAAAAATTGGGCCTTGGGTGTTTGTGATGCCTGAACACTATAACCCCTCACAGTTACTCTTGTTGGGCGCAGGAACAGTCCGAGCTGTTAAAAATTTGAAAAAATATTGAACCTACATGCCCCTGCCAAACAGGTGCAGAAAAACTGGGCCTTGGGTGTTGGTGGTACCTGTACACCATAACCCCTCACAGTTACTCTTGTTGAGCGCAGGAACGGGCCCTGCTGTTAAAAATTTGTAAAAAAAAATTAAATTACATGCCCCTGTCAAACAGGTGCAGAAAAATTGGGCCTTAGATGTTGGTGGTAGAAGCTAGCATATTCAGGATTCAGAAATAGGATAGCCAGCATAGGCAGTAGGGATGGGCTTTATGTTCGAGTCGAACATGAGTTGGTTATGTTGGTGAAACAGGACAGAAGTTGCAAGCGAGGATGAATTTGCACAGACATACCATCAAAGAATATAAAGAAGAAGTTTATGCACACCTGTGGGACATCATTTCTCACAACCGGACCACACTATAGAAGACCTCAATGTTTTAGTTCTTAAAGGGAATTTCAGAACTATCCAGGAAAGGAAAACGTTTCAACTAAGAATGATACTTCTTTTTGACACGAAAAATAATGGCCTGAATTTAGATATTGGTTTCCTTACACACTATGCTAAAGTTTTACGACCCCCTCTGTGACCAGTATCCCCCCCCCCCTCCTCCAGTCTATAGCTCTCCCTCTGTCTTATCTCACAAACTCTGCTGCTATCTTTATTACCATTAATTTGTATGTGTTTGTTTTTCTCTTTTTTTCTTTAACATTCTGCCTAAAAATTTGTGAATCAGTACTGCTTGGACCTTGAAGAAGGGGACATACCCCGAAAGCTACAGCTACTATCAAATCAAGTCTAAAGGGAAAGAAAAGTCATGAAGTAATAGCAGTGTCGGCTATAGTGAATTGTCTATGGGAGAAATCAAAAGTGCTAATTTTAAGGGTTAATATGCAAGTTATTGTCATAATAAGTGTTTGGGGACCTGGGTCCTGCCCCAGGGGACATGTATCAATGCAAAAAAAGTTTTAAAAACGGCTGTTTTTTCAGGAGCAGTGATTTTAATAATGCTTAAAGTGAAACAATAAAAGTGTAATATTCTTTTAAATTTCGTACCTGGAAGGTGTCTATAGTATGCCTGTAAAGGGGCGCATGTTTCCTGTATTTAGAACAGTCTGACAGCAAAATGACATTTGTAAAGGAAAAAAGTCATTTAAAACTACTCCCGGCTATAATGAATTGTCGGTCCGAGAATACACATAAAAGTTCATTGCTAAAAACTGCATGGGATTTCCCCACAGGGGAACCCCGAACCAAAATAAAATGAAAAAAAAGGTGGGGGTTCCCCTAAATTCCATACCAGGCCCTTCAGGTCTAGTATGGATATTAAGGGGAACCCCCTGCCAAAATGTAAAAAAAAATGGCATGTAGTTCCCCCTAAATTCCATACCAGACCCTTTTTGGTCCCCCCAAAAAACCCTTATCCGAGAACGCAACCTAGCAGGCCGCAGGAAAAGAGGGGGGACAAGAGAGCGCCCCCCTCCTGAACCGTACCAGGCCACGTGCCCTCAACATTGGGAGGGTGCTTTGGGGTAGCCCCCCAAAGCACCTTGTCCCCATGTTGATGGGGAGAAGGGCCTCATCCCCACAACCCTTGCCCAGTGCTTGTGGGGGTCTGCAGGCGGGTGGCTTATCGGAATCTGGAAGCCCCCTTTAACAAGGGGACCCCCAGATCCCACCCCCCTGTGTGAATTGGTAATGGGGTACAAATGTACTCCTACCATTTCACAAAAAAAGTGTCAAAAGGGTTGAAAAACACAAGAGATGGTTTTTGACAATTCCTTTATTAACTTGTCCTTCTTTCATCTTCTTTCTTCTGATCTTCCTTCGGTGTTCTTCTTCTTCCTCCATCTTCTTCTTCTTGTATTCAAAACAAGCCAAAATAAAAAATAAAGACGTGGCACCAAATCTTACAGCGGCCGATTTCAGGGCAATTCGAGACCTGAATCTGCTGCTGCAGGAAAGTGATCCATCCAACAATCTATGGGAAGATGATCTGGATAGTGAGGATAATGAGGAGTAAATTCTAAATACAGTACAACAATCCAAACAGTTCAAGAGGAAATCCAACAAATTTCCACCATGAAATCAAAATCCAGCTTTAGCATTGTTTGTGAGATAGACCACAAAGGACATAGAAGCCACGAGGAATGACAATTCCATTAGAAATTTGGGTTCTGAACAAAATTTATCACTCAAATCTCTGTAAAATAACAAAATAACAATCAAAGTGTCGGACAAGGGGGCAACATTGTTCTCATGGACAATGAGATGTATGAGAGTATGTGCCTCAAGATTTTGATTGACAGAAAATGTTACCACAAGATTTCCTCATCCCCAGTTGATAGAAATCCTGGTTGAACCTATCAGCTGGTGGACGAAGCCCAAAAGGATTTGATCATATTTCAAATGATTTGTGGGAATTCATTTACATGAAGCATCCCGTACACCTACAATGTATGCACTATCGAAGGTGCATAAGGACTTCCATAACCCACCTGGGAGACCCATTATCTCAGGTAATGGTTATATCTCAAAGGCAATCAGCCAGGTGATCGAGGACCACCTAAGACCATATGTTATGAATTTAGCATCTTACACCAAAGATACAATCCATCTATTGTAGATTTTGGAAAATTTTGAGATCCCCAATTTAGCCATATTAGTAACAATTGACGTGGAGTCCTTATACAATAGTAATTTACATGATTTGGGTGTTGCAGCCGTTGGAAGAGTACTCCAGCAGAGAGCAACACATGAATGGAAATACAACAAATTTATAATTTCCATATTGGATTTTATCTTGAGACATAATGTCTTTCTGTACAAGGGCTCCCACTACCTCCAGGTGCAGGGTGTGGCTATGGGGACATGTTGTGCCCCCTCCTACACCAACCTGTACCTGGGGAGTGGGAGAAGGACTTTCTGTCAAACGATAAGACATCCACGTACACACAGCACATCGTCATGTGGCAAAGATATATAGATGCAGGACAATTTTATGGGTCAGATGGTAGATGCACCAACTAGAAATAAAACATTACTGGATCTACTGATTACCAACAATACAGACCTGATCACGGATGTGGAAATGCGGGGCAATTTAGGTAACAGCGATCACAGGTCAATTAGTTTCAGTATAAATCACACAAATAGGAAACATAAAGGGAATACAAAGACACTGAATTTCAAAAGAGCCAACTTCCCTAAACTACAAACCTTGCTAAAAGGCATAAACTGGGATAAAATATTAGGAACAAAGAATAGGGAGGAGAGATGGGTTTGCTTTAAGAGCATATTAAATAAGGGCATTAGCCAATGTATCCCATTGGGTAATAAATTTAAAAGAGCGAACAAAAGTCCTGGATGGCTTAACTCCAATGTAAAAATGCATATAAAAGCAAAGGAGAAGGCCTTCAAAAATACAAGGTTGAGGGATCATCCTCAGCATTCAGACTTTATAAAGAATGCCACAGGAAATGTAAAGGTGCAATTAGGACAGCTAAGATAGAACATGAAAGATACATAGCGGAGGAGAGCAAAAAAAATCCCAAGAAATTCTTTAAGTATGTAAACAGTAAAAAAGGGAGGACAGACCATATTGGCCCCATAAAGAATGAGGAAGGACATCTGGTTACAAAGGATGGGGAGATGGCGAAGGTATTGAATTTATTCTTCTCCTCAGTCTTCACGAGTGAATCGGGGGGCTTCAGTAACCAAAACTGCAGTGTTTATCCTCATGACACAACACAGGAAGCACCTCCATGGTTAACAGAGGACAGAATTAAAATTAGACTTGAGAAACTTAACATGAATAAATCACCGGGACCAGATGGCTTGCATCCGAGGGTACTTAGGGAACTCAGTCAAGTGATTGCCAGACCGTTGTTCCTAATTTTTACAGATAGTCTACTGACTGGAATGGTACCAGCTGATTGGAGAAAAGCCAATGTAGCACCAATATTTAAAAAGGGCCCAAAATACATCCCTGGGAATTACAGACCAGTTAGCCTAACATCGATAGTATGTAAACTCTTGGAGGGGATGATAAGGGACTATATACAGGATTTTAGTAATACGAACTATATCATTAGCAGTAATCAGCATGGATTCATGAAGAATCGTTCTTGCCAAACCAATCTATTAACCTTCTATGAGGAGGTGAGTTGCCATCTAGATAAAGGAAGGCCTGTAGATGTGGTGTATCTGTATTTTGCAAAAGCATTTGACACAGTTCCCCATAAACGTTTACTGTACAAAATAAGGTCCGTTGGCATGGACCATAGGGTGAGTACATGGATTGAAAACTGGCTACAAGGGCGAGTTCAGAGGGTGGTGATAAATGGGGAGTACTCAGAATGGTCAGGGGTGGGTAGTGGGGTTCCCCAGGGTTCTGTGCTGGGACCAATCCTATTTAATTTGTTCATAAACGATCTGGAGGATGGGATAAACAGTTCAATCTCTGTATTTGCAGACGATACTAAGCTAAGCAGGGCAATAACTTCTCCGCAGGACGTGGAAACCTTGCAAAAAGACCTGAACAAATTAATGGGGTGGGCGACTACATGACAAATGAGGTTCAATGTAGAAAAATGTAAAATAATGCATTTGGGTGGCAAAAATATGAATGCAATCTATACACTGGGGGGAGAACCTCTGGGGGAATCTAGGATGGAAAAGGACCTGGGGGTCCTAGTAGATGATAGGCTCAGCAATGGCAGGCAATGCCAAGCTGCTGCTAACAAAGCAAACAGAATATTGGCATGCATTAAAAGGGGGATCAACTCCAGAGATAAAACGATAATTCTCCCGCTCTACAAGACTCTGGTCCGGCCGCACCTAGAGTATGTGGTCCAGTTCTGGGCACCAGTCCTCAGGAAGGATGTACTGGAAATGGAGCGAGTACAAAGAAGAGCAACAAAGCTAATAAAGGGTCTGGAGGATATTAGTTATGAGGAAAGGTTGCGAGCACTGAACTTATTCTCTCTGGAGAAGAGACGCTTGAGAGGGGATATGATTTCAATTTACAAATACCGGACTGGTGACCCCACAATAGGGATAAAACTTTTTCGCAGAAGAGAGTTTACCAAGACTCATGGCCACTCATTACAATTAGAAGAAAAGAGGTTTAACCTTAAACTACGTAGAGGGTTCTTTACTGTAAGAGTGGCAAGGATGTGGAATTCCCTTCCACAGGCGGTGGTCTCAGCGGGAAGCATTGATAGCTTCAAGAAACTATTAGATAAGCACCTGAATGACCACAACATGCAGGGATATACAATGCAATACTGACACATAATCACACACATAGGTTGGACTTGATGGACTTGTGTCCTTTTTCAACCTCACCTACTATGTAACTATGTAACTATGTACTGAAATGGGATGGTCCAGAGAGCAAATTGATGAGTTATCCTAACAAAATGAACTGTAATGATTTTAACCTCTTCTTTACAATGACCTATGATCAATGTAAGGTCGATTTTTTGGATGTAAGCATTCTTACAGATGAAGATGGTAAACTAACAAACAAATGATTTCGGAAGGACACTGCTGGCAACACTTTGTTGCATGCCAGCATTTTTCATCCTAAGCCTTTAAAAAAAATCCATACCCTTTAGTCAATTTCTGCGCATTAGGCGTAATTGTACTACAGATGAAGACTTCCAATTGTAAGCCGATGAACTCACAGATTATTGGCAAGAGGCTATACAAAATCATGTTTAAGAAAGGCTTTCAATCGTGTAAAAAACACTAGGGGATGCTAGAGGGGACCCATGTAAAACCTGGGGTACTTTTGCATGTGGGTCATGCTCCCAATGTCATGTAATTGGAAGAAGGACACAATTTACATTGTCCAATGGTGACCCCTTTCGTGTTAACCATTTTGCTAATTGAAAAACGCAAGGTGTGATATACCTCATGCAGTGTCAGTGTGGGTCCTTCTACGTAGGGAAAACAAAACAAGAACTTGGTCAACGTGTTGTCAAGCACGTGCATAGCATGAGCATTGGCAATCTGTATATACCCCTGGGACGACATGTGGCCAAGGAACATAACTACAGAATGCCTAAAGTCAATTTTACTGTCCTTGATAGGATCCATATTCCGACATGTGGAGGAAATTGGAATAATACTCTACTCTATCGTGAAAATGCACTGTATTAGATATCTTAATGCCACAACACCACCAAGCCTCAATGAATGTGAGAGTTTTAGACCATTTCTCAAAGGCTTCGGTTCAGGGAAAACAGATTAGCCATACGTCATGATTTAGTGGTTTGTTTTCTCCCTTGTTTGATCATTTTGGTTTATTTTTTTAATTTCATTTTCGCCTTCATCATTTTGTTTATGTGCTTTACACAGATTTCCTCCTTTCTTTTTTTTTTTTTTCCTTTCAAAATGTTTTATTAGTTATCAAAAAGGATACAAACAATATGCAATATTGAAAAGAAAAACATAATGATCCAAAACGTTCCCCTGAGGGTGATGCAAAACAAGTCTGATGACATTAAATAGGAAACTAACTCGAATCAAACATAGAAACAGGTTCCTAAAAAGCAGTTATAACTCTTATACTTAAGGAAAATCCGACCGACCCTCGGACAGAAGATGGGAGGGGCAAGGAGAGATTCCGCCGGCACCCCAATAGGGATCACGCTGTGACCGGCCAAATCTCGACGAGCCCCCTAATTCGAGTCTCAGTCGATAAAGCTTGGGGACTAGGAAAAGCGTTAAGGATACTAAATCCTATGTTACTTGCCCCCAGGGGAAAGAATCCCTTCTGGAGACCTAAATGCCATTAAATCAGATGAACGTTCTTAGTACCGTGTAGGGATAAACAGACAAGGGGAGAAAGGAGGATAGGGGAAAGGAGGGGAGAGGGAGTGGAGAAGAAGGTAAAGAAAAGAAAGCCTATCAACGGGAGAGGACCCCCCGACCCTTTGTGGACTGAAGAATATTACGGTTGCACTCCTGGAATCAGGGAAATGCCCATATACTTCGCCCAAGGTTCCCAGATAGCTTCAAATTGCGCTTTGGTGTTGTGGAGAATACTGGCGAATTTCTCCTGGGACATAATCCACAATATTTTACGGATAGCCGCTTTGACGGACACCTTGGGTTGTTTCCAAGCTTTGACAATGGTGAGCTTAGCACCTAGAAGGATGAAGTGTATTAGTTTACGCGTAAGTTTCGGTGTTTTAGGTAGGTTTGCATTGAGGAGGGCTATGGCTGGGATTTTCGGAATTTGAGCTTTAGTGACTTTTCGAATCAGGTAGAAAATCTTGTTCCAGTAGGGCCTTAATCTCGGGCATTCCCACCAAATGTGGGCCAAAGAGCCCCTAAGTTGACAACCACGGAAGCACCTGTGGTCTGCTGAAGGGAACATTATGGCCAATCTATCCGGGGTGAGGTACCACCTAGTAATGACCTTGAGGCTGGATTCTATCAGGGATATATTCTTAATGCCCTTAGAGGCTCTATTAAAGGAGACCCTCCATTTATCTAGGTCCCACTGTAGGGACAGGTCTCTCTCCCAAGCGAGCATGTATGGGGTCTTAACAGATTGATTGGAAAGTGACTGGTAGATGATGGAGATTCCCCCCTCTGTTCTGTGGACTGCCCACACCATAATTCGTATGGCGTGAATGTGTGGGGTGAGGATTTCTCCCCCCTAATGTGGTGGAGGAAGTGTCTGATTTGGTGAAATCTGTAAAGTTCTGAGTTGGGGATCTCCAGATGGTTCACACAGAAATCAAGAGAAAAAGGACCATTGGTAGTGAAGAAGTGTGCGATCCAATACAGCCCCTTGTCCAACCACCATCTGAAGGCTTTGATGTCTAGTCCCGGGGTAAAGTCGGGATTGTTGAAAATGTGTGCTAGAGGGTGGCAATTCGATATTAACACAGGGTTCTTTCTTACATTATCCCAGATTTTGAAGGATTGAGAGAGAGACGGGGAGAGGAATGCGGGCGTTGTCTGGGGGGGACCCACAGTAAGAAGTCGATGGTGTAGGATGGTACAGCCTGTCGCTCTATTTGGATCCAGTCTGGCTTCTCTGCCTTCGAATAAACTGAAGAGATCTGGGCTAGCCTGGCTGCTTGATAGTACCAGAATAACTGGGGGAGCCCTAAACCCCCTAGTGGTCTGGGCAGGAATAGGGTATTTTGCTGAATTCTATGTCCTTTACCCCCCCATATAAATTTGATTACTTTTCTTTGAAATGAGGACAGATGATCTTTAACAATGTTAATCGGAAGGGCTCTAAAGAGGTAGAGGAGTATGGGTAGTAATGTCATCTTGATGGCGTGTATTCTCCCTAGCCAGGATATCCCTCCCTTTGACCAGTTTCCTAAGTCAGCTTTGAGCTTACGGTATGTATGAGGGAAGTTGGCAGCATATAATTGTTTAGCTGTGAGTTTGATCCCCAAGTAATCAATAGAGGAGTCGCTCAAAGGAACTCTGAAGAGAGACCACTGTGTCTGTTTTGATGGAGATGTTTAAGGCAGGTGACTTAGAGTAGTTAACCTTTAACCCTGAAATTTTGGAGAACTCCTTCAGGAGTTTGCAGAGGTTTGGGAGGGAGGTGGTCGGGGACATGATGAAAAGAAGCATGTCGTCCGCAAATAATCCGCATTTGTGGACTTGGTTCCCACAGGACATCCCTTGAATGTTGGGATTAGATCTTATTGCTATTGCCAGTGTTTCGATCGCCATAGCGAAAATTAAAGGGGAGGCAGCCCTGTCTTGTGTCTTGCTATGGGAAGGGGTTCAGAGTACTGGCCTTGAAGACGGATCACCGCTCGCGGTGTGGAGTACAATGCTCGAAGGGTCCCTAGAAAGCTGGTCCCAAAACCCCACTTCTCCAGTAGGGAGAAAAGATAAGGCCATTCAATCGAATCGAAGGCCTTATGAAGGTCCAACAAAAGGATCATCCCTTCTTGCTTGGGGCCCCCTTCCCAGTTTGATTGGAGGATGGATACGATATCTATCGCTCTCCTAATTTGGTCTGGCCCTTGTCTACCTGGAATGAAGCCTACCTGGTCCTTATGGACATAAAGTTTAATAAAGGAAGCTAGATGGTTGGCTAGAATTTTTGTCAGAATTTCAAGGTCATTGTTAATTAGAGAGATGGCTTTGTAATTTTCAACTTCCTCGTGTTTTTTATTGGGTTTGTGGATAACTGAGATAAACGCAGTGTTCAGGAGCGGATCAAGTGGGGAGCCTAATCTTTTGTAATTGAAAAATTTAGCCATGTGGGGGGCCAGGATTTCGCCAAAAGTCTTGTAGTAGGGGACCGATAGACCGTCTGGACCTGGTGCTGAGCCAGACTTAAGGCCTTTGATAACATCCCTAATCTCCTCTACTGTGAAGGCTCCGTCCATTAAATCTTTATGTTCTTTGGAGATGGAGGGCAACTGCAGGTTCTGAAGAAATGAGTTGGTCAAGGGGCCCTTCTCTGTTTGGGAGGAGTTATAAAGTTTTAAGTAAAATTCCTGGAAGGCAGACATGATTTTTGTCGGGTTAGCGGTTGGAGGCTGACCTGCTATGCGCAATTTGGGGAAAGTATGAGAGCGTAATTTAGGGGTTAGTTTTGTGGCTAGCATCAGACCAATTCTGTCTTTATGGCAGTAATATTTGGCTCCACTCCATCGAATATTTTTTTCTGCTTTAGCCATTAACGCTAGATTAAGCTCGAGTCTTGTGGCATCTAGACTGTCTGATAGCGCCCTTGATGGGTGTTTCTTATGGTCAGCTTTTAGTTTAGCAAAGGATTCTTCTAACCTTTGGATATCAATCAGGCGCTCCTTCTTGGTCTGGGTCGCTATCCTGATGAGTACACCTCGGATGGTTGCCTTGTGAGCAGCCCAGAGGATCTCGGGGGAAATGTTGTCTACGTCATTTAGGAGGAAGTATTCTTTGATGGAAATCAAAAAAGGCAAAAAACCGCGCTATAAGGTGATGTGAACAATAATCCAACTATGAAGTCCCATACATAAGTGAATAGTCCAATTAGTCATCCAAAGGAAAAAAAGTAGGTATAACTTCAATGGATAACGTGAACTTCATCCAAAAGGAAAACAGTGATAAAAGACACAATTCACGGAACACTCCAATAGGTATTGTGCTTACCAGAAGTAAGCCAAAAAAGGGCGAGTGGCTTAAACCCAGCCTGGGCCTTTAGATGAACAATCCAGATGAAGCAGGATGAACGCCCTCGTCCCGTGGATCCACAGATTATGATCCGAAAAATATATATAACAAAAATATAGCGTAATACTGTTGACATAAAAAACACTCCAAACCAAAAAATGTGACACTCAACTAACAATAAATCATATGTGATCATATACAATCCTGTGCAAATAACCAGGGCAGTGTAGTGAGTATATTTTTTTCCCGTATTTGTATTCTTTGATGGCATTTGCTATTACATTGGTATGGATTGGGTCGCTAAGGAGCGACTCATTCAGGCGCCAATAAGAGCCTCCCTTCCCCGTGAGGGTATTTCTCAGGGAAAGGAGGACCAATGAATGGTCCGACCATGCTGTGTCTATAATAGTGGCCTTATTAGCCAGGGGTATGAGAATTGTAGGAGTGAGTATATGGTCGATTCTGGCGTATGATTGGTGGCGAGAGGAGAAGTGTGTGAAATCTCTACTTTTGGGGTTCAGTTCCCTCCAGATGTCTACTAATCCTTGGGAATGTAGAATCTTGGATATTCTGGTGCTTAATTTCATGGGGCGCATAAGCTGGTCTTTGGGGGGCCTAGTTTTGTCTAAACCCTGATCAAACGCCACATTGGAGTCTCCCCCTAAGATGACCTTGCCTTCCAAGAGGGGGTCTAGAGTTGCAAAGAACCCTGGAAAAAAGTGGCTTGTCCCTTATTAGGGGCGTAGTAAGAAATGATAGAGTATAAAACTCCCTCCAGAGTGCCCTTCACAAGAATATACCTTCCCTCTGGGTCTCTAAAATCAGACATGTAGGAAAATTTGCTGTTTTTTGAGAAAATAATTGCCACCCCTTTCGTCTTATTTGATGCGTTAGCAAGTAAAAGGATGGATAGTGTAAGTGGAGGAACTTGGGGCTGTATCGGATCAGGAAGTGCGTCTCCTGTAGTAGCACTACATCCAGTTTAAGGGATTTGTAGTGGTCAAAAGCTAATCTCCTTTTCCTGGGAGAATTCAGACCCTGAACATTATGAGAAGCCACCCTGAGATCAACTCCCTTCGAAATCGTGTCAGCCATGAGAACAGAGGGGGGGCGAGGCCATCGGACCGGCAGTCACTCACCTTTAGATGACTTCTACTTTCAGTATGGGGATTGATGGTGTGGAGGCCGCCAAATTCTGTTTGGGTGTTGTGTGGGATCATCTCCCGCAAACAGGCTAGAAAAGAGAAGAGGAATAAATGGAGGGGAAGTGGGGAGGGAAGAAAACACATACAACAACAAAGACAAAGACATAGGTCTTCTAACATGACCCGTGGGGAGTAGCGGAGTAGGTGTCCGCCTAAACCCCACTATTAACCTTCAGTCCGGAAGGATGACCGAAGCCCCAAACCCAGAGAGCACACTCGGTTCTCTGCAAATGGGTGGAGGGGCAAGGTGACCACCCCGGACCCTTGCTATATCATGTATTTAAAACATAACTTTCACACAGTTGAAATAATTGCAACTAGGGCATAATCAGCCCATTACTCAAGGCTATAAATGTAAGAAAAATATGAAGACACGTGTAAACTGTAAAACAGGCCATCAACACCCTCCTCCCTTCCCTCCTCAACCGCCCCCCCCCCCCGGCCTGGCGGGGGGGATTGGAGAGGCCAGGAGCGCAGAGGGAGCATGAGAAAAAGAAACAGAAAATCGGGCCATAATAAAATGAGGTGGTGAAAAGGGGTCATCGAATACAAAGCAAAAGGGAGATGGCCCTACAAAAAAATTGACCCGCGTATTCCAGTCCCACAATAATTGACCCGCGTATTCCAGTCCCACAATAACACTCCTTTAAGGGAGAGAACCCCCCTCGCTCAGGAGAAGCAAGTCTCAAGAGAATTGATTCTTCGCCAGGAGGGTAGAGGGTTCCGATGACCGGCTACTGGCAGGTGAGGAATGCAGCTAAGCTGGCCGTTGACGAAGTCTATCCTCACTGCTCTATGGGAACATGTAGTGGAGGGGTCTTTAATGTACAGGTATGTCCTGGAACAGGGGGCCTACATAGTCCAACATTTGGGGGTTGGAGCTCCAGCTCCATCAACTGAATGGACTACTGCCCAAAAGAAGCTGTCCAAGAAAGGACAGTTGAGTAAGAAGATCACGGCTGGCTATTATGGTGGTCTACCGTCTTTGCTCTTCTTGGAGGGACCTTTGTTCCAAAGGGGGGGAAACGGGGCTGGCAGGAGGGGGACGTTTGGTAGATCCCAATGAAGATGTGGAGAAGTCCATGGGAGCCTCTTGAGAGATCGACTTTATAGATAGGAACAGTCTTTCCCCATCAGGAAGGTTGGAGAATGAATAAGTCTTGCCCTGAAATGTGAACTTTACGGCAAATGGGAAGGACCAGCGGTACTTGATGTCCCATTGTAATAGGACCGTTAGGAGAGGTTTGAGGGCTCATCGTCTTTGGATGGTGGTAGGAGCTAAATCTGCAAATACTTGTATCTGGTGCCCCCCCGGTGTTGAAGCTTAGGCTGCAGACGAGATTGTCGCATGACCTCTTCCTTTACCGCATAGAAGTGCGGGTTCACAATAATATCTCTGGGGGTTCCATCTTTCCTGGGGGGTCCTAGAGCCCGGTGTGCTCTGTCCAGTTCAAGATGATGTGGCGGGATATTTGGGATGAGTTCTGAGATAATGTCCTGAACCGTGGGGGGGATATCCGAGAAGGATTCTGGGAGGCCTCTGATTCCAAAATTGTACCTCCTGGCCCTATTTTCCAGTTCGTCGATCCTAGAGAGGGCCGTATCAAGCTCTTCTTGAATGGTCTGGAGGTGTGCTGCATTTTGGTTGGTTCTGGAGACTGTGCTATCGATTTTATCCTCCATGGCTTCTATTCTGGAGCCCAAACTAGACAGGTCCACTTTACTGGTGTTGGTTATCTGGATTGCTGTGCTGGCCAGACCTTTCTCTAATAAAGTTGAGAATTTTGCAAAAAGGTCTTCCTGAATGGCTGTAAAGTCTCTGACTGAGTAGCCCAGTGACTGGTTTGCAGAGGAGAGGTGTTGGGCAGGCATGGACGGGGCCAGAGTATATTCCTCCGGGTGCATGTGGCTCGAGGTTTCTGTGGAGTCCTTATTGGGGGCCTGGTGTTTAAGGGGGCCCAGAGGGGCTGCTTGGGGCAAGCTGGAGGGTCCTTGTGCTGCTTGGGCATAAGTAAGAGTCGGTGGGGATAGTACTGGCCTGTGATCTGGAGCCTTAGCTTGTGCAGCAGCATATGGCTGGAAGAGGTGGCCATCTTGGTACACCCTTCCGCCCCCACCGAGTCAAATTGCGGGGCGAGGTCCCGGCGTACTGGGGGACCGGACATCTCCGCATGTTCCCCCGGTGATCTCAGATACGGATGGGCCGGCGGGATGCTTCTCTGGAGGCTGTGGCAGCTCTAGTGCGGCTCGTTGTCCGGGGTGGTGCGGAGCTCCTGGCTCAGGCAGCCATGTCGGAGCACTCGTGCATGCGCACTCCCCAGATTTCCTCCTTTCTATCTCCATCATGGCCACCATACTGGTCTCTGGAAGTTGTCATCGTGGAGACAGCATATGATGCGGCAACGTCTGACGCAATTGCGCACGTCAGCTTGATGCGATCGAGCACTGCGTCATTCTCCCACACATGCGCAGTATATGGAGACGCTGGGAATGGCAGTCGGCACCATTCCTTCTCCACAGCTGTAGGGTACAGATGTCCCCTTGCTGTGGAGCAATACCATCTAACAGATGATTACCAGAAGCGTAACAGGACCTTTTCTGTGGACCATAACCAGCGCATGCACCCATATAATCGGCCTACCTTTCTACAAGATTGAAAAAGCTTTTTTACAAGTAAGTTCATTTTTGACCTAGGTGTCCACTGGTCAACCGTTTCGATGAACATCATGTCGGCTGGTACAGTATCCCATGGAATAGATACTAATTATCTTCTGAATTTACCATCATTTTTATTTATTTTTCTTCTTCATAGTGCAACTTTCATCTCCCCTTTGGGCTCTATAAAGCTGGGCTCCTTTTTCGGTCTCTGCAGCTCTGGAAAAGTGCATGATACAATGACATGTGGTTCTCTTGGTAGTTCAAGGAATGCTCTTGCTAAGAAGATTTAATCATTGTAAGTGTATATGCAGGTGTGCGTGTATGTATGTATATGTACACATGCATGTTCATATATAGTTGTGTACAATCACCTTTACATTTGGTTTTCCTAATATAAATTGTGCTTTTTTCAGAAGTGGTATTATTCCCTGAAGAAGATTTGCTTATATTTGCACATTTCAAAACGCGTTGGATATAACTATCTACTTCATCTCATCGGAGCCCAATGATGAAGGAGCAGCAAGTAGCTGGGGAGTACCATTTCATGATTATCAATATTGATGTAATGTGATATTATCACCTGTCATCCTTGTCTTTTTGCTTCTATTTTTGGAAAACTTTTTATCTAATTCAATTTGTATCAAAATTATATATGTTTTTTAAACAATGCATTATCTTTTTTTTAATTGCCTTTAAAATCCCATATTTTTGAGGTTCATTCTTGTAGTGTATCAACACTTTGCTTGAACGACAGAGCCAAAGCCATTTAAGACAGTGCCTGGCCACAGATTGGTTAAGGATGGTGATTAGCTGCATGCCAAAGGCCTCATACAGAGAAAAGACCTGGTGCTGGAGGGTGGACACATGAGTGTGACATTAACTCCCTTTATTTGACCTCCCCACTCAGGTCCTGGTTTCAAAGGGAAACAAATTGCGAATACATTTACCAAACATTGGAAGCTGCGACCCAAGACCTTTCTTCCAGCATGAAATATAATGCAAGATCTGATGGACCTCATACTCTTGAGATAGGTTGGCAGAAGGAGTAGCCAAAGAGGAGGTGCAGGAAAATCTATTCAAAACCGGCAGCTTAAGTAGAGCCACACTGAAAGAGTTATTAATCTTCAGTTGACATGGCAAACAGAGTTTATAGTAAACTGGGTTGATTTTGGTGGTAATGACAGGATCCAATGAATTTAGGCATGGACTTCATAGAAGGTACCTTGAGACAGGTATTCTTCATTGCCAGTCAAACCTTATTACTGAAGAACTGGAGCCTTTCATTTTAAAAGTCGGTCAGCAAATCTTATAGTGATGGGGGGTTATGATGTGATGGGTATGTATTATTAATATATGGAATTACGCTATATGCGCTCTCCTTTGTTTTTATTCCTTTAGAGCCCCTCTATCTACTTATTACCTGGAGAAGTGCTGTGTTAATGTGGCCCAGGATATCTCTTACTTTAGAGGCTTGTATTATACTTAGCTCTGGTGAGTTTGACCCCCTGAGGGGAGTGTGTTCACACTTGGTGGAGTTGGAGTGATCGGTGGATGGTGCATGCTGTGACATACTCTAGGATCTACATTGAACACCCTCTGAACCACTACTTATACTGCACTACTCTTATGGACATTTTTGTGTGTAGTTGGCCACACAACCTCTTTCTATTTGCTCAACATTAGCGCTGTTTTATTGTATGACTATTTTTTGATTATCAATTATATAATGTTTATACTATTGTTTGTATTTACTGTTTTAAACAGCAGCTTAATACCCATACCCTTAGTGTTAATCTCTAGGGGTTTTGGAGGATTTTCTATCAGTATGCTATTTCCTATACTGTGTGCTTTGAATTAGTAATTGGGGTCTGTGGCGCTGAGGGGTGTATTATAGGCCTAGTTATACACTTTTTGCTAGCAAATCTTATGTGTCTGGCTTCTGATTGTCAAAGCTGACTTTGTACTCGAAACCAGAGTTGGTTCATGTCCCTTTGTAAGGAATCCAGGGCAGGAATTTTCAGGGCAGAAGGCATTGGCAAAGAGATGGGTGGGTTTTATATAATGTAAAAAAAAGGGGGATTGCTGGGTGCTGGCATCAAGATAATTATTATAGGGAAACTCTGCCCATGGCAGAGGAATAACCCAATCATCTTGGTGAGCAGACATGAAGGCTCAGAGAAACTGTTCAATATATTGATTAGTCTTTTTGCTTTATCACATTGGACTGTGGGTGGTAGGTAGAAGAAAACTGTAAGTAAACAGCCATAGATTTTCAAAAGAAGACATCAGCACTTGTGCTTGCTAGATCCAGAGGAAAGATCTAATACAATCTTAACTGAATAGTGTATGGGAGATTATTATTTACTTTAAATCATCAGCATGTGAACCAAAAAATATGTACATACAAATGAAGAAACCACCATAAATTAATCAGAGTTATGTATGAAATGCAAATATACAGTATCTCATAAAAGTAAGTACACTCCTCACATTTTTGTAAATATTTTATTATATCTTTTCATGTGACAACACTGAAGGAATGACACTTTGCTACAATGTAAAGTAGTGAGTGTGCAGCTTGAATAACAGTTTAAATTTGCTGTCCCCTCAAAATAACACAACACACAGCCATTAAAGTCTAAACTGCTGGCAACAAAATGAATACACCCCTAAGTGAAAATGTCCAAATTTGGCCCAAAGTGTCAATATTTTGTGTGGCCACCATTATTTTCTAGCACTGCCTTAACCCCCTTCGGCATGGAGTTCACCAGAGCTTCACAGTTTGCCACTGGAGTCCTCTTCCACTCCTCCATGATGACATCACAGGACGGGTGGATGTTAGAGAACTTGCACTCCTCCACCTTCTGTTTGAGGATGCCCCACAGATGCTCAATAGGGTTTAGGTCAGGAGACATGCCTGGCCAGTCCATCACCTTTACCCTCAGCTTCTTTAGCAAGGCAGTGGTCATCTTGGAATTGTGTTTGGGGTCATTATCATGTTGGAATACTGCCCTGCGGCCCAGACTCCGAAGAGGGGATCACGCTCTGCTTCAGTATGTCACAGTACATGTTGGCATTCATGGTTCCCTCAATGAACTGTAGCTTCCCAGTGCTGACAGCACTCATGCAGCCCCAGACCATGACACTCCCACCACCATGCTTGACTGTAGGCAAGACACACTTGTCTATGTACTACTCACTTGGTTGCCGCCACACATGGTTGACACCATCTGAACCAAATACGTTTATCTTGGTCTCATCAGACCACAGGACATGGTTCCAGTAATCCATGTCCTTAGTGTGCTTGTCTTCAGCAAACTGTTTGTGGGCTTTCTTGTGCATCACCTTTAGGAAAGGATTCCATCTGAGATTACACCCATGCAGACCAATTTGACGCAGTGTGCGGTGTATGGTCTGAGCACTGACAGGCTGTCCCCTTCAACCTCTATAGCAATGCTTACAGCACTTATACGTCTTTTTCCCAAAGACAACCTCTGGATATGACCCTGAGCATGTCCACTCAACTTCTTTGGTCGGCTATGGCAAGGCCTCTCTTGTTATACAGCTGTATGGCCACCGTGCTGCAGCTCCGTTTCAGGGTCTTGGCAATATTCCTATAGCCTAGGCCATCTTTATGTAGAGCAACAATTCTTTTTTTCAGATCCTCAGAGAGTTCTTTGCCATGAGGTGCTATGTTGAAATTCCAATGACCAGTATGAGAGAGTGAGAGTGATAACACCAAATTTAACACACTTGCTCCCCATTCACACCTGGGACCTTGTAACACTAATAAGTCACATGACACCGGGGAGGGAAAATGGCCCAATTTGGACATTTTTACTTAGGGGTGTACTCACTTTTGTTGCCAGCGGTTTAGACGTTAATGGCTGTGTGTTGAGTTATTTTGAGGGGACAACAAATTTTCACTGTTACAAGCTGTACACTCGCTACTTTACACTGTAGGAAAGTGTAATTTCTTCAGTGTTGTCACATGAAAAGATATAATAAAACATTTACAAAAATGTGAGGGGTGTACTCACTTTTGTGAGATACTGTATATACTGTATATATATATATATATATATATATATATATATATATATATATACAGTATCTCAAAAAAGTGAGTACACCCCTCACATTTTTGTAAATATTTTCTTATATCTTTTCATGTGACAACACTGAAGAAATTACACTTTGCTACAATGTAAAGTAGTGAGTGTACAGATTGTATAACAGTGTAACTTTGCAGTCCCCTCAAAATAACTCAACACACAGCCATTAATGTCTAAACACACAGCCATTAATGTCTAAAAAAACAGGCACACTAATGAGCCAGGAGCCGCTTATGTTAGAGTTGGGATTAGAGGTGAGTGGTTCCACCCTCCTGAGCTGGTCAGTCTGTGCAAGGGGGCTGTGTGGGGAACGTTGATCCATACTGTCCACGCTAGGACAGTGAAAGGCCGAGCCTGTAAGGATGTAGCAGCAAGGAGCTAAAGGAGAAATAGTCAGAGCTGAGGAAGGTTCAGCATATAGTGCATGAGCACAGGGACTGTGTGTTTGACAGTTTAGAGGAGCAAGGCAGGAAGCCTAAGCAGAGATACTGCAGAGAAGAGCCACAAGGTGGACTACTGTTTGTTTTGATACATTTATGTAAGAACCCCTGCGAGGGATACTATTCTGTGAGGGAAACTATTCTGCTGTAAATTTTTACTTTATTTTCAATAAAAGAGGGCAGAAAAAGGTCTAAAATGGACTTTGTGAAGTGGAGTAGACTCACTGTTTGGCGCTACCAATGAGCTAAAATACTCCAAATCATCACAATTTATATGTGTGTATGTCTATATTAAATGAATATAATCCCGGAGGTATCAATACTAGTTAATGAGAATCTTGCTAGCACAGCTGTCTGGGGAAAGGCTGCCCCCTGAGCGGGCTTAGAACCCAAACACTACAAGAGAGCAAAGGGATGGGGAGAGAGGCGCCAAGCCACCTATAGTGTAGCAAGTTTTATTAGTCAAAAAATTAAAATACAAAGCTTATGCACTCATAGACAATGCTGTTATTAAGCATTGAAACAAGCTCCATGTGAAAGACATCAGTTCTGAATCCAGTTCACACCAGAGCTGCTGACAGGAGAGCTGTAAAGCGAGAGCAGGATTCCAAGCAAGCCTCTGGGGAGCCTATGGGGCCACTCGATCTGTCAAGGAGCTGTCAACCATCCATGGTGCTGTGACCAATCATAATGCGTTTCAGAGGCCAAACCATGTCTCCTTCATCAGCCTGGATTTACAAAAGCCCCTCCAGAAACATGGGGTAAACTGGACCTCACTATTGGACACAATGGAACTGGTCATAGCATGAAGTCTAAATGGAGATCAACATCAAGGTTTCTGCTGGTAATGGTACAAAATAGTCTATGACCACCCAGACTACAGTATTGACCTCAGAAGGAGACAAGTCTGTAATAGTGCTCCGGGGTTCCTCAGGTACAACAAGTGGAAGTAGAGAACCTAAAGGAGCTTGAGTGGGGGATTTACTCCAGGTACAGACTGAACATGCATTGACATATTCTTCCACATGCTTGTGGAGGCCCAGCCATTAGTACTGGTGGGAGAGGAAGACAAAAGACTCCGGGGAGTCATAGGCCCATCAGGGTAACTTGGTATGTAAGTCTGAGGGCACAAACATTTTACTTGGAGGGATGGTGGAATCTCAAAGGGTAGTCAGAGCCAGAAATCGAGTGGGAAGGATAATTAACTCTGGCTCAGTGGACATTTCAGAATCCTGGGAATTGAAGGAATGGGAAAGGGCATCTTCTTGAGAATTTGTTGGTCCCAGTTCGAAAGTATTGACAAAATCAAATTGGCAGAAAAACAGTGACTAGCAAACCTATCTAGGATACTGCAAGTTCCTGTAATCTTTAAAGATTATCATTTGGTGAAGCGACCCTTCCAGGGTCAGCTTAATAGTGAGTCATTTCTGAGAGTAGTTCTACTTGGCAGGACATAAGGCGCAAGGATTTCTAGATCCAGGGGGGAGTTGAAAAAGTAATGCTCTTACAGCTACTGAAGTAGCATCTACCTCAATGGAAAATGGTTTGTACAAGTCCAACTTCATGAGAGAAGGGCCAGAGAGGAAAGCTTGTTTAAGGACTTGAAAGGCTGCCACAGCTTTAGGATTCCAGTTCTTGAGATCAACATTCTTCCTGGTCAGAGCTGTAATAAGAGGGTAATTGTTAATGAACTGCTGATAGTAGTTGATGAAATAAAGGAAGAACTGTGTAGCCTTAAGGCATCTGGGTAAAGCCCAGGTTGAGATAGTGGCTACCTTTTCTAAATCCATGGAGAGTTCATCCTTAGAGAAATTGTAGCCCAAGAATGGTACCTGCAGAAACTCAAAGCTTCTCTCACTTCTCTGCCTTAGAGGCCATTGTCCTGAAGTCACAAAAGAATTGTAAAGACATGTAGTCTATGCGTGTGAAGATCTGGAGAGAAGATGAGTATTTCATCCAGATACCTGTAGTTAAAAACACAGTAATACAGAATGTCTTAAAAAGTCTCCTTAATAATGCACTGGAGAGCAACTGGGGCATTACTGAATCAAAGGGCATTACATAGTATCCATAGTGGCTGTCCTTGGTGTTAAACACTGTTTTCCACTCATCACCATCACCGTTTGATGCAGAATATATTGTAGGCACCATGTAAGTTTACTTTTTAAAGGTCTGTGCTCCCTGGAGTTTGACAAATAATTTGGGAAAATTGGGAGGAAGCAAAGGATGTTGGTTTTCACTGTGATGACATTCAGGCCATGATAGTCTATGCAGGTACAGAGAGAACTGTCTCTCTTCTTAACAAAGAAGAAACCTGCCCCATCTGGAGAAGAGGATTTGTGAATAAACCCTATTTAAGATTTTCCACAATATACTCCAATGTCACCTTGATCTTAAGCAAAACCTGACTGCTGACACCCAGGAGCAGAACAATTGCACAATAAAATGGTCTGTGTTGTTGAAGCTAATCTACTTTACCTTTTGTAAAAACATTCAAGAAATCCTCATAATGCGCTCGTACAAGGGTGGTAGCCTCAGTGAAAGCCACAGGTAGCAGTTTCAGAGGGTTCACCTTGGCGAGGTATTCAAAATAGCAGGATTGGGCCCCAGGCAAGCAGATGAGAGTTGGCCCAATTAAACACTGGAGAATTTTGCTGCAACCATGGGAGTCCTAGGAAAAGCTTAGGACAGGCTTTGGGTAATACAAAGGAAGAAATTGTCTCATAGTGGAGTACCCCACTGTTATCTTGATGAGGGAGTCACTAGACTGCATGGATCCAAAAGTTATAATGGTTCCAGAGATGGCAGATGCTTGTGGAAGATTAAAGAGATGTTCAGGTGTCCAGAAACTTTTCTATACAAGGGAGGCCAAGACAAAGTTACCTTCTGCACTGAGAACAATGCAAACTTCTATCATAGCTGTGGAAGTAAAAAAGTGCAGGTGCACTGGAATTAAAGGCTGGTAAGATGAGGAGTGAGACTGGAGGTTCAGTGTTACCTCTTCAAGGCACAGTAGAGAAGGAAGTTTCCTAGTCACTGCAGGCACTGTTTCAGGAGATGTCTTTTTTGACTTCAGTAAATACAGAGGCCATGAAACAGACATCTGGTTCTTTCCTTTAGTGGAACTAGCGAGCAGATCAGTTGCATTGGATCTTTATGGGAAGACAAGTTACTGGCCCTAGGTGGTTCTAAAGGTTGACGGACATTTGATGCCAAATGAGCCATGAAAGGTTTGCTCTGGCAGACCCTCCTGTATGCATGATCTTGGAAACAGATGCCAGTCTGGATGCCCAGAGAGAGAAGAGCATTCATATTGGTTGGAATTTCACAACCTGCCAGTTCATATTTTATAAGATCTGCTAGGCCCTGCTAGAAAGTAGCCGTGAGAGCTTTGCTTTTCCAGGAGATATCCACCTCAAATGTGTGAGCACTTTCTGTGGGGGAGACTCGAATAGGGTCATTGAAGAATTCTCTAAAGACAGCAAGGAATGCTGTTATACTGTTGGTAACAAGACCAAACATTTCCCAAAGTGTGAAGGCCCAGGCCAAAGCTTCCCCAAAGAGCAGGGACACTACATTAGAAATCTTAGCATAATTACAATTTGTGTTGCTATAGTTCAAAGTGAATGTTCCACTAGTTCACAAAGCCATGGCAGGCCTTTAGATCTTTGGAGAAGCAAGGCGGAGGTGGAGGTAGCTGTACAGATGCTGCATCAAGGGAGAATTGGATTTGGGTGGCCCCATAGGCAAAAAGAAACTCTAGTTTGGATACATGGGTTGTTGTAGAGCCTTGAACATGGTGGTTTGAGAAAACTGCTAAGGGAATACTTGGTGTTAGTTTCCAATAGAGAGCAGACTAGTTAACTAGAAGTTAGTTGTAGCAGCTGGGGCTAGGCAGTGGCATTGGCCACAAAGGAAACACAGAAACTACAATCTTCGATAGGCAGGATACACACTGGCAATGGGTGGGAGAGTCCAGCACATGTGTACATACAGTAAAGGTGAGTACCCTTAGAAAGACTAAGGTGCAGAGTCTATGGAGCCACCTTGTTTTTGGTGGAGACTTTATTCCAAATTATGCAGGATAGTACAAAGCTTTTGTAGCAAGTCAGGTCTTACAAATAGGGAAAAAAAAAGTTATTTTATGTTTTAATTCTAGTATAAGGAATTCTATTTTTCCCAAATTAGCAGAAAATTGTATTGTCTACATATAGCTTACAATTTCAAAAATCCCAAACCATACTTATTATTCTACAAATATAAATTAATGAATTGGTATATGACTACATCATCATTCAAAATATCCAAGATCATGTATATGTTCAACCTGGTGATTTATTATTATTGACATGAAAATGCCATGTACAGTGGCTGGTGGTAAATAATTACCTTGGATTTGACAGCTGTATTATTTCTTTTCATAAATGACTGTCAAAAGGACACCCATTGGCAATGTGCCACAAAAACTATACTTAATTTATTTGTACAGATGTTTATTGAAATACATAGCTAACTTTAAATGTAAAGCATCATGATTAAGATTCAATGGTACTGGACTGAGCAAATGCTTTTTTAAACAAAAAATTACATTTCTGATTTTGAAGATAGTGCCCTATTTAAAATGATAACAGAAAGAGAGAAGTGACTTGAGTTCAGCTGCATTCATTAGAGCAACCTGTATTATACTTCATATGGTGAGAGTAAATCACTGAGCACCTGGATCAGTGAAATGATATCTTGAAGGAAGAATGTTGTAATGACTATTTTCCTGCTGGAAGTAAATTAATCTTACTGTCATAGCAAGTCATCCACTGACAATGAGCTGTATGTTGTTGAAAATGGTTAAAAATAACAATATATTAGCACGATTTTGACACAAGAAACATACTTTTTTTAGCTTGCAAAAATCTTTTTTTAAAAAACAATATTGTTTAGTTCAAAGCTGGTGTTTATTAAAGAGAAAAAATGAATCAAAAAGAAAACCCTTGATTTCCTTGGGAATATATCTCTCTTACAGGTTTACAAAATAGAAATATGTTTCTTATTTTGGCAGGCACTAGGCATCATTGAAGGTGCAGTAGTTAAATAAGATTTTTCAAAAGTTTTTTTTTTATTCATAGTGTGAATATAATTAGAACAAAAACTTGTTTTGATGTTCCCCAAAACATGAAAGTAATATTTTTTGTTTTAAAAATAACAAACATTTTATATCCACCTGCTCAGTGTTATGCCCTGTACACACGGTCGGATTTTCCGACGGAAAATGTGTGATAGGACCTTGTTGTCGGAAATTCCGACAGTGTGTGGGCTCCATCACACATTTTCCATCGGAATTTCCGACACACAAGGTTGAGAGCTTGCTATAAAATTTTCCAACAACAAAATCTGTGTGTACACAAATCCAACGCACAAAGTGCCACGCATGTTTAAAATAAATTAAGAGAGACGAAAGTTATTGGCTACTGCCCCGTTTATAGTCCCAACGTACGTGTTTTATGTCACTGCGTTCAGAACGATCGGATTTTCCGATAACTTTGTGTGACTGTGTGTATGCAAGACAAGTTTGAGCCAACATCCATCAGGAAAAAATCCATGGATTTTGTTGTCGGAATGTCCGATCAATGTCCGACCATGTGTACAGGGCATAATGGGTTTGCACAGAGCAGCCTCGATCCTCCTCTTCTCGGGCCCTCTGTCGGCACTCCTGGCATCTTCCCCCTGCTGAGTGTCGCCTCTATGTGTCTATAAGACACACAGAACACGACTTGGCCCCACCCCTTGCTCCCTCCTCACTGGCTGTGAATGACAGCATCAGGAAGCCAATGGCTCTGTCTCAGCCAATGAGGAGAGGGCTTGGGTAAGCATTAGGGGGGCTGAGGGGAGAGAAGCACACTGAAAGTTTTTTACCTTCTTGCATTGAAAGTATGAAGGTAAAAAACCTTCAGCCTTTACAACCACTTTAATTTAGGACCAAGAAAGCAAACATTGCTATAATTTATTTATCTAAAATGTGCAAACACTTGAGATATACAGTATCTCACAGAAGTGAGTACACCCCTCGCATTTTTGTAAATATTTTATTATATCTTTTCATGTGACAACACTGAAGAAATTACACTTTGTTTTACAAGCTGTACACTCACAACTTTACATTGTAGCAGTGTAAATTTGCTGTCCCCTCAAAATAACTCAACACACAGCCATTAATGTCCTAACCGCTGGCAACAAAAGTGAGTACGCCCCTAAGTGAAAGTGTCCAAATTGGGCCCAATTAGCCATTTTCCCTCCCCCGTGTCACATGACTCATTAGTGTTACAAGGTCTCAGGTGTGAATGGGGAGCAGGTGTGTTACATTTGATGTTAAGACTCTCACACTCTCATACTGGTCACTGGAAGTTCAACATGGCACCTCATGGCAAAGAACTCTCTGAGGATCTGAAAAAAAGAATTGTTGCTCTACATAAAAATGGCCTAGGCTACAAGAAAATTGCCAAGACCCTGAAACCTGAGCTGCAACACGGTGGCCAAGGCCATACAGGCTTATCAGGACAGGTTCCACTCAGAACAGCCCTCGCCATGGTCGAAGTTGAATGCACATGCTCAGCGTCATATCCAGAGGTTGTCTTTGGAAAATATATGTACGAGTTCTGCCAGCATTGCTGCAGAGGTTGAAAGGGTAGGGAGTCAGCCTGTCAGTGCTCAGACCATACGCTGCACACTGCATCAAATTCACCTGCATGGCTGTCGTCTCAGAAGGAAGCCTCTTCTAAAGATGATGCACAAGAAAGCCCACAAACAGTTTGCTGAAGACAAGCAGACTTAGGACATGGATTACTGAAACCATATCCTGTGGTCTGATGAGACCAAGATAAACTTATTTGGTTTAGATGGTGTAAAGCGTGTGTGGGGGTAAACAGCCAAGTGTGTCTTGCCTAAAGGCAAGCATGGTGGTGGGAGTGTCATGGTCTGGGGCTGCATGAGTGCTGTCAGCACTGGGGAGCTACAATTCATGGAGGGAACCCTAATGCCAACATGTACTGTGACATACTGAAGCAGAACATGATCCCCTCCCTTTGGAAACTGGGCCGCAGGCTGCAATCCAAAGAGCACATCAGAAGGAAGCATCAGACACAGCACTTCACCAAAGTAAAATTCAGCCGGTTCAACCTCCCAAGTAGCAGAATCTAACTTCCTGGTTGTGATCCAGGTTGTGGTGGAGCGCAAGCAACGCCCTCTGTTGAAGTCAGGATATGACGAAACGCGTCAGGGCGGGGCCTACACGACGCCGGAGGTGACGCTTGCGCTCCACCACAGCCTGGATCACAACCAGGAAGTTAGATTCTGCTACTTGGGAGGTTGAACCGGCTGAATTTTACTTTGGTGAAGTGCTGTGTCTGATGCTTCCTTCTGATGTGCTCTTTGGATTGCAACAACAATGTACGTATAATGTTTGAAGGGGGTCTTTGTGTGATGTGAAGGGTTTTAAATAATAAACAGGATTACGCTATGTGCGCCTTTCTTTTGTTGTTTGGTGATTTATGAGCCCTGATCGTCTTGGATCCCTCCGGAGGGTTGCTGACAGTGGCCTTTAGTTTGGATATCTCCTTTCTTGGATGCCTGTGATTATCAGGCTCTGGTGAGTTTAACCCCCTGAGGGGAGTGTGTTCTCACAGGGTGGAAGTGGATGGATCGGTGGAAGGTGCACACTGAATTTCTTCACTCTGATCACCTATGAACACTGTCTGAACTATTATGCTTACTGCCCTTCTCTCTTAAAAGACTTTTTTTGTGAAGTTGGCCACATACAACCCGTTTTAGCTCAACATTAGCGCTGTTTTTAGTGTATTATTATAGTCATATTTTGCTGATTATGGTATGCCACTATTTATGATGATGTTTCTGCATTTTTAAACGGCTGCTGTTCTAGTCTCACTTTTTTGTGACAACAAATTGGTGTTACTTTTATATTAATTTATTTCTTCTTTGCTTCACTACTGTTTCGGAACTGCTTGGTGCCTTGGCGCTGAGTGGTGTATCTTTGGGCCTTTGATTACACCTTTATATATTTTACATCACTAACCTAGTCTCAAAATACCAACCTAATCGCCATCTCCGTTCCTCCCAAGACCTCCTGCTCTCTAGCTCCCTCATCACCTCCTCCCATATCCACCTCCAGGACTTCTCCCGAGCCTCGCCCATCCTCTGGAACTCCCTACCCCAATCTGTCAGACTGTCTCCAACTTTATCCACTTTTAGGCGATCCCTGAAAACTTTCCTCTTCAGAGAAGCCTATCCTGCCTCCATCTAACAACTGCACTATTTTCTCCATTAGTTTATCCCCCACAGCTATTACCCTTTTGTATCACTTGACTCTCCCTCCTAGATTGTAAGCTCTAATGAGCAGGGCCCTCTGATTCCTCCTGTATTGAATTGTATTGTACTTGTACTGTCTGCCCTAATGTTGTAAAGCGCTGCGTAAACTGTCGGCGCTATATAAATCCTGTATAATAATAATAATAATAATATATATATATAAATAAACAAACGGCAAGGATTGCTGCACAGGAAAATTTATTTCCGAAGAGTAGGTTACATCAGTTCAAAAATATCAAACAAGCACCAGATGCAGCTGGCTGCGACATTTCGGGCTTCAACAGATAATGCCCTTTCTCACAATCGTACGTCTGGCAGACAGATTTTAGTTAGGGGTATTACAGTAAAGGGGGCTGAATACAAATGCACGCCACACTTTTCAGATATTTATTTTTTAAAAATTTAGAAAACCATTTATCTATTTTTTTCCACTTTTATGTGCCACATTGCGTTGGTCTATCACATAAAATCCCAACAAAATACATTTACGTTTTTGGTTGTATACTTTTTCAAGACACTGTATATATATTTACAGTATATATGCTCCAAAAAATTTAAGGAACATGTTTAATCAGAGTATCACATCAAGTCAATAAAACTCCTGGAATATTGATCTGGTCAGTTAAGTAGCAGAGAGGGTTGTTAATCAGTTTCAGCTGCTTTGGTATTAATTAAATTAACAACAGGTGCACTAGATGGGCAATAATGATACAACCTCCAAAACAAGAATGGGTTTACAGGTGGAGGCCACTGACATTTTTCCCCTACTCATCTTTTCTGACTGTTTTTCAGGAGTTTGGCATTTGGCTAGAGTCAGTGTCACTACTGGTAGCATGAGGCGATACCTAAACCCTATAGAGGTTGCACAGACAGTCCAACTCCTCCAGGACGGCACATCAATGCGTGCCATTGCCAGAAGGTTTAATGTGTCTCCCAGCACAGTCTCAAGAGCATGGAGGAGATTTCAGGAGACAGGCAGTTACTCTAGGACAGGGATATGCAATTAGTGGACCTCCAGCTGTTGCAGAACTACAAGTCCCATGAGGCATAGCAAGACTCTGACAGCCACAAGCATGACACCCAGAGGCAGAGGCATGATGGAACTTGTAGTTTTGCAACAGCTGGAGGTCCACTAATTGCATATACCTGCTCTAGGGGAGGGCTGTAGAAGATCCTTAATCCATCAGCAGAATCTGTATCTACTCCTTTGTGCAAGGAGGAACAGGATGATCACTTTCAGAGCCCTACAAAATGACCTCCAGCAGGCCACTATCTCTGACCAAACAATCAGAAACAGACTTCATGAGGGTGGCCTGAGGGTCTGACATCCTCTAGTGGGCCCTGTGCTCACTGCCCAGCACCATGGAGCTTGATTGGCATTTGCCATTGGTCACTAGAATTGGCAGGTCCACCACTGGCGCCCTGTGCTTTTCACAGATGAGAGCAGGTTAATCCCTAGCACATGTTACAGCTGTGAAAGGGTCTTGAGAAGCCTTGGAGAACATTATGCTGCCTGTAACATTGTTCAGCATGACCAGTTTTGTGGCGGGTCAGTGATGATCTGGGGAGGCATATCCACGGAGGGTCATACCGACCTCTACATCCTACAGACATAAATCCTTGGACCCATTGTCAGACCCTATGCTGGTGCAGTGGGTCCTGGGTTCCTCCTAGTGCACGACAATGCCCGGGCTCATGTGGTGAGAGTATGCAGCCAGTTCCTGGAGGACGAAGGAATTTATACCATTGAATGGCCCCCACACTCGCCTGGCCTAAATCCAATAGAACACCTGTGGGACAATATGTTTTGGTCCATCCGATGCTGCCAGGTTGCACCTCAGTCTGTTCAGGAGCTCAGTGATGCCCTGGTCCAGATCTGGGAGGAAATACCCCAGGACACCATCCGTTGTCTCATTAGGAGCCTACCGTGATATTGTCAGGCATGCATACAAGCATGTTGGAGGCTAAACAAACTACTGAGTACCATTTTGGGTTGATGCAATGAAATTTTACCAAAATGGACTGCTGCATCATTTTTTTACTTTATTTTTCGGGGTGCCTTATAATTCAGCCCTCTGTAGGTTGATGATTTTCATTTCCATCAAACGATGTGGCATCCTTTCATTCCTAACACATTACCCAATCCATATTAGTATACTGTAGATAGCCAGCATAATATTTTTTCCCCACTGAGATCTGAAGTGTTTTAAAAGCGTTCCTTTAATTTTTTTGAGCAGTGTATATTCAGCATTAAACTTGCAGTAACGCACAGAACTATATGGCTTTAAACTTGAAGTAACGCACTGAACTGTACAGCATTAAACTTGCAGTAACGCAACTGAAATATACTGTGTTAAGCATGCATTAATGCCCAGAAATGTACTGCATTAAACGGCACATAACGCACTGAAATATACTGTGTTAAACTGTCACTACACTGACTGAACTGTCCCTACATTCAAACTAATGTAAAGATAAATGGTGGTTGCACTACACTCACACTGACTGAGCTAACCCTACATTCACACTAATATAAAGATGAATGGTAGCACTACACTTGCACTGAACTATTCCGAGATGCACACTAAACTTATATTCTACACTGACAATAGAATCACTGAACAGAGCCCTGTTCTATCTCTCTCCACGCTATCACACTACAAATGGCCACTATGGAAAGAATACTTTTATAGTGTGTGACGGGATTAAGAGCAATGAGCCATGATTGGATACAGTCATCATGACAGCATCCAATCATGGCTCTGACAGTGCTCTGTGCTCTGATTGGTTGAAACAATGAAAGCTTCACCCCAATCAGGGCTTTCAATGCACTGTGCAGCATCGCATTGCATTGTGGTAGTTCGGCAGTAGGGATGAGCTGAACACCCAACCTGTTCGGTTCGCACC
Organism: Aquarana catesbeiana; assembly: GCF_042186555.1. NCBI lineage: Eukaryota > Metazoa > Chordata > Amphibia > Anura > Ranidae > Aquarana > Aquarana catesbeiana. The sequence goes on along the minus strand of NC_133324.1, from coordinate 293,644,343 downwards.
AGAATATGCAAACAGGAAAAAAGTTCGTTCGAACACGCGAACACCGTTAAAGTCTATGGGACATGAACATGAATAATCAAAAGTGCTAATTTTAAAGGCTTATATGCAAGTTATTGTCATAAAAAGTGTTTGGGGTCCTGGGTCCTGCCCAAGGGGACATGGATCAATGCAAAAAAAGTTTTAAAAACGGCCATTTTTTCAGGAGCAGTGATTTTAATGATGCTTAAAGTCAAACAATAAAAGTGTAATATCCCTTTAAATTTCGTAGCTGGGGGTGTCTATGGTATGCCTGTAAAGGGGCACATTTTTCTGTGTTTAGAACAGTCTGACAGCAAAATGACATTTCAAAGAAAAAAAGTAATTTAAAACTACTCGCGGCTATTGCATTGCCGGTCCGACAATACACATAAAAGTTCATTGATAAAAATGGCATGGGAATTCCCCACAAGGGAACCCTGAGCCAAAATTTAAAAAAAAATGACGTGGGGGTCCCCCTAAATTCCATACCAGACCCTAGAGGTCTGGTATGGATTTTAAGGGGAACCCCATGCCAAAATTTAAAAAAAAAACGGCGTGGGGTCCCCCCAAAAATCCATACCAGACCCTTATCCGAGCACGCAACCTGGCAGGCCGCAGGAAAAGAGGGGGGGACGAGAGAGCGGCCCCCCTCCTGAACCGTACCAGGCCACATGCTCTCAACATTGGGAGGGTGCTTTGGGGTAGCCTCCCAAAACACCTTGTCCCCATGTTGATGAGGACAAGGGCCTCATCCCCACAATCCTGGCTGGTGGTTGTGGGGGTCTGCGGGTGGGGGGCTTATCGGAGTCTGGAAGCCCCCTTTAACAAGGGGACCCCCAGATCCCGGCCTCTCCCCCTGTGTGAAATGGTAAGGGGGTACAAAAGTACCCCTACCATTTCACTAAAAAACTGTCAAAAATGTTAAAATTGACAAGAGACAGTTTTTGACAATTCCTTTATTTAAATGCTTCTTCTTTGTTCTATCTTCCTTCAGAAGAGAAGAAGATGAAGAAGATGAAGAAGAGAAGAAGATGAAGAGAAGAGCGGGAGCCTCCCCCATGCCAAGGGGGCTTCCAGACTCCGATAAGCCCCCCACCCGCAGACCCCCACAACCCTTGGCCAGGGTTGTGGGGATGAGGCCCTTGTCCTCATCAACATGGGGACAAGGTGTTTTTGGGGGCTACCCCAAAGCACCCTCCCAATGTTGAGGGCATGTGGCCTTGAACGGTTCAGGAGGGGGGGCGCTCTCTCGTCCCCCCCATTTTCCTGTGGCCTGCCAGGTTGCGTGCTTGGATAAGGGTCTGGTATGGATTTTTGGGGGGACCCACAACTTTTTTTTTTTTAAATTTTGGCTCGGGGTTCCCCTTAAAATCCATACCAGACCTGAAGGGTCTGGTATGGAATTTAGGGGGACCCCCACGTAATTTTTTTTTAAATTTTGGTTCGGGGTTTCCCTGTGGGGAATTCCCATGCCGTTTTTATCAATGAAATTTTATGTGTATTGTCGGACCGGCAATGCAATAGCCACGAGTAGTTTTAAATGACTTTTTTTCCTTTGAAATGTAATTTTGCTGTCAGACTGTTCTAAACATGGGAAACATGCGCCACTTTACAGGCATACTATAGACACCCCCCAGCTACGAAATTTAAAGGGATATTACACTTTTATTGTTTGACTTTAAGCATTATTAAAATCACTGCTCCTGAAAAAATGGACGTTTTTAAAACTTTTTTTTGCATTGATCCATGTCCCCTGGGGCAGGACCCAGGTCCCCAAACACTTTTTATGACAATAACTTGCATATAAGCCTTTAAAATTAGCACTTTTGATTTCTCCCATAGACTTTTAAAGGGTGTTCCACGGCATTCGAATTTGCCGCGAACACCCCAAATTCTTCGCTGTTCAGCGAACTTGTGAACAGCCGATGTTCGAGTCGTACATGAGTTCGACTCGAACTCAAAGCTCATCCCTATTCGGCAGGTTGAACAAGCGGTCGAACGACCCAATAATTCGATTGTTCAGAGAACGTCTGAAGAGCCAAAGTCGGCCTGAACTCATGCTGAACCGTTCGCCCATCCCTAATTAAAAGGGATAATGCCACTATCTGGAAATACAGCCAAGAGGTTCTTTTGCAGAACCTCAGATTTTTGCTCCTTTTGGAATGGAAGTATAAGATATGCCATTTTTTGAATGTATTAGGCATCCAAAAGGGTGGCCAATTAATATTGGTCTCTGATGTCCGAATCCTGGAGACGTTGAGCATGTATTTCAATGTGAATGAGCCCATTTTCTGCAAATTGCTTGCAGCAGAGGATCCTGAGTTCTTAGTGTTGCTGAGGACAACAGGATCCTTAATAATAACACCCCACCCGTGTACAGCTGCTGCCCCATTTTTTCTTCCTCTTCACTGTTGTTACCCTAGCTATCCTCATACGTATTCTTTGACTCCTGACACCTCCTGTGCCTCACAGGGAAAGAAACATAAGCACAGTATCCTGCTGGCCCTGAGACAGCAGTAAGTCCTCCTCTTCTTCATGCTGCTGTGCCTTCAGTGGCCATTCTATTACACCATGCAGTGTATCCTCTAGCAAGAGCATTAGAGAGATTGTATCATTGATCCTGCTTAATTGTTGCTCGCCATTTTGATTGCCTCCTCAAACAGTGATGTAACATGCATCCTGAATCAGGAGCTACTGAAATTACGAAAAGAACCTCAGATTCCCATAAATACTCATTATTTGCCCACTGCTGCTGGTGCAGATTATGCAGGCCGGCCATTGCCAAGTTCCATGTGGCCATATCACATATCGGGTAGTTGGCAGGCTTCTTGTGTTGCCATGGCATTTTTGCCAGGCAGACACTCACATAGTACGACTGCTGCACACTTTTCTAGCTTGCTGCAGAACATCCTGGAAGCCAGGGTGTATAACCAGGGACTGCTGCGCCACCAGGTTCAGGACATGTGCCAGACAAGGCAGGCATGTGAACTTTACCACTTTGAAATGCAGACAGTAGGTTGGTGATATTTTATACATAACCTTTCCTGGCACGGGATGGCATTGCATTAGCCACCTTTATGCCTGCCCTTGAAGAGCTGATGGAAATTCTGGCCCATTTTGGCTCCTGCCCTCAAAGGCATAACAGCTGCAAAACCGTGAGACAACATTTTGTCATTGCATTGGCTTTGGGTTACTCGGGGTGGACTGGTGGTTCCAAGTAGCCACTGGATGAACCCATTACGGAGGGAATAGGGGTGACTGAATTGTTACTATCAACAAGGTACAATCCAATTTTCCTCATCTCATCCAGACCCAGATGAACTATTCACTAAATGACACTGCCTTTATTTTAAATAATCTTTTTTTCTAGATGCACTGAAAGTATATCATATTCATATTGCATATGACAAATATTTTTTTTTTTTTTAACAAACTCCTTCTTATGAAAAATAATAAGAAGTATAGATATATTTCACATGCAATGTTTTAGCTTTGTATATTTTGATAAGAAATGTAAAAATACAGACAATGGGGATGATTTAGTAAAGAATTTGAGAATCTTCACAGAAAAAAATGTGTGATTATTCACTTCATGTGAAAAACATTTGGAAGCGACTTGGTAATTAAAGTAAGAAAACTGTTTTTCACATGGTTGGATAATTGAAGTGAATAATCACACACATTTTTTAGGTGAAGATATTTTTTTAGTAAATCAGCCTCATAATATTGCTTTTTCTAAATTAACTTCAATAATATGCTAGTGTAAAAACATAATGCAGCCTTATCCTGTACAATGCATTCACTATATTCTTAAAGCGGAGTTCCACCCTAAAGTGGAACTTCCGCTCATCGGATTCCTCCCCCCCTCCGGTGCCTCAATTGGCACCTTTCAGGGGGGAGGGGGGTGCAGATACCTGTATAATACAGGTATCTGCACCCACTTCCGGGAATAGCTAGCCGCAGCTAGCCGCAGCTAGCCGCAAATGCCCGCCCACCCCCGTGGTGTTGTGGGAAATACACAGTTCCCACAACACAACGGGTACCAGTGTAGACGCAGTAGGGAACCAGGCAGTGAAGCCGCAATGCTTCACTTCCTGATTCCCTGACCGAGGATGGCGGTGGGGGAAGCCGAGAGATCGATCGGCTTTGGCTGCCGACATCGCTGGACCCTGGGACAGGTAAGTGTCCATTTATTAAAAGTCAGCAGCTGCAGTATTTGTAGCTGCTGGCTTTTAATATTTTTTGTTTAAGTGGACCTCCTCTTTAATGTGCTGCTAACAGTTTACGCTAAATAAATCTAATTCTTTATTGTTCACATTAGAAGGAAATAGAGGGTTTGGAAGAAATGCTTTATAAATATGATCTTGTTTATGTAAATTTAGAAATTGCTGTATTTTATTTAGAACACCTTCATTTGATGGTTTACAGCCTAACATATTCTACACTTCAGGGAATAACAGATTTATATTTTAAAAAGTATCAGTTATGAATAGACTTATGCGAGAAACTGTACATTAATTTTTAAATTATTATAAATATACAGCCTATGTATATGTATCCACTTGCTTATTTTTCCTTACTTTGTTCGAACCTGACACATCTGAGGTCTTATGCTATGTACACATGATCGGACATTCTGACAACAAAACCGTGAATTTTTTTCCGACGGATGTTGGCTCAAACTTGCTTGCATACACACGGTCACACAAATGTTGTTGGAAATTCCGATCGCCAAGAACGCGGTGACGTACAACATGTATGACGGCACTATAAAAAGGAAGTTCAATAGCCAGTGCGCCACCTTTGTACAATGTATTTTGTCAGCTCCATTGTAGTGCTTACCCTAAACACCCCCCAAAATGTGTACAAATGTTATTTTTGTCCTTAAATTCAGGCAGAGTGCAAGAGGCTTTTTTTTGGGGGGGAGCCGAAACTCATTTGGAACCCTCCCTCCCCCAACCGCTAAGTCAACTGATACCAATCCTCTATCTGCCAAACCCATACACACTATACCTACCTCTTTTGTGGTCAAATTTATGGATGAATTCACCAAAGCATGTAGTGCAAGGGCCTGCCTGAATACTTTCAAATGGTACTGTTTAATGTTTTGTTCTCCTATTATCTTGATAGGTAATTGCAGAATGTGTGTTTCAATTTTTACAGTGTGTATTCATAATTTTGTATTATGACACTTCTTACCTGTCCAGTGGGCTGCCAATAGTGTAAGTAAGGAAGGGCTGGCCAAAGTAAAACACATTATTTATGCATTCAGCTCTCAATGAAGTGGCGAGGGTTACCTGTCTAAAACACCTCCCCTTAAAATGTTTACAATGGGCCATCAGAGGGCGTGAGGAATCTAATAAGTGGACCTTATACTTTTATCTTTAAATACTCAATTCAATAAATGTTATACTTATGTTGGCCAAGAATGTGTCTAATCTGCTTGCAATGTTATGTGCAAAAGTACAAATTTTTAGACATGTGCACACTGAAATATTTTGTTTCGGAATTTCGTTTTCGTCCGAAAAATAAATTTATTTAGTTACTCACGAAATTTGTTTTTATTTATTTCATTTCATTAAAAAAACACATTAGTCTGAAAATCCGAAATAATTAAGGTCGAATCTGTCATTGAAGACTTATGGTGTCTGTCGAATGTTCTAAGAAGATTCAACGGAGCAGCTAAACTGTACGACACCGCAATCGTACATTTCTGGTCGAATGTTCCGCCTACAAGCTATAGTAGAATTGTAATGTTGTATGACACTAGTAATGTTTATATTTATTAATTATTATTACTAGTCAACCAACATTAGAATTCTTCTATAGCCTATGGGCGGAGCATTTGACCATAAATATCCGCTCGCGGTGACTGCTTCGTCGAATCTTCATGTCGAATCTTTTCTCTCTATGTCGAATAATCTTGGACTAATAGAGTTAGGTTAGGCACATTCGACGTTGTTTGCTATTGTCTCTATAATGTTGAATCTTTTCTCTCTATGTCAAATCTTTTCTCTCTATGTAGAATAATCTTGGACTAATAGAGCTAAGCTTAGGCACATTCGACCACAGGTTCGATGGACACAGATCGCTATTGTCAGCATCATGTCGATTCTCCTTTCTATATCAAACTGTTGTCGCAACGAAAACAAAAATAAAGCATTTGTTTATGTCGGATCTTTCGGTTTTTGGATTCTGCACGTTCGTTATCGTTTGTTAAAATGATAACGAAAATACCCGAAATTCAGATGAAAATGAATGCACATGTCTACTAATTTTTTTTTTCTCGTTTGACTTCACAGTTTCCTTCAAACCCACAGGAATGGCAGACTGTAGCATCCCAGTTTGCTCAGCAGTGGGACTTCCCTAACTGTGGAGGGGCAATTGATGGGAAGCACATCCACATCGTCCCACCCCCCAACTCGAGGTCATACTATTATAATTATAAGGGGTTTAATAGTATTGTGCTGTTGGCAGTGGTGTCGGCGACATACAAGTTTTTGTATGTGGACATGGGGAAGAATGGCTGGATGTCAGAAGGTGGAGTCATCGCCCAGACGGAGTTCTACAGACGGCTCCAGAATGGCAGCTTGGGCTTGCCACCTGCTGATCGTCCTTTTGTGTTCGTCGCTGATGAAGCATTTGGGCTGGGAGACCATCTGATGTGGCCGTTCCCCATTAGGACCCTCACCCCGGACCAGAGGGTTATTAACTACCAGCTGCCCAGAGCCAGAAGATTTGTGGAGAATACGTTCAGAATAATGGCCAGCCGGATCCGCCTATTTCTGACAGCAATCCACATGGCGGAATATAAACTGAACCATATTGTACTTTCCTGCTGCGTTCTCCACAATAACCTCTGAAAAAATGCAACAAACTATGTGACCTCAGTTGGGGCTGAGGCCGGATTTCAAAATACAACTCTGATGGCACTTGAACCTGGCCGTCCTGGTTTGCCCCCCCCAAAGCGCCCGCGAAGTTAGACAGAAGTATGTAGAGTACTTTGCTGGTAGGGGGCCATTGATCTGCCAGCCAATATGTGAAACATTTTGTAAATAAATATTTTTTGATAAACTGAATTAATATTTCCTTTGATTTACTGCTTGTATTTCTTTTAGCTGTCTCCTAGGTTCTCCATTGTTTTTTTTTTTGGTCATTTTCTTCAATAGTGCAAACGTAATTTGTTTGATACATGAGATGACAATCTCTTCTTCAGCTAACTATTATTATGTTGTGGGTCTGCTACACACACAAATTGTTTTTGTTGTTAATGTATGTAATGCATTAATGATAAAAATAATCATCTTTTTCAACTCCATGAATTAATTGCTTTGAGTCCCAAAAGTGGCGTGATTGTGGCAAATTTTAGAACACTGTGGGGGTTATTTACTAAAGGCAAATCTACTTTGCACTACAAGTGCACTTGTAGTGCAAAGTGGAGTTGCCTTTAGTAAATACCCCCATTGTCACTGTAAACTACACCAACTTACAGCAAAAACTGGTATTGAGCATTGGAAGAAGAAGCCACACATTGTTGAGTATAAAACATTTTTTCTCAAAGCACATTCACATGTGCGTTAGAAAAGGGTTTTTTAACAAACCAACATATTTGGTGTATAACATTTGTATGTTTGACAGTAGAAATATCCTTTTTTGGGTTAAACAGGCATGTTTAAAACAATAACATACACAACTCCGGAACTTACTTACTTTGATAAATTGAAGGCAATATGTGACATTAGTATGTCATAACTGTGTTGATTTTGCCTTCATCAGATGGGGTGATGTCACCCCTGTAAAAGCCAAATTTTCAAAATGCACACAAATTGGAAGTGAAAATGTGGATTTCCCTCCTGATCCCATGCCTAATGTCAACATGTATGTGCTAACTCCCATCATGGGGGGTCAATGGACGTGTTTTGGGGGTGCAACCCCTTCCTCTTATCTACTTTAGTTGCGAGGAAGGGGTTGCACCCACAAAACGCGTACATTGATATCCCGTGATGGCAGATAGCACATGTTGACACACTGCGTGCATCTTCAAAATTTGGCTTTCAAATTACTTTAAAACTTTTTGAAAATAAAAAAAATATAATGACAAAATGTAAAAAATTTGGGGTGTTTTATATTTTGCCTAAAACATCAATGATGTTGTTAAGTCTTTTTTCAATATCATTGATGTTTTCCTTTATCTTCTCTAATTCCCGATTACACACCATGATCTCCCCGATGAGGCTGTGTGCACTTGCACTGGTGAAATTAGTTTCTTCTTCCACAACATCCACATCACCTAAAAATAAAAAGACACACCATGTATTATAAATATGCAAGCATCCATCTATTACCTGAAGCTGTGGTATCAGACACTGACCTGTTGTGGTCACTATTTCACCCAATTCCTGAACCTCTGCCTCAACATCTTCTTCAGGGAGTGTGTGAATTTCCCCTTCTTTAGGGGGTGTGGTGTTCTTGGTGTTCTCAGATGTCCAGAGTCTTTTCTCCCCTGTGTGAAGAAAAAATAAGGTATACTTAGCATACAGATATTTGAGGTAAGAAATAGGAAAATGAAACATTGCTTGGAAGTGACGTACAATTGTCTGTTTTGGCAGAGTTCCAAGCTGAAAACATGTTTTTTTTCCTTTCTAAAGCTGGAATACTTACTTTTTTTGTTATTAAAATTTCATAGATGGACAGACCTTTAGTATCCACTGGATCACCTGTGTTTGACACCCTAAAAAGGGTGTTCTGGTGTCCCACACTAAGGATGGGTCGAACACGCAAAAAATTAGTTCGAACACGCAAACACCATTAAAGTCTATGCTATGGGACACGAACATGAAAAATCAAAAGTGCTAATTTTAAAGGCTTATATGCATGGTATTGTCTTAAAAAGTGTTTGGGGACCTGGGTCCTGCCCCAGGGGACATGTATCAATGCAAAAAAAAAGTTTTAAAAACAGCCGTTTTTTCAGGAGCAGTGATTTTAATAATGCTTAAAGTGAAACAATAAAGGTGTAATATTCCTTTAAATTTCATACCTGGGGGGTGTCTATAGTATGCCTGTAAAGTGGCACATGTTTCCTGTGTTTAGAACAGTCTGACAGCAAAATGACATTTCTAAAGGAAAAAAAGTCATTTAAAACTACTCGCAGCTATAATGAATTGTCAGTCCGGAAATACACATAAATGTTCATTGATAAAAACGGCATGGGATTCCCCCACAGAGGAACTCCGAACCAAAATTAAAAAAAAAAAAAATGCGTGGGGGTTCCCCTAAATTCCATACCAGGCCCTTCAGGTCTGGTATGGATATTAAGGGGAACCCTGTGCCAAAATTAAAAAAAAATGGCATGGGGGTCCCCCTCAAAATCAGGTCTGGTATGGATTTTAAGGGGAACCCCGTGCCAAAATTTAAAATAAAATGGTGTGGGGTCCCCCCAAAAATCCATACCAGACCCTTATCCAAGCACGCAACCTGGCAGGCTGCAGGAAAAGAGGGGGGACGAGAGAGTGCCCCCCTCCTGAACCGTACCAGGCCACATGCCCCCCCAAAGCACTTTGTCCCCATGTTGATGGGGAGAAGGGCCTCATCCCCACAACCCTTGCCCAGTGGTTGTGGGGGTCTGTGGGCGGGGGACTTATCAGAATCTGGAAGCCCCCTTTAAAAAGGGGACCCCCAGATCCTGGCCCCCCCTGTTTGAAATGGTAACAGGTACATTGTACCCCTACCATTTCCCCAAAAAAGTGTGAAAATGGTAAAAAAAAACCTAACACACACCGTGGGAAAAGTCCTTTATTAAAAAAGAAAAAAATAAAACTGCCCCACGTAGTCCAGTTACCTCCGCGGATGGACCGAAAAAAAAATAAAGAAGATCAGCCTCCACACATCCTCACAGGTGACAGCTCTTTTAAAACTGTGGGCGGGACAACATGGTGTCATCACCCTGCCTCTCTCTGACGCACGGGGACATCCCTATGGCTTTCCCGTAGCATCAGAAGGGGCGGGGCCACCCGGTTTGCCCCCCCTGATGCTACGGGAAAGTCATAGGGATGTCCCCGTGTGTCAGAGGGGGTGGACCGGGTGGTCCACCCCCTTTAAAAGAGCTGTCACCTGCGAGGATGCATCATATGGCGTGTGCCTCCCACTTAGGCAGATCTTCTTTATTTTTTTTTTTGGTCTGTTGGTGGAAGTGAATGGACTACGTGAGACAGTTTTAATTTTCTGTTTTAATAAAGGACTTCTCCCACGGTGCGTGTTGTTTTTTTACCATTTTCACACTTTTTTTTCGTGAAAAGGTACGGGTACAATGTACCCGTTACCGTTTCAAACGGTGGGGGCGGGATCTGGGGTCCCCTTGTTAAAGGGGGCTTCCAGATTCCGATAAGCCCCCCGCCCGCAGACCCCCATCAACATGGGGACAAGGTGCTTTGGGGGCTACCACAAAGCACCCTCCCAATGTTAAGGGCATGTGGCCTGGTATGGTTTAGGGGGGTGCTCTCTCATCCCCCCTCTTTTCCTGTGGCCTGCCAGGTTGTGTGCTTGGATAAGGGTCTGGTATGGATTTTTGGGGGGACCCCACACCATTTTTTTTAAATTTTGGTGCGGGGTTCCCTTTAAAATCCATACCAAACCTGCAGGGTCTGGTATGAATTTTAAGGAGGACCCCCACGCCATTTTTTTTTAATTTGGGCATGGGGTTCCCCTTAATATCCATACCAGACCTGAAGGGCCTGGTAAGGAGTTTAGGGGAACCCCACGCATTTTTTTTTTAAATTTTGGTTCGGGGTTCCCCTGTGGGGGAATCACATGCTGTTTTTATCAATGAACTGTTATGTGTATTGCCAGACCAACAATTCATTATAGCCGCGAGTAGTTTTAAATGACTTTTTTCCTTTAGAAATGTCATTTTGCTGTCAGACTGTTCTAAACACGGGAAATATGCGCCACTTTACAGGCATATTATAGACACCCCCCTGGTACGAAATTTAAAGGAATATTACACTTTTATTATTTCACTTTAATCATTATTAAAATCACTGCTCCCGAAAAAATGGCTGTTTTTTTTGCATTGATACATGTCCCCTGGGGCAGGACCCAGGTCCCCAAACACTTTTTATGACAATAACTTGCATATTAATCTTTAAAATTAGCACTTTTGATTTCTCCCATAGACTTTTAAAGGGTATTCCGTGGCTTTCGAATTTGCCGTGAACACCCCAAATTGTTCGCTATTCGGCAAACGGGCGAACAGCCGATGTTCGAATCGAACTCATGTTCAATCCGAACATAAAGCCCATCCCTATTCCACACTAGTGCTCCTGCGTCCAGATGTGTAAACAGCTGCTGAGTGTCCTCTCCATACACTGAATCAAGTTTGCATTTCATTCTAGTTACAAACCCATCTAGACAACAATGTACTTCTTTTCATACAAATAGGCATGAACAAATGTAGTTAACCTGCATCTGCAAAAAACATCGTATTAAGGGTCGAATGATGTTTAGTGTGAACGACGATTACTGTCCCCAAGCCATTTTAAAATGTACAACAGTAAAGAAAAGCACATGGAGCAACATGCAAGTAATAATAATTGGAACACACAACAAAATACTTACTTTTTGCAGCACTCTCTTGATCCTTCTGTACTGATCCTGCTCCCTCAATTTGAGGTCTGACCAGCGTTTCCTCAATTGGTCCTTGGATCGTCCTACCCCAAAATTCTTCTGCAGACTTTTCACAACTTTAGTTAGGATTTTGGCCTTTCTCACATTTGAGTTGCTGTACGGTCCATATTTCCCGTCATAGTTGGCCCTCTTCAAGATGTCCACCATCTCTACAAAGGACATGTTTGACGCCTTAAATCTCCTCCTGGATCGGGACGTTTGTGGTTCCGGGCTTTCGTCGTCCTCCTCGTTGCTGATAATATCATGCATGCGCAGTGTAGATATAGCGTAACATGCATGCGTCGTACGTACGATCTGTGAGCAGAGGACGGAGTAGCGTAAACGCCGATTGTGCAAATGAAGGTACCATTTTAACTTGGGGCATCAGTGGTTAGTGGCATATACTGCTTATAGATTAAGGCCTATATTGGGACAAGATTAGGAGAGTTTAGCCTGACATTAGGGTTTGTCTTGTGTTGTGTCTTGCAGATAAAATGGATACATTTAATGACCATGACTTCCTCCCCAACTTCATTGAGAAGTACAGGGAGCGGAAACACCCATTTTATAATAACAAAATAAAGAGGAAGGCAGCGCTGGATCAACTGTTGGAATTGGTGAAGCCAGTGATTCCCACGGCAGACATCTATTTGAAGTGCAAAATTGGTGGCCTGAGTACAAATAATAGGGAGTGCAAAAAGGTCCAAGATTCCATGATATCAGGAGCAGCAGCAGACGATATTTATGCCCCCAGGCTCTTGTACTATGACAGACTGCGGTTTTCGTCAGACCAGAGTGAACCATCACTATCCACTCTTCCTACCACCTCAGATAAGGCTTCAGATGTACAACCTGGGCCTTCCACCTAGGAAGATGTGGAAGGTGTGGAGGAGCCCAGCTTGAGCTAGGTATAGCATTGTTCAACATATTTCATGTCACAAATGTAATTATGTTAACTAGATGCTATTATTGATCACTAATTTCTGATTTAACAAAGTGGTTTACATATCAATAGACAGTAGTAGCCAAAAATGATTGGGACAAGAATGAAAAATGCCGGAGTTAGAATGATAATCTTTTCTATTTGTTAACATTCAATTTGCAACAGTCATGAGCTCAAAATTGTATGTGATTGATGACCAAAAAACTAAAACTATGTCCCATTTGCATACAGAGGAAAGTCCCAGCCAGGAGGAGGCCATGGAAAGTGGCAGCCAGGAGGTGGCCAGGCCCAGTAGCTTGACCGAATCACAGGTTCCTCTCCTCCGCCTTCTAACAAAAAGGCCCAGGAAGGGGAGGAACATGGAGAAGTCAGAGCTTGGCTTGATTCGGCAAGCTACTGCAGTCCTCACAAACACCCAGGGCTGGATTTCCCACAAGGCCACTGAGGCCAGGCCTCGGGGTGGCAGTGGTGCAGGGGCGGTGCCACTCCTGCAGTGACTTCTTGGCTTTCGCGGCCGCCCCCCGCACTAACATCATTCGGAGCTCTGTATAGAGATGGAGCAATCACTGATATGGTGTAGTTCCCCACTATCACCTGCAGAGGGCGGCATCACATTCCTGTCTGGCAGCACCTGTAGAGCTGCAGGCTCCACCCAATGAAGTACTAAAACTCTGGATCTCCATGGAGACCAAAACTTAGTGGAAGTGGGAGCAGAGACTGTTCTGGATTGGCGGAGAGAGAAGGAGTGACGTAGTCATAAGGGAGTCCCCACCCTCCGGTGTTGGTCCACGTTATGTAGCGGGATGAGCGGAGAACCGGAGAGGAGACACACCAAAGAGGGTGAGCGGGGGAGGGGAACCTACCGGAGACATGGGGTGTACCTACCAGGGGAGGGGAAGTGTATATAGAAACAATAGAGGGGTGTATAAAGAGGGGGGGGTGTATATAGAGGTGATAGAGGGGTGTATATAGAGATGATAGAGGGGGTGTATATAGAGATGATAGAGGGGGGAGTATATAGAGATGATAGAGGGGGGAGTATATAGAGATGATAGAGGGGGGAGTATATAGAGATGATAGAGGGGGGAGTATATAGAGATGATAGAGGGGGGAGTATATAGAGATGATAGAGGGGTGTATATAGAGATGATAGAGTGGGGAGTATATAGAGATGATAGAGGAGTGTATATAGAGGAGTATATATAGAGAAGATAGAGGGGGGAGTATATAGAGATGATAGAGGGGGGAGTATATAGAGTTGATAGAGGGATGTATATAAAGGTTTTACAATGATATTATCAATGAGTTTGCCAAAAGAAAAGTTAGAACTAAAAGATTTTAGGGAGTTTCTTACTGCTATAATCTTTAAAAGGCATTTTCTGCATTAGAGTATTTTCAGTCTGTACAATTAAAGCCAGTTATTTTTAATGTGTGGAGATATCTGTGTGGAGATATGTTTTTAATTGAACTATTGTAGCAGTCATTGATAAAGGATGAGAATGATGGTGTGTGTGTGTGTGTGTGGGGGGGGGGGGCAGCATTGAAGGACCCGGCCTTGGGGCAGCAAAGGGAGTAAATCTGGGCCTGCAAACACCCCTAATCTCCAGGAGGCCATTGTGTGTATGACGGCCAGTAAGATGCAGGAAATGGAGGTGGGCCAATGCCTCATCAGTGAGGAGCTCATATTTCAGGTCCTAAATAAGGGGGTGAGGGGCGAACTCACCAAGAAAAGTCACGTATGTGAGTTGGACCATACTCCTCCTCCACCGCCTGCCACAACTCCAACACCACAGCCACAGCCTGGAAGGAAGCATTCAAGTCTTGAGAGTGATGGCCTGGGTTCGGTCTGGTCTGGCAAAACATGCAGGCTGTTGTAAAACCACAGCCTCGGGACATATATGTCATCATCTGCTGCTCTCGGAGTCCTGGACTGCATTGTGTTCCCTCTTAAATGGACTCCACAGGCGACCAATTTTGCCTGTCAAATCATTGATGTCTGCCCTGGGGTACAAATGCTTTGCAATTTGAACAGTTTATCCAACATTGCCTTCCTCTTTATTTTGTTATGACCCCTAATAAATTTCAATTTTTTTTTTAAATCCTTGGCTATGTGTTTTACTTCAAAAAGGACAGTTTGTTTGTGTGTAGGCAGGTACATTTCAAAAATACAATGTCAAATTAATAAGGGACACCAACACCAACCAACCTCTTTGAGGTTAAAAAATACAAGATAATAATGGTGTTGTGGTAACTTGACACAAAACGACAAAAAATATTATGGAAATCACTGGAAAAAAAAATCAGGAGATCTTGATAAAAAAAAAAAGTAGATCACTAGAAAAAAAATGATAAACATTATTCTGGAGATCTGGCAAAAAATAAAAAATAAAGATTATTCTGGAGATCACAAGAAATAATAAAGGAATCAGAACTCTGTGTGAATATCAGCAGCAAAACAACTTCATTATTCTAGCATTATAAAGAAGAAGAGAATGCGCTGCATTAATATATTTAAAAATTTGCAGCGTGACAAATGTGCTATCTCCATTACAAATGCTAGTTTTACCAGACCAAGCGCTTCTGTCTCGTACTTGATTCTGAGCATGCGTGGAATTTTGTGCCTCGGACTTGTGTACACACGCTTGGAATTTCCGACAACAAAGTTTGTTGTGGGGAAATTTGAGAACTTGCTCTCAAACAGTTGTTGTCTGAAATTCCGACAGCAAATGTCTGATGGAGCATACACACGGTCGGAATTTCCCACAACATGCTCACATCGAACATTTCCTGTCGGAAATTCTGATCATCTGTACGCGGCATTAAAATTAATGCCCAATTAACTGACTAACCTACAGAATTCTCCTAAATCTTAATTGCATAAAAGTTTCAAATACCTGAGCCAAGAGCTTTGTAATGTAATACTGGTATGCATTCTCGAAGCGAGAGTGCAATAGCTATAGCAGCCAACCACCATACGTCTCATGTTGGACTTATTTCAGGAATTCTGAATAGAAGCTATGGTTAACTGCACTTTGCCTTTTTGCACTGGTAATTGACATGAAGGGGCTTATTTACTATAGCAGAATTTTTCCCTTTACTGAATGTTTCTCAACTAGGGTTACACAGAATTCTAAGATTTAAAAACCTCTATGGGCTGGTTTTACTCCTACCATACAGTTTCTGTCAAGTTCCACCTCCAATGTCTCTCTAAGTACTAATTCAGTAATTTAAAAGTAAGACAACACTACAGTGACCGCCAATTTAATAGGATCTCTCTTGAACTCTAGTGCTCCTTCTCTCACTTATCATCAGTGTAAAGTAGTACTTATCTAATGACCACCGATGTAAGGGAGCACTACACTGACCACTAACGTAAGGGAGTTCTTCACCTGCTGATCACCAGTGATATATCTCCACTGAGCATCAATGTAAAAGAACGCTATTCTGACTATACGTTTTAAAGAGTCACTTTTCCACTATTCAGCAATATAAGGAGGCACTATGTAGACCCTCAATTTAAAGAGATGCTTTTCTACTGACAATGTAAACAATGACATAAGCACTGATCACCAGTGTATGGCCTTGTTTAGAAGTGCGGCATTGTTTACTACCCATCTAAAAAGAAACCCACAGTGGATTGGTTTTCATAGGTATTTGAGGTGATATTTTGCCCTCCCCAACCTATGTTAACCATTAAAAGTTTGCAGCACCATGCAACAACCACGTACATTACATGATGTTGCAATTCGATTGTGGTGCAGTCTGCCTGCCAAACATGACAGGTGGCATGATTTTCACCATGCTTCAACTATGTCAATGTGTTTTAACATGGTGGGTCAGCGGTATGGAATCAGCAAAACTAGACTCAATCACCTGTTTTTACTGCCCTTTACTGCGTCACTTCCAGGAGCTCCACCACAAGAAGTGATGTCATTCCGCACATTACTCCTGGAAGTGATGCAGTACACCCGGAAGTGAGGTAGAGAGTAGGGAATCAGGCTCACACAGGGGGACCAGAAGTGAGGTAGAGAGTATGGAATCAGGCTCACACAGGGAGATAGTAGGACGATTGTACTATGATATGAGAGTTGATTCGTTATATGTTTTTAAATGTGAACTTTTCCTTAAAGCATAAGTTCACCTTGATACAATTTGTCATGAAATCTCTACTGTTCAACTATCTCCTCCAACCAACATACCAATTCTACCAGCACTACTTTGGTCTTTTGACCCCGTTACCCCTGAGAACAGTGTTGCCAACCGCCCATTAATTTACGGGCAGCTCGTAAATTTCAGCCCATTTTTAGGCTGCCCATAAATGTCCATTACAGGCAGCGGCGCCCGTAAAAAAAGATGGATGCAGGACGACGTGCAACTGCGCATGTGCCTTCCTGAGGCTCAGAAAAGCTCGTACACTCTCACCCATTTTCAGCCAGGCGGGCGAATGCGCAGTTATGTACTGGCACTGCTTGGTGCCATTTTTGAATGATACTTGGTCTGTCAGTCTTGGTGCTGCAGCCATAATGGAGGACATCAGGACACAGTCTATCATCATATGAGGAGAAGGCAGAGAGGAGGACATTACCGTGGCTGGGAGGGGTGGGTGGGAAAGGGGGTCTGAGCCTGGAGGACAGTGCTATGGGGGGACTGATGAAGGGGGCAGAGCCTGGAAGACAGTGCTATGGGTGAATGATGAAGGGGCAGAGCCTGGAGGACAGTGCTGTGTGAGGGTGAAGGGGGCAGACTCCAGAAGAGGACAGTGCTGTGGGGGGCTGGTGAAGGGGGCAGAGAAGGACAGTGCTGTGGGGGCTGATGAAGGGGCAGAGAAGGACAGTGCTGTGAGGGGTTGATTAAGACAGCAGAGAAGGACAGTGCTGTGAGGGGGCTGATGAAGGGGCAGAGAAGGACAGTGCTGTGGGGGGGTTTATGAAGGTGGGCAGAGGAGATCTCTGCTGTGGGAGGGTGATGTAAAGGGTGGCAGAGAACGACACTGTTGTGGACAGTGAAGGGGGCAGATTAGTACACTACTGTTGGGGGGTGATATGCAGGGGCACAGCAGGACACTGCAGTGGGGGACAGAGAAGGACACTACTTGAGGGGGGCCACGAGGGCAGAGGAGAACACTACTGTTGGGGGAGGGTGTAGGAAGTTGGCAAAGGAGGACACTACTGTGAGGGGCAGTGTTGCCAACAGCCCATAAAAAATATGGATGTCTGCAGCCTCTATCTCTTGTACCATGTGCACTGCCTCTGATCGCCTCCTATACCATGTCCACACAGCCTATGACCACCTCCTGTACCATGTCCGCACAGCCTCTGACCACCTCCTGTACCATGTCCACAGCCTCTGACCACCTCCTATACCATGTCCGCAGCCTCTGTCCACCTCCTGTACCATGCCCGCAGTCCCTAACCATCTCTTGTATCATGTCTGCAATCTCTGACCCTCTCTTGTCTTTGATCATGACTAGAGTGTCCAAGTGGGAGTCTGAAGAGGAGTCAAGAGTGGTAATGCAGCTGGGATGGAGGTCATGGGAAAAGTCAGACGTGTGTGGACCATGAAGAGGAAACTATAGGATAAAACCAGAGCTGCCAAACTGGAGCTATCTGGCTGAGCCCTGCACAGTACACTTGAAAAGAGCTCAGTGACTGCACCACCAGGCCAGTCTGAGGGGGGTCACTGATGTAAGGGGGAGTGAATTCAATAATGTAAGGAGGCATTGATAAAAAGGTCCCCCCTTGTAGTAGGGAACCCCCCTTACCTTAGTGTATTCACTCTGCGGAAGGTGGTCACCAGAGTCCCCCTCACATCAGAGTTCCTGGAATTCCCCTCTACATCAGAGCCATACAGTGCAAGGGGGAACTTTGGGGACCCTGATGTAAAAGGGAACTTTGATGTAAAGGGCAATGCCGTAGACCCTGATGTAAGTGAGAACTCTGATGTAAAGGGGAACGCAGTGGACTCTGATATAAGGTAGTCTCTGGTCACCAGAGCCCCGCTCACATCAGAATTCCCCCTTAAATCATGATTTTCAGCATTCCCCTTTATGTCAGAGTTCCCTTGCACTGTAAGGGGGAATCATGCACACTCTGAAGGGGGAACTCTGTGTTGGCTGGGTTGTATTAACCTGACCTTCATGTAAATGGAGAAATATGGTTTTTGACTTTTGTTTAACTTAAACACATTGCTAGCCAGGGCTGGTACATAGGTGGGAGGGGGTGGGAAGGGCAGCCGCCCTGGGCGTCTGTAGCATGGGAGGTGAAGGGGGCACTGCCAGGAGAGTTTCTGCAAACATCAGCCAACAAAAGTAGTGGCAGCGGCACCACCACCTCTGTTGGCTCAGTGTTGCATGATATATGCCAAATCGGGAGAGGAGGAGAGAGGCATGCTCTCTCTCTCCTCTCCAGCTTTACTCTCCGGTCACTGCAGAGCTCCTCCATCTCCATCAGGACTGTAAAATTAGGACCCCATAATATGCCCCCCCACCCCCCCATCTCCTCCCAGAAAACAATTTTGGGTAAGGGGTGGGCAAGCAAACTCTGTATAGTCCCGAGCCCACATCCAGTGACGGCTTCCTGCCAGCTGTCTGTGTTGATTGATATGGGGGTGGTACCCGTGTTAGTATGGATGATGGGGGGCATTTGTGTAAAAATCCTGGGGGGAGGATCTGCACTAAGAGGGGGCACAGACAGGGGTAAGACCTGCTCCAGGAGGGGAAGGAAAATTTGCTAGATGTGCCGGGGGTGAACTGAGGGGTCTACGCTGGGCGGTGGGAGTAAGAGGATTTGCGCCAGGATGGGGACCTGTGTCGGAAGGATGAGGACCCGTGACAGGAGGGGGACCTGTGCTGGGATATGGGAGTGGAGACCTGTTCCGGGATGATGAGGATTTGTGCAAGGAGGGCGATCTGTGCTAGGGGATGGGGAGGACCTGGGGGTTGTGCTGGAAGAGATGATTGGGATGGGGAGATTTGTGTCAGGACAGGAAATCCTGGGGCTGCTTGAAAGGGGGATTGGGGGGGATATATGCTTGTAGGGATGATAGGGGGTATTTGTGCTAGGAAATAAACTTGGAGGGGACTTGCGCCAGGAGGGGGAACGCAAGGGGTGACAGAGGTAAGATCTGCCCCAGGAGGAGGGACCTGTGCTGGCAGAATGAGAACCTGTGCTAGGAGTGGGGATTTATGCTATGGGGATGGGGAAGAAGAGGGTCTGTGCCAGGAGGAGGGATTTGTGCTGTGCGGATGGGGGAGAGGATTTGCACCAGGACGGGTGAGCCTGGGGGCTTGTGCTAGAAGAGGTGATTGGGGGACCAGTGCTAGGATGGGAAATATTGGGGCTATTAGAAATGGGGCTTGCGGGGGAGGATTTATTCCAGGAGGGTGAACCTGGGGGTGACAGGCAAAAAATTTGCACTAGAAGTGGCAATTTGGGGGTTTTGCGTTGGGGGAAGAGGATTTGTGATAACAGGGGGGGCCCATTCAAGGAGGGGACATTTTTGGGGGGGGATGTGGGGGAGAGGATTTGTGCTATTAGGGATGATTAATAAGTATTTGCCCTAGGAGGAGAGAGGATTTATAATAGAAGGGATGACTTGGGGGGGGGGTTTGCGCTAGGATTGGACACCTGATGAAGGGGAGGATTTGCACTGGGAGGGTGGGATATGGAGAGGGGGAGGACTTGCGCTTGGAGGGGAAGTTTAAGGGGTGAGGATGTGTGCTAACAGGGTACATGTTCAAGTCGAACTTACGCTTGACTCGAACGTCGGGCTAATACAGACTATACAATGCAGCAGGAGAGGTAAGGCTGCTAACATGTTTTACACTGTAAAGTACTTAAACCTAGCATGCTTTGCTATGATTAAGATTTCTACAGCTTAGAGCATGTTAGCAATTTCACCTCTCCTTCTGCATTGTATTGTCTATATAGATATGTTATAATAAAGAAGTTGTTTTTTATCGGAGTGCAGTTATTCATCCATTTTCTTTTTCTCCTTCCCAGATCTCCTACTTTCTAAATCCCTTGTCACCCCCTCCCATTCCCGTATCCATGACTTCTTCAGAGCCTGTCCCATCCTCTGGAACTCTTTACCCTAATCTGTTAAGCTATCTCCTACTCTGTCCACTGTTCGGCAATTGTTGAGAACTCAATTCTTCAGGGATCTTTCATCTAAAAACTGTTCTTCTTCCTTCTCCATCAGCTCATTCCTCACATGTAAATTAAAAGAAACAGGTGCGCTAATCTGTAAGCATATTCACAATGTAAAAATACACATGACAAAAATTTAAGGGCATAACGTCCACTCCTGCAAAAACAAGTGTATAAAAATAAAAACATTTGATGAAATGACTCATAAAGTGAAAAAATATATGATTCAGTTCATAAAAGGTGCACAAAAAAAATGTGCATAAAAAAATGTGCAACTGGCAAACCCTTATACAAAAGGGAACTCAGTGAACCAAGTATGTGAAAACTTCTGTGCTCTTCAAGGGAATTTGGTGAACCAAATATAAGGCAACTTCAGTGCTCTTCAAAACACAAAGACTTTAATATCCCACCACCACATAGATTTACTTCTTACCAGATAGCAGTAGTTTCAAGCATTGGATAATAATCCCACCATGCTCCAATAGACTGAGCTGTAAAAACAAACCAAATTCCAGATAACAGCAGTATCAGACACTGGACAATGATCCCATCAGGCTCCAACACCTTAAGCTGTAAAAGTTAACCCGATTTTTCAATGGATGCAGGAATCACGGTATCTTTGGAGAAGCTAATATCCAATCTGACAGCTCAAGGATAAATCCCAGAGCACAAGGGAAGAAGAGGATAGCCTCGTAGTGCAATATGTTTCAACAAAAGGGTTTATTAAAACAGCACACTAAAAACTTACATCAAGGCAACCAAACATCAGCAAAAAAAAATGCACATAAAAAACAGAGCGGTGGTTTGCACCAGCCAGCTCAAATGGTTAGACGTCTCACAGTGGGCTCCACCCAACTAGTTTCTCCATAATAGGCTTCAGCTGGGATAGGAGACTCACCAACTAAAATCTTATGCAGCTTTGTGTAGAAACCAATCAGCTTCTGGGTTTTATTGCCAAACTTAATTGAACAAGCTGAAGTTAGGCTACCATGCACAGCTGCTCCAGTCTTTATGGACCTTGCTTTGTGCACTGGTCTAAATCATTTGGTGGAGGGGGGTATGGTGTGTGGTTGTTTATCAGTCAGGGGTCGGGCTTGGCCCCTTTGTTTCAGTGAAGTAAACTCTTAAGACATCAGCATACAAAGACATTTTGAACAATTTCATGCTCCCAACTAGCATTTTAACTTATTGTTGTAATGAAGGTTAAAAGCAATTATGCCTAAAAATGCTGCTTCTGCCCTCCTCCTACCTACCCTTTATAGCTTGTATTAAAAAAAAAAAAAGAGCAGTGTAAATACCTATTTTTAATCCAGTCTGGTCTGGTAAATTATGGCTTCCTGTGCCAGAGAGAAAGTCTGCTGCAGGGGAGAGGAGGGGGCACTGAAAATGGAGATGCAAAGGGGATAACACCAAAGCTACGGGAATTAACATTTGATGATGAACACTCTCTTACACAGGGAAGCCAAAGCTTCTGGATCATGTCGCCAGACCAGACAGGTTTAAAGAAGGTATTTACACTTTTTTTTTAACATATATACAGGCTTTGCAGGATAATTGTTATTATCCTTTAGCCTAGGTTCACATTGGAGCACTTTGTCATGTGATTTATTATTATTATTATTATTATTATACAGGATTTATATAGCGCCGACAGTTTACGCAGCGCTTTACAACATTAGGGCAGACAGTACAAGTACAATACAATTCAATACAGGAGGAATCAGAGGGCCCTGCTCGTTAGAGCTTACAATCTAGGAGGGAGGGTCAAGTGATACAAAAGGGTAATAGCTGTGGGGGATGAGCTAATGGAGAAAATAGTGCAGTTGTTAGATGGAGGCAGGATAGGCTTCTCTGAAGGGGAAAGTTTTCAGGGATCGCCTAAAAGTGGATAAAGTTGGAGACAGTCTGACAGATTGGGGTAGGGGATTCCAGAGGATGGGCGAGGCTCGGGAGAAGTCCTGGAGGCGGATATGGGAGGAGGTGATGAGGGAGCTAGAGAGCAGGAGGTCTTGGGAGGAACGGAGATGGCGATTAGGTTGGTATTTTGAGACTAGGTTAGTGATGTAGCTGGGGGCAGAGTTGTGGATGGCTTTGTAACTTATTGTTAGTATTTTGAATTTAATTCGTTGGGCGAGTGGTAGCCAATGGAGGGATTGGCAGAGAGGGGTAGCAGACACTGAGCGGTTTGTAAGGTGGATGAGTCTAGCAGCAGCATTCATGATGGACTGAAGGGGGGATAGTCTGTTTAAAGGTAAGCCAATGAGGAGTGAGTTGCAGTAGTCAAGGCGAGAGATAACCAGGGAGTGAATCAGGAGCTTAGTGGTTTCATTGGTTAGAAAGGGACGTAGTTTAGAGATGTTGCGGAGGTTGAGGCGGCAAGCTTTGGAAAGTGATTGGATGTGGGGCTGAAAGGAGAGTTCAGAATCCAGGAGAACACCTAGTACCCTAACATGTGGGGACGGGTGGATGGTTTTGCCATTGCTCTTGACAGAGAAGTCGGGGGAAGAGGAACGTGGGGGAGGAAATATTATAAGCTCGGTTTTGGACAAGTTGAGTTTGAGGAAGTGGTGTGACATCCATACAGATATGTCGGTTAGTAAGTTAGTGATGCGTGAGGAGACTGATGGAGTGAGTTGAGGGGTGGAGAGATAGATTTGTGTCATCAGCATAGAAATGATATTGAAAGCCGTGAGAGGCTATCAGCTGACCCAGGGAAGAGGTGTAGATTGAAAATAAAAGAGGTCCAAGAACAGAACCTTGGGGGACCCCGACAGAGAAGGGAAGAGGAGTGGAGGAAGTAGAATTGCAAGTGACACTGAAGGTGCGTTGGGATAGGTAGGATGAGAGCCACTGAAGAGCACAGTCACAGAGACCGAGGGAGTAAAGTTTTTTGAGGAGGAGGGGGTGGTCAACCGTGTCAAAGGCAGCTGAAAGATCCAGAAGTAGGAGTACAGAATAGTGTCCATTGGTTTTTGCAGTTAGTAGGTCATTTGTGAGTTTTAAAAGAGCAGTTTCTGTGGAGTGTTGAGAGCGAAATCCAGATTGAAGGGGATCAAGAAGGTTGTTTTTAATGAGGTGGTCACTCAGTTGGTTGTAAACCAGGCGTTCAAGGAGTTTAGAGGAAAAGGGGAGCAAGGAGATTGGGCGTAGGTTGTTAAGATTGGTAGGGTCCAAGGACGGCTTTTTGAGTATGGGGGTGACCAGTGCATGTTTTAGAGCATCGGGGAAGATGCCAGAGGTGAGGGAGAGATTGAAGATGTGGGTTAGAGATTGTAGGATGGGGTCAGAGGGTGACCGTAGCATTTGAGAGGGAATAGGGTCCAGGGGACAGGTGGTTAGGTGGGCGATAGAAAGGAGTTTAGCAACTTCATCTGTAGTAGTAGATTTGAATAGGGGGAGTGTCAGTTGTATCTGTTGACATGGGGTCTTAGCTGGGGGAGATACCTGTAGAATAGAGATTTCATCACGGATTGTATCAATCTTGTTTTTGAAGTGCTTAGCGATTTCCTGGGCAGTGAGTAAGTCAGTGGGTGGAGGCGGTGGAGGACAAAGTAGAGAGTTGAAGGTAGAGAAGAGTTTACGGGGATTGGATGAGAAAGTGTTAATAAGAGTTGTAAAATAGGTTTGCTTGGCAGTGTGGAGGAAAGAATAGTATATTTGGAGGGCAGATTTGTATTGGTTGAAGTCTTTGAGAGACTTAGTCTTGTGCCACAGACGCTCAAGAGCGCGACTACGTTTTTTGAGAATTTTAGTGTCATCTGTTTGCCAGGGTTGTAGGGGTCGAGGCCTGATTCTGTGTGTAGTGAGGGGAGCGAGCTTATCCAGGGTGGAGGACAGAGATTTATTGTAGATGGACATGGCTTGGTTGGGGCAGGACATGGGTCAGATTTTGTCATAGAGGTGGTCAGTAGCAGAATAGAGGAGACAGGAGTTGAAGTTGCGAAAGTTTCTACGGGTGATGGTTAGGCGATTGGAGGGAAAGGTGGTGGAAGACAGGGGGAGAGAGAAACTAATAAGGTGGTGGTCCGAGAGAGGAAAAGGATTGTTTGAGAAGTTGCATGGAGTGCATAGGTAGGAGAATACAAGGTCAAGGGTGTTGCCATCAGAGTGAGTAGAAGCCTGTACCCATTGCTTCAGGTCAAATGAAGAGGTTAGACTAAGAAGTTTAGAAGTAGCGGGAGTGTTTGTATTAGCAGGGATGTTGAAATCACCGAGAAGGATTGTGGGAATATCCGAAGAGAGAAAGTAGGGTAGCCAGGCAGAAAACTCATCAAGGAAAGTCGATAATGGTCCAGGGGGCCGGTAGATCACAGCAATTCTTAGGGAAGTAGGAGAGAATAGACGTATACAGTGGGCTTCGAATGATGAGAGGGAAAAAGAGGGAGGAGGGTGAATAACCTGGAAGGTGCTCTGGGGGGATAGGAGGAATCCCACTCCACCTCCCTTGCGTCCATTAGGCCTAGGGGAGTGAGTCCAGTGAAGGCCACCCTGGGAGAGGGAAGCAGGAGAAGGGGTGTCATATTCATGGAGCCAGGTTTCGGTGAGAGCAAGTAGATTAAAGGAATTAGTGACAAAGAGGTCATG
Source organism: Aquarana catesbeiana (assembly GCF_042186555.1). NCBI lineage: Eukaryota > Metazoa > Chordata > Amphibia > Anura > Ranidae > Aquarana > Aquarana catesbeiana. The sequence continues at coordinate 293,618,990 of NC_133324.1, read as the reverse complement.
AACAGCAGTGAGTTTGTTGCAGACAGAGCGGGCATTCCAGAGGGCACAGGAGAGAGGGAGGCTGGCGTTGGGAAGAAGAGGAATGGAGACTAAATTGTGTAGATTGCGACTACTGCCAGAGGGTGTAGGATGATGGTGATGGGTGTGTTGGGCACAGTTAAATAAGTGAGGTCCAGGGTTTGGGGAAATATCTCCAGCGATTAGGAGAAGCAGAAGAGTGAGGGAGGTAATATGAGAATATGATTTGTATGAGGGGACATGCTTTAGTATCCTGGGGGGTATGTTAGCAAGTGGGCTTAGAGTTAGAAAGAGGTGATGAGTGCAGTAGTAGGGGGAGGGGAGAAGTGAGGGTGATATGTACAGATTGTGTGGTGGAGCAGAGGGATGTAGAAAAGAGAGCTTGAGGAGAGAGGCTGCAATTGTGAAGAGGAGGAGAGGTAAAGAGAGCATGTTTCAGAGAAGGTGAGATAATATGAAAATGAGATCACCTGCAATCTGCTATGGTTAGCTTTGTGCAAATCGCTGAAGTGCAAGAGCAGAAGTGTCACTTATTTTCAGAACCCCACTTCTTTGGAAGAACCCCCTGTATGTGCTCTCCCATAAAGAAGGCCTTGTTATATACTGTGTTGGGTGTGGATGGAATCTGGCAATTAATCAATTAGGAGGGGATATTAGGAACACAGCAAGCAGGGCATAACTTTCACACCACAATCAAACTGCAAGGGGACTAAAAGGCCAAAATTGTAAAGATAAGGAAACCCATAATTTAGGTAAGACTTAATGGCTAAATAAACATTGAAATAATGTGAGCATGGCTACAGATGGAGTTGAGACAGCGGTGACAAACAGATTTACCAAAAATGTATATAAGCGGTCAGTCAATTTTCAGTTTGCAGGACATGGGAATATAAACGCAGATTACCAAAAATGTATATAAGCGGTCGGTCAATTTTCAGTTTGCAGGACATGGGAATATAAACGCAGATTGCCAAAAATGTATATAAGCGATCAGTCAATTTTCAGTTTGCAGGACATGGGAATATAAACGCAGATTACCAAAAATGTATATAAGCGGTCAGTCAATTTTCAGTTTGCAGGATATGGGAATATAAACGCAGATTACCAAAAATGTATATAAGCGGTCAGTCAATTTTCAGTTTGCAGGACATGGGAATATAAACGCAGATTACCTGTGAAGAGAGAAGAAAATGTTCAGATGAATGCTGCAAGAGCAGAAGTGTCACTTATTTTCAGAACCCCACTTCTTTGGAAGAACCCCCTGTATGTGCTCCCCCATAAAGAAGGCCTTGTTATATACTGTGTTGGGTGTGGATGGAATCTGGCAATTAATCAATTAGGAGGGGATATTAGGAACACAGCAAGCAGGGCATAACTTTCACACCACAATCAAACTGCAAGGGGACTAAAAGGCCAAAATTGTAAAGATAAGGAAACCCATAATTTAGGTAAGACTTAATGGCTAAATAAACATTGAACTAATGTGAGCATGGCTACAGATGGAGTTGAGACAGCGGTGACAAACAGATTTACCAAAAATGTATATAAGCGGTCAGTCAATTTTCAGTTTGAAGGACATGGGAATATAAACGCAGATTACCAAAAATGTACATAAGCGGTCGGTCAATTTTCAGTTTGCAGGACATGGGAATATAAACGCAGATTACCAAAAATGTATATAAGCGGTCAGTCAATTTTCAGTTTGCAGGACATGGGAATATAAACGCAGATTACCAAAAATGTATATAAGCGGTCAGTCAATTTTCAGTTTGCAGGACATGGGAATATAAACGCAGATTACCAAAAATGTATATAAGCGGTCAGTCAATTTTCAGTTTGCAGGACATGGGAATATAAACGCAGATTACCAAAAATGTATATAAGCGGTCAGTCAATTTTCAGTTTGCAGGACATGGGAATATAAACGCAGATTACCAAAAATGTATATAAGCGGTCAGTCAATTTTCAGTTTGCAGGACATGGGAATATAAACGCAGATTACCAAAAATGTATATAAGCGGTCAGTCAATTTTAAGTTTGCAGGACATGGGAATATAAACGCAGATTACCAAAAATGTATATAAGCGGTCAGTCAATTTTCAGTTTGCAGGACATGGGAATATAAACGCAGATTACCAAAAATGTATATAAGCGGTCAGTCAATTTTCAGTTTGCAGGACATGGGAATATAAACGCAGATTGCCAAAAATGTATATAAGCGATCAGTCAATTTTCAGTTTGCAGGACATGGGAATATAAACGCAGATTACCAAAAATGTATATAAGCGGTCAGTCAATTTTCAGTTTGCAGGATATGGGAATATAAACGCAGATTACCAAAAATGTATATAAGCGGTCAGTCAATTTTCAGTTTGCAGGACATGGGAATATAAACGCAGATTACCTGTGAAGAGAGAAGAAAATGTTCAGATGAATGCTGCAAGAGCAGAAGTGTCACTTATTTTCAGAACCCCACTTCTTTGGAAGTACCCCCTGTATGTGCTCCCCCATAAAGAAGGCCTTGTTATATACTGTGTTGGGTGTGGATGGAATCTGGCAATTAATCAATTAGGAGGGGATATTAGGAACACAGCAAGCAGGGCATAACTTTCACACCACAATCAAACTGCAAGGGGACTAAAAGGCCAAAATTGTAAAGATAAGGAAACCCATAATTTAGGTAAGACTTAATGGCTAAATAAACATTGAAATAATGTGAGCATGGCTACAGATGGAGTTGAGACAGCGGTGACAAACAGATTTACCAAAAATGTATATAAGCGGTCAGTCAATTTTCAGTTTGCAGGACATGGGAATATAAACGCAGATTACCAAAAATGTATATAAGCGGTCGGTCAATTTTCAGTTTGCAGGACATGGGAATATAAACGCAGATTACCAAAAATGTATATAAGCGGTCAGTCAATTTTCAGTTTGCAGGACATGGGAATATAAACGCAGATTACCAAAAATGTATATAAGCGGTCAGTCAATTTTCAGTTTGCAGGACATGGGAATATAAACGCAGATTACCAAAAATGTATATAAGCGGTCAGTCAATTTTCAGTTTGCAGGACATGGGAATATAAACGCAGATTACCAAAAATGTATATAAGCGGTCAGTCAATTTTCAGTTTGCAGGACATGGGAATATAAACGCAGATTACCAAAAATGTATATAAGCGGTCAGTCAATTTTCAGTTTGCAGGACATGGGAATATAAACGCAGATTGCCAAAAATGTATATAAGCGATCAGTCAATTTTCAGTTTGCAGGACATGGGAATATAAACGCAGATTACCAAAAATGTATATAAGCGGTCAGTCAATTTTCAGTTTGCAGGATATGGGAATATAAACGCAGATTACCAAAAATGTATATAAGCGGTCAGTCAATTTTCAGTTTGCAGGACATGGGAATATAAACGCAGATTACCTGTGAAGAGAGAAGAAAATGTTCAGATGAATGCTGCAAGAGCAGAAGTGTCACTTATTTTCAGAACCCCACTTCTTTGGAAGAACCCCCTGTATGTGCAGCCCCCTGAAATCAAATCACATGATAAGTCGTAGGCCTATTGGAGGCAATGGCACTGTTCCACTCAATGCGGCACCGATTTTACGGCGCTGTACCGATTTGCAAAAGTAGTTTCTGTACTACTTTTGCTGAATTCAGGTGCGACTTCAATAGATATTTGTGCATGAAGCCACACAGATGTCTATCAAGTAGCACCTGAAATCGCGTTGACATTGCTACTTTGAAATCGTGCTACTTCAATTGAAGTAGCACAATTTCATAGTAGCATCAATGTGAACCAGGGCTTACTGATACTTTAAGAATAATTTTATTTGAGTCAAAAAGATGTCCTATTCTAAATGATAAATATTCTGTTGATGAAAACTTTAATTGGAGGGCATTTAGTTGTTAAAGCACTGTGCATCATGAAGGCCTCTTGAGCCCCCTCCCTAGGGAAAGAGAGCCTTGACTGATGGGGGCATGGCCAGGTGCCAGACAAGGGAGATGATTGGTGAAAGCACAGGGGATGGGATGGGCCTGAGCTCAGGGAGCATGTGCCCCAGTGAATTCTGGGTCTTTCGGAAGAATCGGATGGAAGAGCTGCCCACTGCTATGCCCTTGATGGAAAATTGGAAATAGGCTGTCTGTCCAGCACTTGTCCAGCATGGTAAGGACAGGCCCCACTTCCTCCTTTTGGATTTGAGTGCTCACAGTACGACTGTGACTGGCACTGGTTTAATGTGTTTACATGTTACTTGTTGGAATTTAATAAAGCTGTGGCCTTGCCCTTTCCAACCGAATGGTTGTAAGTTTTTTATTTAATGGGGGTAAAGGGCAAGGGTGGTGGGGGATTTGATCCCATTGGTTTACATTAATTGGGACCTACTGTAGGCCCATTGTTCCTCAGCAGTCATAAAGAACTGCCATTTTTTAAAACATTTTTTACACTTTTTTTATGTTTTTTTGCTGATTTTTTCTAGTCTCTTTGCAGCCACTTCCTGCCTGCATGCTTGCCCACCAGTGGCAGCTGTAAATCATTATTTACTAATAGTAATGTCTCTGCCACCCCATAATACAATGTGCCTGAACAAGGATCTACATGGCAAGAGTATCAGTTATTACCGTAGCTAAATTGATGAACCGGTATTATTTAAATTAATTAGCAGAGTCAAAAAAGTGTGAAAATAATTTTTTTAATTAGATAGGGTCAAATTAGTGTTTAGTGATTGGGCATACATCTGCATTAAGATATCTTATCCAGGAGTGTTTTAAGCACAACAGCTTTGCACTACAACTTTACTTGACATAATGGAGTTGATTTACTAAAACTGGAGAGTGCAAAATCTGGTGCAGCTGTGCATGGTAGCCAATCAGCTTCTGACTTCAGTTTGTTCAATTAAGCTTTGGCAATGATTTTGGGTTCACACTGGTACGACAAACGCTCCAACATTGGGAGCTCGTGTCCCATGACATGTGAAAATCAATGTTTCCTTATGAGAGCCGTCTTAACTGGTCCGACACAAGTTGGTCTGACTTTGAAAATGCTCCCTGAACTACTTTGGTCTGATCGCCGTTGGATCGCCGTCTAGACTGATCCGACTTTGGCATGCGACTTGTGCTCTGATGATCTTGAAGGGGAACTCCACGCCAAATTTAAAAAAAACGACATGGGTTCTCCCTCCAAGAGCATACCAGGCCCTTTGATTTGGTATGGATTTTAAGGGGAACCCCCATGCCGAAAAAAGGGCGTGGGGGCCCCCCAAAATCCATACCAGATCCTTATCCTATCACACAGCCTGGCAGGTCAGGAAAGGGGGTGGGGGTGAGCTAGTGGCCCCACCCCTCCTGAACCGTACCAGACCACATGCCCTCAACATGAGGGGTGGGTGCTTTGGGGCAGGAAGGGCCCTGTGCCCCCCCACCCCAAAGTACCTTGTCCCCATGTTGATGAGGACGAGGGCCTCTTCCCGACAACCCTGGCCGTTGGTTGCCGGGGTCTGTGGGCGGGAAGCTTATAGGAATCTGGAAGCACCCTTTAACAAGGGGGCCCCCAGATCCCGGTCCCCCACCCTATGTGAATAGTGTACATTGTACCCCTACCCATTCACCTAAAAAAAGTGTCAAAAATAAAACACATTACACAGGTTTTTAAAGTAATTTATTAAGGCAGCTCCCTCGTTTCTTCTGATCTCTTCTCCCCTCTCAGGCTCTTCTGTGTCCTCCGCTGATGTCTTCTGCCTCTGCCGGTTCTTCTAGACTGACACTAAACTAATATTCAAAAAGTATAAAATAGCACAGTAGCACTGAACAGAGCCCTGTTCTATATCTATCCACGCTGAAATCACACTAAAAATGGCTGCCATTGAAAGAATACTTTTATACTGTGGGGCGGGAATGAGCCATGATTGGATAAAGTCATGATGACAGTGTCCAATCATGACTCTGACAGTGCTCTGTGCCCTGATTGGCTGAAGCTTTCACCGCCTCAGCCAATCAGAGCTTGCAATTCACTGTTCAGAGCCGCAATGCATTGTGGTCAGTGCAGGGGGGCGAACAAATGGTCGAATGACCCGTTTGTTTGGCTGTTTGCAGAACGCCCAAACTTATGCTCGGGACGAACCGTTCGCACATCCCTATATTTGAACCCTGGTAATGGTGGTGCAGAGCTGCTCCATGCAAAATTAAAGGTTTGAGGGGTGTCTTATAGGTGTACTGGAGGGTTTTATAACGCCCAGCAGAAACATCCTTAAAGTGATACATTTTTTTATAAATAACAAGCATGTTATACTTACCTGCTCTGTGCAGTGGTTTTGCACAGAGCAGCCCCGAGCCACCTCTTCTTGGGTCCTTCGCCAACGCTCCTGACCCCTCCCTCCTGCTGAGTGCCCCCACAGCATGCAGCTTGCTATGGGGCACCCAAGCAGAGCCCCTGCTTTGTGCTCCATATCTGCATTAAGATAAAAAAAAAAACTTCTGCCTTTAGAACCACTTTAATGCCAACTATTCTGGGTAAGTCTATATTTCAGAATAAAGTTTCACATTCCAAAAACCAACATATCATTTATCAGGATGAAATTATGAGTTTTAATATATATGTAGCAAGGTCTCCGGCCTCCTTCAGTCTGATGAGAACCTCCAGGGCCAGAGATAGCTGACATCCTTCTGTATGTGGTGGGTTTTGAGGCATAGTGAGTGCAAGATGGATAACGATATTGGGCGCCAGACACTTCTTGAATGCAAAAGAGATGTTTATTTCTTTCCCTTGAGTAGTTGCAAATTCAATTAGCAGACTCCGAGACTTCAACAGGAGGACAGCGGTACAGGGAAAGGCCTCCAGCAAGAGGCCATATCTGCACGTGCAGGAATGCTGTCTCCTTTAACAGTCCCTAACACAAAGCGTAACAGTTCTTTCACCTTCACTACAACTTCTCCTTGTAGTTCTTCAGTCTACTGAGCTCCCGGTCTCTCACTAGACCCTCTGATTCACTGCCACTGAATCCCTTGAGCTCCTCCAATCTTCACGGTGGTATCTTCCTCAAGCATCACCCCTGTTTCTCTGCTGCTTCCCTAGCTTGGCACTATAGATACCTCTCAAGCTTTACCACCGCTGGCCTGCTCGGTCCCTGGCTTGACTCACAAGGCTGCTCTGCAAGCATCCCCTCTGCTGGCTGGGTCCCTGACTTGATCCCCACCTGTAGTTTCCCAATTCGCCACCGTGCCCGTTCACTGAGAATACTGCTCTGGTACTTGCTTCAGTTACTAACTGTGGTCCCTGGTAATAAGCTAGTTGGTCCCCCAGTGGCGACAGCCTCCCCTTTACCTCTGACCATTGACAAGTTCTCCGACCGGCAGAACCATCACTTTTGCTTGGACTGCAAGCCGCAATCCCAGCCCTGCACTGCTCTCTCTTGCTTCTGAATAGGCCCTCAGACAGCCTAGCAGCCAGACGCCCAAGTGATAGGCCCAATCTCTGGCCTAGCAGCCCAGGGCACACGACACATGTACACCCAGACAGCCTTCCAGGTGCCACAGAACACAAACCACTTGATACCACACGAATATATAGTTTCTCTCAGCAGGCCAAGGGATTCAAGAAAACCCCTGCCCATTGGCTGAGATACCTCATGTACCCATAACCAGACCTTGAGTTGCCCTTCTCATATCTAGTACCACCAAGTACCCGGTCACCTAGTGGTAGAAGAGAAAAGTGCAACAAGGCCAAACTTAGGAAGAAATCAATAGATCTCTAGCTATCAACCAGGATAAATACTCCTGGCAAGTAAATGTGTGAGGAGCAACCCTGCTTAAACTCCAGGGTGCTACATCTATTTGATATATTTATTATAGGAAATCTAATGTGTCTTTATGTCTTGCTAACCTTTGGCACCATGTTATATACAGTAGTAGTGTTTGGTGTCTAACTAAGATCTTCTTCTACAATAAGGTAACCACTTTTTTTGGAAAGGTAACTCTATTACAATAGGGGTTATGAAACATGGCATTGGCAATTAACTCTGTGGGGTTCATCTGTATATCAGTATAGATCAGTATAGATCAATACCCTGGCCTCACAGATATATATTCTTAGCTGCACAGCAGACCATTTACAACACAACAATTTGCTACAGGGCTTCAAGTCCTTTTAAAAACCGAGGCTAACAAATTTTTATGATGTCTCTGCATTCATTCTAACCTGGCTGCTGTGGGGTTGATTTACTAACATTTGAGAGAGTGCAAAATCTGGTGCAGCTCTGCATAGAAACCAGTCAGCTTCCAGTTTTTTTTGTCAAAGCTTAATTGAACAAGCTGAAGTTTAAATTTGATTAGCTACCATGCACAGCTGCAGCAGAATCTGATGTAGCTGTGCATGGTAGCCAATCTGTTTTTAACTTCAGCTTGTTCAATTACGCTTTGGTAATAAAACCTGGAAGTGGATAGGTTTCTATGCAGAGTTGCACCAGATTTTGCACTCTCTGTTTTAGTAAATAAATTCCTTTGCATCAAAGGTTCTGTTTTTTATGATTGCTTAGCACAGACAAATGATTTTATTCTGACCGCCTTGCTACTGACTTTTGAACTTTTGAACTGAGAATGGCATGTTCAGACCCATTTCCCAATTCTGTTCACACATGATGAGCTTTGTCAGACCTCACTGTCATAACAGCTATACAACCTTGTTTATCTACACCCAACAATGCTCTACCACTTACAATTGATGGCAAGTATCAGATGTTCAAATAACTGCTGGGACTGACTCTGTATTAAAATATCAGCTGCAGCCGATGTTGTTTATAAGAGATCTATAATCACAGCATACTGTCATGTACCTGGTTGAGGCCAAGCTAACAAGAGGGCTTCCCCTTAAGCTGGGTACACACTGGTGGTTATTTACTAAAGCTGGAGAGTGCATAATCTGGTGCAACTCTGCAAAGAAATCAATCATCTTTCAGGTTTTATTGCCAAAGCTAACTGAACAAGCTGAAATTAGAAGCTGATTGGCTGCCATGCACAGCTGAACCAGATTCTGAGTGCACCAGTTTTAGTAAATCTACCCCACTATGTCAGCTCTGGTCAGAGCTGCTGTACTAACCATGCCGGGCAGCAGAAGTGCAAATTCAGGAACTAAAGCAGAGTCAGGGCCAGGCTGGGGTCAAGATTGAGAAGGTACCAACACAGCAGGCAGAAGGCAGGGTCAGGTCACAAGCCAAAATCAGCAATAGGGTAACAGGAACAAGCAGGATCAAGAAAAGCTGGGGAGTACAGGATCAGGTCACAAATGGTAGAAGCTGACGATCACTCAGCAATCCTCTTGTCTCTGGAGCCACTTTAAATAGGCAAGTGAGCGCCAACTATTCTCACACGCTCACGGGGCATAGTGAATATATGTCACATAATTCAATTAAATAAATGTGTGGGTATTTTCAAAATGTAAGTTTACAAAGTTAAAGATCATTCAGATTAAAAGCAGTAGGCTAGAAATAGATTAAGATTAAGATTAATGGAAATGAATGTTTAATTTAAAATTGTACCAGAGATACGCTTTAAAATAGAGCTTCTGAACAATTTTCTGAACAGTGTTAGGAAGCTTGATAGAGAAATAATGTGTAATTATTGTTATTGCTACATTGATTATTTTGTTGCATTGATATCCAGAAGAAAGGGGCAGCTTTTGATCTGCATACCATGTCAGTAAAAGTGGTATTAAAGCGGAGATCCAGTCATATTTTTGTCTATTAAAAGTTATCAGAAAAGTTTAGCTGCTGACTTTAATAAACAGCCACTCACCTGTCTCGCGATCCAGCGGTGTACTGACCCGCGCTGTGTTCTCCCCGTATCCTCCCTTGGCAGCATCGGCATTTCTACTACGGGCACATGGTTGTGACAGTTTGCAGCTTCCCAGCCGGGTGCCCACTGCTCATGCGTGAGTGGCCCTGCACTCTGTGACTGGTCCCGAAGTGTTCTAGGACCTGTCATGTGTCCTAGAAGACTTCGGTAAGGAGAGCTTAGGTGACCAGAACAGAAGTGGGAGCAGGTACCTGTAAAAATTGGGTACCTGCTCCCACCTCGTCCCCAAAAGCTCAGTTTCACAAACAGGAGCTGGGGAGGAGGCCTTAAAGCGGAAGTTCCACTTCTGGGTGGAACTCCACTTTAACCCCAAAAACATATACATCTATTATGTTGCAGCTTAGCAATTCTTATATGTGATGACTACATTAGTTTTCTTTTTTAGGCTTTCTTTCTTTTCCTTTCATATGGTGATCTGGACAGTAAAAGAAAGAACAGTGCAGCGCTAAAAACAAAAAAACCTAATACTAAAAATGCATTAAAATAATATCTGGTAAATTAAAACCATTTAAAAAGTCCCAGTTCATAGGATATGAGAGCCAAAGATGATGTAAAAGAAGACACCAAAAGTTAATAATAATCTCCTCAGTAGTGATCAGGGTGCTCAGAAAATATTGCATCCTTATTATATAAGTGCGTCCTTATTAGTGCTTCCACCACCGTATACACAGCCCGCTCACCTCACACTGTAGACCTCTGAGTTAACATATAGGTCAATCAAGCATTTCCCACAAGGGTAATCAAAGGTGAACATTTGCCTCTAAACGGTCCAGGGATCGAAATGCAGCCTCTTTAATACAGCAGCAGGATGACACTCTCATACACAGTTGATGGAACGAGTCCTCCCACATGCGTATCGTCCCTGTGGGTGGGACTTCCTCAGCGTAGGAAGCATAGGTAATCGCTGAGGAAGTTCCGTCCACAGGGATGATACGCGTGTGGGAGGACTCCGTGACATCATTGCAGCCACCTTCTTTGTCTCGATGAGACCTTTGAAACACACTATGCATCCTAGCACTGGGAATACAGTGCTTTGTTTGTGAGTAGCATTTTTGTACTTTAATAAAAGAAGCTTTTAGTTAAATATAGCAAAAATGGAGTTGTGACCTGTCCACACCAATAAATACATTGACATGTCTCCATCCCAGTAATAAAGTATAAAAAAGAAGGGATAGTAGCGGGACTTTGCATGAGACATGTCAATGAGTTATGAGGATTTAATTGTTCAGGATCAAATAGGATTGACCTGAGACATGTATTACACCTATAGTTCATAAAGTATTGTAATATCCAAAGTTGTATATAAAGCTTGGGATACCATAATCTCCAAAGGTTTACAAAGTGTAATGGTACAAAGTAGTTTAATAAAATTATCGTAGGACATACTTTTGAAAAAGATACATCACACAACATAATTAGGCATATACAGGCAAGCAGACAATGGACATAATTCATAAAATAGATGCAGTTACAGAAAAGATATTGTTGTTATTGTATAGTAAAACAGTCTGTGCATCCATAAGTTGGTAACTCAACACGTTTCTTGGCTTTCAACCAATCATCAGGAGTCAGATGCAAATTAACTACGGATTGAAACAATGAAACATCTATTAGTATACAATCTGTTATGGATAAGTAGAGGGTAAGTACAGGAGAAACATAAGTTTCCATGATACTCACACATGGTCCATTGGTCAATGACAACCAATGTGCTGGGATATGTAGGTGGTCTAGGTCAACAAAGTCTCACCCGGGGTTGAGGCAGAGCACATGTACCCCGACCCCCGGACCACAGCTGCAAAGGACCGGAGCACCCCAATTGGATAACACCACAAGGCGGGAGTAGACAAACCAGGTCGCCAAGCACAGGGAAGGCTATAAGAAAAGAGAAGACTAATGTGAGAGTGGAGAGGAAGGGGGATGAGAGTGGGTGTGTGTGTGTTGTGTGGAATGGGTATCTCAGCAGGAGTTTCACATTAGAGGACGAGTGCTTATGTGTGAGTTAATCAAGAACGGTTAGGAGTGTAATGGGTAACGGGTGGTGTAAGGGAAAATTAAACTAATGATGAGTGTAAGGAAATGTGCATGCATGAAAAAGGTACCTCAAGATGACAAGGAATTGGAACAGGAATGTGAAAGATTACCTGTATGGTGCAAGTGCAGAGCAGACCGGTCGCCTCCCCGCCATGGTGATGCCTGGAGTGAGCCGACCCAAGGCCGCCGTTAAATACTGCGTGTTGAGGGCGTGCTCACACCAGCGTCATGTAGGGGCTTGATGATAGCTTGGAATAGGGGGAGGGAGGGCTCCCTCCGTGATACAACCAATCACGGTGACCTCCCGCCCCCATACCACCAAAGCCCGAGATGAAAAACCCTACTGACTCCTGCACTGCGGCATCAAAGGGCGCCGCATGCGGGACGTGGAGGCATGACGCCAATGCGCCAAGGTCACGGCCCGCCCCCATCATATAGTGGGATAGGTGACAGGTCGCAAACTGGGCGCATTCCAACCCCGGAATTGGGACAAGATAGACACTAGTATCACCTCCCAGCTGAAACATATTGAATTCGGATAGGACAATAAAAATTCAAAAATCATATTTCTCATAGAAGGGAGGAATAAGGTATGGGGATAAAATTGCACTGAATTAAATCAATATGCAACGGGGATAGGGATTGTTGCACTGAACTGAATCAATATGCAGCAGGAATAGGGTTTTTTTGCACTGAATTTAAATTCCCCCCTTCTATGAGAAATATGATTTTACGTAAAAACCTTCATCCAAAAAGAAAAAAAAAAAACATGTTGCTGTAACTGTTTGTGTAACTGCAGAGCTGGAGTTTGGATGTTTTTATTTGTTAGTGTATCTAAATCTGTAGTATATCTAACACTCCCCTTTCCCAAGACTGACAATGCTGCTGTCCAAAGGCGCCCCTGTGCTCCTGCATGCAGAGTGGGGGCACCCTAACACAGGAAGTGTGTTACCAGCCAGATCACCAGATGAAACAGAGGGGAAAATAACTTAAGAAAATTAATGCAGCCACCACATATGAGGATTGGGAAGCTACAATATATTACATGTATTGCTTTGGGTTTAATACTATTTTAAAGCAACCTTTCGAATCAAAAAACATTTTTTTAAATGTAATTAGTATTTTTCTTACTCAGCCCTAATTAACTCCTACTTCACTTCCTATATGTAGCTATTACTATCCGTTAACTTTCTATTTGTCTTTGAACAAAAAAATCCTTTAAAGGGTAACCCCACTTTCGTGGGTTAAAAAAAATAGCAAATTAAGAAAAAATAATATAGCACATATAATTGCGACACTAATCATATTGTAATTGAATGTTATTAAAAATTACCTTTCCATTTCACAGCCACTGTAATTTTCTGAGAATGCATTGCAATATGGCTACCTGGAGTTGTTCTGTACGCAGAATGTGTACTGACCACTCCCCAGAAACATCATTTCCTGATTGTGTAAATTAGCTCACCAATTTTCCCAGAAGTCTGCCTAAGATACAAGTCAGATTTCAGGCATCCCCTATAACAAAAATGACATTTTTGGAGAGATACTTTCTATAGGAGCATGTCTAAAGGGATGCAGGCCCAGCAGATTTCCTCATTAGTGCCCTGCAGCTGCACACCTGACAGTTAATTATGAAACCACTTCTTTTAGACCCACTTAGTACAGTGCCACAGACAAACACACATGGATTACTTCAGAATGACAAAAGGTAGGAATCTGCAACAAAGATTGTTATAATCCTTGCAATATACATAGATCACCCAGAGGGGAATGTTTTTTTTCTCAACAAAAATGGAGTTACGTTTTAACTTTTGTGAATTTATTTAGTGTTGCTTTAAAAATGTGCAAAATTAAATTATTAAAATAACTTGCAGTGGTGTTACGAAGCTGAAAAGCTGCCAAATATATACAGTATATGTGTAAAAAACACCATGCTGAATTGCATTAACAAAATAAAAATGCTCAAATGTACTAACGCCAGAATCCATATAATCAAGCAGTATGTGTTAATAAAAAGTGTTTGTAAAAGAATGTTCAGTAGTCCAGAAAAAAAAGTCCAACAAAACAGGGTGAATGAATCTTGGACTGAACCTATTCGGGTGCTAGTAAGGAATGATTCACTGTTGAGAGTAACTGTTTCTCCTACACTTCTTTCCCTGTTATGTATTCCCCAAGAGAAGAGGTCACCCAAACAACTTTTGCCACTGCTGAGAACAGCAAATCTACAAACATGGGACAACTACCTATCCAAAAAAAAGAGACTGACAATACCTAGCCCTTCAAACTCCCTCTTTCGAAACCCAGTGTTTCTCCAGACCCTATTCCTTTCCCATTTGCTTGTTTGGTGTAATAAGGATAAACTCTGCCCTAAGCAAACCCTCCATAGAGGCAAATTGCCAACTCTCTTAAATCTCTTACCTTCTTGCCACAATAAACAAAAAACATGGCTGGAGTACTCTCAGTTGACCCATTACCTAGACTCCCTGGGTCCTACTGGCATGTTCTCAAGCAAAGATACTGAAAAAATTCCCCTTTCAAACACATTGACCAGCATATGCAATATTTATGTCAGGGCTGGCTCAACCCTTCCTTCTCTGAGATGGCCGCTCAGCTGTCGGATAATTGCTAGCTCTCATCTCTCTCCACAGTTAACCAGCTGTTGTGGATCTGCTCATCAGTCCCGCCTAATTAAAGATCTCCAGCTCACTTCATTCCTGCCTTCACCTTGGTCACATCACAAGAAACCATCTCATGCGTTCCTGTTTAAAGACTGGCTTTGCTGACATCCCTTCTGGCTCCTTATCCTGCTTGCTGTTCCTCTACTTGGATCCCTGACTTCTGGCCTGGCTGATTACCCAATCTGGTTACTGAACTCTGGTTTAGCTGATTACCCGATCTGGTTACTGAACTCTGGCTATATTTTACTACGCTTACTCTATTTACCTTTTTATTTTTATGAATAAACAAGTGTGATTTTACTGTACTACTGTCTCAGTCTGGTTCATAGCTTCTGACACTAAGAAATTTTCATTTCTTTACCCTATGGAGAAAAAGTTCTTAAAGAGATGGGATTTGCCAGCAGTGGATGCTTCTATCTCCTCTGTGAACAGGAGTTTAACTTGTCTAGTGAACAATGTGCAAGTATTTAGAGATCCAGCTGATAAAATTTGGAATCTCGGGGGGGCGTGGCTAGCCGGTGAAGTGAATGGCTGCTTTCTGAGACAGCTCCGCTACACCTCAGGTCATCGGAGACTAATACAGCAGCTCAGAGCCTTGAATTAGACTGCCAGCAGGCACACACAGAGTGGGCAATCTCCCCGATGCAATCTCAGAAGAGAAAAGAGTGCACTAAGCCGAGCAGAATGACGGATTTCTTCCTGCTGCCATGCTGCTATAGCAACCAAAATGGTGCCAGCAGCCCCGAAGAACATACACGTGGCTCTCACTCGCAACCCGATCCATCCTACAGGGCAAACCATGGACGGAACAACAATAGGCAGGGATGGAGGAACCATTCTCCACTGCCATCAGCCTCCAGCAGTCCAGCAAAGAGCAGGCAGAAAACATCTTCCACACTGGAGGTTAACTGGAGGTAAGCTGCTTTGATTCCTCACTAGACGACACCAGGGAGCTACAGGACTCTATCATTGACTTCCCCACCACTAATCAACCAGTAATGGACACCACACTAAAAGATATGCTGGTATCCCTGCGATCCGCGTTACACGTTACAATAACACAGCAATTCAAGTCAGAGGTGACAGCAGTCTCTAACAGAATAACCCATATTGAGTCTAAAATGGGGGAATTTGCATCCACCTTTAACAACCTGGTAGACGCCCACAATGACAGGGAAGACAAACTGTTGAGAATAAACACCAAATTAGCAGATTTGGAAGATAGATCCAGGAGTAATAACGTAAAAATCAGGGGGATCCCAGAACAATCAAACCCCCAGACCTAAAAAAATATTTCACGGATATTATGAAAGCGGCGCTACCCGAAGCACCACTAGAGGAGCTCGCCATCGATTGCATACACAGGCTGCCAAGGCCCAAACACATTCCTGCACATCTGCCGAGGGATACCATAGTCGGAATCCACTTCTATCATATTAAAGATCAATTTATGATGTCCACAAGACGCTGTGCGGATCTACCCCCTGACTTACAGGAGCTCTACTTCTTTGCTGATTTATCTGCCTTTACCCTGCAACAACGCAGGCAACTGGTTACCATCACAAAGCCCTTGAACAATCACAGCATCGCCTGATGATAACAAAAGATGGCACCACACATGTAATAACCAACGTAAGAGATGGTCTGCATCTCCTGAGAGAGTGGCAAATAATTGCGTTGGACGACAATCAGGGTGATCTACCTCCCTCACCTCCAACGCCACGTATTCACTCGGTTAATGAAACAGGCTGAGCAAATATCTCTGCGACACAAATATTCTCGTCTCTGGTCAAGCCCCTGACCAGTATGACCAGAGAGAATGGTAACCCACAGAGTTGGTCTCCGGAGTCCATTAAGGCCTTTGAAAGTCTCAAGGCTGCCTTCGTTTCTGCTCCTGTGTTGGCACATCCTGATCCTTCGTTACCTTTTATCCTTGACGTTGATGCTTCTGAGACTGGTGTTGGCGTCCTTCTGTCTCAATGTCCTACCTCTGAGAGTGCTATGCATCCTTCTGGTTACTTTTCCAAGAAATTGTCACCTGCCGAGTGCAATTACAAGATTGGTGACAGAGAGCTGTTGGCAATCATTTTAGCCCTGAAAGAATGGAGACATCTCCTCAAAGGTACCACTGTGCTGGTTCTCATTCTTACTGACCATAAGAATCTCACATTCTTGTATGAGGCTAAATGCCTCTCTCCCAGAGGGGCACGATGGGCTATTTTCTTGTCAAGTTTCAATTACATTGTCTCATTCTTACCCGGTACTATGAATGTAAGGGCTGACGCCTTGTCAGACAATTTTCCTCCACTTCCAAGTTGGAGTCGGTTCCGGTTCCTATGATTCCTTCCGATCATATTCTGGCTACGGTTCACACCAGTCTTACTTCTCCTTTGGGTGACAAAATTCTTGCTGCTCAGGTTGATGCTCCTCCTGTAAAACCTTGTGACCGCTGCTTTGTCCCAGAGTGTCTCCATACTGCCATGCTCCAGACTTACCATTCTCCCAAAGCAGGTACCTGGTAAGAATCAACTCATTTGGGCCACTTCCCAACAATTCTGGCGGCCTAGTCTACGTGCCGATGTAACTGCCTTTGTAGCTGCCTGTTCCATGTGTGCTCAGAGTAAGACTCCACGACACATTCCAGTGGGCCTCCTACAACCCATACTCAATGGAGAGAGGCCCTGGACCCACCTGTCTATGGATTTCATTGTGGAGCTGCCCAACTCCCAAGGCAACACAATTATCCTTATGGTGGTTGACCGGTTCTCAAAGATGTGTCATTGTATTCCACTTAAGAAGTTGCCCACTTCAAAGGAACTGGCTTCCATTTTTGCTTGGGAGATCTTTCGCTTACATGGGCTACCCAAGGTTATTGTCTCAGACAGGGGTAGTCAGTTTGTGTCCTGGTTCTGGCGAGCCTTTTGTGCACAGCTAGGAATTCAGCTGGCTTTCTCCTCTGCGTATCACCTGCAGTCTAATGGGGCTGCAGAATGAGCCAATTAGTCCTTGGAGCAATTCCTACGTTGCTATATTTCTGACCATCACAACAACTGGTCAGACCTATTACCATGGGCAGAGTTTGCTCACAACAGTGCCTTGAATTCTGCTTCCCGATTGTCTCAGTTTATGGCAAATTATGGTTTCCCACCTTCCATGTTGCCTGACTTGTTTGTTCCGCAGAGTATTCCTGTGCTAGAGGAGCATCTCCATGGTCTTCGTTCCACTTGGGCACAAGTCCAGGAGGCTTTGCGGCATGCTAATGATAGGCACAGACTCCATGCTGACCGCAGACGCCTGTCTGCACCTTCCTACCAGGTTGGGGACAGAGTCTGGCTGTCATCTCGCAACCTCCGACTTCGTGTTCCCTCACTGAAGTTTGCACCTCGGTTTATTAGGCCTTTCCATATCCTTCGCAGGATTAACCCGGTGGCTTACACGTTGGACCTAGTATGTGCACCTCAAGTGTGTTTCATGTCTCCTTAATAAAACCGTTGGTCTGCAACCGCTTTACTACCTCGGTTCCATGTCCTCACCCTATACAGGTTGAGAACCATGAGGAGTATGAGGTACAATCCATTGTTGACTCCCGCAGGATGCGTGGGCGCATACAGCACCTGGTGCATTGGAAGGGGTACGGTCCGGAGGAACGCTTCTGGGTCTCATCCTCAGACGTACATGCTCCTGCCCCCTCTGTGATTTCCATAGACGTTTTCCCCTCAAGCCCGGTGGTCCTCCGGGGGGAGGGTTCGTTGAGGAGGAGGGTACTGTCAGGGCTGGCTCAGCCCTTCCTTCTCTGAGCTGGCCGCTCAGCTGTCGGATAATTGCCAGCTCTCATCTCTCTCCACAGTTAACCAGCTGTTGTGGATCTGCTCGTCAGTCCCACCTACTTAAAGATCTCCAGCTCACTTCATTCCTGCCTTCATCACATCACAAGAAACCATCTCCTGTGTTCCTGTTTAAAGACTGGCTTTGCTGACATCCCTTCTGGCTCCTTATCTTGCTTTCTGTTCCTCTATTTGGATCCCTGACTTCTGGCCTGGCTGATTACCCGATCTGGTTACTAGACATGTGCATTCGTTCTCATCCAAATGCATTTTCGTCCAAATTTTGGGTATTTTCATTATCGTTTTAACAAACGATAATGAACATGCAGAATTCGAAAACCGAAAGATCTGACATAAACAAATGCCTTATTTTCGTTTTTGTTGCGACAACAGTTGTATATAGATAGGAGATTCGAAATGACACTGACAATAGTGATCTGTGTCCATCAAACTTGTGGTCGAATGTGCTTAACCTTAGCTCTATTAGTCCAAGATTATTCTACATAGAGAGAAAAGATTCGACATAGAGAGAAAAAATTTGACATTATAGAGACAATAGCAAAAAAGGTTGAATGTGCCTAGCCTAACTCTATTAGTCCAAGATTATTCGACATAGAGAGAAAAGATTCAACATGAAGATTCGACGAAGCAGTCACAGCGAGTGGACATTTATGGTCAAATGCTCCGCCCATAGGCTATAGAAGAATTCTAATGTTGGTTGACTAGTAATAATAATTAATAAATATAATTAAGTGTTCTTGCATAGCAAGACCACCTAGAAAAGCTACAATTTCTGGGGAAATTGTGAAAGTGTTCTTGCCTCTACAACTGGAGTGGGTGGAGTAACTGGGTGGGGTGGAGTGGCTTGAGTAACTGTGAAAAGTGTTAAAAAGCTTAATATTTTAAAAAGTATAAATAGTAGTAAAAAAGTTCCATCATTAGCTGAAAGAGCTGAACATTTTTTTCAAAAGTAATTTTTTTTTTCAAAAAGTAATTTTTTTTTTCAAAAATGATTTTTTTTTCTTCAAAAATGATTTTTTTTTTCAAAAATGATTTTTTTTTTAAAGTAATTTTTTTTCTCAAAAATATTTTTTTTTTTCAAAAATAATTTTTTTTTCGAAATAATTTTTTTTTCAAAAATATTTTTTTTTTTTCAAAAATAATTTTTTTTTTTTCAAAAATAATTTTTTTTTTCAAAAATAATTTTTTTTTTCAAAAATATTTTTTTTTTTTCAAAAATAATTTTTTTTTTCAAAAATAATTTTTTTTTTCAAAATTTTTTTTTTTTTTTTTCAAAAATATTTTTTTTTTTTTCAAAAATATTTTTTTTTTCCTGGGGCGGTCATAATGTTTCAGCTGATCATGGGGTTGTCAGCTTTTGTCACCTCCCGCTCTAGTTTTGAACATTTCACCATTCATTCCTATGGGACCAATTTCACCGCAAAAACTACGATATTTCATGAACCATTCGGCGAAACGTTCCACAAAGTAATAGCACACCAATTAAATGACATTGAGGCCGGATTCACACTGGTATTTTTCAGCTTTTCACAAAGTTCCACAAGGTAATAGGACACCAATTAAATGACATTGAACATTTCGCAATTCATTCCTATGGGACCAATATTGCCGCAAAAAACTACGATATTTCGTGAACCATTCGGTGAAACGTTGCACAAAGTAATAACACACCAATCGGGAACAATCCGCTCGTTTCGGTATATTATTTGTCTCTGTAGTGTAAAAACTGTGGGAGGAGTCTACAAGCATTATCAAGTCTAGCAGATGAAGTCACATGCATTTGGGGTGTCTCAGCATCTTGTGTTTACAACCACTGTTTCCTAGCAACGCTCATGCCCTGTTTATGCTTCCCAAATACTACTTCATCAAAACTGCCCCATCAGAATTACCCCATCAAAACTGCCCCATCATATTCCTCTATTATAAATCAGTACATGGTGTGTCTGTCCCCTCCCCCGGGCTCTGTAATCAGAGCTCAGATGCTCCAGCCACCTCCCCCCTGTGTATAACAGAAGCTTTGGTAACCATGGCAACAAAACAAACACTGACAGTACACTCTGATTAATGGCTAAAATTTCCTGAAATGACCTCTAAACAAATGGCCGTATTTTAAAAACTATACATCCTACAGCGAAGATCTAGATTTTGATATATAGTATGTCTCTGAAATATTAAAATTGAAGGCACGGTCGCAGTTTAGAAATTGCCCTTCAAATTTGAAGGGGCTAGAGTGTAGTTTCAATGAATGTCAATGCTATGCAAGAACACTTAATTACTGTTATCTCACATATATATTATTAAGTGTTCTTGCATAGCAAGACCACTTACTGTTATCTCACATATATATTATTCTTATTATTATAGCCAAATTTACCACCCTAACTCCTCCCACAGTTTTTACACTACATAGACAAGTAATATACCGAAACGTGCGGATTGTTCCCGAATGGTGTGCTATTACTTTGTGGAACGTTTCGCCGAATGGTTCACGAAATATCGTCGTTTTTGCGGCGAAATTGGTCCCATAGGAATGAATGGGGAAACTAGAGTGGGAGATGACAAAAGCTGGAAAATCAGAACATGATTTCTAAACTGCCGCCACTCCCTCATTTTCAAGCCCACCTACACAAATCTTATATCAAAACGTTCAGCTATCCCTGCTGCCACTAAACATGTCCATGGCTAAGCCATAGTCCTGATAGTTTTCATAATATGACCATTTGTTTGTAACTCACGCCGTCCATTGACATTCATTGAAACTACACTCTAGCCCCCTCCAAATTTGAAGGGCAATTTCTAAACTGCGACTGTGCCTTCATTTTTAATATTTCAGAGACATACTATACATCAAAATCTAGGTCTGGGTCTTGTGATTCTCACAATATAAAGATCTTCGCTGTAGGAGGTATAGTTTTTAAAATACGGCCATTTGTTTAGAGGTCATTTCAGGAAATTTTAGCCATTAATCAGAGTGTACTGTTAGTGTTTGTTTTGTTGCCATGGTTACCAAAGCTTCTGTTATACACAGGGGGGAAGGTGGCTGGAGCATCTCAGCTGATTATAGAGCCCGGGGGAGGGGACAGACACACCATGTACTGATTTATAATAGA
This sequence comes from Aquarana catesbeiana, assembly GCF_042186555.1. NCBI lineage: Eukaryota > Metazoa > Chordata > Amphibia > Anura > Ranidae > Aquarana > Aquarana catesbeiana. The sequence goes on along the minus strand of NC_133324.1, from coordinate 293,597,447 downwards.
GGAATATGATGGGGCAGTTTTGATGGGGTAATTCTGATGGGGCAGTTTTGATGGGGTAATTCTGATGGGGCAGTTTTGATCAAGCAGTATTTGGGAAGCATAAACAGGGCATGAGCGTTGCTAGGAAACAGTGGTTGTAAACACAAGATGCTGAGACACCCCAAATGCATGTGACTTCATCTGCTAGACTTGATAATGCTTGTAGACTCCTCCCACAGTTTTCACACTACAGAGACAAATAATATACCGAAACGAGCGGATTGTTCCCGATTGGTGTGTTATTACTTTGTGGAATGTTTTGCCGAATGGTCCACGAAATGACGTTTTTGCGGCGAAATTGGTCCCATAGGAATGAATGGCGAAATGTTCAAAACTAGAGTGGGAAGTGACAAAAGCCGACAACCCCATGATCAGCCAAAACATTATGACCACCCCACGATCAGCCAAAACATTATGACCGCCCCATGTAAAAAAAAAAATATTTTTGAAAAAAAAAAATAATTTTTGAAAAAAGTAAAAAAATAATTTTTGAAAAAAGTAAAAAAATCATTTTTGAAAAAAAAAAAAAATATTTTTGAAAAAAAAAAATAATTTTTGAAAAAAAAAAAATTTTTTAAAAAAAAATTACTTTAAAAAAAAAAATTATTTTTGAAAAAAAAATATATTTGAAAAAAAAAATATTTTTGAAAAAAAAATTACTTTAAAAAAAATAATAATTTCGAAAAAAAAATTATTTTTGAAATAAAAAAATTCATTTTTGAAAAAAAAAATTACCTTTGAAAAAAAAAATCATTTTTGAAGAAAAAAAAATCATTTTTGATTAAAAAAAAATCATTTTTGATTAAAAAAAATTCATTTTTGAAAAAAAAAATACTTTTGAAAAAAATGTTCAGCTCTTTCAGCGAATGATGGAACTTTTTTACTACTATTTATACTTTTTTAAAATATTAAGCTTTTTAACACTTTTCACAGTTACTCAAGCCACTCCACCCCACCCAGTTACTCCGCCCACTCCAGTTGTAGAGGCAAGAACACTTTCACAATTTCCCCAGAAATTGTACCTTTTCTAGTTATTACTAGTGTCATACAACATTAGAATTCTACTATAGCCTGAAGGCGGAACATTCGACCGGAAATGTAGGATTGCGGCATCGTACAGTTTAGCTACTCCGTCGAATCTTCTTAGAACATTTGACAGACACCATAAGCCTTCAATGACAGATTCAACCTTAACCACTTGAGCCCCGGACCATTATGCTGCCTAAGGACCAGAGGTCTTTTTCCAATTTGGCACTGCGTCGCTTTAACTGCTAATTGCGCGGTCATGCAATGCTGTACCCAAACGAAATTTGCGTCCTTTTCTTCCCAGAAATAGAGCTTTCTTTTGATGGTATTTGATCACCTCTGCGGTTTTTATTTTTTGCGCTATAAACGGAAAAAGACCGAAAATTTTGAAAAAAAATGATATTTTCTACTTTTTGTTATAAAAAAATCCAATAAACTCAATTTTAGTCATACATTTAGGCCAAAATTTATTTGGCCAAATGTCTTTGGTAAAAAAAATGTCAATAAGCGTATATTTATTGGTTTGCGCAAAAGTTATAGCATCTACAAACTAGGGTACATTTTCTGGAATTTACACAGCTTTTAGTTTATGACTGCCTATGTCATTTCTTGAGGTGCTAAAATGGCAAAGCAGTACAAAACCCCCCCAAATGACCCCATTTTGGAAAGTAGACACCCCAAGGAAATTGCTGAGAGGCTTGTTGAACCCAGTTGAATATTTATTTTTTTTGTCCCAAGTGATTGAATAATGACAAAAAAAAAAATATTTACAAAAAGTTGTCACTAAATGATATGTTGCTCACACAGGCCATGGGCTTATGTGGAATTGCACCCCAAAATACATTCAGCTGCTTCTCCTGAGTATGGGGATACCACATGTGTGGGACTTTTTGGGAGCCTAGCCGCATACGGGGCCCCGAAAACCAAGCACCGCCTTCAGGATTTCTAAGGGCGTAATGTTGTGATTTCACTCCTCACTACCTATCACAGTTTTGAAGGCCATAAAATGCCAAGATGGCACAAAACCCCACAAATGACCCCATTTTGGAAAGTAGACACCTCAAACTATTTGCTGAGAGGCATGTTGAGTCCATGGAATATTTTATATTTTGACACAAGTTACGGGAAAGTAACACTTTTTTTTTTTTTTTTGCACAAAGTTGTCACTAAATGATATATTGCTCAAACATGCCATGGGCATATGTGGAATTACACCCCAAAATACATTCTGATGCTTCTCCTGAGTACGGGGATACCACATGTTTAGGACTTTTTGGGAGCCTAGCCGCGTACGGGGCCCCGAAAACCAAGCACCGCCTTCAGGATTTCTAAGGGCATACATTTTTGATTTCACTCCTCACTACCTATCACAGTTTTGAAGGCCATAAAATGCCAAGATGGCACAAAACCCCCCAAATGACCCAATTTTGGAAAGTAGACACCCCAAGCTATTTGCTGAGAGGCATGTTGAGTCCATGGAATATTTTATTTTTTGACACAAGTTGCGGGAAAGTGACAATTTTTTTTTTTTTTGCACAAAGTTGTCACTAAATGATATATTTCTCACACAGGTCATGAGTATATGTGGAATTGCACCCCAAAATACATTTAGCTGCTTTTCCTGAGTATGGGGATACCACATGTGTGGGACTTTTTGGGAGCCTAGCCGCATACGGGGCCCCGAAAACCAAGCACCGCCTTCAGGATTTCTAAGGACGTAAAGTTGTGATTTCACTCCTCACTGCCTATCACAGTTTTGAAGGCCATAAAAAGCCCAGATGGCACAAACCCCCCCCCCAAATGACCCCATTTTGGAAAGTAGACACCCCAAGCTATTTGCTGAGAGGCATGTTGAGTCCATGGAATATTTTATATTTTGACACAAGTTGCGGGAAAGTGACAATTTTTTTTTTTGCACAAAGTTGTCACTAAATGATATATTGCTCAAACATGCCATGGGCATATGTGGAATTACACCCCAAAATATATTCTGCTGCTTCTCCTGAGTACGGGGATACCACATGTGTGGGACTTTTTGGGAGCCTAGCCGCATACGGGGCCCCGAAAACCAAGCACCGGCTTCAGGATTTCTAAGGGCGTTAAGTTGTGATTTCACTCCTCACTACCTATCACAGTTTTGAAGGCCATAAAATGCCAAGATGGCACAAAACCCCCCCAAATGACCCCATTTTGGAAAGTAGACACCCCAAGCTATTTGCTGAGAGGCATGGTGAGTATTTTTCAGCTCTCATTTGTTTTTGAAAATGAAGAAAGACAAGAAAAATGTATTTTTTTTTTCTTTTTTCAATTTTCAAAAGTTTGTGGCAAAAAGTGAGGTCTGCAAAATACTCACTATACCTCTCAGCAAATAGCTTGGGGTGTCTATTTTCCAAAATGGGGTCATTTGGGGAGGGGGGTTGTGCCATCTGGGCATTCCATGGCCTCCGAAACTGTGCTAGGCAGTGAAGAGTGAAATCAAAAATTTATGCCCTTAGAAAGCCTGAAGGCGGTGCTTGGTTTTCGGGGTCCCGTGCGCGGCTAGGCTCCCAAAAAGTCCCACACATGTGGTATCCCCATACTTAGGAGAAGCAACAGAATGTATTTTGGGGTGTAATTTCACATATTCCCATGGCATGTTTGAGCAATATATCATTTAGTGACAACTTTGTGCAAAAAAAAAAAAAAGATTTGTCTCTTTCCCGCAACTTGTGTCACAATATAAAATATTCCATGGACTCGACATGCCTCCCAGCAAATAGCTTGGGGTATCTACTTTCCAAAATGGGGTCATTTGGGGGGGGTTTGAACTGTCCTGGCATTTTATGCACAACATTTAGAAGCTTATGTCACACATCACCCACTCTTCTAACCACTTGAAGACAAAGCCCTTTCTGACACTTTTTGATTACATGAAAAAAATTTTTTTTTTTTTGCAAGAAAATTACTTTGAACCCCCAAACATTATATATTTTTTTAAAGCAAATGCCCTACAGATTGAAATGGTGGGTGTTTCATATTTTTTTTTCACACAGTATTGCGCAGCGATTTTTCAAACGCAGTTTTTGGGGAAAAAACACACTTTTTTAAATTATAATGCACTAAAACACACTGTATTGCCCAAATGTTTGATGAAATAAAAAAGATGATCTTAGGCCGAGTACATGGATACCAAACATGACATGCTTTAAAATTGCGCACAAACGTGCAGCGGCAACAAAATAAATACATTTTTAAAAGCCTTTAAAAGCCTTTACAGGTTACCACTTTAGATTTACAGAGGAGTTCTACTGCTAAAATTACTGCACTCGTTCTGACCTTCGCGGTGATACCTCACATGCATGGTGCAATTGCTGTTTACATTTGACGCCAGACCGACGCTTGCGTTCGCCTTTGCGTGAGAGCAGGGGGGGACAGGGGTGCTTTTTTTTTTTTTTTTTTTTTTCTTTATTATTTTTTTGCTTTTTTATCTTATTTTTAAACTGTTCCTTTCATTTTTATTTTTTTTTATTAATTTTATCGTTATCTCAGGGAATGTAAATATCCCCTATGATAGCAATAGGTAGTGACAGGTACTCTTTTTTTAAAAAATTGGGCTCTATTAGACCCTAGATCTCTCCTCTGCCCTCAAAGCATCTGACCACACCAAGATCGGTGTGATAAAATGCTTTCACAATTTCCCAATGGCGCTGATTACATTCGGCAAAATCTAAGTCATGAAATGCTCGTAGCTTCCGGTTTCTTAGGCCATAGAGATGTTTGTAGCCATTCTGGTCTCTGATCAGCTCTATGGTCAGCTGGCTGAATCACCGGCTGCATTTTCAGGTTCCCTGTTGGGACAGGAGAGCCAGAGAAAAACATGGAAGACGGTGGGGGGGGCATTCCCTCCCACTGCTTGCAAAAGCAGTCTAGAGGCTAATTAGCCACTAGGATTGCTTTTACATGAAAGCCGACTGCTGGCTGAAAAGAATGATACCAAGATGATACCTAAACCTGCAGGCATCATTCTGGTATAACCACTCAAAGTCCAGCAACATACCAGTACGTTGCTGGTCCTTGTTGGGCATATATTGTAAACTTTTTTTTCATGCAGCCTGTGGGCTGAACGAAAAAAAGATATTGATCGGTGGGTATGCCCACCATTAGAATACCTCCCTTCATCCACCCACTTCTAATGATGGGCATACATGCACCATTTATATATGCCGAAGCATGGGGGCATCCTCCTGCAAAAGGCAGGAGCAAATCGCTCCTCCACCCACTGCTGCCCCCACGCTTCGGCATATATGCTGAAGTATGTAACTGTGGTGGTGAAATCACCTCCGACAGCGCTGGAGTCACAGCTTTATATATCGTGGGAGCAAACGCTGTTGCTGTCAAGATAAATAAATCCGTGCTGCAACTGAATGGCGTACCTGCTAAGCAAATGATGGTTAACAATAAAACAAAGTAACATTACAGTATAACAGTAAGACTTACCATACCTGCAAAGCAAATACAAAAAAAAAAACATAGTAAAAAATAAAACATTTAACGCAACCTGTGCCTAAAATATATATATGCCGAAGCATGGGGGCATCCTCCCGCAAAAGGCAGGAGCAAATCGCTCCTCCACCCACTGCTGCCCCCACGCTTCGGCATATATGCTGAAGTATGTAACTGTGGTGGTGAAATCACCTCCGACAGCGCTGGAGTCACAGCTTTATATATCGTGGGAGCAAACGCTGTTGCTGTCAAGATAAATAAATCCGCGCTGCAACTGAATGGCGTACCTGAAAACAATAAAATGGTTACCAACAAAACACAGTAAACAGTAAAGTATAAAAAATCTGAAAAGCAAACATGGTAAAACATAATAACAATAAAACATTGCAGAATAGAATAGAGTAAAAAAGAGAGAGAATAGAGAGAGAGAGAACAATAAAACAACAACTATTTTTGGTTTTTTTATTTTATATTTTTTTGTGTTTTTATTTATTTTTTTTTTTTACACTTTTTTTTTAGTAACATTTAACTTTTGTAACTGGTTCCATGTTTGGGTCTCTCAAAATGCAATGGCATCTTGGGAGACCCTGTGTTAGTGTGCCTAGTCTGTGCAGTGCTGAACCCTACGCTAATACTCAACTAGTGTATGGTAGCGTTCAAAGCATTCACCCATGCAAAGACCAGGATTGCCAGGACAGGAGGGACAATAAGACCGGGTGTCACGCCTAAATCCGCGCTTGCTGCAGACACGACATCTTTTTTGGGGGGCTCGTTGGGTAGGGGTACTCGGGATGGCATAAAGAAAATGCCTCTCATGCAGCCGGCTTACTGCATTTAGTTGGGGAAGGTGAGGTAGAGCACCGTCTGGAAACAGAAGGGCTCTAACGATCTCTTCCTGGAATTTAAGGAAGGATCCAGTCCGTCCTGAAGCTCTGTATAGCACATGAGCGTTCAGCAAAGCCAATTGAAATAAATAAACAGACACTTTTTTGTACCAGCGTCTGGCCTTACGGGCAACTAGGTACGGCGCCAACAACTGGTCGTTGAGGTCCACCCCTCCCATATTAAGGTTGTATTCGTGGACACAGAGGGGTTCCTCCACAACACCAGTCGCCGTAGGAATTTGGGTCGTCGTGTCTGCATGAAGGGAGGTGAGAACGAAAACATTCTTCTTATCCCTCCACTTCATAGCGAGCAAATTATTATACTTCAAGCAGGCTCTCTCCCCCAGCCTAAGACGGGAATCTACAAGCCGCTGGGGAAAGCCCCGGCGATTAGGTCGCACGGTGCCACATGCTCCAATCTGATGATCAAACAAGTGACTAAAAAGTGGCACGCTCATATAATAATTGTCCACGTACAAGTGGTACCCCTTTCTGAATAAGGAAAGGTCCCACACTATCTTGCCAGCGCTTCCTATGTAGTCAGGGCAGTTTGTCGGCTCTACGTGACTATCTTTGCCCTCGTAAACCATAAAACTACATGTATAGCCTGTGGCCCTGTCACAGAGCTTATACATCTTGACCCCGTATCTGGCACGCTTACTGGGAAGGTACTGTTTGAATGACAAGCGGCCAGAAAATTTAATCAGGGACTCATCAATGCAGACAACTTGATGGGGGGTAAACAAGTCTGCAAAACGTTGGTTGAAGTGGTTTACGAGGGGCCGAATTTTGTAGAGCCGATCGTATGCAGGGTCTCCACGAGGACGACAGAGTTCATTGTCGTTGAAGTGCATGAACCGCAAAATATGCTCGTATCGTGCCCTGGCCATGGAAGCAGAGAACAAGGGCGAATGGTAAATTGGGTCAGTGGACCGCAACTTACTCTTTTTATTCAACCCCATGAGGAGGGAAAGGCCCAGAAAGATCTTAAATTCGGAGACTGTAATTGGTCTCCAATCTCTGGCAAGGGAGGACTGGGGATTAGCGGCGATGTGTTGACCAGCGTATAAATTGCTTTGGTCCACAATAGATCTATAGAGATCTTCGGTGAAAAACAGTGAATAAAAATCCAGTGGCGTAAAGTCAACTGTTTCCACCTGAATTCCGGGTTGGCCAGTGAAAGGGGGAAGTACGGGTGCTGCAGAAGTGGTGGGTTCCCAATTCGGATTGGCGAATGCAGCAGGAAGGGCACTATGGGCACGACGGGCCTGTCTTTGTCTTCTTGGTGGCAGTGGGACACTACTAGTGCTTGCCACCTCACCAGCTTGAACTGCACTTATGGGACTCGCCACGTCACCACGTGATACTGCAGTGCTGGATGTACGACCAGGGTGTACTAGGCCGCTGGTGCTTGCCAGTTCACCAGAAGGAATAGCGGCGCTAGTACTTCCCTGCTCCATACGAGAGCCCTGCGGTTCTTGCACTTCAAGGACAGAAGAAGATTGGGGTCTGGTACGCCTGAACTTGACAGATGAGTGACTTCCTCTTCACTATCTGTCATGCTCAGAAACATGTAGGCCTTTTCACTAGTGTACCTTTGATTTGCCATTTTGGGCTCTAAATTTAGGGGTACACTAGTGAGGCTCACAGGCAAAAAAGCTCCTGACTGTCAGCGACTGTATCAAAACGCTACCAAAAAACTGTTAGCGATCGCAGGGATCAGGCCTGACTCTGCGAACGCTGCAGTTATGTGTGCTTAGTGTTTTGTAAGTGTCAGTTATCGATCGATAAGGCACTTGGGTGGGCTGGGCAGGGCTGGGCCGAGGGGCAAAACGCAGGTGCTAGCAGGTATCTGGGCTGATCCCGCTAACACTGTGTTTATGGGAACCCTAAACTGCTGGGGAGTATAGATCTGATCGGATCAGATATCGATCCGCTCAGATACTATAGCACTAAGGGAGGTGTATGCTGCGTGCGTGGGTTTTAGCGGTACTGGCGCTAACCTGACGCTGCCTGGGGCGACGCAGACCGTAGCTGACCCTAAAAACGTAATTTATATCACCGCCGGGCAATTAGGGGGTTAAACCTTTATAAGGTAATAAACGGCGGGTGCCCTAAAACTATAATAAACTACAAAAAACAAACTAGCTAACCAGCGTCACCCGTAACACTTAAACGGTGATCGCAGGTGAAAGGGTTAACTAGAGGGCAATCAGGGGGTTAAAACCTTTAGCAGGTAGCATATGGGGGTCCCTGTCGCTATAAAACACTGACAGCGAACCTATATACTTACCTCCCTAACTAGCGTCACCTGTGTCACTAATACAGCGATCAGAAAAACGATCGCTTAGCGACACTGGTGACGGGGGTAATCAAGGGGTTAACCTTTATTAGGGGGGGTTAGGGGGGTACCCTGGACCTAAGGGGGGGTACCCTAGACCTAAAGGGGGCTAACCTAACTGCCCTAACACTTGTAACTGACACAAACTGACACCAATGCAAAAAAAAAAAAAAATGCTATTGGTGTCAGAGTGACAGGGGGTACAAGGGGGTGATCGGGGGGTGATCGGGGGGTGATGGGGGGTGACAAGTGTGCCTGGCGTGTTCTACTGTTAGTGTAGTGTTGTGCAGACTTACTTGATGTCTTCTCTCCTCGGCGCCGGGATGAAAAGACCGGCTCGAGGAGGGATGACATCACTTCCTTTCCCTCTGTTTACATTACAGAGGGAAAGGAAGCATTTTCATTCGCCGGGAGCGATCGGGAGGGGGTGGCCAACAATGGATGGCCTCCCCCTGACCTCTCATCGCCCGGTAAGAAATGGCGACCGCCTCGGGCACCGGGGGGGGTCCGATCGGACCCCCCACCCGCGGAAGGCAAATCACGTATATGTACGTGATTTTGCCTGTCCGTGCCACCTTGCCGACGTACATCGGCGTGAGGCGGTCGTCAAGTGGTTAATTATTTCGGATTTTCAGACGAATGCATTTTTTAAAGAAACAAAATAAATAAATAAAAACGAATTTCGAGAGTAACAAAATAAATTTATTTTTCGGACGAAAACGAAATTCTGAAACAAAATATTTCAGTGTGCACATATCTACCGCTTACTGAACTCTGGCTTGGCTGATTACCCGATCTGGTTACTGAACTCTGGCTTGGCTGACTACCCGATCCGGTTACTGGACTCTGGCTATGCTTTGACTACGCTTACTCTATTTACCTTTTTATTTTTATTAATAAATGAGTGTGATTTTACTGTTCTTCTGTCTCGGTCTGGTTCTAACTCCTCTCTCCTTTTGGAATCCACACACAGGAACAGTTATAATCAGTTTATCTGCACTATGGAGCTTTTTTCTTATCTCCCTTGAGTGTTAACCGCTGAGATCATCCATGAGAAGAGACCTGAATCAAGGGTGATTATAACTGTTCCTGTGTGTGGTTTCCAAAAGGAGAGAGGAGTTAGCTTCGGTCGTTGAGGGTGATTGTAATCACGATCCCTGGATTGAAAGACAGGTGGAGGATTTCGATGCCGGCAGGCTGATGCAACAGGCTCCCATGATCTCTATAATTTGAGGTTCAACTGATCTGGTAAGCAGCAGTAATATCACAAGTTTTGGGGCCGCAAGAACATCTCGTTGCCATCTCTCCTGATTACTGAGTTTCTCCATACTCACATTGTCATTTTTATGGACTTTGCTTATATATTTTTGATCACTTAGATACACTCACCTTATATGGATTTTGTATATATCGGAGTACTTTTGCTTTAGGTCCTTGTAACAGGATGATGGTGCACACCACTGTTCACATGGGCGTTTTTTGGTAGCATTTTTTAGTAGCATTTTTTTACTTTATTGTATCACTTTTGCACAATACTATATATATCTTTATATGAGTTTGTATGGTTATGTTTAATCATCTTCACTGATTAACCACTTGCTTACTGGGCACTTAAACCCCCCTCCTGTCCAGACCAATTTTCAGCTTTTAGCGCTGTCGCACTTTGGATGACAATTGCGCGGTCATACAACAATCTTTTGATGGTATTTGATCACCTCTGCGGTTTTTAGTTTTTGTTAAAAAAAATAAAAAAACAGAATTAAAAAAAAAAATTTTGTTATAAAATTTTGCAAACAGGTAATTTTTTCTCCTTCGTTGATGTACACTGATGAGGCGGCACTGATGGGCACTGATGTGTGGTGGTGATGGGCACTGATGTGTGGCGGTGATGGGCACTGATTGATGGCAGCACTGCTAGGTGGCACTGATTGGCACCACTGGAGGGCATTGATAGGTGGCACTTGTGGGCATTGATAGGTGGCACTTGTGGGCATTGACAGGTGGCACTTGTGGGTACTGTGGGCACTGGCAGGTGGCAATAATAGATGGCACCTGTTGGCACAGATGAGGCATATGTGCCTCCTTTCTCTTCGGGACCGATGTCCCTTTGACATAAGCCGGTGATCGGCTTGTTTTTCCTCCTCACGCTGTCAGCGTGAAGAGAAAACGAAACCGATCACCGAGGTTTTGTTTATATCATGTGATCAGCTGTCATTGGCTGACAGCTGATCACATGGTAAGGGGCCGGAACCGGCCCCTTACTCGGATCTGTGATCATCCGAGTCTCCGAGACTCGGTGATCACAGCGCGCACACCGCGCACCCTGCAGAGTGCGCGCGGTGTGTGTGCACAGGGGAGGACGTCCCATGACGGCCTCCCGGAAATTGAGGTCCGCGCTGTAGCCGTCATTCGGCTATGGCCTGGACCTCAAGTGGTTAATTAATGGTTACGAGCTTGTTTTTCAGAGATACCTGTAAGGACGCATCATATGGCGTGTGCCTCCCATGGAGGCAGATCTTCTTTATTTTTTTCGGTCCGTCGGCGGAGGTGAATTGACTACGTGGGACATTTTAAATTTTTTATGTTTTAATAAAGGACTTCTCCTACGGTGTGTGTTGCTTTTTTTTACCAACTTCACACTTTTTTTGTGAAATGGTAGGGGTACAATGTACAATGGCGTGGGATCTGGGGGTCCCCTTGTTAAAGGGGGCTTCCAGATTCCGATAAGCCACCCGCCCGCAGAACCCCACAACCACCGTGCAAGGGTTGTGGGGATGAGGCCCTTCTCCCCATCAACATGGGGACAAGGTGCTTTGAGGGGCTACCCCAAAGCACCCTCCCAATGTTGAGGGCATGTGGCCTGGTACAGTTCATGGGGGGCGCTCTCTGGTCCCCCCCTCTTTTCCTGCGGCCTGCCAGGTTGCATGCCTGGAAAAAGGTCTGGTATGGATTTTTGGGGGGACCCCACACCATTTTTTTTTATTTTGGCGCGGGGTTCCCCTTAATATCCATACCAGACCTGAAGGGCCTGGTATGGAATTTAGGGGGACCCCCACGCATTTTTTTTTTAAATTTTGGTTCGGGGTTCCCCTGTGGGGGAATCCCATGCCATTTTTATCAATGAACTTTTATGTGTATTGCCAGACCGACAATTTATTATAGCCCCAAGTAGTTTTAAATTACTTTTTTTTTCCTTTAGAAATGTCATTTTGCTGTCAGACTGTTCTAAACACGGGAAACATGCACCACTTTACAGACATACTATAAACACCCCCCAGGTACAAAATTTAAAGGAATATTACACTTTTATTGTTTCACTTTAAGCATTATTAAAATTACTGCTCCCGAAAAAACGGCTGTTTTTAAAACTTTTTTTGCATTGATACATGTCCCCTGGGGCAGGACCCAGGTCCCCAAACACTTTTTATGACAATAACTTGCATATTAACTTTTAAAATTAGAACTTTTGATTTCTCCCATAGACTTTTAAAGGCTTTCAAATTTGCCGCGAACACCCCAAATTGTTCGCTATTCGGCGAACGGGCGAACAGCCAACTCATGTTCGACCCAAACATAAACCCGATCCCTAATCAGAAACTCATGAATGACAAGGGTCCTAACAAAATTTATATCACTATTCTCTCCATGAGTCCAGATTTTTATAAGCAGGTAAATAGAGGACTTCTTCAACACTTTTTAGTGGCGGTCTGTATGGTTATAGCCAGGAAATGGCATCAGGCACTGCCTCCTCCACTTTTGGAGTGGAAATGCAAAATTGACTAAATTTATCGAATGGAACTGTTGCTAGCTAAATACAGAGACACTATGAAAATCTTTAACCACCTCAATACAGGGCACTTACACCCCTTTCCTGCCCAGGCCATTTTTCAGCTTTCAACACTGTCACACTTTGAATGACAATTGTGCGGTCATGCTACACTGTAACCATGTGAAATTTTTATCATTTTATTCACACAAATAAAGATTTCTTTTGGTAGTATTTAATCACTCCTGGGTTTTTTATTTAAAAAAAAAAGACCAAAGAGTTTGAAAAAAAAAAAAGTTTTTCTTAGTTTCTGTCAGTAAATTTTGTAAATAAGTAATTTTTCTACTTCACTGATGGGCGCTGATGAGGCAGCACTGATGAGCACTGATTGGGATTCGAACCAGTGACCCTTCTTGCTGCTAGGCGAGAGTGCTACCCACTACACCACTTCTAGCCTCACTGAACTCATTGCCCCCCTCACTACACACAGAATCAAGCCCAGACCCCTTCAACCTTGGCAAACAGATGATACTAGAAGTCTGAAAAAACGTAGTCGTGCTCTGGAGCGCCTGTGGCGTAAGACTAAGTCCCAGAGAGATTTCTACCAATATAAATCTGCCCTCCAAAAATACAACTCCAGCCTCCTCTCTGCCAAGCAAACCTATTTTACCACTCTCATTAGCAACTTATCATCCTGTCCCCGTCAACTCTTCTCCACTCTCTACTTCATCCTCCACCGCCTCTACCCGCCAACTCACTCACTGCACAGGAGATCGCCAATCACTTCAAACAGAAGATTGATACTATTCGCGCTGAGATCTCTACCGTGCCGACACCCTCCATGCTTTACACTTCATGCCCACAGGCACAATCATTATTTCCCTCTTTCAACCCCACCACTACAGACGAAGTTGCTAAACTACTTGCTAATGTCCACCTTACCACCTGCCCTCTGGATCCTGTTCCCTCACAAATGCTACGTTCACCCTCTGGCCCTATACTACACTCTCTAACCCACATCTTCAATCTCTCCTTCTCTTCTGGCATCTTCCCTAACTCTCTAAAACATGCACTTGTCAGACCCATACTTAAAAAGCCCTCACTGGACCCATCCAATCTTAACAACCTACGCCCCATCTCCTTGCTCCCCTTCTTATCCAAACTCCTTCGAACGTCTGGTCTACAACCGACTGAGCGTCCACCTCGCTGATAATGGCCTTCTCGATCCCCTTCAGTCTGGATTTCGTCCTCAACACTCCACAGAAACTGCTCTCCTAAAACTAACAAACGATCTACTAATTAAATAACACTATTCTGTATTCCTACTCCTGGACCTCTCTGCTACCTTTGATACGGTTGACCACCCCCTCCTCCTCAAAAAAACTACACGCCGTTGGTCTCCGTGACTGTACACTTCGCTGGTTCTCTTCCTACTTATCCAACCGCACCTTTAGCGTTTCTTATAACGCTACTTACTCCTCTCCTCTTCCTTTCTCTGTTGGGGTCCCTCAGGGTTCTGTTCTTGGACCTCTACTATTTTCAATCTACACTGCCTCCCTGGGTCAACTGGTCAGCCTCCCATGGCTTAAAATACCACCTCTACCCTGATGACACTCAAATCTATTTCTCTACCCCTCAGCTCACTCCCTCTGTCTCCTCACGTATCAGTAATTTACTCTCAGATATATCAGTCTGGATGTCTCACCACTTCCTTAAACTCAATCTAGCCAAAACCGAACTTATAATTTTTCTTCCCCCCTATGCCTCTTCCCCTGATCTCTCTGTAAAAATCGATGGCACAACTATAAGCCCATCCCCACATGCCAAGGTTCTAGGTGTAGTCCTAGACTCTGAACTTTCCTTCAAGCAACACATCCAATCACTGTCCAAATCCTGCCGCCTCAACCTCCGCAACATCTCCAAAATACGCCCCTTTCTAACCAATGACAGAACAAAGCTCTTAATTCACTCGCTGGTCATCTCTCGCCTCGACTACTGCAACTCCCTTCTCATTGGCTTAACTCTACATAGTCTATCACCTCTTCAATCCGTTATGAATGCCGCTGCCAGACTCATCCACCTTACCAATCGCTCTGTGTCTGCCACTCCTCTCTGTCAATCCCTCCACTGACTTCCGCTCGGCCAAAGATTTAATTCAAATTTCTAACAACTACGTACAAAGCCATCCACAATTTCGCCCCCAGCTACATCACTAGCTTAGTCTCTAAATACCAACCTACTCGCTCTCTTCGTTCCTCTCAAGACCTCCTGCTCTCTAGCTCCCTTATCACCTCCTCCCATGCTCGCCTCCAGGCCTTTTCCAAAGCCTCTCCAATCCTATGGAACTCCTTACCCCAATCTGTCCGCTTATCTCCTACTTTATTAGCTTTCAGAAGATCCCTGAAAACCCTTCTCTTCAGAGAAGCCTATCCTACCCACACCTAACAACTGTACTTTAATTTTTTTCCATCAGCTCATCCCCCACAGTTATTACCTTTTGTCTCCACTTGACCCTCCCTTCTAGATTGTAAGCTCTAATGAGCAGGGCCCTCTGATCCCTCCTGTATTGATTTGTATTGTAAGTGTACTGTCTGCCCCATGTTGTAAAGCGCTGCGCAAACTGTTGGCGCTATATAAATCCTGTATAATAATAATAATAATGAGGGAGCTCTTATGGGCACCAATGAGGCGGCACTTATGGGCACTGATTAGGTGGCACTGATGAGGAAGCGTGAATATGCCGTACTTATGGGCACTGATAGATGGCACTGATATGTGGCACTGATGAGCACTGATAGGCGGCACTGATGGGTGGCACTGGTGGGCACAGATAGGTGGCACTGGTGGGCACAGATAGGTGGCACGGATAGGCAGCACTGATGGACACTTGTGGGAATTGATGGATGGCATTGATGGGCAGCAGTGATGAGCATTGATGGGCACCAGTGAGGGGCATTGATGGGCAGCACTGATAGCCAGCACTGATAGCCAGAACTGATGGCCACTGATTGCTGGCACTTGTGGACACTGATTGCTGGCACTTGTGGGCACAGATTGGTACCAATTGTGGGCACTGATTGCTGGCAGTGGCATTGCTGGCACTTAATTGTAATCAGGGCAATGATGATCAGTGCCCTGATTACATCCCTAGATGTCCTCTGTGAGGAGATGCTGCTGATCGGCTGTCCTCTCCTCATACTCTGTCAGCGTGAGGTGAGGAGCGCCAATTACCGGCATTTCCGTGTTTACATGTGACCGGCTGTTATTGGACACAGCCGATCACATGGTTAAAGAGCCGTGGCCACGATCGCCGCGCTGCACGCCCCCGGGGGCATGTGAGAGTGGTTGTTCTGGAGGGCCGTCATATGACGTCCACCCAGAACGAGAGCCACGCCGCCCAGCTGTCATTTGATGGCCGGCGGGCGGGAAGAGGTTAAACTGACTTGGTCTTCCTGGCTATGCTTCAGAAACTCTATACAGTATAGATATGTGATTATACATTTGAACTCACATATGAATTACATGTGCCCTAACTTTTGTAAGACAATACGTTTGATTCACTATAGAGAAATAAGCTGTTTATTTTACAAAGGAAGTTGCACTTTGCAAGAGAATAGTCAATCTCATTGCCCAAAAAGGACCATATGTTCTTTTTTGGTCAGCGATTTCATGCTATCATTGTCCTCTTGCTTACTTGGCCAGAAATTCCCAGCCAGTAGATGAATGGGGCCAGGTGATGTCATTGGTTGCAAGGGATGCAGCAGGGTCTGACCTCTGCTTCCAGGACAACCATTTACAGGAAGCTGTCATATAGAGTAGTGGTAGATATACCACTACTATACATGCCCTTCAGCTCCTGCTGAACTTGCAAAAAGTCTGGCATTTGGACAAACACCCAAACAGATAAAGTTCAGTCTGAAACTGTTTTCAGACTGAACCTTGAGCTCACCGCAAGTACCTCAATTACATTAAGTCAACCAAATGCCAGGGTTACCAGCAGGCCTAGAGGTCACTCTTTCTCTTCAGGGTCAATATCCTCATGACCTATTGCCCAGGGTCTAAAAATGTTAATTCAGATGCTCTTTCCCAAACCTTTAAACCCTCTTGCCCTGACCATTGCCATTCTTTCTCCTAACTTTTCCTGCTCAAGGCAGCTCAGAACTCTGCTCCTAGCAATGGCCCTGCCAAGTGGCTGTTTCTTCCACCTCAACTCTGGTTCAAGGTTCTTCAAAAATCACTTGATGTCAAGTCTGCTGGCCATTCTGGCATTCACAAGAGCATTGCATTTCTCTCCTGTTCTGTCTGGTGGCCATCTCTGTCCCTAAATTTTCATGGACTCATGGATTTCTGTGTTGATTCACCTCTCTCTAAGAACAAGACTGTCATATGGGTGACAGGAGTCTGTTTTAGTAAGATGGCTCATTTTTTGGCATTACCCAAGCCCTTTTCATACAAGAAATTGGAAGGTTAAATGGTATTCTAATTTTTTTACATGCTGACAATCCAACTTAATGGGCCCCTTACCCCCATGGGCAGAACTTGTATGTAAAAATAAGATGCACTCCTCTGGGTTTTCACCCTTCTTTTGTGTTTATGGCCTCCATTCCAGGTCTTTCTCCTTTTTCTTTTTTCAGTTGTAATTTTCCAGAGGTTACCATGTGGGCTATTTTATGCCATTTGGAAACCAACATTTCCCTACTACTATCTTAAAAAATGGTGATTAGGTGATGCTGTCCTCCTGTATATTCTCTCCCAAGATTTACTCTTTGAAAATAGCACCAACATTTATTGGACCTTTCAAAATCATCAAACAAATCAAGCCTGTTTGTTTCTGTCTAAAACTTCCTTGTTCCATGAGAATACTGAACTCTTTCCATGCTTATCAAACCTCTAAATCTCTGATTATTGTCAAGAGACGTTTGAGGTAGATGCCATCTTAGACTCTCCGGAAAATTCATAAGTAGCTTCAATACCTCCTTCACAGGAGAGTTTTTGACCCAGAAAAATGCTGTTGGATGACAGCTTCACCTATTCATGCTGATCATCTGATAAGAAGTTTTCATTGCATTTATCACAATAAGCTCCTTTGGGCCTGTGGGTCCCTCCTCAGAGGAGGGTAATATTACAACATGAGACTTCCTCCAAAACCACCCATCTGTGTACAGTCCGTCCCTACCTCTTTACAGCCTGCCTCTACATAGGCAGTCAATTTATCTTCCCATCCTGCTGGCATCAGTGCCCCTTCTGCTCACCTTGGCAGGCAACAGTGCTCCACCCTCAGGAAGTATCCTCTTTGCTATACAGCAGTCATCTACTGCTCTGCCTCCTCGTTTCTGATTCACTGTGGCACTCTTTGTGAACAACACAGTCCTAGGGCTCTGGGCTTGGGAAAGAATTTGCTAACTAGCTCCCATACCCTCACCTAGCCTTGCTTATTCCTGTCTGCCTTACCTTGTCAACTCTGGATTCTCCTGTTACTCAGGGTTTTTTTTCTCAAACAATAGGTGCTGGAACTCAACCACAACCCCTCAAAACACCTTCACCCACACACACCCTCCAAATGACATCAAGTAGTGGGTGTGGTCAGTCAAATTTCACGAACAGTAAGAGGGTCCTAAAGGGGAATTAAATACCAAGATTGCATTACATACAGAGTGCAGAGTTCAGGGGGGTTACACACAGAGTGCAGAGCTGTCACGTGTAAACACAGAAACTGGACTGGACTGTGTTTACAAGTGATTGTGGTCAGCAGGCCCCCCCCCAAGGGTCTGAGCCAGAGGTGGTGGAACTGAGCTCCACCAAGTTCCCCCTGAAAAAAAGCCCTGCTGTTACTGATTCTTTGTCATGATAAGGAATTACTCTTATGATTGCCACCTTCCTTGACCCTTTACCTGGATACAGATTACTGTTTTGATTGCTGACTGCCCAGCCCCTTTGCCTGGATATGGATCACTTTCTTATTGCCACCTACCTTGACTCTTGCTGCCAGCTCAAAACCCCAACTACCAGTTCAAGGTCCATACTAGTGTAGCAATCTGCCAGTCGCCAGTTCTGGCCACTCCTGCATGCAGCATTTGCCTTGAAGTTTAGCCTTCTTGAAACAATTTTGACATTACTCAATCTCTCTCGGTTGCTGAAAAACATCTTAGTTCTTTAATAGCCACGTTCCCTAAGTCTTGGTGGCATTCAAGTACTGGTCGCCATATTAGCCTTAAGGGAAAGGCAGCTTATATAGGTGAAACTGTACATCACAGAACAGCACGCAAATCAGCAAACCTTACAGGAACATTAATAAGCTTTACATTTTGCACTGCTATTTTTACTGGAGAATATGTGAAAAGTAAGAAACATGATATTTTAAGTAATTTGACTAGGGTTATGAGTGGAATATTTTAACAGGTTCTTTTTTCCAGAGAAAACTCTTTGACTTGACCTACTGCATATTGTTTGCTGTATTCATCAATCATTAAAGTACACACAGAAGATTGCAGGGAGTAAACCAGCAGGAAATGAATTTTCTCCAAATATAATTTAGTATGCATTTTTTCAATATACTCTGAGTGAATTCATGCTTTTGTATTATATTTCCCAGCCTTTATTCTGAAATTCATCTGATGTTTTGATAGTTTATTTCATGAGTATGAAAAGCCGAGAAATCAAACACCCTTATAGCAACTTGCATAGATTTTGTAAAAATAATAAATTGAGCTACGGCTAGACCTTTCCATATCAGCTTTCAGTTTTCCAAAAGTGTTGGGAGATAGATAACCTAAATGTGTTTATTCGCTTGCCAACCAGGTCGGCACATTCCAGTGAGCCACTGTAGCTATATGTCAGCTCATTTAAGCGGGATAACAGGCGCATGTGCGCCGCCGGAAGAGGTGCCGATGAAAAAAAGCGCTAAGTAAGAAAAATGATGCAGTGGCATCAACAGAGCCCGTTCCAACGCGTTTTATCTAATAAGATATCATCTGGGGACTTTTTATTGCAAAGCGCTTTTTATCTTCATCAAATGTGAGTGTTCCCTTTTTACATACAATAAATGTTTTTTATTGAAATGGAATTACGCTATGTGGCCTATTCCTTCTTCTTTCTATAATACACATCATTTGGGAGAAATTCTCTGACCTATCCTTTGGCCATCATCCCTCCAGTGGGCATCCATTCAGAAGTAGTGCTGCGAAGGACCACACAAGTTTTATCTCCCATTGGATACTGTATGTGCCGATGAAAGATTCCCCTGAGTGTATTACACCACAAGCGTTACTGACTCATTAGGCGTATGCCTATTTGGGTTCAACTTTTCTGGTAAGCCTTATATATCGGTGGTGGATTATCTACTGACAAAGTGTCTGCAGCAAGTTTTTCAAGTCACCATGTCGTCATATATAGTCGCTTATGGACTTTGATATTCACTTATGAATGCACATACTCTCTTTTTTGCTTCACAATACTATTATTATTTTTAATAATTTGTTCACTTTTAGTCTATGTGACTGTATGGGGATTTTATGACCTTTCCATTATAGAACATAGATTTACATTTGCTATCAGCACTTATTTACATATACAACCTGCTCTCTTGTAGCTACATATAATATCCTAATTGTCTGTTCAAAGTAAAAACACTCATATGAGAAAAGAGATAGCTGCACACCCCGGGTAATACTAGAGTAACACTAGAGAAAAAGGATTGTTCCCCATGTGGGGTTTTCTAGGCAGCAAAAAAAGTTGAAAGTCTACTAAAAAAGAATATAAATAATAGAAATTGTTTTTATTATAACAAGGTATCAAAAAATAAATAAATAATAGACATATAGGGTCAGAGCATGAGTTGTGATCTAGCATAAAAACAATAATAACATCGTCAACATAACAGTACACAATAATGCACAGTGCTCAAGTAAATAGGATAAGATGGCGCGTGATTCCTATGTATGAATACTGACGCGTTTCGACCCCACCAGGTCTTCTTCAGAGGATTTTTTTGAGCTGCAGAAAAGTTAACATGTGTTGAAATTCATAATTGCAATCAAAAGATATAAAGAGAGAAAAGAAAGAACAACAATAATAAACATTATCTTATGTAGTTACCGATCACATTATATCAAGCAATGTTTTTTGGAACCTCTAAAGGAGGGCCCCTTAGCTTGATCCGAGAATTCCCGAGTGGCCCGTGCAGTCACTTCATCCTGCAACTGCACGGGCCACTCGGGAATTCTCGGATCAAGCTAAGGGGCCTTCCTTTAGAGGTTCCAAAAACATTGCTTAATATAATGTGATTGGTCTATTATTTATTTATTTTTTGATACCATGTTATAATAAAAAACTATTTCTATTATTTATATTCTTTTTTAGTATTCTTTCAACCTTTTTTTGCTGCCTAGAAAACCCCACATGGGGGACAATCCCTTTTCTCTTATATGCTAATTGTCTAACCTCTACAGATGTATCTAAAAAAAATAGAATATCATCAAAAAGTTTATTTATTTCAGTAATTTAATTCAAAAAGTGAAACTCATATATATAGATTTGTTACACACAGAGTGAAATATTTTAAGCATTTTGTTATTTTAATTTATATGATTATGGCTTACAACTAGTGAAAAACCCAAAGTATCAGTATCTCAGAAAATGTTGAAAAAGTTCAATATTGTAGACTCATGGTGTCTCAATCTAATCAGCTAATTAACTGAAAACACATGTAAATGTTTCCTGAGCTTTTAAATGGTCTCTCAGTCTGGTTCAGTAGATTACACAATCATGGGGAGGACTGCTGAAATGACAGTTGTCCAGAAGACAGTCATTGACACCCTCCTCAAAGAGGGTAAGTCACAAAAGGTCATTGCTAAAGAAGCTGTTTGTTAACAGAGCGCTGTATCCAAGCATATTAATATTAGATTGAATGGAAGGAAAAAGTGCGGTAGAAAAAGGTGCACAAGCAACAGGGATAACCGTAGCCTTGAGAGGATTGTGGTACAAAGGCCATTCAAGAATTTTTTTTCTTTTTGAAAGAAAGTAAATTTTGCATTTCATTTGGAAATCAAGGTCCCAGAGTCTGGAAGAATAGTGGAGAGGCACAGAATCCAAGTTGTATGATGTCCAGTGTGAAGTTTCCACAGTCAGTGATGATTTGGGGAGCTATGTTATTTGCTTGTGTTGGTCCACTGTGTTTTATCAAGTCCAAAGTCAGCGCAGCCCTCTACCATTCTAGAGCATCTCATGCTTCCTTCTGCTGACAAGCTTTATGGAGATTCTGATTTCATTTTCCAGCAGTACTTGGCACTAGGGATGAGCCGAACAACTCCCGGTTCGGTTCGCACCAGAACCTGTGAACGGTAGACATGTGCATTCGTTTTTGTCCGAATGCATTTTCGTCCAAATTTCAGGTATTTTTGTTATCGTTTTAAGAAACGATAATGAAAGTGCAGAATCCGAAAAATGAAAGATCCGACATAAACAAATGCTTTATTTTCGTTTTCGTTGCTACACCAGTTCGATATAGATAGGAGATTCGACATGATGATGATGACAATAACAATCTGTGTCCATCAAACCTGTGGTCGAATGTGCCTAACCTTAACTCTACTAGTCCAAGATTATTCTACATAGAGAGAAAAGATTGTAATTTTGAACTGATACATTTTTAAAGTGTAGCTCCAGCCAAAAAATCTATTTTTAAGCTTTTTGGAAAACATAGGGAAGGGTTATCACCCCTGTGACATTTGTTTTGCTGTGTGTGCATCTCTTCAGAAGATTTCACCTCACTTTCTGTCCCAATGACAAATGTTTTTTGACAATTTGGGGGTTTTAGTGAAACAAGGATTGGTGATAAAGCATCAGTGGAGAGGAGACACATTTTTCCCATATTAACTCTTACAGGAGAGAATTTCCCTTCCTAGGGGTAGATTTCATCTCACTTCCTGTTGTCTCCTTCCATTTGCAAGTAGGAGTAGTTTGTAAGTTGGATGTTTGAAAGTAGGGGCCTGCCCTATATACTCTGCAGAAATTGTAGCCTTAGGTGTTGGTGTTGCCACAACACTTTAAGCCCTCACAGTTACTCTTGGTGGGCGCAGGAACGGCTCTGCTATGAAATATTAGATCAAGAATTGTAATTATATGCCCCTGTTGAACAGGGGCAGAAAAATTGTGCCTTTGGTGGTGGTGGTGTTGCCACAACACTGTAAGTCCTCACAGATACTCCTGGTGGGCACAGAAACAGGCTCTGCTGTGAAATATTAGATTAAGAATTGTATTTACATGTCCCTGTTGAACAGGGTCAGAAAAATTGTGCCTTTGGTGGTGGTGGTGCTGGTGCCACAACACTGTAAGTCCTCACAGTTACTATTGGTGGGAGCTGGAACGGGCCCTGCTGTGAAATATTAGATCAAGAATTGTAATTACATGTCCCTGTTGAACAGGGGCAGAAAAATTGGGCCTTAGGCACTGGTGCCACAACACTGCAACCCCTCACAGATACTCTAGTTGTAGCGCAGGAATGAGCCCTCCTGCAAAATATTGCATCAAAAATTGTAATTACACGCCCCTGTTAAACAGGGGCAGAAAAATTGGGCCTTAGGCACTGGTGCTGGTGCCACAACACTGCAACCCCTCACAAATACTCTAGTTGGAGCGCGGTAACGAGCCCTGCTGCAAAGTCTTGCATCAAAAATTGTAATTACACGCCCCTGTTAAACAGGGGCTGAAAAATTGGGCCTTAGCCACTGGTGGCTGTGCCCAGAACCAAAAATATTCTTACAAGCTATGAGCATGATCATTGAGGAGGAAGAGGATAGTCACTCAGCATAACAGGATAGTCACTCAGCATAGGGAGTCTTGAAGAGATCTGACATTTCAAAAAAATTATGCAGTTTCATCAGCATCAGGTGCTTGGTAACTGGTGGTGATCCAAGACTGATTCATTTTTATGAAGGTCAGTCGATCGACCGAGTCTGTGGACAGGTGCACCCTGTGATCGGTTACAAAGCCTCCAGCAGCACTGAATGGGCGTTCCGAAAGAACACTGGATGCAGGACAGGCCAGTAGCTCAATTGCATACTGTGCAAGCTCTGGCCAGTGATCCATCCTCAAGACCCAGTAACCCAGAGGATTTTCGGTGGGAAAGGTGTCCAAGTCAAAGCTTGCCCCTAGGTATTCCTGCACCTTGTAACACAGACGCTGGCGATGGTTGCTGGAACCAATCAAACCTTGGGGATGTGGACTAAAAAATTGTCTGAACGCATTGGTCAGACGGCCACCTTCTCCACCGCTCCTTCTTTGACTGACCGAAGTCTCAGCAACACGTTGTCCAGAAATAGGAAATTGTAACCTCCCAGTCTCTGGGAACGCGTTGCACAGACCTTTCTGCAAGGCCTCCCGAAGATGTTTCATCCTCTGCTCCCTCTGCGAGGGCAAGATAAGGTCCGCAACCTTACCCTTGTAACGTGGATCAAGGAGGGTTGACAGCCAGTATTGATCCCTCTCCTTGATACCACGAATACGAGTATCCTTCCGCAGGCTTTGCAGGATCAGAGAGTCCATGCAGCGTAGGTTTGCTGAGGCATTCGGCCCGGAGTCCTCTGGGTCACTAAGGATGACATGATCCGCAGCCACCTCCTCCCAGCCAAGTACAAGTCCATAGGTTTCTTGGGACTGTAAATGATCCCTTAAAGACTGCTGCTGATGCTGAGCTCCAGGCTCCACCTCCATGCTGACACAATCCTCCTCTTCCTCCTCCTCCTCCTCTTCCTGTGTGATCGGTGGGCACGCAGGAACACTGTCTGGATAAAGGGGGCCTTGAGAGCTAAGGAAGTCCTCCTCTTCCTGCCTTTGTTCTACCTCAAGTGCCCTGTCCCTTATTCCATGCAGTGTGTACTCCAACAGGTGGAAAAGGGGGACAGTGTCACTGATGCATGCACTGTCACTGCTCACCATCCTCGTGGCCTCCTCAAATGGTGACAGGACAGTGCATGCATCCCTGATCACGGCCCATTGGCATGGGGAAAAAAAACAAGCTCTCCTGACCCTGTCCTGGTGCCATAGTCGCACAGGTACTCATTAATGGTACTCATCTGCTGTGTGTGCAGCCGCTGCAGCATGGCCAACGTTGAGTTCCACCTGGTGGGCATGTCACAGATTAGGCGGTTCTTGAGCAGGTTAAATTCCTTTTGGAGGTCAGCCAGCCGAGCACTGGCATTATATGACCTGCGGAAATGCACACAGACTTTCCTGGCCTGCCTCAGGACATCCTGTAAGCCCGGGTACCTGCCCAAGAACCGCTGCACCACCAAGTTAAGGACATGAGCCAAACAGGGCACATGGGTCAGTTGTCCCTGTCAGAGGGTGGAGAGGAGGTTGGTGCCATTGTTGAAAACCACCATACCTGCCTTAAGCTGGCGTGGTGTCAACCACCTCTGAACCTGCCCCTGCAGAGCTGACAGAACCTCTGCCCCAGTGTGGCTCCTGTCCCCCAAGCATACCAGCTCAAGCACCGCATGGCATCTTTTAGCCTGCATGATTGCGTAGCCCCTTGAACACCTACGAAGCACTGCTGGTTCCGAAGACAAATCAGCACAGGAAGAGGCCATGGAGGAAGAAGAAGAAGAGGGAGTGGAGGAGAGAGGTGTGGCAGAATCACCACTAGTAGTATTTTGGAGGTGTGGTGGTGGAACAACCTCCAACACTACTGCACCCTGTCCTGCATCCTTCCCAGCTGCCAGAAGAGTCACCCAGTGTGCGGTGAAAGATAGGTAACATCCCTGTGCATGCCTGCTGGACCATGAGTCAGCGGTAATATGCACCTTACTGCTGACTGCCCTGTCCAGCGAGGCCAAGACATTTCCTTCCCATATGCTGGTAGAGAGCCAGAATTGCCTTCCGTGAGAAAAAGTGGCATTTGGGAACCTGCCACTGAGGAACCGCACATTCCACAAACTCACGGAAGGGGGCAGAGTCTACCAACTGAAAAGGCAGCAGTTGAAGTGCTAGCAATTTAGTCAAGCTAGCATTCAACCACTGGGCATGTGGATGGCTAGGAGCAAACTTCTTTCAGCGGTGCAGCAGCTGGGGCAGGGAAATTTGCCTAGTACAATCTGACATCGGTGTACCGATAGCAGATTGCCCCCAAGTACTTGGCTGTGACACACCTAATTCTACACCTTCATTCCTCTCAGTGCAGGTCTCAGAAGGTATAATGGGGTTGGAGATCCCCGCTGATGAGGAGCAAGGAGAGGTCCTCTTTGTTCTTTGCTGCAGCGGTGGGATCTGATGCACTTGTCTCAAAAAAGGCCCACGCCAAAGAACTTTTGGAATAACGCGCAGAGACAGCAGCGCCCTGCACATGCGGTGCTCTGCGGTGTGATGCAGTTGGTATGCTGCCCTTAAGCTGGCCCCTGGAGGGCATCCTGACTCGGAGATATGCCTCCTCCTCCTCTCTCCTATCAGGCACCCACGTGGTGTCAGTGAACTCATCATCCCCTCCCTCCTCATCACTGGAGCAAAGCTGGCAGTATGCTGCAGCTGGGGGAACATGACTGCCAGATTTCTGTCCTTCTTGGGCACCCCCTCTCTCTGGACTCACGTTACTGCCTTCCTCTAGCTGGGTACCATCATCGGAGCCTTCAAAACGCTGGGCATCCTCCTGGAGCATGTACCCAACAATGTGGTCAAACAGTCTGCAGGACTCCTCAGGAGGACATGGTGGGGCTAGGGAAGGAATGACTGATGCCATTGAGCCGAGGGAAGAGGCCGCGTTGGGAGCTGCTTTGCCAGACAAAGTACCCTGAGCCTGGGTGAGAGAGGATGAGGAGGATGAGGAGGATGAGGACGGCTTGGTCATCCCCTCTACCAAGCCTCTCGCATGTTGCGGCTCAACGCGGCCAGCTGCCAAAAAAAAGGACAGTGTGTCCCACGGCCACGTGCTGATGAGGATGCACTGTCTCCATGACCAGCACTGTTGCCTCTAGTTACAGAGCCTGCTTGCCCTCTTTTATTGGCTTGTGATTGTCTGCCTCTTCTTGTTGGCCTTCCAGACATACTAATGGCCTGCAATGAGATGTAGATGCACAAAGCTGGGATGTATATATATACTGATAATGCAGCTAGCAGAATCAACTGCCTGCCTGTAGTATTATTAGTATGAGAACACCAGCTATTGTCTTCAGGTAGCTTTAGGTGCACACTGTGCAGAGGACGCAGTACACTAACTGTAATTACTGTAGCTGCCTGCCTGTGGTATTAATGGGAGCAGAACAACAGCAATTGTCTTCAGGTAGCTTTAGGTGCACACTGTGCAAAGGACGCACTACACTAACTTGTAAATACTGTAGCTGCCTACCTGTGGTATTAATATAGGATCAGAAGAACACCACCAATTTTATTCAGGTAGCTTTAGGTGCACACTGTGCGGAGGACACAGTACACTAACTGTAAATACTGTAGCTGCTTGCCTGTGGTATTACTAGGATCAGAAGAACACCACCAGTTTTATTCAGGTAGCTTTAGGTGCACACTGTGCAGAGGACACAGTACACTAACTGTAAATACTGTAGCTGCCTGTCTGTGGTATTAATAGGAGCAGAACAACAGCAATTGTCTTCAGGTAGCTTTAGGTGCACACTGTGCAGAGGACGCAGTATACTAACTGTAAATACTGTAGCTGCCTGCCTGTGCTATTGATATAGGATCAGAAGAACACCACCAATTTTATTCAGGTAGCTTTAGGTGCACACTCTGCAGAGGATGCACTACACTAACTGTAAATACTGTAGCTGCCTGCCTGTGGTATTAATAGGACCAGAAGAACACCACCAATTTTATTCAAGTAGCTTTAGGTACACACTGTGCTGATGACACAGTACACTAACTGTAAATACTGTAGCTGCCTGTCTGTGGTATTAATAGGAGCAGAACAACAGCAATTGTCTCCAGGTAGCTTTAGGTGCACACTGTGCAGAGGACACACTACATAACTTTTAAATACTGTAGCTGCCTGCCTGTGGTATTAATATAGGATCAGAAGATCAACACCAATTTTATTCAGGTAGCTTTAGGTGCACACTGTGCAGAGGACACAGTACACTAACTGTAAATACTGTAGCTGCCTGTCTGTGGTATTAATAGGAGCAGAACAGCAATTGTCTTCAGGTAGCTTTAGATGCACACTGTGCTGCGGATGCAGTATACTAACTGTAAATACTGTAGCTGTCTGCCTGTGGTATTAATATAGGATCAGAAGAACACCACCAATTTTATTCAGGTAGCTTTAGGTGCACACTGTGCTGATGACACAGTACACTAACTGTAAATACTGTAGCTGCCTGTCTGTGGTATTATTAGGAGCAGAACAACAGCAATTGTCTCCAGGTAGCTTTAAGTGCACACTGTGCAGAGGACGCACTACATAACTTGTAAATACTGTAGCTGCCTGCCTGTGGTATTAATATAGGATCAGAAGATCAACACCAATTTTATTCAGGTAGCTTTAGGTGCACACTGTGCAGAGGACGCAGTATACTAACTGTAAATACTGTAGCTGCCTGCCTGTGCTATTGATATAGGATCAGAAGAACACCACCAATTTTATTCAGGTAGCTTTAGGTGCACACTCTGCAGAGGATGCACTACACTAACTGTAAATACTGTAGCTGCCTGCCTGTGGTATTAATAGGACCAGAAGAACACCACCAATTTTATTCAAGTAGCTTTAGGTACACACTGTGCTGATGACACAGTACACTAACTGTAAATACTGTAGCTGCCTGTCTGTGGTATTAATAGGAGCAGAACAACAGCAATTGTCTCCAGGTAGCTTTAGGTGCACACTGTGCAGAGGACGCACTACATAACTTGTAAATACTGTAGCTGCCTGCCTGTGGTATTAATATAGGATCAGAAGATCAACACCAATTTTATTCAGGTAGCTTTAGGTGCACACTGTGCAGAGGACACAGTACACTAACTGTAAATACTGTAGATGCCTGCCTGTGGTATTACTAGGATCAGAAGAACACCACCAATTTTATTCAGGTAGCTTTAGGTGCAAACTGTGCAGAGGACGCAGTACACTAACTGTAAATACTGTAGCTGCCTGTCTGTGGTATTAATGGGAGCAGAACAACAGCAATTGTCTTCAGGTAGCTTTAGGTGCACACTGTGCAGAGGACACAGTACACTAACTGTAAATACTGTAGCTGCCTGCCTGTGGTATTACTAGGATCAGAAGAACACCACAGATTTTATTCAGGTAGCTTTAGGTGCACACTGTGCAGTGGACACAGTACACTAACTGTAAATACTGTAGCTGCCTGTCTGTGGTATTAATAGGAGCAGAACAGCAATTGTCTTCAGGTAGCTTTAGATGCACACTGTGCTGCGAATGCAGTATACTAACTGTAAATACTGTAGCTGTCTGCCTGTGGTATTAATATAGGATCAGAAGAACACCACCAATTTTATTCAGGTAGCTTTAGGTGCACACTCTGCAGAGGACACACTACACTAACTGTAAATTCTGTAGCTGCCTGCCTGTGGTATTAATAGGATCAGAAGAACACCACCAATTTTATTCAGGTATCTTTAGGTGCACACTGTGCTGATGACACAGTACACAAACTGTAAATACTGTAGCTGCCTGTCTGTGGTATTATTAGGAGCAGAACAACAGCAATTGTCTCCAGGTAGCTTTAAGTGCACACTGTGCAGAGGACGCACTACATAACTTGTAAATACTGTAGCTGCCTGCCTGTGGTATTAATATAGGATCAGAAGATCAACACCAATTTTATTCAGGTAGCTTTAGGTGCACACTGTGCAGAGGACACAGTACACTAACTGTAAATACTGTAGATGCCTCCCTGTGGTATTAATATAGAATCAGAAGAACAACACCAATTTTATTTAGGTAGCTTTAGGTACACACTGTGTAGAGGACACAGTACACTAACTGTAAATACTGTAACTGCCTGTCTGTGGTATTAATGGGAGCAGAACAACAGCAATTGTCTTCAGGTAGCTTTAGGTGCACACTGTGCAGAGGACACAGTACACTAACTGTAAATACTGTAGCTGCCTGCCTGTGGTATTACTAGGATCAGAATAACACCACCAATTTTATTCAGGTAGCTTTAGGTGTACACTGTGCAGAGGACGCAGTACACTAACTGTAAATACTGTAGCTGCCTGTCTGTGGTATTAATGGGAGCAGAACAACAGCAATTGTCTTCAGGTAGCTTTAGGTGCACACTGTGCAGAGGACACAGTACACTAACTGTAAATACTGTAGCTGCCTGCCTGTGGTATTACTAGGATCAGAAGAACACCACCAATTTTATTCGGGTAGCATTAGGTGCACACTGTGCAGAGGACACAGTACACTAACTGTAAATTCTGTAGCTGCCTGTCTGTGGTATTAATAGGAGCAGAACAACAGCAATTGTCTTCAGGTAGCTTTAGATGCACACTGTGCTTAGGACGCAGTATACTAACTGTAAATACTGTAGCTGCCTGCCTGTGGTATTAATATAGGATCAGAAGAACACCACCAATTTTATTCAGATAGCTTTAGGTGCACACTCTGCAGAGGACGCACTACACTAACTGTAAATACTGTAGCTGCCTGCCTGTGGTATTAATAGGATCAGAAGAACACCACCAATTTTATTCAGGTAGCTTTATGTGCACACTGTGCTGATGACACAGTACACTAACTGTAAATACTGTAGCTGCCTGTCTGTGGTATTATTAGGAGCAGAACAGCAATTGTCTCCAGGTAGCTTTAGGTGCACACTGTGCAGAGGACGCACTACATAACTTGTAAATACTGTATCTGCCTGCCTGTGGTATTCATATAGGATCAGAAGATCAACACCAATTTTATTCAGGTAGATTTAGGTGCACACTGTGCAGAGGACACAGTACACTAACTGTAAATACTGTAGATGCCTCCCTGTGGTATTAATATAGAATCAGAAGAACAACATCAATTTTATTTAGATAGCTTTAGGTGCACACTGTGCAGAGGACACAGTACACTAACTGTAAATACTGTAGCTGCCTGTCTGTGGTATTAATGGGAGCAGAACAACAGCAATTGTCTTCAGGTAGCTTTAGGTGCACACTGTGCAGAGGACACAGTACACTAACTCTAAATACTGTAGCTGCCTGTCTGTGGTATTATTAGGAGCAGAACAACAGCAATTGTCTCCAGGTAGCTTTAGGTGCACACTGTGCAGAGGATGCACTACATAACTTGTAAATACTGTAGCTGCCTGCCTGTGGTATTAATATAGGATCAGAAGATCAACACCAATTTTATTCAGGTAGCTTTAGGTGCACACTGTGCAGAGGACACAGTACACTAATGCCCCGTACACACGGTCGGACTTTGTTCGGACATTCCGACAACAAAATCCTAGGATTTTTTCTGACGGATGTTGGCTCAAACTTGTCTTGCATACACACGGTCACACAAAGTTGTCGGAAAATCCGATTGTTTTAAACGCGGTGACGTAAAACATGTACGTCGGGACTATAAACGGGGCAGTGGCCAATAGCTTTCATCTCTTTATTTATTCTGAGCATGCGTGGCACTTTGTCCGTCGGATTTGTGTACACACGATCGGAATTTCCAACAATGGATTTTGTTGTCGGAAAATTTTATCTCCTACTCTCCAACTTTGTGTGTCGGAAAATCCGATGGAAAATGTCCGATGGAGCCCACACACGGTCGGAATTTCCGACAACACGCTCCGATCGAACATTTTCCATCGGAAAATCTGACCGTGTGTACGGGGCATAACTGTAAATACTGTAGCTGCCTGCCTGTGGTATTACTAGGATCAGAATGACACCACCAATTTTATTCAGGTAGCTTTAGGTGCACACTGTGCAGAGGACACAGTACACTAACTGTAAATACTGTAGCTGCCTGCCTGTGGTATTACTAGGAATTGGAAGAACACCACCAATTTTATTCAGGTAGCTTTAGGTTCAAACTGTGCAGAGGACACAGTACACTAACTGTAAATACTGTAGCTGCCTGTCTGTGGTATTAATGGGAGCAGAACAACAGCAATTGTCTTCAGGTAGCTTTAGGTGCACACTGTGCAGAGGACGCACTACATAACTTGTAAATACTGTAGCTGCCTGCCAGTGGTATTAATATAGGATCAGAAGATCAATACCAATTTTATTCAGGTAGCTTTAGGTGCAAACTGTGCAGAGGACACAGTACACTAACTGTAAATACTGTAGCTGCCTGCCTGTGGTATTAATAGGATCAGAGGAACACCACCAATTTATTCAGGTAGCTTTAGGTGCACACTGTTCATAGGACACAGTACACTAACTGTAAATATTGTAGCTGCCTGTCTGTGGTATTAATAGGAGCAGAAAAACAGCAATTGTCTTCAGGTAGCTTTAGGTTCACACTGTGCAGAGGACGCACTACACTAACTTGAAAATAATGCAGCTGCCTGCCTGTGGTATTAATAGGATCAGAAGAACACCACCAAATTTATTCAGGTAGCTTTAGGTGCACACTGTGCAGAGGACACAGTACACTAACTGTAAATACTGTAGCTGCTTCTCTGTGGTAATAATATGAGCAGAACAACAGCAATTGTCTTCAGGTAGCTTTAGGTGCACACTGTGCAGGGGACGCAGAATACTAACTGTAAATACTGTAGCTGCCTGCCTGTGGTATTAATATAGGATCAGAAGAACACCACCAATTTTATTCTGGTAGCTTTAGGTGCACACTGTGCAGAGGACACAGTGCACTAACTGTAAATACTGTAGCTGCCTGCCTGTGGTATTAATAGGAGCAGAACAACAACAATTGTCTCCAGGTAGCTTTAGGTTCACACTGTGCAGAGGACGCACTACAGTAACTGTTAATACTGTAGCTGCCTGCCTGTGGTATTAATAGGCTCAGAGGAACACCACCAATTTTCTTCAGGTAGCTTTAGGTGCACACTGTGCAGAGTATGCACTACACTAACTTATAAATACTGCAGCTGCCTGTGGTACTGTACTAATAGTATCAGAACACCACCAATTTTCTTCAGGTAGCTTTAGGTGCACACTGTGCAGAGGACGCACTACACTAACTTGTAAATACTACAGCTGCCTGCAGTACTAATAAAATCAGAAGAACACCACCAATTTTCTTCAGGTAGCTTTAGGTGCACACTGTGCAGAGGACGCACTACACTAATTTGTAAATACTGCAGCTGCCTGAAGTACTGTACTAATAGGATCAGAAGAACACCACCAATTTTCTTCAGGTAGGTTTAAGTGCACACTGTGCAGAGGACGCACTACACTAACTTGTAAATACTACAGCTGCCTGCGGTAATGTACTAATAGGATCAGAAGAACACCACCAATTTTATTCAGGCAGCTTTAGGTGCACACTGTGCAGAGGACACAGTACACTAACTGTAAATACTGTAGCTGCCTGCCTGTGGTATTACTAGGAATTGGAAGAACACCACCAATTTTATTCAGGTAGCTTTAGGTGCAAACTGTGCAGAGGACACAATACACTAACTGTAAATACTGTAGCTGCCTGTCTGTGGTATTAATGGGAGCAGAACAACAGCAATTGTCTTCAGGTAGCTTTAGGTGCACACTGTGCAGAGGACGCACTACATAGGTTGTAAATACTGTAGCTGCCTGCCTGTGGTATTAATATAGGATCAGAAGATCAATACCAATTTTATTCAGGTAGCTTTAGGTGCAAACTGTGCAGAGGACACAGTACACTAACTGTAAATACTGTAGCTGCCTGCCTGTGGTATTAATAGGATCAGAGGAACACCACCAATTTATTCAGGTAGCTTTAGGTGCACACTGTTCATAGGACACAGTACACTAACTGTAAATATTGTAGCTGCCTGTCTGTGGTATTAATAGGAGCAGAAAAACAGCAATTGTCTTCAGGTAGCTTTAGGTTCACACTGTGCAGAGGACGCACTACACTAACTTGAAAATAATGCAGCTGCCTGCCTGTGGTATTAATAGGATCAGAAGAACACCACCAAATTTATTCAGGTAGCTTTAGGTGCACACTGTGCAGAGGACACAGTACACTAACTGTAAATACTGTAGCTGCTTCTCTGTGGTAATAATAGGAGCAGAACAACAGCAATTGTCTTCAGGTAGCTTTAGGTGCACACTGTGCAGGGGACGCAGAATACTAACTGTAAATACTGTAGCTGCCTGCCTGTGGTATTAATATAGGATCAGAAGAACACCACCAATTTTATTCTGGTAGCTTTAGGTGCACACTGTGCAGAGGACACAGTGCACTAACTGTAAATACTGTAGCTGCCTGCCTGTGGTATTAATAGGAGCAGAACAACAACAATTGTCTCCAAGTAGCTTTAGGTTCACACTGTGCAGAGGACGCACTACAGTAACTGTTAATACTGTAGCTGCCTGCCTGTGGTATTAATAGGCTCAGAAGAACACCACCAATTTTCTTCAGGTAGCTTTAGGTGCACACTGTGCAGAGTATGCACTACACTAACTTATAAATACTGCAGCTGCCTGTGGTACTGTACTAATAGTATCAGAAGAACACCACCAATTTTCTTCAGGTAGCTTTAGGTGCACACTGTGCAGAGGACGCACTACACTAACTTGTAAATACTACAGATGCCTGCAGTACTAATAGGATCAGAAGAACACCACCAATTTTCTTCAGGTAGGTTTAAGTGCACACTGTGCAGAGGACGCACTACACTAACTTGTAAATACTACAGCTGCCTGCGGTAATGTACTAATAGGATCAGAAGAACACCACCAATTTTATTCAGGCAGCTTTAGGTGCATTCTGTTCAGAGGACGCACTACACTAATTTGTAAATACTGTTGCTGCCTGCGGTACTGTACTAATAGGATCAGAAGAAAACCACTAATTTTCTTCAGGTAGCTGTAGGTGCGCCTTGTGCAGAGGACGCACTACACTAACTTGTTAATACTACAGCTGCCTGTGATACTAATAGGATCAAAAGAACACCACCATTATTCTTCAGGTAGCTTTAGGTGCACACTGTGCAGCGGACGCACTACACTAACTTGTAAATACTGCAGCTGCCTGTGGTACTAATAGGATCAGAAGAACACCACCAATTTTCTTCAGGTAGCTTTAGGTGCACACTGTGCAGAGGACGCACTACACTGTTTTGTAAATACTACAGCTAGAGGGGGTGGAGAAAAGGAAGCGCCACCTGAGTGCAGTATTAATATAAAAATTTTAATGGCATATAGAAAATAAACACTTACAAGAAAGGCAAATTAAAAAGGCTCATCTGTGAGCAGGCAGTGTGTATCTTCCTCGAGTTCCAGTCCGGAAGTTGTATCAGCGTTGTAGGGCTGCAAATGGAGGCTAGTAGCTGGTATCTCTTCCTGTGGCCATCAGGGAGAAGCTGAGACCAGAGTGGAACGCATGGAGGAGGTGCGTGACGTCACGGGTCATCCAAGGACTTCGGGGTACACTACAGGGGGAGGGCTAACACCAAGGGAGGGTTCTGAAGGCTGAATGTGCTTGGCTACGCGCTCGGAGCTGCTGCTCCTTCAATAGGCCTGAAGGGGAGTGTGTCAGTGATGTGCTAT
Source organism: Aquarana catesbeiana (assembly GCF_042186555.1). Classification (NCBI taxonomy): domain Eukaryota; kingdom Metazoa; phylum Chordata; class Amphibia; order Anura; family Ranidae; genus Aquarana; species Aquarana catesbeiana. The sequence goes on along the minus strand of NC_133324.1, from coordinate 293,562,289 downwards.
TTATATGCCGGCGCTGTGGGACAACAAGGCTCAGCGTCGGCTAGCAGCACATCACTGATGAAGGCTGTGAGAGGCTGTTTACTCGAATCAGGGGTGATCTAAGGCATAAACTACATGTTTGAGAACACTTAATGGCAGATATTGATATGATCACACTGGAATACTTAAAGGCACATGAGGGCTAAGTGTAATTAAGAAGTATAAATGTTAAAACTATAAAAAAAATCTAAAAAATTCTAAACAAATGGGGATTATATGAGAAATATAAAAATAGCGATATACATTTAGATGGGAAAAATTAAATTAAAAAATACATATACAAAAAAATTATATATAATTAAAAAATATTTATAAAAACATATATATATAAAAACTAATATGAGGATTAAAATAAAAGTAGTGATGAATTTGAATAAAAAAGGAAAAGGTGCTTACAAAACATTATTTATATATATGTGTATATCTGTATATACTCTCAAAAGATGGTGAGAAAAGGTCGAGCAGTATGTGATAGGGGGAAAGGTGTATACATATATGTACACACATACACGCACACACATATATATACATATATATATATATACACATACATATATATACACATCCATGTACAATGGGCCATGTAATGGTATGGGGTGTGGACTGAAAAGCGAATGGGGGGCGGGGTTTAATTATGGGGGGGTTTAATAAAGACAGAGAAGAAGGGGGAAGGGGAGTGAGGGGGGGAAAGTGGAGGGGAAGCAGGGGTAGGACGGAAAAAGGAAAACGGAGGGGTGGGGGGGTTTGGAGGGAGCCAAAGTGAAAAGGGGGGGAAAAGGGGGGAAAAGGAAAAGGGAGGGCCAGGGGAGACAGGGGGAGCAGGGAGTAAGAGTAGTCTCATGGGGGGGAGGGAAAAGAGGGGGCTTATAGTAGTGTGTGTACTTCAATTTCCTCGTTCAGCCCACCGGGTGTAAGGGTACCCAAAGAATAGATCCAGTAGGTCTCTTGTTGGCACAGGCGTTTGAAGCGTTCGGCTGAAGGATATGTGGCAGGAATGGATTCGATGACCCATACACTAAGGCCAGCCGTAGACCGGCCATGGTGTGTGAGGAAATGTTTGGGGACGCTGTGGTGGTCTCGGCCCTTTTCAATAAAGCGCTGATGTTCCCCAAACCATGCTCTGAGTGCCCTTATGGTCCGACCAACATAAAACAACCCACAGGGACAGGTAAGGCAGTATATGACAAAGTCCGTAGAGCAATTGTAGAATTCTTTGAGGGTGTAACTTTTTCCTTTGGCGTTGAAGGTTTTTTGGCCATGGTGTACGAATTGGCAGGTGAGGCAGAGGGGTTTTTTACATTGATACATCCCTCTGAGGGGTATGAGGACAGGTTGTGGAGGGATGGGTTGGAGGGACTTGATTTTACTAGGGGCAATTTTGCTTTTGATGTTCTTTGATCTTCTGTAAGTTACTTTGGGTTTGATACCGACTGTGGTTTTCAGGTGAGGGTCTTCCAGGAGGATAGACCAATGGGACTCTAGTATTTTCTCCATTTTCTTATGTTTATCATGATATTGTGTGATGAAACGGGTTGGTTGCTTGACAGCAGGTGAGGAGTTGTGGCGACTGGTGGAAGGCTTGCGGTAGTTGTTGAAGGCTGCGTCTATGAGTGGGACGGGATATCCTTTATCTTGGAATTTTTTAGACAAGATTTGGCCGTGGATTTCGTAGTCAGAGTCTCTGGTGCAGTTCTTCCGGAGGCGACAAAACTGGCTACGGGGGATGTTATTCACCCATCTAGGATGGTGGCAACTGGTGTAGTGAATAAAGGAATTCTTGGCATAAATAGTATCCTCATCATGGCAAAGTTCAAGGTCTAAGAATGCAAGAGTGTCGGGATCAGCCACGTAGGTGAATGATAGGCCCAAGGCGTTGGTGCTACAGTACTGGACAAACGTGAGAATGTCTTCAAGGGTACCATCCCAGATAATCACTATGTCATCGATGTATCGGCCATAATATATTACATGTGCGGCAAAGGGGTGGTCGACTGCGAGGTACCTATGTTCCTAGTATCCCATAGTGAGATTCGCGTAGCTGGGGGCAAAGTTTGCCCCCATATCTGTACCGTTGATCTGAAGGTAGTGTTTCCCTTCTGACTCAAAATAGTTATGTTTGAGGCAGAAAACTAGGGCTTCGAGTATAAAATTGGCTTGCTGGGATTGGTGAGGGGGTCGTTTGCCAGAAAATGCTCTACAGCTCTAACCCCTACATCATGGGGTATGGATGTGTAAAGTGATGACACATCAAGGGAGAGCCACCAGTAGTTCTTATTCCATGGATAGGGTTTGAGCATATCAAGTAGATGAGGTCCGTCCCGTATGTTGGAGGGGAGGTTCTGTGCTAGGGGTTGAAGAAATTGGTCGATGTATGTGGAAAACCCACTGATTTGGAGATAATTTTATTGGTAAGGGCTTTGTTGACCAGTGTGGTGGCTTCAAGTGAAAACTGGGATGTGGGGTCACTGGGGAGCCTGGCATAGGTGCTTGTGTCCGAGAGTAGTCTATGTGATTCGAGAATGTAATCTTCTCTATCTTGAATCACTATGCTGCCCCCTTTGTCCGCTGGTTTGATGACGATAGATTTGTTGTGAGTTATCTGTTCCAGGGCCTTGCGTTCCAATGGGGAAAGGTTGGATTTGATGTAAGTGTGTTTGGAGATGTTATTGCACATTTTGATGAGGTCTGTATAGACTACCTGATAAAAGGACTGTAGGTACAGGCCCTTATTCGATGTTGGATTAAAGATGGACTTGGGGCGTAGTGAAGTATGTTTAACTGGGGGTGAGGTAGAACCATGTTGGGTAAGCCATTCAAGGTCAGCATTGAAGTTCTCAGCATATAACTCCTCCAGTAGGGCAAGTATGGGTCTATCCGATTCGTCACATGAATCACAATCTGTAGTAGGAGTAGGGTGAATGATATCAGAAGTGGAGGCCTGTTTGGATGATTGAATATTGAAGTGTCTCTGGACTGTAAGGTCTCTGATAAACTTATTGAGGTCTTTGAATAAAGTGAAGCTACTTGGTTGCATGGTGGGGGCAAAAGTGAGGCCTTTACTGAGGAGGGATGTATCATATGCGGTTAGAGAGGTATGGGAAAGATTGTAAATTTTTACAGTTTCCGCATCTTTTCCAACCTTCCTTCCTTGTCCCCCCCTCCGTCCTCTTCTACGTATTTTCTTTTGGTGATGAGCAGTGGGGGGGGGGTAGGTACTAAAAAATCATTTTCTAGGTTGGTAGCTTTATCAATCGGAGATTTGGGTTTAAGCAACTGTGTGAGAGGAAGATTCTCTATCCAAGCTAATGGCTGTGGATCACTGGTTGTATCAAGGTGATCATGAGTATTACTGTGTGAGTTAGCATGAGGATTTGCTTCCGGGTTGGGTAGTGGTACTGGGATATGTGGAGAGACATCGGTGTGATCTATACCTTGGGCAGAGGCGGGTTGCTGTATTTGATTGTCATAATTGGTAGAGAGTATCGACGCCTAAGCCGGACCGGCAGAGGCTTTGTTCTGTCTATTCCTGAGGCGTTTGGGTTTGGGAGTAAGTGGCTTGGGTCCAGTTGGGAAGTGTGGAGTGTGGTGGGACGCTGGCCTGGATCTGGACATATATTGGGATGGAGGTGGCGGTATGTGTTTGGGTGCCATTTGGGATGTGGAAAGGCTCCCATGGGTCTGGATGGACATGAGTGGACGAGGACCAGAGCCTAGGTTATGGCTGGGGTACTTATTCTTTTTCCAACTGAATATTTGGTTGGTGTTGTAATCGAATAGGTCTCTTCTGAATTTACCAAGTTTGTTAGCAATGGTCTGGTCTTCATTTCTGATTGTGTTCCTTTTAAGCATACTGAACCAAGTGTGTGGTAAGTGGGGAATAGTGTCACAAATAGTACTACAAAGGCTGACAATTTTGTCTTTGAGAGCTGTGTATTTTCTTTCTCTCTGTTGGGTAATGATACCCATCCATTTTGCTGTGCAAAATTCGGATATATGCACCCATTCTGTGTGTAAATCTGGATCAAGGAAGGCGCACTGTTTCAGGACTCGAAGTCCTCTGGGGGAGATTTTGTGTGAAATATATAGTTGCAGAAAAAACTTATCCCACCACTGCTGGTTGGCAGTGGAGATAAGGTCTTCGAGTTTTTTAAAAAGGGTGCATAATTTTGGAATGGGGATCTTGGAGCCTGCGATGGGGCAGTCTTTTTTGAAAAAGTGAGTGGGAAAATCCCCCAGGATTGTATGCATCTTGTGTATATGCGCTTACAGTTATTATCACCTTTATCTGCTTGTTATTGTCTGCTTTAACTGAGCTGCTATACTGTGCTACACTTCTTATCTACTCATTAATATTGTTTGATTATTGTATTAACATTGCTTCTATGGATCCACTCATTGAAGACAACAAACATATTGTCTTGGAGGAATTTCTTGCCCTCTTTCCCACTCACTTTTTCAAAAAAGACTGCCCCATCGCAGGCTCCAAGATCCCCATTCCAAAATTATGCACCCTTTTTAAAAAACTCGAAGACCTTATCTCCACTGCCAACCAGCAGTGGTGGGATAAGTTTTTTCTGCAACTATATATTTCACACAAAATCTCCCCCAGAGGACTTCGAGTCCTGAAACAGTGCGCCTTCCTCGATCCAGATTTACACACAGAATGGGCGCATATATCTGAAATTTGCACAGCAAAATGGATGGGTATCATTACCCAACAGAGAGAAAGAAAATACACAGCTCTCAAAGACAAAATTGTCAGCCTTTGTAGTACTATTTGTGACACTATTCCCCACTTACCACACACTTGGTTCAGTATGCTTAAAAGGAACACAATCAGAAATGAAGACCAGACCATTGCTAACAAACTTGGTAAATTCAGAAGAGACCTATTCGATTACAACACCAACCAAATATTCAGTTGGAAAAAGAATAAGTACCCCAGCCATAACCTAGGCTCTGGTCCTCGTCCACTCATGTCCATCCAGACCCATGGGAGCCTTTCCACATCCCAAATGGCACCCAAACACATACCGCCACCTCCATCCCAATATATGTCCAGATCCAGGCCAGCATCCCACCACACTCCACACTTCCCAACTGGACCCAAGCCACTTACTCCCAAACCCAAACGCCTCAGGAATAGACAGAACAAAGCCTCTGCCGGTCCGGCTCAGGCGTCTATACTCCCTACCAATTATGACAATCAAATACAGCAACCCGCCTCTGCCCAAGGTATAGACCACACCGATGTCTCTCCACATATCCCAGTACAACTACCCAACCCGGAAGCAAATCCTCATGCTAATTCACACAGTAATACTCGTGATCACCTTGATACAACCAGTGATCCACAGCCATTAGCTTGGATAGAGAATCTTCCTCTCACACAGTTGCTTAAACCCAAATCTCCGATTGATAAAGCTACCAACCTAGAAAATGATTTTTTAGTACCTACACCCCCACTGCTCCTCACCAAAAGAAAATACGTAGAAGAGGACGGAGGGGGGACGAGGAAGGAAGGTTGGAAAAGATGCGGAAACTGTAAAAATGTACAATCTTTCCCATACCTCTCTAACCGCATATGATACATCCCTCCTCAGTAAAGGCCTCACCTTTGCCCCCACCATGCAACCAAATAGCTTCACTTTATTCAAAGACCTCAATAAGTTTATCAGAGACCTTACAGTCCAGAGACACTTCAATATTCAATCATCCAAACAGGCCTCCACTTCTGATATCATTCACCCTACTCCTACTACAGATTGTGATTCATGTGACGAATCGGATAGACCCATACTTGCCCTACTGGAGGAGTTATATGCTGAGAACTTCAATGCTGACCTTGAATGGCTTACCCAACATGGTTCTACCTCACCCCCAGTTAAACATACTTCACCATGCCCCAAGTCCATCTTTAATCCAACATCGAATAAGGGCCCGTACCTACAGTCCTTTTATCAGGTAGTCTATACAGACCTCATCAAAATGTGCAATAACATCTCCAAACACACTTACATCAAATCCAACCTTTCCCCATTGGAACGCAAGGCCCTGGAACAGATAACTCACAACAAATCTATCGTCATCAAACCAGCAGACAAAGGGGGCAGCATAGTGATTCAAGATAGAGAAGATTACATTCTCGAATCACATAGACTACTCTCGGACACAAGCACCTATGCCAGGCTCCCCAGTGACCCCACATCCCAGTTTTCACTTGAAGCCACCACACTGGTCAACAAAGCCCTTACCAATAAAATTATCTCCAAATCAGAAGCTGCATTCTTTAAAAGAAACTTCTACAAAGTCCCATACTTCTATCACTTGCCAAAAATCCATAAGGATCTCACCCACCCCCCCGGCCGTCCTATAGTAGCTGCCATGGACAGTGTCACCAGTGGGTTTTCCACATACATCGACCAATTTCTTCAACCCCTAGCACAGAACCTCCCCTCCTACATACGGACGGACCTCATCTACTTGATATGCTCAAACCCTATACATGGAATAAGAACTACTGGTGGCTCTCCCTTGATGTGTCATCACTTTACACATCCATACCCCATGATGTAGGGGTTAAAGCTGTAGAGCATTTTCTGGCAAACGACCCCCTCACCAATCCCGGCAAGCCAATTTTATACTCGAAGCCCTAGTTTTCTGCCTCAAACATAACTATTTTGAGTCAGAAGGGACACACTACCTTCAGATCAACGGTACAGCTATGGGGGCAAACTTTGCCCCCGGCTACGCGAATCTTACTATGGGATACTGGGAACATAGGTACCTCGCAGTCGACCACCCCTTTGCCGCACATGTAATATATTATGGCCGATACATCGATGACATAGTGATTATCTGGGATGGTACCCTTGAAGACATTCTCACGTTTGTCCAGTACTGTAACACCAACGCCTTGGGCCTATCATTCACCTAAGTGGCTGATCCCGACACTCTGGCATTCTCAGACCTTGAACTTTGCCATGATGAGGATACTATATATGCCAAGAATTTCATCAAACCTACTGCAGGCAATTCCTTTATTCACTACACCAGTTGCCACCATCCCAGATGGGTGAATAACATTCCCCGTAGCCAGTTTTGTCGCCTCCGGAGGAACTGCACCAGAGACTCTGACTACGAAATCCACGGCCAAATCTTGTCTAAAAAATTCCAAGATAAAGGATATCCCGTCCCACTCATAGACGCAGCCTTCAACAACTACCGCAAGCCTCCCACCAGTCGCCACAACTCCTCACCTGCTGTCAAGCAACCAACCCGTTTCATCACACAATATCATGATAAACATAAGAAAATGGAGAAAATACTAGAGTCCCATTGGTCTATCCTCCTGGAAGACCCTCACCTGAAAACCACAGTCGGTATCAAACCCAAAGTAACTTACAGAAGATCAAAGAACATCAAAAGCAAAATTGCCCCTAGTAAAATCAAGTCCCTCCAACCCATCCCTCCACAACCTGTCCTCATACCCCTCAGAGGGATGTATCAATGTAAAAAACCCCTCTGCCTCACCTGCCAATTCGTACACCATGGCCAAAAAACCTTCAACGCCAAAGGAAAAAGTTACACCCTCAAAGAATTCTACAATTGCTCTATGGACTTTGTCATATACTGCCTTACCTGTCCCTGTGGGTTGTTTTATGCTGGTCGGACCATAAGGGCACTCAGAGCACGGTTTGGGGAACATTGGCGCTTTATTGAAAAGGGCCGAGACCACCACAGCGTCCCCAAACATTTCCTCACACACCATGGCCGGTCTACGGCTGGCCTTAGTGTATAGGTCATCGAATCCATTCCCGCCACATATCCTTCAGCCGAACGCTTCATACACCTGTGCCAACAAGAGACCTACTGGATCTATTCTTTGGGTACCCTTACACCCGGTGGGCTGAACGAGGAAATTGAAGTACACACACTACTATAAGCCCCCTCTTTTCCCTCCCCCCATGAGACTACCCTTACTCCCTGCTCCCCCTGTCTCCCCCGGCCCCCCCTTTTCCTTTTCCCCCCTTTTCCCCCCCTTTTCACTTTGGCTCCCCCCAAACCCCCCAAACCCCCCCACCCCTCCGTTTTCCTTTTTCCGTCCTACCCCTGCTTCCCCCCCCCACTTTCCCCCCCTCACTCCCCTTCCCCCTTCTTCTCTGTCTTTATTAAACCCCCCCATAATTAAACTCCACTCCCCCCCCTCATTCGCTTTTCAGTCCACACCCCATACCATTACATGGCCCATTGTACATGGATGTGTATATATATGTATGTGTATATATATATGTATATATATATATGTGTGTGCGTGTATGTTTGTACATATATGTATACACCTTTCCCCCTATCATATACTGCTCGACCTTTTTTCAACACCATCTTTTGAGAGTATATACAGATATACACATATATATAAATAATGTTTTGTAAGCACCTTTTCCTTTTTTATTCAAATTCATCACTACTTTTATTTTAATCCTCATATTAGTTTTTATATATATGTGTTTTTATAAATATTTTTTAATTATATATAATTTTTTTGTATATGTATTTTTTAATTTAATTTTTCCCATCTAAATGTATATCGCTATTTTTATATTTCTCATATAATCCCCATTTGTTTAGAATTTTTTAGATATTTTTTATAGTTTTAACATATATATACTTCTTAATTACACTTAGCCCTCATGTGCCTTTAAGTATTCCAGTGCGATCATATCAATATCTGCCATTAAGTGTTCTCAAACATGTAGTTTATGCCTTAGATCACCCCTGATTCGAGTAAACAGCCTCTCACAGCCTTCATCAGTGATGTGCTGCTAGCTGACGCTGAGCCTTGTTGTCCCACAGCACCGGCATATAAATAGCACATCACTGACACAATCCCCTTCAGGCCTATTGAAGGAGCAGCAGCTCCGAGCGCGTAGCCAAGTACATTCAGCCTTCAGAACCCTTCCTTGGTGTTAGCCCTCCCCCTGGAGTGTACCCGGAAGTCCTTGGATGACCCGTGATGTCACGCACCTCCTCCGTGCGTTCCACGCCGGTCTCAGCTTCTCCCTGATGGCCACAGGAAGAGATACCAGCTACTAGCCTCCATCTGCAGCCCTACAAGGCTGATACAACTTCCGGACTGGAACTCGAGGAAGATACACGCTGCCTACTCACAGATGAGCCTTTTTAATTTGCCTTTCTTGTAAGTGTTCATTTTCTATATGCCATTAAAATTTTTATATTAATACTGCACTCAGGTGGCGCTTCCTTTTCTCCACCCCCTCTTGCAATACCACAGAGCCAGCTCTCTGAGGACAGCAGCCGCCTTTAGGACCAACCACCCCACTAGCCAGCCCTTCACATCTTGAACGATCAGAGACTATATTAACCCCTGGACTGCCACTACTATGGCCATGGACTTTATGCCTGGCTAACTTTACTTACCCCCAGGATTGTATGCATCTTGTGTATATGCGCTTACAGTTATTATCACCTTTATCTAAATACTACAGCTGCCTGCGATACTAATAGTATCAGAAGAACACCACCAATTTTCTTCAGGTAGCTTTAGGTGCACACTGTGCAGAGGACGCACTACACTAACTTGTAAATACTGCAGCTGCCTGCAGTACCAATAGGATCAGAAGAACACCACCAATTTTCTTCAGGTAGCTTTAGGTGCACACTGTGCAGAGTATGCACTACACTAACTTATAAATACTGCAGCTGCCTGTGGTACTGTACTAATAGTATCAGAAGAACACCACCAATTTTCTTCAGGTAGCTTTAGGTGCACACTGTGCAGAGGACGCACTACACTAACTTGTAAATACTACAGCTGCCTGCGGTACTAATAGGATCAGAAGAACACCACCAATTTTCTTCAGGTAGGTTTAAGTGCACACTGTGCAGAGGACGCACTACACTAACTTGTAAATACTACAGCTGCCTGCGGTACTGTACTAATAGGGTCAGAGAACACCACCAATTTTCTTCAGGCAGCTTTAGGTGCACACTGTGCAGAGGACACACTACACTTATTTGGAAATACTGTAGCTGCCTGCGGTACTGTACTAATAGGATCAGAAGAACACCACTAATTTTCTTCAGGTAGCTTTAGGTGTGCACTGTGCAGAGGACGCACTACACTAACTTGTAAATACTACAGCTGCCTGCGATACTAATAGGATCAAAAGAACACCACCATTTTTCTTCAGGTAGCTTTAGGTGCACACTGTGCAGAGGACGCACTACACTAATTTGTAAATACTGCAGCTGCCTGCGGTACTGTATTAATAGGATCAGAAGAACACCACCAATTTTCTTCAGGTAGCTTTAAGTGTACACTGTGCAGAGGACACACTACACTAACTTGTAAATACTACAGCTGCCTGTGGTACTGTACTAATAGAATCAGAAGAACAGCACCAATTTTCTTCAGGTAGCTTTAGGTGCAAACTGTGCAGAGTATGCACTACACTAACTTGTAAATACTGCCGCTGCCTGCGGTACTGTACTAATAGTATCAGAAGAACACCACCAATTTTCTTCAGGTAGCTTTAGGTGCACACTGTGCAGAGGACGCACTACACTAACTTGTAAATACTGCAGCTGTCTGCGATACTAATAAGATCAGAAGAACACCACAAATTTTCTTCAGGTAGCTTTAGGTGCACACTGTGCAGAGGACACACTACACTAATTTGTAAATACTGCAGCTGCCTGTGGTACTGTATTAATAGGATCAGAAGAACACCACCAATTTTCTTCAGGTAGCTTTAAGTGTACACTGTGCAGAGGACACACTACACTAACTTGTAAATACTACAGCTGCCTGCGGTACTGTACTAATAGAATCAGAAGAACAGCACCAATTTTCTTCAGGTAGCTTTAGTTGCACACTGTGCAGAGGACGCACTACACTAATTTGTAAATACTGCAGCTGCCTGCGGTACTGTACTAATAGGATCAGAAGAACACCACTAATTTTCTTCAGGTAGCTTTAGGTGTGCACTGTGCAGAGGACGCACTACACTAACTTGTAAATACTACAGCTGCCTGCGATACTAATAGGATCAAAAGAACACCACCATTTTTCTTCAGGTAGCTTTAGGTGCACACTGTGCAGAGGACGCACTACACTAATTTGTAAATACTGCAGCTGCCTGCGGTACTGTATTAATAGGATCAGAAGAACACCACCAATTTTCTTCAGGTAGCTTTAAGTGTACACTGTGCAGAGGACACACTACACTAACTTGTAAATACTACAGCTGCCTGCAATACTAATAGTATCAGAAGAACACCACCAATTTTCTTCAGGTAGCTTTAGGTGCACACTGTGCAGAGTATGCACTACACTAACTTGTAAATACTGCAGCTGCCTGCGGTACTGTACTAATAGTATCAGAAGAACACCACCAATTTTCTTCAGGTAGTTTTAGGTGCACACTGTGCAGAGGACGCACTGCACTAACTTGTAAATACTACAGCTGCCTCCGATACTAATAGTATCAGAAGAACACCACCAATTTTCTTCAGGTAGCTTTAGGTGCACACTGTGCAGAGGACGCACTACACTAACTTGTAAATACTGCAGTTGCCTGCAGTACTAATAGGATCAGAAGAACACCACCAATTTTCTTCAGGTAGCTTTAGGTGCACACTCTGCAGAGTATGCACTACACTAACTTATAAATACTGCAGCTGCCTGTGGTACTGTACTAATAGTATCAGAAGAACACCACCAATTTTCTTCAGGTAGCTTTAGGTGCACACTGTGCAGAGGACGCACTACACTAACTTGTAAATACTACAGCTGCCTGCGGTACTAATAGGATCAGAAGAACACCACCAATTTTCTTCAGGTAGCTTTAGGTGCACACTGTGCAGAGGACGCACTGCACTAACTTGTAAATACTACAGCTGCCTCCGATACTAATAGTATCAGAAGAACACCACCAATTTTCTTCAGGTAGCTTTAGGTGCACACTGTGCAGAGGACGCACTACACTAACTTGTAAATACTGCAGTTGCCTGCAGTACTAATAGGATCAGAAGAACACCACCAATTTTCTTCAGGTAGCTTTAGGTGCACACTGTGCAGAGGACGCACTACACTAATTTGTAAATACTGCAGCTGCCTGCGGTACTGTACTGATAGGATCAGAAGAACACCACCAATTTTCTTCAGGCAGGTTTAAGTGCACACTGTGCAGAGGACGCACTACACTAACTTGTAAATACTACAGCTGCCTGCGGTACTAATAGGATCAGAAGAACAAAACCAGTTTTCTTAAGGTAGCTTTAGGTGCACACTGTGCAGAGGACACACTGCACTAATTTGTAAATACTGCAGCTGCCTGCGGTACTGTACTAATAGGATCAGAAGGACACCACCAATTTTATTCAGGTAGCTTTAGGTGCACACTGTGCAGAGGACGCACTACACTAACTTGTAAATACTACAGCTGCCTGCAATACTAATAGGATCAGAAGAACACCACCAATTTTCTTCAGGTAGCTTTAGGTGCACACTGTGCAGAGGACGCACTACACTGTCTTGTAAATACTACAGCTGCCTGTGGTACTAATAGGATCAGAAGAACATCACCAATTTTCTTCAGGTAGCTTTAGGTTCACACTGTGCAGCGGACGCACTACACTAACTTGTAAATACTGCAGCTTCCTGCGGTACTGTACTAATAGGATCAGAAGAACACCACCAATTTTCTTCAGGTAGCTTTAGGTGCACACTGTGCAGAGGACGCACTACACTAACTTGTAAATACTACAGCTGCCTGCGGTACTAATAGGATCAGAAGAACACCACCAATTTTCTTCACGTAGCTTTAGGTGCACAATGTGTAGAGGATGCACTACACTAATTTTAAATACTGCAGCTGCCTGCAATACTGTACTAATAGGATCAGAAGAACACCACTAATTTTCTTCAGGTAGCTTTAGGTGCACACTGTGCAGAGGACGCACTACACTAACTTGTAAATACTGCAGCTGCCTGTGGTACTGTACTAATAGGATCAGAAGAACACCACTCATTTTCTTCAGGTAGCTTTAGGTGCACACTGTGCAGAGGATGCACTACACTAACTGTTAATGCTGTAGCTAGTAGGACTAATAGGATCAGAAGAACACCAGCAATTTTTTTCAGGTAGCTGTAAATACTGTAAAAACACCTGCCTGCCTGTTAGTAGGAAGAGAATAACAGGAACAGATCTAGCTAAACTGAATACAGTATATATATATACTCAATACACTGTAAGTGCAGCTAGCTGACTCACCTGTCTACTCTATCTAACTTAAATCAAATGTCACTGTCTCTTTGTCTCTCTATCTCTCTCTCAACGCCAGAACACACTACACAGGGCCGCTGTGCAGGCGGCCGTATATAGTGTGGGGCATGTACTAAACCCCCTGAGCCATAATTGGCCAAAGCCACCCTGGCTTTGGCCAATTAAGGCTCTCTGTACAGATGGCGCTGTGATTGGCCAATAATCTGCCAGCAATGCACTGCGATGTCGCAGTGAATTGTGGGTCGTGACACGCCACTCAAATTTGGCGCGAACAGCCCATATCGTACGTAATTCGACGAACGGGCAGACATACGATGTTTGACTCGAACATGGGTTCGACTCGAACATGAAGCTCATCCCTACTTGGCACCTGCCCAAACTGTCAAAAGTACCAATACCTGTTTTAATGATCATGGTATCACTGTGCTTGGTTCGCCAGCAAACTCGCCTTACCTAAACCCCATAGAGAATCAGTGGGGCATTGTCAAGAGGAAGATGAGAGTACACCAGACCCAACAATGCAGACAAACTGAAGGACACTAGCAAAGCAACCTGGGCTTCCATAACACCTCAGCAGTGCCACAGGCTGATCGCCTCCATGCCATGCTGCATTGTTGCAGTAATTCATGCAAAAGGAGCCTCAACCAAGTATTGAGTGCATACTATGCTGTACATGGACATACTTTTCAGTAAGCCAACATTTCTGTTTTAAAAATCATTTTTTTATTGGTCTTATGTAATATTCAAATTTTCTGAGATACTGAATTTTGGGTTTTCACTAGCTGTAAGCCATAATCATTATCATAATATTTTCTGTTTTGTACTTTGCTGTGTAATAACGCACATGTGGCAACACTATAAAATGCATGTTTACAACTACACCATAATAAAAATAGTGCCTTTTTCCCTCTCAGTTTTAAAGTGCTCAGTATAGTCTGTGTTTATCTGGCGCTCCAGATGGAGTAATCCTTAGGGGTATAGTCTGTGTCTGTAATAGCTGGATGGTGATGTATCCATAGAAAGGGGTATTAAGTTTTAAAAAGGAAGGCAGCCATCCTTAAGAGTGTGTCCAGAACTCCGCAAGACATGTAAGGAAAAAACAGGGAGGGGAGGCGCCGACCTGAGTGTAGTTTTAAAATGATGACTTTAATAGGATAAGATTAAAAACACTTACAAGATGATAGAAGATGCATGCTCATCAAAGTAAAGTCCAGTTCTGGCATTCCACATGGCTCTGTGGGTCCCAACGCTGTTGCAGATAGCTGGAAAGGATTGAGAAGCTGGCTGGAATGGATCACAGTGTTTCTCCAGGAGCAAAGGAACCAAGCAGCTCCACACAGACCAGCATGGACCGTGGAACAGGAAGTGATGTCACCGGCGTCTGATTGGACCTAGGCAGGGCTGCAGTGATGAAAGTCTACATGCTCAGAGCTGACTGCTCCTTCTATTGGCCTCTAGAAGGAGGACCCAGGCAGCACTTTAAGAGGGGTGGCAACAGGGACACACTGCCTGAGGACCCGAGGCTCCCTCTCTCTAGCATACAGTGTCACCCTTGCATCATGCTTATTTCCACTCCCCAGCCCCGCCCCGCTCTGCTCCTCAGCAGTACAAGTTGTACTGCTGGAAAGCGGAGCAGGGTGGGGCTGGGGAGCGGATTGTGGTGGGGGGGTGGTGGAGCAGCTCTCCTGGTCCTGGAACAGCACAGGCTTCAATAGCAGGAGTACCTGTCCCCAGTCACCGCATTTTGCATCATTGAGCCGGGATCGGAGGTTAGTTGGTCAGTGGCGGTGAAGAGGAAGAGGGGAGCTTTTGTGGTGCTGCACATTTCATATATCTGTGAGCTGAGCTGATTTTTTTGGGTATGTCTCTTTGCTGGAGGGGGCATGTGTCTTTGGAGCATTTTTGCTTGCATGTGATTGGATGATGGAAGTCAGCAGAGCTTCTGCTTATTTACTTAGCTCTGGAACAAGTGCTCTTGCAGTGTGCAACCTTGCAAAGTGCACAGTCAACCTCATTAGAATGGCATATAATAGTCATCCTAGCACTATTTTGTTTATGTGGGAAAGTGAGGGTTTTATGACGTACAAATATGAGTTCTGGAAAATATAATTAAAATATAATAAAAATATAATAAAAAAGGAACACTGGATTTCACATGTCATTGCAACTGTAGCAAAGTTGGTATATAACCCAAATTATTTGAATGTGCTTTAAAGGATTAATGAAGTTTTAATGGATTAATGAAGACTGAAGTTGTAGTTTTGTAGTTTTGAAATTAAACCCTCACTTTTTAAGAACTTTTGGCAGCTGATTTAATCCTTGCCTATGTTGTAGTTTAAGCTACTGCCATGATTACCATATTTATCGGCGTATAACACGTGCTGGCATATAACACGTACCCCAAGTTTATGAGGGAATTTTAAGGAAGAAAACTTTTAGGAGGGAAGTTTAAGGAAAAAAACTTACATTTAAATGCCCATCAATGCAGCCTTGTCAGTGTCCATCTGCAGCCTTGTTGGTGTCAGTGTAGCCTTGTCAGTGTCCATCTGTAGCCTTGTCCATCATTGCAGCCTTGTCAGTGTCCATCTGCAGCCTTGCCCCTGTGTCATTTACTTGTCAGTACAAGTTTAAAAATGGCACTCGGCCGCTCTTGGTGGCTTTCGGTGGCTCACGCGGGACTGCGAGAGCCGTCGAAAGCTGCCAAGAGTGGCCGAAAGCCGCCGAAAGCCACTGAGAATGGCAGAAAGCCGCCGAGAACAGCCGAGAGTGGCCGAAAGCTGCTGAGAGGCTCACAATTGGTGGGGGAACAGCGTATAACATGCACCCACGATTTTCCCCTGATTTTAAGGGGAAAGATTGCGTATTATACGCCGATAAATACGGTACTTCCCAGGTTTCCTGCTTTAGGGTGGCTGCTTTCTCTTGCAGCATCCTACAGAGCTACACTTGCATGCAGGGACTAAAGTTGTGTCTCCCTACTTTGTTTGTTTCAGTAGAAATAAACAACCCCATAGCCTAAGATGTCAAGGCACTCCCATGCTCCTCCCTTCTCCTCCTCCAATCTAAAAGACTGGCCGTAGACTGCACTCCCCACTGTCAACTTTTTCCTATAAAAACTGGTAGTTCAGGGAAGCAGCAATGAGAGGGGGCAGGGGCCAACAGCATTAAAAGTTTCAAACTGCAATCTGAACAAATAGTTTACTAGGGAATGTTTATTTTAATGTTATCGATGTGTTAACATAAAAAAAAATGCTGAGGGCTTAATACTACTTTAAAAATGTTATAAAAAATGCTGAGGGCTTAACAAAAAATCATGTGAAGTTTTCACAGTCCATTATTAGGGCACATCCATTGGCAGGGGTAGGGGAATAACCCTACAACAGCTTTTAAAATTAGTTGATTCTTCCAGCTTTTAGTCAGATTAATGATTATAACATGGCCTGTTAAGAAAAGAATGAGAACACTATTTTGTTGTTTTTTTGAGATACTGATTCCAACATGTTTGTTTGTTCATTTATTAGGCTGGTCTGAGCACTTTTTTTGTCAATTTATTTTTCTTAGGTTTATCCAGTGAAACATGTTTATGGTTAATAGGTTCCAATGCAGGTGGCATCTAAGCACAGAGTTAACACATTCCCAGATAATGGCCTTTTTTGGTTACAACATATTTGCAATATACTAAGAAGGAAAGGATAAAGATTGTAGAATGTAAAAAACATATGCAACTGGACCAAATAGTACTGAAGCAATAGGGTTGATTCACTAAAGGCAAATGGGCTGTTGACTTTGCAAGGGAATTTTGCGCTAGAGCTTAGTGAATGAGGTGAAGGTATGCTGTTTTTGCAAAGATATTCATATAACTTTCACCTAGCATTCACATATTTTCCAATTGCATTCAATTGGAAAAATGCCTGAATCTTGGATGAATGTTGTGTGAAAAAATATTATAATATACATAGATATAGACAGGCTGTTACTGAATTGAAATCCAAACATTGTGACATTTTATCGAACCTATTGTCATAATATTTTAGTAATTTAGTATAAAATACACAAATGTAGTCTGGAGAAATAGTGTTTTTGTGTACTGTTAATACATTTTCCATTTGTTAATGGTTAATGTTTCATATATATATATATATATATATATATATATATATATATAAAAATATATAAATATATATATATATGTATATATATATATAAATATATATATATATGTATATATGCCGGTATATATTATGAATATGCATTCTGTATTGGTTTTATATGGCAGATTAGCATAAAGCAAGTAAAATGATTTTCTAATTTTTCTAATTAAACCTATGACAATTTAATGAGAAAGCATGGTTACATGCCTAATTTCATCTGCATAAAATTAAGCATGAAACCTAAGAAAGGTCTAGTGATGTATATGAAGAATGACAGGAGGTGCATCCTCCGATGACAGCCAAAACAATATCTACTGTAAACATGCTGTGGCAATATATGGCCTTTTCAGTATATCACATATTTATTAATCTGGTCTAGAATGCAGTGTACTATCCAGAATTCCCGACATCAATGAACAATAAAAGTTTAAGAGGTTCTACATTTGAAATGAAGCAAACTCAAGATCTATCATATGAATAATGGGAAATTATATCACCTGCTTAGGCCATTCTAATAACTTTTTCTTTTCTTATGAGTTTTTAGCTGCTGCAAAAAAGGCCTTAAAGTGTTTTTCCACATTTGCAGTCAATTTAAGAAAAACACACTGGGGGGGTTATTTACTAAAGGCAAATCCACGTTGCACTCCAAGTGCACTTGAAAGTGCAGTCCCTGTAAATCTGAGAGGGACATGCAAGGAAAAAAAAGACAGCATTTTAGCTTGCACATGATTGGATGATAAAATCAACAGAGCTTCCCCTCATTTCAGATCTTCCCTTCAGATCTACAGCGACTGCACTTGTAGTGCAAAGTGGATTTGCCTTTAGTAAATAAACCCCCATATGCTTGTTATATGATCCCATTCACACAGCATGCCTAAAAAAATTAAAAGAAAAAATGCTTATCTTTTAGATGTTAGAATGAGCCTGTTTCAGGTCTATCCCCATTTACTTACCTGTTCAAATCAATATGCAAATGATTAATGTTGTTATTTATACCAATGGATAAGAAATACTATTACAGCTCCTGAGGAAGTCTGTCTGTGATTAAACTAGTTGGATAGGTTTATAGCACTGTGACATCATCATGCATTGTGGTCGGGCATTTGCACACATGGTACTAGTGGTGTGGAGTGTTGGAGCCTCAGAGAGTTTGAGCTGTTATACCATAGTGCTGGCCGAGCATTTATGTTGTATGAGTGATTTTAATATATTTTATTTTTAAATCTTAATAACCCTTTCATGACTAAGCCTATTTTTGAAATTTGGTGTTTACAAGTTAAAATCTGTATTTTTTGCTAGAAAATTACTTAGAGTTCCCAAACATTATATATATATTTTTAGCAGAGAATCTAGAGAATAAAATGCCGATTGTTGCAATATTTTTTATCACACGGTATTTGTGCAACGCAAATTTTTGGAAAAGGGACACTTTCATAAATTTTAAAAAATCCAAACAGTAAAGTTACCCCAATTTTTTTGTGTAATGTGAAAGATGATGTTACGCCGAGTAAATAGATGCCAAACATGTCACCCTTTATAATTGCACGCACTCGTGGAATGGCAACAAACTACGGTACCTATGAATTTCCATAGGCGACGCTTTAAAAAATTTTTACGGTTACCAGGTTTGAGTTACAGAGGAGGTCTAGGGCTAGAATTATTGCTCTTGCTCTGACGATCGCGGCGATACCTCACATGTGTGATTTGAACACCGTTTACATATGCGGGCGCGACTTCCGTATGCGTTTTCTTCGCTGCGCGAGCTCGCAGGGACAGGGGCACTTTAAAAAAAATTTTTTTTTAATTTATTTTATTTATTTTTTTACTTTATAAATTGTGTTTAAAACATTTTTTTTTTTTTTTACTTTTATTGCTGTCACAAGGAATGTAAACATCCCTTGTGACAGTAATAGGTGGTGACAGGTACTCTTTATGGAGGGATGGGGGGTCTAAATGACCCCCCATCCCTCCTTTACACTTCAAAGTATTCAGATCGCCAAAAACGGCGATTCTGAATACTGTGTACTTTTTTAAATTCGGCGCCATTGGCAGCCGAGTAAACGGGAAGTGACGTCATGACGTCGCTTCCGCGTTTACAACGAGAAGACTGGAACGAAGCCACTCACAGCTTCGTTCCAGCCTGCCCCCAGCCACCGAAGGTACCCGATTGGATACCGGGCCTCCCGATCGCACGGGAGG
Organism: Aquarana catesbeiana; assembly: GCF_042186555.1. Taxonomy (NCBI): domain Eukaryota; kingdom Metazoa; phylum Chordata; class Amphibia; order Anura; family Ranidae; genus Aquarana; species Aquarana catesbeiana. The sequence continues at coordinate 293,542,590 of NC_133324.1, read as the reverse complement.
CCCGGTAACAGCGGCGGGAGGCGGCGGGAGGCGGCGGGAGGGGGGGATGTCCCCTCACGCTCCTCCGGCATAACAACCGAGCGGCTTTTAGCCGCATCAGTTGTTATACACGGGTAGCCGATCGCCCGCTGTAAACAACGGTACCGGGATGATGCCTGCAGCTGCGGGCATCATCCAGGTATAACCCCGGAAAGCCGAGTACGCATATCTGCGTACAGTCGGCGGGAAGGGGATAAACTGGTTGCGGTATGATGGTCATCTTCTTCCTTTCATATCCATAGATGTTAATCCAAATTGAGTGTTATCCAGAGACCTTTTGAGGAGTGGTTCCCATACTGAAAGCAGTAAACCTGCAATTTAATATCAAAGACAGCTAAGATCCACTTTTTAATTTAAGAGGTATTTTTTAATATTGTTTATTAGAAGTTTTCACATACATCGTTAATAATACATGTAATATTTCAACAGATTTTCCAACTAGAGCATAAACTTAATTTCAACTCATGTAACATATTCAGAACAAGTAGCAAACTAGTCAAATTTTAACTAGGTTGTAAGGATATGACTACACCCGGAGGCATTAATGGAGATGGCTCCAGAAGGGGGAGTGGTAAAGGGGGGGGGGTGTGAACAGGAGGGGGGTACCAGCATAGCAATCAAAGTAAAATTCAACAAGAAACATTATATGTTTATAGTGCATCCAGAATGTGATAACCAAAAGGGCCATTTGAAAAGAAACGTGTCTATGGTTACGTTTTTCCTGGCTACTATTCTCTCCATTTCACACTGGAGATTGAGGTATGCAAGAGTGGACACTAGGGAAGGGGGGTTTGTAGTTTTCCATTGTCTGGCGATATTTAACTTTGCTGCAAGTAAAATATGTATTATTATCACTCTTGATCTGGGCGGAGATTTTTCTATACCCAGGTGGAGTATAGCTAATTCCGGAGAAGGCTTTGATGGTATTTGTGATATACATGAGATAAGGGAAAAAATTTGTCTCCAAAAGGAGCTAAGGGATCTGCAAAACCAGAGGAGGTGTGTTATATTACCCACGCTGTTGCAGGCCCTCTAACAGGTTTTAGGCGAGTTTAGGTATATTTTTGATAACCTGTAGGGTGTTAGATACCATCTACGCACAGTGTTCTCATAGTTTTCACAGTGGTTAAAGCAGTGGGATGCTGTGTGAGTGGATTTGAAGGCCTTTTGCCACATAGTAGGGGTCATCTTGACATTTATTTCTGCTTCTCATTTTGAAAGGGTGTTAATTTGGAAGTATGGTCTTTGGTCATTTAGGGCCTCATAAATTGTGGTGATACCATGCTTTGGGTATATGCTTTCAGTGACTGCTGGGATCTGAGGTCGCTTAGGGAATTCATCCCATATGTATGTGTTGGATTTTAAGGTTCGCGATTTGACTTTCTAACACTCTGAGAGGGATGGGGTAGGTGTGTAATCATTGGTTGGGGGGGTGTTAAGGGTACTTTTTTCCAGGCCAACAGTGACGCTCTGACTGCTGGGGAGAGGGGTGCCATAGGTAGAGAGGTGCCTGCCGTAATAAGAAGGAGGGTATCTAGTAGTTTATTGGTAGTGGGATGGAGGGATTAAGTATTTGAACAAGTTTTTTGGGGGAAGGATGCCACCAATAGCACTTTTGGTCTAGGATAGCTGTGTAGTAATAGGTATGTATGTTGGGTAGCCTGACTCCACCCTTGTTGTGGTGTCTCACTAGTATATTTGTCTTTGTATTGAGGAGAGAAAGGCATGAGGGATCGGTAGTACTACTGTGCGGAAGAGGTATATGAGTTTGGGTGGAATAATCATCTTGAAAAAGGCTATTCTTCCCATTTTGGACAGACCAGAAACTTGTAGACTCGTAAACTCGTGTTTAAGTAACTGAGGAAGTTGCTTTTGGAAAGTTCTGTAATTCAGATCAGTTGGTTTGGAGATTGGGACAGTTTAATCCCTAGGTATGAGATAGCTTGGTTGGCCCAAGTATAAGGGAGGTTCATTTTTAAAAGAGATTCTCGTTCAATATTCTTATTGAAAAGTTTTGTCAATAATGCAAAACATTGTTATAACAATTATCCCCATCCGAGAGCCAACATAGCCCTTCAGTAGGGTTTGACAAATTCAAAATGTAACCATAGAACAGTGTATTAATGTAACAATGAATGAATATAAAACATACATCGGTGAGACCTGGCCCCCTGAAGGCTTAATATAAACCACTGATCTGAGCTTTAGAGCGATAGTAGACTCTTTGCGTGCTGCAGATCTATAAGGTTGAGTTCGGGCCAGCGGAGGAACAATTTTGGATTCTGTTCCAGTTGGTTCAAGGGGATACACGCCAGCCACCCCAAAAGGTATCACGCTGTGGTCCACACGTGCTCCCCCTGCCCCTCACGGATTTTTGGTCCCGCCCTCCACCCCTCCCCACCCAACCATTTCCATTTGTTAGGTAAATGTGGGAACTGCCTTGTGACAGTGCTCCAAATGTTGTAGTTAGTAATAAATTACTTTGATCATATTGAACGCAAAGGCAGCTGACAAAAAACAGGGGGAAGAAAACCTTAAGTGAACTTCACTCAAATAAACTCAGCTGTTCAGAGGGTAGGTACGATGATGCCCCACAGGATAGGCCCTGTGGGGTTACCTTGAAGCCTTAATAGGTGGTAAGGAAAGAGAGTAATAGAGAAGGAAGAGGAAAAGAAAGAGAGAGTGCATATGCGGTGTGACTAGCGAAGAAGAGCAGGGGATGGAGCCCGACACCCAAGTCAATCTTCAAGGGGAGTCAAATGGCCTGGGTACAGGGGAGCCTTGATGTAACAAGCCCAGGGCTCCCAAGATGCTTCAAAGTTGGGCACCCTGTCTAACAGTTTCGCAGTGATTTGTTCTTGGGTCAAAATCCAAGCAATTTTTCGCTTTGTGGCTATTAAAGAGACCTTGTTTGTTTTCCACACCCTTGTAACTGTAATTTTTGCTCCTAGGAGTATAAAGAAAATAAGATTATTGGTGTGTTTGGGGGCACCATCTATTTTGTGGTTCAGTAATGCAATAGTGGGGGTTTGTGGGATTTCAATTCCCGTGACTTTCCATACTAGATGGAAGAGCCTATTCTAGAAGCCTCTAATATGTGGGTAAGTCCACCATATATGGTGCATAGTATCCACCTGCTTACAATCCCAAAAGCAGAGGGGGAGGCGTCTGGATAAATTCTAGCAAGTCTGGAGGGGACATAATACCATCTTGTGAGAACTTTAACGTTTGCCTCTATTAGGCTTGTGTTGAGAATACCCTTGTAAGATTTCTGGAAGTGGCAGTGCCATTTATTTGGGTCCCATGACAGGTCCAGGTCCACATCCCAGGCCCGGACATAGGGAGGCAAGCTGTGTTTAGTAGCCAATAAGGCATATACCACCATAAATTTGGGAGACCTAATCCTCCTTGAGTTTTGAGGCAAAAAAGGACCTCCTTCGAGAATCGGTGTCCTTTCTTCCCCCAAATAAAGTGGATGATGCATGATTGGAATTTGTTCAGTATATTTTTTGATAAGGAGCTGGGTAGGGAATGGAAGAGATATAATATTTGTGGAATCAGGGTCATCTTAACCGCATTGACCCTACCCAGCCAGGATAGACCACATTTAGACTATCCCCTGAGGTCCCCCTCCAATTTTTTGAAAATCTGGGGGTAGTTTGCAGCAAAGAGTCTGTCCACCTTAATGGGGAGTGTGATACCCAGGTATGGTATAGAATCCTTAGCCGAAGGAAAGGGAAAGTGTCATTTAAATTGATCCACCCGGTGGTCTGGGACAGAGATATTGAGAGCCATTGATTTAGATAAAGTGTGAGACCTGAGAGGGAACCAAAGTCCTTGAGCGTTCGTAATAGATTGGGTGTGGATATTAGGGGGGATGTAACAAAGAGAAGCATGTCGTCTGCAAACAGCACACGCTTATGTTCCTGGGGTCAGCATAGTACTCCTTTAATGTTCGGGTTGGATCTAATGGCTATAGCTAGCGTTTCGATGATGATCACGAATATGAGTGGAGATAGTGGGCAGCCCTGTCTAGTGCCTTTATGTATATTTATATTAAACCTGTCCGAGTAGTATCCCATGAGGCGTATTTGTGCGTTCGGGGAGGAATATAGAGAGTGTATGATGCCCAAAAAGTTTGGGCCAAAACCCCACCTTCCTAATATAGCAAAGAGATAAGGCCAGGACACTGGGGTTGATTTACTAAAGGCAAATAGACTGTGCACTTTGCAAAGTGCAGTTGCCCTCTCCAAGTGCAGTTGCTCCAGAGCTTAGTAAATGAGGTAAGGCTTCAATTTGCAAAGAGTACCCAATCACATCACAAGGAAAATAAAAAGAACTGCATATTTGCTTGCACATGATTGGATGATGGAAGTCAGCAGAGCTTCTTCTCATTTACTAAGCTCCGGAGCAACTGCTCTTGCAGAGTGCAACTGCACTTTGCAAAGTGCACAGTCTATTTGCTTTTAGTAAATTCATCTCACTGTGTCGAAGGCTTTCTGTAGGTCGATAGATGCCAGGAAACCTTTTTGTGGGGTCCCTCCATCCCAATTGGAGTTCAGTAGTGATAAGTTATTTATGGCCCTTCTGATCTGGTCCGGGCCCTGTCTCCCTGGTATAAAGCCTGCCTGATCCTTTTGGATATATTTCACTATAAATTCCGACATTCTGTTTGCCACGACTTTGGTCATGATCTTAATGTCATTGTTGATGAGAGAGATGGGGCGATAATTTCCCACATCACTCCCATCCTTCCCTGGTGTAGAGATAACTGAAATAAAGGCCTTGTTCAAATCTCTACAGGGTACGCTCCTTCAGAGAATTAAAAAGGCGTGGGAGGTACGGGGTCAGAGTGGTCCCAAATTTTTTATAATAGCCGCAGGAGAAACCATCTGGGCCTGGTGCTGAGCCAAGTTTAAGGCATTTTATTACCCCCAGAACTTCTTCCATGGAAAACGGACTTTACATAAGGTTCCTATGCTCATCTGATAATTTAGGGAGTGTTAGGTCGTGAAGAAAGGAATCATTTTCATTAGCGGTTGGTGGTTTATGGTCTAAGTATAGTTTGGAGCAGTATGCCTGGAAAGCATCCATGATGCGGTTCGGGCTTTGGGTCAGATCCCCTGTGGCGGTCTTAATTTTAGGGAGGACTAGGGTTCGAGTCTTGAGGCTTAATTTCGCTGCCAGTTTGGAACCAATTTTATTGGATTGGTAGTAAAATTTTGCCCCTGACCAGCGGAGAAATTTCTCGGCGTCTGTGGTGAGGGTCAAATTAAGTTGAATTTTCGCTGCCTCCAGGGCTTGTAAAGAGGTAGGTGTGGGGTTGCGTTTATGTGCCTTACTCAACTCTAGAAATTCTCTATTCAGTCATATGATTTCAGCTTTGCGTTCCCTCTTTAATCGAGAGGACATCTGAATAAGTATGCCCCTCATCCCAGATTTATGTGCTGCCCAGAGTGTGGATGGGGAGATATTGTCAGTGTCGTTGTCTAGAAAATAGTCATGAAGCATTTTCTCAAGGATGGAGCAGTGAACAGGGTTGTTCAGGATGGATTCATTGAGATGCCATTTAATGGGTCTCTTAGAATTCCCTGCATATTGCATGGATAGGGACATTATGGAGTGGTCCGAAAGTGGGGTATCTTTGATCTTCGAGGAGACGGTTAGGGGAATTGAAGAGGCTGTTACAAAAATATAGTCTATCCTGGTATAGGTCCGGTGTGGAGCCGAGAAATGGGTGAAATCTTTGGCATGGGGGTTCAGTTCCCTCCATATGTCAACTAGATGATGGTTGTTTAATAATTCTGGCATTTTCAAGCTCTGTTTTGGTGGGCATTTGGTAGTAGTTGAACTCCCCCTGGATTTGTCCAGGGCTAGGTAAAAAGGCAAATTAGTGTCCCCCCCATGATAATGGTCCCCCTCATATGTGGTTCTAGTTTGGACATTATAGTGTTGAAAAACGTTCCCTGGCATTTATTGGGTGCGTAATATGTCACAAAAGTGTATGTCCCTCCGTTTATGGTCCCTTCCAGTACAGTAGGAGAAACCTCCCCTCTGGATCTCTAATTAACATTGTCATGGTAAAGTTAAGGTTGCGCAAGAATCAGATAGCTACCCCTCTTGTCTTATTCTGGGTGTTAGCCAGGTAGAATTGTGGGAATCGGTGGTGTAGGAAGGTAGGGGTGTATGAAGCAGAAAAGGGCATCTCCTGAAGGAGGTCAATGTCTGCCTTCATGGAGTGGTATAGTTGAAATATCTTTCTCCGTTAAGAGTTCAGCCCTTGCACTTTATGAGAGATAATGGACAGGGTAGGGTTTTGTAGTGGTCAGTAATGGACCAGAGTGGTGGGAGAGCATCACAATGGTAGATATCTTACCCCAGTCTGGAGATTGTCCAGAAGGTATGACCGATGTCAGTGGTCCCCTGCAGTCCGGTCCCTTGCTTCCATGATGCTCGGGCTCCCCCGCCTGCTTGTAATGGTCTGTAATCAGATGCTTAGGAAAAAGAGTATAGGAAGAAGGAAAAGAGAAGGAAAGCGACATAAAGAAAATGGTCATTACATAACTGATAATAGTTGGTGAACCAAAGAGTTGAGTTGTAACTTGGGAGCCCCCCTGTGGGCACTCACCTCCCCATAGTCCAATTAGGCATTTCCTTCAAGTGTCCGATCTCTATAGTACTAAAAAAAAAGGATTGGTATACACTTCCCCGGTGAACTGAAGTCACTAGTGCTATTCCCCCCTCCCTCCAACTCCCTCCCAATGTCCCAGTCTCTGGTTGGGTCCAAGCCCCCAGTGAACCTGGTATCCAAGAGTGATGAAGGAGTGTCCAATGCTCTTTCCAAAAAGTGTGGGGACTGCGGAGGGAATAATTGCTTTTTACCAGTTCATATGGGGGAGAGATATGGAGGGAAGGTGGTCAACATGGGTCTGTCCATCTCATCCACATGGATGATAGAACTATGGAAGGAAGAGCCACAAAGTTAGGTTAGAAATCCTTTAGTGAGGGGTGTGTTGTGGACCCGAGGTGTCCCGGTAGTGAGTGCGATGATCCGATCTGGGGGGCGTCAGTAGGCTATATGAACCGTAACAGGATGAGGACTTTCATCTTGGCGGGCCAGATTCTTTTGACCTTTTTGGCTGTTTTTGCCAGGCTAGGAGCAGTGGACTGGGTGGCGAAGGTCGTTTCGTGGATGGGGGGCCTCTGGTGGCAGCAGGTTGTGAGATCTCCTGTGTGATGATCCCTAAGTGAATCAGCAGATGTCCCCTTCTCCAAATGTAGAGAAACCATAGGGTTTATTCTGATAAGAGAAATTTAGGCGCAGGGGGAAGACCCATCTGTACGTGATATCTCTTTGCATAAGAGCCTGGAGCAGAGGTTTCAGGGCGTGCCATTTTTGGACTGTATACAATGACAGATCAGCAAAGATCTGGACTGGTTGACCCTGCAGTAGGATCTTTTCTGCTGCCCTGGAGGCTTTCATAACTCCTTTTACCGCATAAAAGTGGGGCTTTACAATTATATCTCTGGGCAGACCGTCTTTGCGGGGCGGTTGCAGGGCCCTATGTGCACTGTCCAGTTCCATCCTGTGCTTTGGAATGTCAGGTAACAAGTCTTTGAGCATGGTCCTGACTGCTGTGGGAACATCTTTAACTGTTTCCGGCAGCCCCCGAATTCTAAAATTATACCTTCTTGACCTATTCTCAATCTATTTTGTATAAGGCCATCTCCAACTGATCCTGGAGGTTCTGGATCCTGGTGGTGTTCTGGTTAATCCTGCCTGCTGCCTGCTCTGATTTATTTTCAATTACCTCAATCCTTGCTCACAAATGTTGTAAGTCAGCATGTATGGATGAGGTAATCTGGGCTGCTGTTTGCTCTAAGCCTTTTGAGAGCATAGTGGAGAAGGCAGACATTGGGGCTGACAGATCCATTGGAGAGTGAGGTGAAAGTTGTGGATAGTTTGTATAGGTGTCTGGGAAAGTAAGGAAGTCTCTTATGGGGGTCCTGTGTAAATGTTCCAGAGTTCTATCTATAAGTGACTCTGTGGAAGTCCGTGAGAGTGAGATCAGGAGCGTGTTACTCACTGTTCCTAGTCCTAGTCCCTGCTCTACAGTTGTTGCTGGGCCTGCATCCTGGTCTGCTATGGATTCCTCTTCTGCCTCCTGTACAGGGCCTCGTGGTGGCGCGGCCGCCATTTTGGGAGATCCAAGTGGCTATGAGGCGGCTTCCAGCTGGTGGGAGAGGTTCCTCCTCGCCGAACCTGCTGACATCTGACGGTTCTCTGCTTTGGCCCGGGCCAGAGGGTGTTAAAACCAGCCCGTTCGGGGTGCTCTGTCGGCTGTGGCTGGGATCTTGTGGCCAGAACGGTGCAGAGCTCTCAGGCTATGCAGCCATCTTTGAGAGCCTCGCGCATGCGCTTCCTTAAAAGAGATTCTTGTCTGTCAGAGAGGTTTAGTAAGATGATTAGGGATTTGTTGGACTTAAGTTTATGAAGGGATACTATATTAAATTGGTGGAGAATTTCCTGAATCACCTGAAGGGAGTGATTTGGGTTGGAGATCATAAGAATAATGTCATCTGTGAAAAGACTGATATTATGGTCTATACCATTACAAGAAATTCCAGAGATACGTTGGTCGTTTTTAATTTTAGATGCTAGGGGTTCCATTAAGAGGGCAAAAATGATAGGGGTGAGAGGACAACCTTGGTGGGTGCCATTGGGGGTCCAGAAGAGTTTAGATAGTGATCCTTCAGTCAGCACTCGAGCAGAGGGGTTGGAATATAGAGAGAGTATAGCTGTTTGGAGCCAGCCAGATATGCCGAATTTAGAGAGCACCACCTTGAAAATTTCCCATTGCACTCTGTCTAACGCCTTCTCTGTATCTGGGGATATAAGCAGAGAAGGCGTCCGTGATTGGTTGGTCTGGTGGATTAGATTGATGACCCTCCTAGTCGCATTGGGAGCTTGTGCATCGGGTACAAACCTGACTTGGTCTGGGTGGACTAACACTGGGAGGAGGGGCATCAATCTGGATGCTACTACTTTGGTGAATAACTTAATGTCAGTGTTAAGAAGAGAGATACAGTAGGTCTGTGGTTGGCTGTGGAGGAAGGATCCTTGTCTGGCTTAGGGATAGTAGTAATGATCAAGCGCAACATATCTAGTGGAAAATAACCACAAGAGGCAGCAAAATTGAAGAGAGTAGTGAGATGAGTGGAGAGGATGTTGGTGGATTGTTTGAAATACTCATTGATAAAACCATCTTCCCCAGGAGACTTATTGCTGGGAAGGGTTTTAATTGCTTTAATAATTTCATCATTTGTGAAGGGCTGGGATAGCTAATGAAGTTGGTCAGGGGTGATGGCTGGGAGGTCAATTGATGACAGGAATTTTTGGATAAGTGGATCTGTTGGTTGAGGGGTGGTGGGGTAATTGGCTAGGTTTTAGAGGGAGGAATAGTAGTCACTGCTATGTCTTGGGGGTTGGTCAGTAAGCGTTTAGTAGTAGGCTTTGTTAACCAAAGCATAGAAGTGGACCTTACTAATTTTAAGATTGGTTTCAAATTTATAGAGAAGTAAAGAGTGGAGTTTTTGCCTCAGGACTAGAAGTTCGTTAGATATGCAATGGGAAGGGGATTGTTTGTTTACTTTTTCCAGTTTGTCAATCTGGGATAGTATCTCTTCAATTTGCTGTGTCCTCCGTTTTTTAGCTTTACTGTGCAATTTAATAAGGATCACCCGCATGTATGCTTTGTATGGAGACCAAAGAACAAAACGTGAATATCTGCATGGTCATTAAGTTCAAAGAAAGCGCGGTGTAAGTCGGTAATGGTTTGGGTGGTACAAGATTCTGCAAGAAGAGAGGTGTTGAGTCTCCAGATACAAGTCAGTCTGGTTGGTTTTTCTCCCATAGTAATTGTAATAGTAGCATGGTCAGACCATGCAATGGTGCCGATTGATTGATTGGTCCCTAATATCTTGAAGTATCTTGAAAGTTGAAGTGAAGAGAATCACGTATAGCTATCAAGACTCCATTCTTCTTTGCATTGTAGGCTAAAAGGATCTGGTGGTAATTTTTTAGTTTGAACTGAGGGGTTTTGGTTAGTGCGAAATGCGTTTCCTGCACTAAAAGGATATTGGCCTTTTGGGTGTTGGCCTCCTTAAGCAATGTAGATCTCTTCTGAGGGGTGTTCAGGCTTCTAGCATTTACAGAGACAATTTTAAATGCCTTGGTAGAGTATTGTTGTCCAGGAGTTCTAATGCAGATTTATGGTCGATAAAACAAAAATGGTAGGGGAGTAGCTGGTACAGGTATAAGGAAGGTTAAATAAAAAGGCAGAGGTCAAGAAGAAGTGAAGTTCTCAAGCTCAATGGGCAGTAACTACTGCACAAAATCACAAGGATGGGAGTAGATAGACTTACCGTGGAACAGGTACTGTAGGTCTATGATCAACAGTCTAGGCAGATGGGTACAAATGAATGGAGCTGCAGGTAATCAGCATCTGTTGAATCAAAGGTTACAGGGTCATAATATAGCTTTAAGCATTCTGGTATGGTCCTCCAATCTCCATTTGGTGGATTGATTGGTCCTGAGGGTCAGGGGTATCCTCAGGTATGATGCGCCAGGCTTTTAATAGTTGTAGACCCGCAGGGAGCGTTCTCATCATCTGGGTCTTATTCTGGTGGGTGATAAATAATTTGGTGGGAAATCCCCATTTATAAGGGATTTTGTGGTTCTGGAGTGCCTTGGTAATTGTAGCAAGTTGGCGGCGGTTTTCCATGGACGCTTTGGAGCATGGGCATCACCAGGGTGGGGCCCTGAGGGGGCCACGACCCCCGCAATTTTACAGTGTGCTCCCCCAATTAACCACTGTCTGTAATAAATGTTGGCTGCCGTTATTGTTTATGGGAGTTGTAGTCTACGTGCTCAAGCTCCTGGGGGGTGGAGTCAGAGGAGAACAGCCAGCCTGAGCCTACATGCTACCTACAACTCCCATCGCTGCGGTGGGATATTGCCTGGCCTGCCTGGACACCACATGGCTGGCCTAGGTGCGCCTGGTGGCTGCAGACAGTACAGAGTACTGTGGAGTGGAGACCGACCCCCCAGGAGCAACATCACTGACCGACCCCCATGACTGGAGGAAGCAGCAGTGCAAGGATGGAGAAGGTGGAACTTGGAAGAGAGGACCTGTCCTGTCCTGCTGAGCTCTGAGTCTGCTGAGCATGGTAGGTGAGAGACCCTGACACCCCCACATGATCGATCATTTGATCTCCCCCCACACACCTCATCTACCTTGCCATTCATGGCCTGCGATTCCTGCTGGGAACTGCCCATGGACTACAGGCCACTGAGGCCAACCATGATGTCCCACAGGTCAGTGGCCAGCAGGACCCACAGGTCAGTGGCCAGCAGGACCCACAGGTCCGCAGCTTGTGGGTCCTGCTGGGAGCTTACCACTGACCTGTGGGTCCTGCTGGCCACTGACCTGTGGGTCCTGCCAGCCACTAGCCTAGGGTGACCATAAGTTCCCAGCACCGCCGGATTACAAATATCTCCTGCTTACATGGCACGGCAACTGTGCATGGTCAGTAATATTTCATGTTTGTGCGTTTTGATGCCCATTGTCAGGAATATTTCATGTTTGTGCGTTTCGTGCCCATTGTCAGGAATATTTCATGTTTATGTGTTTGATGCCCATTGTCAGCAATATTTTATGTTTATGCATTTGATGTCCATTGTCAAGAATATTTCACGTTTGTGTGTTTTAATGCCCATTGTCAGGAATATTTCATGTTTTTGCGTTTCGTGCCCATTGTCAGGAATATTTCATGTTTATGCGTTTGATGCCCATTGTCATTAATAAAATGTGTGTGTGTGTATATATATATATATATATATATATATATATATATATATATATATATATATATATATATATTTTGTGTTTTATGATTGTACCCCCTATTTTTGTCCTTGTCCCCCCATGTGCCCCCCCCTAAATATGAAAGCTAGAGATGCCACTGCTTTGGAGAGGTCAGCACAGAGACTGATAGAGTTAAAGGGGTCTGGAAGCCTTGCCATGCATTTCACCGCATACATGATGCACTCCCCAGCCGTAAAGAAATTAATGCGTGCCAAAACATCTCTGGGAGTAGAGGCTGGTAGGTGGGGAGGTTTAGGGAGTCTGTGCGCCCTGTCAATCTCCAGGTCTCTCTCAGACAGCTCAGGTATGAGTGAGTACATTAGGGATTGGATGAATTTTGTTAGGTCAGACTGTTGGACCGATTCTGGTATATTATGGAATTCTATGTTGTTCCTTCAAGAACGGTCCTCTAGGTCTGCCAGTCAGATTTATTTGTTGTAGTTCATCCACATGGTCAGTGACTGCGTCAACCAAGTATTTATGAGCAGTGTACAAATCACCCACTCTGGTCTCTATAGTGTTAATATGTTTGTCATGTTGCTGTACTGAAACAGACAATGATGATACAGCTGTGGACAGATCAGTGTACAGGGTCTTCCTAAGGGATAGAAGCATGCTTTTCATAGTTTGTTCAGACAGAGGCTAGTCTGAAGCAGGAAATTATTCCAGCACTGATGACTGTTGAGGAGGAGGAGGGAGAGAGAATAGACAGGAGGCTGTGCTGGGCTGTGTGTGCTCTGGCTCTGTTGTTCCGAACCTCAATTTAGCTGGGCTTGCTGTGGAGGGTGAATTAGGAGGGGAAGACCCACCCTTGTCATCTGTGGAGGAGCGTGTCCCAGAGGGTCGGGAGGAATTCTTGTCCTGGAGGAGGTGAGAAAAGACTGATTTTCCACAGGCGCCATCGACACCATCTTGGCCGTTAGTGATACCAGGCAGGGAGAGGAATGCTGTCAGCTTTTTAGGAGATTTATACTCCTTCCTCCATTTTGACATTGCGGTCGGGTGGTGTGGGGGTGTTGAGGAGTAAGGTGAACTGGTTGTTTGCATGTATATAGTCGCTGTGTGGCCGATTTAGCTGATTTCCCTGAGGAGCTGAGGGATTAGGCAGCTATTCACGCGTGCCATCAAGCCACGCCCCTTAAGAGGTATTTTTGATGTGTGAGTCTTCTTATATGGAGGAAATGTGCTTGTAGTGGAAGAAGTTTGCATAAAACATTTAAGTGTCATTTCATGAGATAATTTATAAGGGTGTGATTAGGGGCAGAATTAGGGGCAGGGCAAGATAGGGGTTGGGTGGAGCAACTGGTGGTGATTAGAGTATTGTTCATGTGCCGTGTAGTAAAAAGAGTAGTCCCTTAAAGTCTTTACTCTTTAAGAAACACCCTAATATCTGTCCATGCACACACAGGCTTTTAGCAGCGTTTAGTGGCAGGAGATTTTAGAGGCTGTTAGAGGCAGGAAAAAAAAAAACACTGCCGGTGCATCCAGGAGCAGCAGGTTTGGGCAGAAAAAATGTTTGAAGCTACTAACAGCTGCTAAGAGATGCTAACAGCTTCTAAAAGCTATTAAACATTTGTGCTTGAGCATTAATTCATTTCAATGACCAGAATAAATTATTTTTCTGGCAAATTAAATGAATTAAAGCCCAAGAGCTTGATGCCTGTACAAGCTCCTAAAAGCTTGTAAAACCTTAAGATACTTTTGCAAGAGTCAGGCATTTTTTCTGGAAAAACGCTGTTGGCTTCTAGGAGAGTTAAATAAACATCCTGTGTGCATGAGGCCTAAGGGTTATGCAAAGAGGTCTACGTGTAACGTCAAACCTTAACCATCAGATATTATTAAGACACATTCCTAGGGGACCCATTTTTTCTGCAGTGAGACAAGACCCTGTGAGAGTGACAGTTAAAAGAAATAAGATAAAATGCTCTTCCCAACTTTCCTTCACCTTCACCTGAGCTAAAACTCAAGAAAGGCCCGGGAGTGGGTGAAGGAACACTTGTAAGCATACTTTTAAGCATGTTTGTATAGTCTTCAGTGTGTCATTTCACAAAAATCAACACTTTCAATTATTGACAAAGCCTAGGGAGAAACAGAAAAAAATCAAGGAAAAGTTTTGCCTTAGTTTGGAAAAAATTACTATTTTCCTACAAGTAATGGCAAGAAGAAGATGAAGTCCTGAACCAAGTTTATATTTAAAGGAGCTCCATAACACAGCTCAGGAGAAAGAGAAAGAATTTTTCTGACCGAAACCGATAATGAGTATTGAGAATGTTGATGGGTAAGCTATCAAACTGCAAAAATAAAATAACCTGAGAGCAGGGAACAATCCCTACAAGGATAATTGAAAAAAGAGAAACCCTTTTAACACAAAAAATCAAGCCACTATTCTGCAGCTGTCAGTTGGCAGGACAAGGAGATTTAGCTCTCTTAGAGGCTATGGACAACAATGGGGATATGGGGGTGTTTCAGTGTGGAGTCATATTAAGATGGATGGACTTATAGAGAAAAGACTCAAATCGGTAGAGTTCACCCTACTGAAGTGTTGAGAAGAGTGAGAGAAAGAGTGATTTTTTTTCTTGTTATAAGAAAAAAAAAAGTCTGAAGGAATACACCCATTGTTTTTGGATGTTAAGAGAGGCAAAGGGTGAGAGAGGAGGCTTTAGCCTATGTCTTTTCTGAATTGTTAGTGGGGCTACTGTATATCCAAGAATATCTGGATTTTATTGTCCACAGAGTTCCAAGTCAGGGTTAATCTCTTTAGCTTGAAAGAAGTGCACAATAATATCTCTGTGCAGCCCATCAGGTCTAGGAGCAGCTAGTGCTCTGTGAATCCTGTCATTCTTGAAAGGAAGTTCATCACTTTCTGGAAATGCACTTTTCATTAGACCTTGTGCCGCAGACTTAATATCTTTGATGTTTTCAGGTAAGCCTCTGATGTAAAAATTGTAGCTTCTGAACTTTTCAAGGTCTTAGAGTTTTGCATGAGCTTTACCAAATTAAGAGTATAATTCAGTAATTTGTGTGGAGTTCCAAATAACTCTTTGCACCATTTTGTCCATTTTTTATTGTATACTGTCCAACCTCTGGCCCAGTTTATTAAAATCTTGTATTAGCTCTGTTGCTAATTTTGTATCACAAAGTGCATTCCAATAGGCAATAAATATAGAAGAGCGAAGGTCAAACGTTAAACCGTAACTAAAAAGTCTTAATAAAGAGAAAAAAAGGCCTTTAAAAATCTAAAGTGGAGGGGTCATTGTCAGAATTCCAAAACTACAAGTGATTCAATAGGAAGTGTAAGCATGAAATTAGGGTGGCTAAAAAAGACTATGGGAAACACATAGCTGAGGACAGTAAAAAAAAATCCCAAGGAATTTTTTAGATCTATTAACAGTAAAAAAGCAAAATCAGAGCACATTGCCCACATAAAAGACAATGGTGGGAGGATGGTTACAGATCACAATGAAAAGGCAACTGTACTGAATACCTTCTTCTCCTCAGTTTTTACACAGGAAAAGGAAGGGTATACCGACTGTTTATACTGAAATATTAAATATTTTTATATTTTTTGGAAATAAGAAAAAATCTATGGTTAAGGAGATTTCCACTTGTTTGAACAAATCAACAAATAACTCAAATTCATTTTTCACTCTAATTTGAAGACAAAAGGAATACAAAAAGATGTGCAAAAATACATATATTTACGTACTAAAAATTCAGTGCAAAATCATATCAAAATATAACTGGTGATAGACAAAGACAATAATTCCAAATTTCAATAATATGGTTAATATAGATGATTAGGAAATAACCACAAGCTTTTGTTACAAAAATACCACTGTATCAACACTTTTAACTGTTTTGTAAATAGCTTCTTAATGGTTCAACAGACTGTGAAAATAACAAGGTGTTAATTTGAACACGGACCTCTCTCTCAGATAACAGACCTTGTAAGTTCAGATTACTCTTTAAAAACACATGGACAAAATGTTATACCATGTATGTCTATTTGGTAATTTAACCAAGACTTCTATTTCAGGTAAAGCTAAATTCTAATGAATTTTATGTTTAAACATACATCATAACTAAGCCATTTACTAGACTTTGAAAATAGCCTTATGAGATATACCAATATGTGTATTATTCTCTTTATTGGAAAAGAAACAACTTATACTGCAGTTAAAATTATCTCAGTTTCAAGTTTGATACAACGATTAAAATGGCCCAGCTAAGTATTTGTTCAAACAATTTTACATATAGGTAAATAGAATCTATACTTTACCAGAAATCATAAACTCTTTTTGTCTGAAATGTGTCAGCTGTGTTCTAATGGCTACTTTTCCCTTCTTTGATCTTTCCGTTCACCTTTTGTTCTCCTTTTTCCTATCGACCTCTATCTTACTCCACACTCTTATCCCCCAAAGAAAATAGGCGTAGATGTGTTTTCCACGTAATCAATGTCGTCAAATGACATGTTGTTTACTATGTAACCATGTCACCACTGCCTAGAGGGCATTATTGGACTTTTGACATAGTTATCAACAGCGGGCAGTGTTGTATTAAAAATAATTTTGGAATGTTACTTGAAATGTCAAAATATCACTCCAAGAAAATCATAAATATAATGAAATGTCTATTATATGTCAGACTTTGCTAGACTTTTCACCTGTTCCTAAGATATATTGCTTTGAGAAAGTCTAACCAACATAATTAACTCTTGCTCTAAATACTTTGAGACTTAGATCATTGTTACGAAAGGCACACTGGTTATTTCACAGATATGCTTTCCTATATATATATTTCTCACACATAGTGCTTCAAACATGCTATACTCATATTACTAATATATACTAATATATTTTAATGAGTACAAAAATATATATCATGAATATATGTATGAATATTGTTAACAAAAAATAAAATAAAAATACCTAAACAAAATAGATATAAAATTATTCAATTAAGTGAGCATATAATCTCTCCAATATAATGTAATAATGATATAATAGAAATTATTGCTAATACAATTTCTTGTAATTAATAAGGCTTGTTTATAAGAAAGTTTTTAAATAAGCTCTTTTTCCTCAGTTATAAGATAAAAGAAAAAAAATATATGTCTCTCAGTTCATTGTTCCCTTGATACACGAGTCATCAAAGTCATCAATCTCATTATAACATAAACACAGGCCTCATGGCTAGTTCCTTATCACGTCTGGCTGTCTGGAATTCACAAATTTATCAATAGTAGTAATCAGAAAGGTCGTTCCTGCCAGACCAATCTGTTAACATTCTACGAGGAAGTGAACTGCCATCTAGATAGGGGGAGGCCTATGGATGTGGTGTATCTGGATTTTGCAAAAGCAGTTGACACAGTTTCCCATAAACGCTTAATCTACAAGCTTAGGTCTGCAGGCTTGGACCCTAAGGTCTGTTCCTGGTTACAGGGGCGCGTCCAATGGTTGGCGATAAATAAGGTGTACTCAGACTGGTCTGGAGTAGTAAGTGGGGTACCCCAGGCTCTGGGACCAGTTCTGTTTAATTTATTCATAAATGATATAGAGGATGGGATACATAGCTCAATTTCAGTTTTTTGCTGACGACACAAAAATAAGCAGGACAATAACTTCACATTAGTATATAGAAATTTTACAGAAAGACCTGAACAAAATAATGGAGTGGGCAACTACATGGCAGATGAGGTTTAATGTTGGGAAATGTAAAGTAATGCACTGGGTGGCTAAAAACATAATTGCAAGCTACTCACTATGGGGAGAAGCTCTCGGGCAATCAAAGATGGAGAAAGATCTGGGGGACCTAGTAGAAGACACAAAGCATGCAATGTCAAGCTGCAGCTACCAAAGCCAGCAGAATATTAGCATGCCAAAAAAAGGGATTTGCTCCAGAGATAAAACTTTAATACTGCCACTTTATAAAACTCTGGTTAGGCCACACCTGGAGTATTCTGTCCAGTTCTGGTCACCAATCCTCAGAAGGGATGTGCTGGAGCTGGAGAGAGTCCAAAGAAGGGCAACGAAATTAATAAGGGGACTGGAGGACCTCAATTATGAGGAACAACTACAAGCACTAAATTTATTCTCACTGGAGAAGAGACGCTTGAGAGGGGACATGATAGCAATTTACAAATATCTCAATGGTGATAACAGCGTAGGAAAAAAACTATTTAGTCTCGGGGAGTGTAAGAGGACACGGGGCCACACAATGAGATTGGAGGAGAAGTGGTTTAACCTTATCCTCCCTGGTGGTATGATTATGTCAGATTTTTGCATCTCAAAGCTGTACATTGTTTTGCATGGAAATTTGGCATTTTATATTGTAGGCCTGTAATTCTTGGGAATAACTTACTTAAATCTGTCCAAACAAGAGTCTAGTAGACATGTATGATAAAGATTGAAACACAAAATCATAAATTATAATATAATAAATAACTATAAATAATTATAACAAATAATAATAGTATAATAAAAAAATTTATTCAATAATGTAATTAGATCAAAAACACTGAAATTTACTCAGTTGTAGAATTATCACTGTCATTACTTTCAGTGTTTGTTGACAAATTTCCCCACAAATCACTATCACTCAATTCTGCAAGTGATTCTGATTCACTAGCGATGTTTTCTAGCTGGTCTAAAACCGATTTTGATGTAAAGGGACACTTTTTGGTTGCCATGGACAATCTCAAGCTTCTAGGCAGAAAGAACAGTACATATAGTTTAAAACTGCATGCAGGGCACTGGACAAAGCACTAGAGACAAAAGGGAGGTGAAATGATTTGATACAGTAATGTAATCTGTAAGATTACAGTGAGTGTACTGTATGTGTTTTGCACTTTTTGAATTTGGCGCCAGGCTCCGTCTCCATGTGTCGCGACGCTCACAGGGAACGTAGCCTGGCACACAGAACATCGAGCGCAGTACACAACCCGTGGACACCATGGGGGGACATCACAGGATCCTGGGCACAAGGTAAGTAACTTTACCAGGATACTGCGATGCAATCCCGAGTGTGGCTGGGATGTGGAACTCTCTTCCATAATTGATGGTGTCAGCAGGGAGTACTGATATTTTTAAAAGACTCTTGGATGTGCATCTTAAATAACATAACATACAGGGTTATTGGAAATAATTACCGACACTGACATACGTAAACCTACACAGGTTGAACTGGATGGACTATTGTCTTTATTCAATCTTACCTACTATGTAACTATGTTATCTCCCTGCTGGGATAACTCTGGAAGTAGGTCCAGCCGTCATCTTGCCTCCTCCTCCCTTTGCAGCATGTGTGGAGCTCATGTTGCTGCTGCATCTTCAGTGAAATGCCACGGGTCACCGCTACTATCCGGAGCTTTTCAGAAGGGTGGTGACACACTGGAGATCTCAGTGCCACTGTATATAGACTTAATGTGCCAGAGCAATGCAGAGTGCGTTATTCGAAGGCGACTGCATCTTGTACCTGTGCATGCACTCTACAGTATTTATTTTTGAACTAACAGGGGTCAAAAAAGAAAATGGTTCTGGTGTCGTATGTGAGGGGAGCAGGACACAGCAGCTCTGTGTCAGCCCGACAAAATCTAACATAAAATCAAGCAACAGACCCTCAAACAGGCACAATAGTCACAGACCAGCACCCCCACACTATGGAGCGATACCTCACGAGCTCCCACTCCAGCTTGCTGTCTCCTTCCCACTCCACGACGCAGAGCTTTCTCACAGAGGAAGACAAGATGGCTGCAGGACCCACTCCAGAGCCAGAGAACATAGACATGCCAGAGCTGCTGGGGACTCCTCTCTTGGACTCCTATGAGAAAATAGCTCAGGCAGTGGCGGCTTTGATTGTACTCACCATCACCTCAGTGGTGGACAATGCTGTGTACTCAGAAATTAAACAGTTCCTCAGGGAACTGGGGGAACAAGCCCGCAGACTGTCAGACAATGAATGCAGGAGTGCAGCACTAGAGGATGAAGTGTATCAGAAAAACAGTACCCTTCAACAACACTCCCAAATTCATGCCATCGTACAAGAGAAACTGGAGGATCTATAAAACAGGTCCCGCAGAAACAATGTCCAGATAATTGGACTACCCGAGACATATCTAGCAAACAGACTACTCCATCTCTGCGCTTCTCGTATACCCGAAGCACTGGTCCTCCTTGACCAATGTGTGGCTTAACGAGCACACAGGATGGGTGCTCCAACCACAAACTGCAAGTCACCCAGACCAGCAATGGTTAAATACATGAATTATGCTGATATACTAGCTATTCTTCAATACTTCTGTAAAACATGATCGGTCAAAATAGACGGACATAGTCTTCTGATTTTCACGGACTACTCAGCGGATGTTTTCCGGAAGAGAAAGGAATTTCAACTAACATGTGCTGAGCTTTATAAC
This sequence comes from Aquarana catesbeiana, assembly GCF_042186555.1. Classification (NCBI taxonomy): domain Eukaryota; kingdom Metazoa; phylum Chordata; class Amphibia; order Anura; family Ranidae; genus Aquarana; species Aquarana catesbeiana. The sequence continues at coordinate 293,522,211 of NC_133324.1, read as the reverse complement.
ATGGCCTCTGCTTCACGCTAGTCTACCCTGCAACGTTGCGACTCCAAGCTCCAAATGGGGACCTACTCACCTTTCATACTCTGGCAAAAGTAGAATCCTACCTTTGCCCCTTCTATAATGCACAGGAAGCTCCTCCATGCCCACAGAAAAATCTCATACAGATCCGTGGGAGCAACTGTCAGAAACCATGAATCAGACTGAGACAGAAGTACAGTTAAATCACACTGGTTTAATATTAATAAAAAAAGGTAAATAGAGTAAACGTAGTCAAAACATAGCCAGAGTTCAGAAACCAGAGCAGATTGTCAGATAAGCCAAAACATCAGGGAGCCAGAGAACAGTGTACTAGAACAGCAAGCAGGATCTGGAGCCAGAAGGAATGTCAGCCAAGCAAGTCTTTAACAGGAATGCAGGAGAGCGTCTCTAGAGATGTGACCAAGGTGAAGGAAGAGATCGACTGGACGGCTTGAATAGGCAGGACCGACGAGCAGGATCATCAACAGGTGAGTCACTATGGAGAGATAGGAGCTTGCAATTAGCTGACAGCTGAGCGGCCAGCTCAGAGAAGGAAGGGCTGAGCCCAGCCCTGACAGTACCCCCTCCTCAATAACCCCTACCACTCTAGGGAGGACCAGGCTTGAGGGGAAAACATCTATGGAAAACATGGGGGAGGACAGGGGCATGTATGTCCAAGGATGGGACACAAGAGTGTTCCTCCGAACCATACCCTTTCCAATGCACCAGGTACTGTATGCGCCCATCGCCTATGGGAGACAACGATGGACTGTACTTCATACTCCTCATGGTTCTCAACCTGAACAGGGTGAGGATGTGGCACCGAGGTGGTAAAGCGGTTGCAGACCAAAGGTTTTAATAAGGAGACATGAAAAACATTTGAAGGAAGGTCTAATGCGTAAGCCACTGGGTTAATCCTGTGAAGAATACGGAAAGGCCCAATAAACCGAGGTGCGAACTTCAGAGAAGGAACATGAAGTCAGAGGTTGTGAGATGACAACCAGACCCTGTCCCCAACCTGGTAGGAAGGCGCCTGCAGTCAGCATGGAGTCTGTACCTATCATTAACATGTCGCAAATCCTCCTGGACTTGTGCCTAAGTGGAACAAAAACCACGGAGATGCTCCTCTAATGCAGGAATACTCAGCGGAACAAGAGTCAGCAGCCTGGAAGTTTGGAAACCATAGTTTGCCGTAAACTGGGACAATCGGGAAGCAGAATTCAAGGCACTATTGTGAGCAAACCCATGATAAGAGGTCTGACCAGTTGTTATGATGATCAGAAATATATCAACGTAGGAATTGCTCCAAGGACTGACTGGCTCGTTCTGCAGCCTCATTAGACTGCAGGTGATATGCAGAGGACAAAGCAAGCTTAATTCTCAACTGCAAACAAAAGGCTCACTAGAACCGGGACACAAACTGACTACCCCTGTCCGAGACAATCACCTTACGTAGCCCATGTAAGCGAAAGATCTCCCGAGCAAAAATGGCAGCCAGTTCCTTAGAAGTGGGCAACTTCTTAAGTGGAATACGATGAAACATTTTCGAGAACCGGTCAACCACCATAAAGATAACTGTCTTGCCCTGGGAGTTGGGTAACTCCACAATAAAATCCATAGACAGGTGGGTCCAGGGACTCTCTCCATTGGGTATGGGTTGTAGGAGACCCACTGGAAGGTATTGTGGAGTCTTACTCTGGGCACACATGGAACAGGCAGCTATGAAGGCTGTTACATCAGCATATTGACTAGGCCACCAGAATTGTTGGGAAATGGCTCAAAAGAGTTGATTCTTCCCAGGGTGTCCAGCAGCCTTGAGAGAATGGTAAGTCTGGAGCACGACAGTATGGAGATTCTCTGGGACAAAGCTGCGGTCACAATGTTTCTCAGGAGGAGCCTGAGCAGCCAGAGTTTTATCACCAAAAGGCAAAGTGAGACTGGTGCGAACCGTAGCCAGAATACGATCAGGAGGAATCACAGGAACTGGAACCAACTCCATCTTGGAAGTGGAGGAAAATTGTTGTGACAAAACATCAGCCCTTACATTCTTAGTACCGGGTAAGAATGAGACAATGTAATTGAAAGTAGACAAGAAAAGAGCCTTTCGTGCCCTTCTGGGAGAAAGGCGTTTAGCCTCATACAAGAATGTGAGATTCTTATGGTCGGTGAGAATGAGAACTGGCAGAGTGGTACCTTCGAGGAGATGTCTCCATTCTTTCAGGGCTAAAATGATTGTTAACAGCTCTCTGTCACCAATCTCGTAATTGCACTGCGCAGGTGACAATTTCTTGGAAAAGTAGCCACAAGGATGCATAGCGCTCTCAGAGGTAGGATGTTGAGACAGAAGGGCGTCAACTCCAGTCTCAGGAGCATCAGCCTCAAGGATAAAAGGTAACGTAGGATCAGGATGTGCCAACACAGGAGCAGAAACAAAGGCAGCCTTGAGACTCTCATAGGCCTTAATGCACTCCGGAGACCAACTCTGTGGGTTACCTCCGTTTTGGTCATATGAGTCAGGGGCTTGACCAGAGATGAGAAGTTACGAATAAACTTCCGATAATAGTTGGCAAAGCCAAGAAAACGCTGCAGAGGATGTAACCCATGGGTCGGGGCCACTGTAGGACTGCTGAAAGTTTCTCTGGATCCATCGAAAAACACTCATTGGAAATGACATAACCCAGGAATTTAACCTTTTCACGATACAATTCGCACTTCTCCAATTTACAATAGATATTGTTCTCTCTTAGTTTCTGAAGCACACAACAGACATCTGTGAGGTGGCTCTCCAGGGACTTGGAAAATATGAGGATATCATCGAGATAAACCATCACACATAACTGCAACAAATCTCGTTAATTAATTGCTGGAAAACTGCCGGGGCTTTACAAAGGCCAAAAGGCATTATGAGGTACTCATAATGGCCTGTTCTGGTATTAAACAGTTTTCCACTCATCACCCTTCTTAATCATCACAAGATTGTATGCCCCTCTCAAATCAAGCTTCTTGAAAACCATTGCTTCCTTGAGGCAGTCAAATAACTCCCTAATAAACAGAATCGAATATGCATTCTTAATCATGAAACGATTGAGACCCCTATAATCAATACAAGGTTTCAGTTCACCACTCTTCTTCTTCACAAAGAAGAAACCAGCACCAGCAGGAGACGAGGATTTGCGGATGAAACCTCAAGAAGGTGCGTCTGCAACATACTCCTCCATGGTCTTATCCTCCAAGACCGACAAAGGGTAAATCCGGCCACTAGGGGGTATGGCACCAGGTTGAAGGTCAATTGCGCAATCATATGACTGGTTTGGAGGCAAACTACCGGCTTGACCTTTGTCAAAGACATCGCTAAAATCGCTGTACTCCTCTGGCAGGGAGGAAAGTGAAGAGGTGCACAGTACCCTGGCTACCTTCTGGGAGCATGTCTTACTGCATTGTGGCAACCAGGAGAGAACCTCAACACGAAGCCAATCAAAAGAGTGGTTGTGCCTCTGTAACCAAGGATAACCAATAACCAGCGGAAACTTAGGTGAGGAAATAACTTGGAATTGGATTATCTCATGGTGAAGAGCCCCTACGGCCATGGACAACAGGACCATCTCATGAGTCACATGGGCAGGCTGAAGAGGTCTTCCTTCAAATGGCAAGTGGAGTGTCCTGCAGCTGTGGTGGAATCAAGTGCTTCGATACAAAGGCAGCATCAATGGACAGGCCTGCAGCCCCAGAGTCAATTAGAGCCTGTTTCTTGATGGACAACTCAGCCCAAGAAAGGGTAACTGAAACCAGGGGCTTTCTGGATAACTGGGGACAAAACAATGCCACCTAAGGTATGTCTGTGACAGGACCTCAAGGTTCGGGCATTCCCTGGATGGATAGGACAAGACTTCAAAAAGTGACCTGCCTGGCCACAATAAAGGCACAATCAATCCCTCCTCCTAAAGTTTCTCTCACCCACAGAGAGATGCGTGAAACCCAAGTGCATGGGTGCACCTTCACTGACCGACTCAGTAATAGGAGGCATGGGAGGTGAGGGAGGCAAGGGTGGGACTGCAAAGCTCGGAGACAAATGTACAGGAGGCTTCCGCAAGCGCTCCTTAAAAGAGAGCCTTTATCTCAGTCTGGAGTCAACGAGGATGGCAAACGTGATCAACTTCTCTAGCTCAGTGGGTATATCTTGGGCTGCTATCTCATCCTTGATGGTATCCGAGGGACCATGAGAAAAAGCAGCCACGAGGGCCTCATTGTTCCTTGTCAAAAGAAGTTTATTGAGTATACAATGTTATAAAGATACATAAAGTAAGTTTACAAGGATCTATAAAGTAAGCTCATTGTTTTACAGTAGGGTTTATATAGGTAAATATCATGAAATTTCAAATATTAAACATTGGGTTCACGTAAACCTAAATTAAAGATATATATCATTTCCTTAGTTACTTTTGTAGGTATTTAAATGATTTATACCTACTATACATATTGTTTACAAGTAGAGTGTATATAAGTCAAATAAATTCTGATAATGAGCTTTAATCGTAAGGTGGAGAAAAGGAAAGAGAAAGAAGAAAAAGGGTTGAAAGGTAGAGGTATGGTCCACAAGGTTGTCCCGCTCGTCAGTTTATTATTCTTTTTAGTTCTCTTTGAAGCCTTAGAATGGGTGTCTCTGTAAGTCATTTAATCTGTTACCATGGCAACAGGACAGAGTCATTGAAGTTTGACAGGAACTGTTGTTTTATCCAAGGATGCCAAAGTTTTTCAAATTTTGGAATTTGATTTTGATCGATGGCTACCATCTTAGCATGGGACATTGTATTATTCATTCTGTGAATTGTTTCTGCTAGTACCAATGTAGGAGATTTCCATGCCTTAGCCACTGTTTGTTTTGCAGACGTTATTAGTTGGATTATAAGCTTGAATTGAGAGAGTGTTAACCATTCCGGTTTTAGATTAAGTAAAGTTAAATATGGATCTGGTTGTATTATTTTTTTAAATATTTTAGATGCAATCACGAAGACTTCCTTCCAGAGGGTTTGGATTACTGGGCACGTCCACCATATGTGTAAATATGTGCCTATTTCTGGGCATCCTCGAAAACAAAGAGCTGAGGTATTAGGTGAATATTTTGCCACTCTAGCGGGTACAAGGTACCAGCGAGTTAGGACTTTATAATTTGTCTCCAGTGCTAAGATGTTGGGTGAAGATGACTTAGATGTGAGCCATATGTTAGACCAGTCCGTGTCTTCTAAAGTTCGTCCCAGGTCCTCCTCCCACCTCTGAACGTAAGAGGGTCTATTAAGATTTGCTACTCCATATAATTGATTATAAAGTGATGAAATTGTACCTTTAGCAAATGGATCTTTTGTACAGATTGATTCAAAAATGGATAATTGGGATAATGGTGTATCCCCCTTTAGGAATGGTGTATAGAAATTTTTGATTTGGAGATATCTAAATATCTCAGAGTTTGGTAGATCATATTTTTCTTTAAGCGATGGGAATGAAAGGAATGATTTAGATGCTATGAAGTCATTTAGTGTCTGAATGCCTGATGTTGTCCAAGCTTTAAAAGAATTTGGGTAGATCCATGCTGGATAAAAGGCCGGATTTCTGATAAAAGAAAGGAGAGGATTGTGTGGAGATTGTAACTGATATTTGGTTTTTAGTTTATCCCAGAGAGATAAGAAGTGTTTAGTTATGGGATTATGAATTTTAAAGCGGTCTTTAGGATCAAGCCATAATAAATTTGATATTAATAGGGGGTCATTTTCTGAAGCCTCTATAAATACCCATAATGAGATTTCCTGTTTTGCATGGTATTTGGACAGACTGGCCAAATGTGCTGCTCTGTAGTAGTTAGTAAAATTAGGGTATCCCAGGCCTCCTTTATTTTTGGGAAGATGTAGTGTGTGTATAGGTATACGTGGTTTAGAAGAGCCCCATATAAACGAAGTTGCTCTTTTTTGTACTATTCTCAAAAAATAGGAAGGAATTGGAATAGGGAGGACTCTGAATAGATAAAGCAATTTGGGTAGAATAGTCATTTTGATTGCATTAATCTTCCCTATCCAGGATAAAGGAAGTTGTGACCATTGTTTTATTAGATTTGTGATCTGTCTTAATACAGGAGGATAATTGGTTGAGAATAAGTCAGAATGAGATGCTGTTAAATGAATTCCAAGATATGGGATTGATTTTTCTGCCCATGTGAATGGGAGTGCAGCCCTAGCCGGGATCCATTCCATGTTTGTGAGTGAAATATTAAGCACTAGGCATTTCTTAGGATTAATCATAAGGCCGGATAGGGCTGCAAATCCATCAAGAGCTGGTATTAAGTTAGGACCAGAGACCTGTGGTGATGATAGAAAAAGTAATATATCGTCTGCAAATATACATAATTTGTGTGTAATACCTCCTACTTCAATGCCAGTTATAGTTTGGTTTGTTCTGATGTATTGGGCCATGGGTTCGAGTATAAGGGCAAATAATAAGGGAGATAATGGGCAACCCTGTCGGGTACCTCTTTCGATATTAAAGGCTTCAGATTTGTATCCAGCATATTTTATATAGGCTTTGGGTTTATTATATAATGCTTTGATCCATGTTAAAAAGTGGGGTCCAAAACCCCATTTTTGTAATGAATATTGCATATATTGCCAGGATACTGTGTCAAATGCCCTCTTAATATCGAGAGATAGAAAACATAAAGGGATTTTCCGTTTTTTAGCAATATGTGCCAATAACACTGCCCTGCATATATTATCGCCTGCCTGTCTATTTGGCATGAAGCCTACTTGATCTCTATGTATTAATTTTCCTATAATGCTATTGAGGCGTTTGGCTATTATTTTTGCTAATAATTTAATATCGAGGTTTAACAGAGAGATAGGCCGATAATTCACACAGGAAGTATCATCAGAAAGGGGTTTTGGGATCATACAAACAATTGCCATTAGTGTTTCTTGCCGAAAAGAATGTCCATCTAGAAGTTTGTTAAAAGTTTCAGTGAGAATGGGAGAGAGTATTTCTGAGAATGTTTTATAGTATAAAGCCGAGTAGCCGTCTGGGCCTGGTCTTTTGTTAAGTTGTAGGTCTTTTATGGCGTTAGCAACTTCATCTATAGTTATAGGCTCATCCAAACTGGTTTTTTGATTCTGAGATAACTCAGGTAAGGTTATTTTTGAGAAGAAGGATTCGGCCTCTGTAGGATTAAATTCATTGTTTGTCTTGTATAAAGTTGCGAGATGTGAGTGAAATTTATGGACTATTTTAACTGGATTACAAGTGTAAACATTTTTTGATAATTTCAAACGTATTGGTTTGAAAGATTTGTTAGTTGAATTTAATGCCCGAGCCAAATATGTACCTGGTTTGTTTGTATTCATGTAGAAATTGTGTTTGGAGCGTTTGAGGGATTTATCAACTGACTCAGTGAGAAATAGATCGTATTCCAATCTAGATTTTTCCAGATGAGATTTTGTACTCTGAGATGGATTATCTTGAAATGATATGTAGGCTGCATTAAAATTGAGTTCTAGTTTTTTTGCTAGATTTTTGCGTTCCCGTTTAAATAGTGCCATTTGTCTTTGTATTGTACCACGCAAGACAGGCTTATGAGCTTCCCACAGTGTTATTGGGGAGATGTCTGTTGTATTATTAATTGATATGTATTCCTTTAAAGCTTGTTCAATGGCCATCTGATGTAGTGGGTGTTTGAGCATTATGTCCGGTAAGTACCACGTTGGGTCATGCGCTTTTGGTATGGCTGAGGCTATAGTAGTGTATACTGCATTATGGTCAGACCACGGAATCGGAATTATATCTGATGCAATAATTTCTGGTATCATTCCTATTGTTAGAAAAATATGATCTATTCTGGTGAAGGTTTGATGAGGGTGCAAGAAATAAGTGAATTTCTTTTTCATTGGGTTACTTTCTCTCCACGAATCTACCAGATTGTATTTGGAAAGAAGTTGAGAAAAAGGTAATCTAGAGGTTATTTTGGATGGTGTAAAAGGTGATTTATCTAGAAATGGGAGGAGGACCTGGTTCGAATCCCCACACATTATCACTGTTCCTATTTTGTGTGTATTAATCACTTGTAATATATGTGAGAGGAATGGTGTAGGTTGTTTGTTAGGAGCGTAGTAGGAAATCACCGTGATTGCAGTATCCATTATATAACCCATGAGTATCAGGTATCTACCTTCTGGGTCTTTAATTTCTGATGATAAGGTGAATGGTGTGGATCGGTGAAATGCAATTAGAGTTCCCCTTTGCTTGGTACAGGCAGAAGCCGTGTAAATTTGTTGATAAAAAGGAGAAATATATTTTGGAGTAGAATCTTTGGTGAAGTGTGTTTCTTGGAGGCATACTATGTGAGCCTTCTTGTTATGGAAAGTACGGTAGGCTTTGGTCCTTTTTTGAGGGACATTTATTCCCTGAACATTCAGGGAAAGTATATTCAGTGGTGCCATGGCAATAGATAAAATAGTTTTGACTTACTTTTTGTTATGCAGAGCTGACTGCGCAGATCAACCTGTGTGGACTGAAGAGATGAATAGATAGAAAAGAAACCAGTGAATTCTGGAGTAAAGAGTAAACAAAAAACATATGAGATTAGATGATACATTGTATAAATTATTTTTTGCAAGTAATCACAATTTACCCGTGAAAGAGAATAAATATCTCTCTCAGGGGAATAAGTGCCTTCGTCACACTCCCACATAATATGGTTGGGAGAATGAGGAGGGCTAATGGGGGTACACGGATCTTCCGCTTACAGGAGAGAAGTGCTATGTCAAAAGACATCAAAATGATGTTTCATTAATTGGAGTGCAGAATATAGTTTTTGTTGAAATTATTTATTCCAGGGTGGTTGTATATGGTTAGTTTTGCCCTAGGCTAAATAATTCAGTTAGAAAGGTACTGTTAATAACTTTGGTATTGATGAAGATAGTTTGAATTATTTTGGGATTTTAACCCTTTTAGAGTAAACAATTACATATTTTATTCATATGTAACTGTTTAGATATGTTAACTCATAAAATTGAGGTTGTATTGCTTCAGATTAGAATAAACAAAAACATAATTCTAGGAACTAGTTAGGTAATAATATATTTGTTTTAAGAAAAGAAAGAAAAAGCTTCCATTACTTCTGGGTTATTGAACATATTTGTCCTAAAAAGTAATAAATCTATTGTTATTACCTGATAATATATAACTGAACAAGAATTTCCTTATTTCACTTATATATTCTAAGGCTATATGAATCAGAAGTAATAAGAAATATAACTGGAATGTAACATGATCCCACACAGTGTGTGACTATCAGAATGCAGTTACATTCAGTTATAAATACAGGTTTTTTATAGAGAACCATCTCTTAGTATAATAAATGAAGAGATATCAGGAATTAGGATGTCAGTCCATTGAATCTTCTTGGTCCATGGATGATGTGGCATAACGGCCTCTTTTGTGAGAATGATGATTCCCATTTTGTTCTGAAATTTTCTGGGTGCTGCCTGAAGGTGAAGATGATGCCATTCTTCTGCGTGTGGGAGTGTTGCTGCTTGTGGGTTCTGTCAGATTTAATTTTAAAAGAGTTTGTTGTAGTTCATCTGCTGATCTGCTTCTGTAAATTGTACCTTGGTAGTTAAATCTGACTGAAAAGGGGAAGCCCCATTGATACATAATGTTGTGGCGTTGCAGTTCCATTAGTTGGGGTTTCATGGATCGTCTTTTAGTAATAGTAAGTTGGGATAGGTCAGCAAAAATTTGATAATTGTGTCCTTGAAAATTAAGTTCCTTTTTTTCTCTTGCAGCAATTAGTATTTGTTCTTTCATTCTGTAATAATGAAATTTTGTGATTATATCACGTGGGGGTCCATCTTTCTTTTTGGCTGTGAGGGCTCTGTGTACTCTGTCCAGTTCTAAACGTTCAATAGGGATATCTGGCTTTAGTTCTTGTAATAGAGCAGTAATAGTAGATTGCAGGTCTGTCACAGTTTCAGGTATTCCCCTTATGCGCAAGTTTGAACGTCTGGCTCTATTTTCGTAATCTTCGAGCTTAGTTTGAAGTATTAAATTCTCTTTTTTTAATTGTTCCAATTCTGTTATATTTTCTTGGGTTGTAATTTCAATTTCATCCATTTTTATTTCTAAGGCTGCGGTGCGGTTTCCCAGCTCTCTTATTTCTTTGGTTAGGCTTTTTGTTATTTGGTCTGAGGTTTGTTTTAAAGCCTTATGAAGCATCTTTTCAAATTGTAATAATATTACTGGGGATGCTGAGGAGTCTTGTGGAGAAGTTTGTGAGAGGATTTGTTCTGTATCTGACTCAAATGGAGAGTCTTGCTGTGACATTTTCTGTCTGTGAGAGCGCCCTGATGCTGTATCTTGTGAGGTGACTGGAGCTGCTTCAGCTGCAGTGAGTGCCTGTGAGCTCTTTGTGAGGTGATTTTTATTTCTGCCACGGTTTCCTCCCAGTACCATATTTCCTGCCCAAACTTTCACAGTTTGTTCCCTGGGGCAAAAAGGTTCAAATGGATACCTTTTGAGCCTGCAGGCTCCGCTTTGTCCTTCTCTTCTCTCCTCAGCGGTGTGGAGCTCTAACAATGCATGTCTGCTCCGCTAGGCTCCGCCTCCTGCCCCCAGGGGCCTCATTGTTCCAAGCAACCTCTGCTGCCAGAGTACAGAATTCAATAGCGTAATCGGCAACAGTTCTCGTACTCTGTTTGATGGACATGAGGCACTTGGCAGCAGAAGCAGAGCATGCGGGAACATCAAATACCCTTTTAAAAGAAGCCGCAAACTCAGGGTAACTCAAGACAACAGGTTTTTGCATCTCCTATAGAGGGTTTGCCCAGGCCAAGGCTCTCTCAGAAAGCAAAGATATCACAAAACTTACTTTGCTTCTGTCCATGGGAAATGCCTGGGGCAGCATCTCAAAGTATGTCTCAACCTGGTTGAGAGACCCTCCACATTGGACTGAATCACCCACAAATCGCTGGGGAAGCAGAGCGAAATCAGACATACCTCTTATAGAGATAATACTTGAGGAGGGTGCCTGCACAGAGACTGGAGCAACAGCAGGGATGGCCTGGAGCAGCAACAGTGGGAGATTCCAGGTGAGCCGTGCGACTCAGGAGCGTGTGTAACGCCATGGCAAACTGATCCATGTGGCGATCCTGCTCATCCAATCTGGAAAAAATATTACCAACAAGTGGATTGACTGCATCTTCTGAATTCATGGCCTTCATGGCCTGTCAGAACCATGAATGAGACTGAGACAGAAGTACAGTTAAATCACACTTGTTTAATAATAATAAAAAAAGCTAAATAGAGTAAACGTAGTCAAAACATAGCCAGAGTTCAGGAACCAGAACGGATAGTCAGACAAGCCAGAACATCAGGGAGCCAGAGAAGAAGCGTAGTAGAACAGCAAGCAGGATCTGGAGCCAGAAGGAATGTCAGCCAAGCAAGTCTTTAACAGGAACACAGGAGAGTGTCTCTAGAGATGTAACCAAGGCAAAGGCAGAGAGCTGGCAATTAGCCAACAGCTGAGCAGCCAGCTCAGAGAAAGAAGGGCTGAGCCCAGCACTGACAGCAATGCAGCCCCAGGAAAGATCCCCCCAAGTGCCTCATAGTCACACGTTCTGATGGAGCAAGCAGAAACAAGTATCATCAAACCCTCTATAGTGGGTTTTAGGTCCACCCCAGCAGTCAAACCGGGGATTGCTTGTATGAGTCTAGAAACTAGACCGTCCAGGTTTTTCTATTTCTTCTTTTCTCAGGTGATTCAGTAACCTGTTTGAAATTTTGTTGATATGGCTGACTATGGGAGAACCTTACAGGACACGGTGGACAATCCAGCCAATCTACCTCCACATAGAGGGCTGTTGCCTGGCTTTTCTCCTATTCCACTGAGGGCCCACGGTTATGCTGTGTGATTAAGGTGAACACATATAGAAAAAAGTGAAGTCGATACCATTCACTGTTTTTATGTTTGATCTTGAATTTATATGTATGATATATATCTTCCTCTCCCCCCTTTCCTCCCCTTCTCCGCTTCTGCAGGACCTGACCTATGTTCTCTCGCCGCAAGGCCAATACCATCTTTCTCCACAATGTAAGTCACACTTTTATTCTATACACTGCCATGATGATCTTAGAACCAGCCAACTTTATCACCCCAACACACGTTTATGCGAATAGTCTCTTGGAACATTAAGGGACTTCTCTTTCCATCCAAACGCACAAATGTTTTAAGACATTTGCAGCATCTCAAGATAGATATAGCCCTTCTCCAGGAAACATACCTGTCCCCCAAAGACTACTTCAGTCTTCAAAAACTATGGGTAGGAGTGGTGATAAGCTCCGCTGCGATGGGAAGGAATGCTGGAATAATCAATTTATTACATAAGCGCTTGGGCTACGACCTAGTAGCGGTGCATAGTGACGATTTTGGATGAATGGTCACAGCTCACCTCAAATTCCATACCAAAGAAATGCTGATTACCAACATCTATGCCCCCAACTCTCCCACAATAGCCTTCTTCCAAGAAGCTACTTTCCATACTTTGTAATGGCCAGTATAAACTTACATACATCAAGTCTTCAAAAGACAATCGGGGTCATGTAACCTCCTCCCCTTCGGATATCAACAAAATTCCACAATCTTTATATGCGTCCCTCTACACCACAGATACTATAGATACCCTACAAGCCAAACAATTCCTGGACTCAACCAAACTCCCCGCACATCTCCCCAGAACAACTCCTTATTCGCAACGCCCCCATCTCTCAAAGGGAACTAGAGGAAGCTATCAAAAACCTAGCTAGCAACAAATCACCGAGACCAGATGGCCTATAAGGGGAATTTTACAAATTGACACGCAGCTTTCTATCTCCTACTCTCCACCAGGTATTCAATAGAATTTGGGGGAGGGGGGCATACATCACTTTGGGCCACCAGGCCTACATTAATTAATAGCCAAAAAATACAAAGACCCAATGGAGCCGGGTTCCTATCGCCCCAACTCATAACTTAACATAGACTCCAAATTACTCTCCAAAATCATAGCCTCGCGGTTGGCCACTATTATGCCATCCATGATCCACCCGGCACAGACAGGCTTTACCAAGGGATGATCGGCCTTCACTAACAAAAGGAAAGTAATTGCAATACTAGAATATGACAAGGTCCACCTTTCTGAAGACATAGCCATTGTCACGTTAGACGCCGAGAAGGCTTTTGATAATGTTAACTTTCAGTGGTTGGCACTTGTACTGGAAAGGCTTGGTTTCTAAGGGTCCTTTACACATTTCATAGACGCCCTCTACTCATCTCCCTCAGCTAGGGTAGTGGTGGCAGGACACGTCTCAGAGCCCATAATCCTTAACAAGGGCATGCACAGGGATGCCCCCTATTGCCCCTACTTTTCAATCTGGCTAACGAACCGGCCTCCTGGCATCTTAGTTACATGGATTTCCTTCATGGCATTAAACTAGGCAAGGAAGCACTAAGAGTAGAACTCTTTGCAGATGACATTTTGATTTTCACTGCAAAACCCCCAGGTGAATATCCCATTGATTCAACAAACCTTTAATTCTTACTGCTCATGCTCAGGTCTAAAAATTAGCTCTTTGGGAGATGCCGCCTCTACAAGATGGTTAGTTTTTCATGACTAATGTACCCAATGCAAACGATACCAATACTAATCAAACACAAAGACATACAAAAGATCAACAGAGCTCTTGCAACTTTTCTATGGTGCCGCTAAAGACCTTGCATCGCTTTGTCAAAACTATATCTCCCGAAGAGTGAGGGAGGAGCAAGTCTCACTTTTATTAGACTGTATAACATGTTTAGTTTACTGCATATAGGCCTAGAATGGCTAATCCAAGGCTCAAAGTTTACTAACTACGAAGTTGAGTCGGCCATGGCACATCCCTACAAGCTAGCATCCATCTTTCACAGCAATCTGAAATCACTAACAACAAAGCCTGGGGAATGCCCAGGAAAAAACCCAAGCCTACTTACCAACCAGCTCGCAGACAACCGAATTAACCTGTTTAACAGTATGTGTTAAAAACAGGGGTTTGAATCTGAAATCAGTACCACCTAACCTCCAACAAAATGTACTATTTTGGGACACAGTGGTTGCTTGGAGGGACATTAGAAAGTGATTGGGGGTTTCTCTGAACATCTCTCCTCATCTATAGATACATGGTAATCCCATGTTCTCACAGACTACCCAAAATAAAGCCTTCAACATCTGGAAACTCAAAGACCTTCTCTACTTTTTCATTCACTACGATACAGTGAATGGCCAACTTAAACCCTACCAAGTAATTACATCTGATTTTGATCTCCCTGACCAACATATCTTCCAGGTCATGCAGCTTTCAGCTTTCATCAACAAAATCTGTCCGAAATCTCATCTCAGATTCCAAACTACCTTCATAGGCAAGCTCATTGCAGCTCGGACTATCTCTACCTCAGATTTACAACCCTCTCCTACCATTCATCACTAAATTGCTGGAGTACTCAGCCTCTAAAGCCTGGAGCAAGGACCTTCCACTTTACAACCTCCTGCGCCTACTATTAAAGGGGTATAAATTGATCTGGAAACTAACACCAAACTAATCCTGGAGGGAAACCCAATTTAAGTTGCTCCATTAAGCTTACATTCCCTACATCACCTCCCAGGTCTCCCCAAGAAAGAAGCTGTACCTACTCTGCAGAACGACTCGACCAACACTTTTCCATCGCCTATGGCAATGTCCAGCTATATCTGGTTTCTGGAACCAAGTCCAATCTTACGTTTCCTGCATAACACATATCAAAATACCTAAGGACCCTATCCTTCTGATATTTGGATGTGATCAACACATGTCAAGCTCAGAGGCCCACACCTGCCTTTGATATCGGCATCTCCCACAGTGGATCCTGATCTGCCTACTCACGGCTCAAAGGATTTTACTCAAACATTGGATCTCATCTCAAGCCACCTCTATTATGGAAATAAAGTATGTTATGCAAAGAACAATTGGAGGTATGGGCACAAAAAACTGGCTCTGAAAAATGCTTCTCCCTGAGCTGGCAAGCTTTTATAGAAAGCGACATTCTCGACTCACGAGAAACTGTCCCTACGATCCCCTTACCTTTACGAACTATGCCTACCACGAACCAGACTCTAGACGCTTTTTTTATCAGGATCATAAATAGACTCACCACTCGTGGATGGATGGAACAGTGCCCACCAAGGAGTTTCAACCCCAAGGGTCCTGCACCCCCCCCAGTTATAAGGGGGCACTCAGACTTTAAATCGAGAAAAGTAACCTGAAGGTTTTTCTGTCACTTTGCATTTGTAGCTATATGCTTCTTCAAAGCTTTAAAAGAACTCTACTTTCACTGAAAAAATTATATGGCATTCAATTAGCATACATTATCTCACAAAAGTGAGTACACCCCTCACATTTTTGTAAATATTTTATTATATCTTTTCATGTGACAACACTGAAGAAATGATGCTTTGCTACAATGTAAAGTAGTGAGTGCACAGCTTGTATAACAGTGTAAATTTGCTGGCCCCAGACCATGACACTCTCACTACCATACTTGACTGTCTTTTTACTCCTCACCTGGTTGCCGCCACACACGCTTGACACCATCTGAACCAAATAAGTTTATCTTGGTCTCATCAGACCACAGGACATGGTTCCAGTAATCCATGTCCTTAGTCTGCTTGTTTTCAGCAAACTGTTTGTAGGCTTTCTTGTGCATCATCTTTAGAAGAGGCTTCCTTCTGAGACGACATGCAAACCAATTTTAATGCTGTGTGCAGTGTATGGTCTGAGCACTGACAGGCTGACCCCCCCCCCCACCACCTTCAACCTCTGCAGCAATGCTGGCAGCACTCATACGTTGATTTCCCAAAGATAACCTCTGGACATGATGATAAGCACGTGCACTCAACTTCTTAGGTCGACCATGGCAAGGCCTGTTCTGAGTGGAATCTGTCCTGTTAAACTGCTGTATGGTCTTGGCCACCATGCTGCAGCTCAGTTTCTGGGTCTTGGCAATCTTGCTATAGCCTAGGCAATCTTTATGTAGAGCAAAAATTCTTTTTTTTCAGATCAATGGCTAATTGGGCCAAATTTGGACATTTTCACTTAGGGGTGTACTTACTTTTGTTGCCAGCGGTTTAGACATTAATGGCTGTGTGTTGAGTTATTTTGAGGGGACAGCAAATTTACACTGTTACATAAGCTATACACTCACTACTTTACATTGTCGCAAAATATAATTTCTTCAGTGTTGTCACACTGTGTTGGTGAAAAGATATAATAAAATATTTACAAAATGTGAGGGGTGTACTCACTTATGTGAGATACTGTATATAATTGCTACCAAAGCCATTTTGTAATGTAATGTTTTTAAAAATAACCCTTCCATTTAAAATTGAAGCTGCTGTTATTTTTTAAATCTGTCAAACAAATCAGTACAATGAAGCAACCTGTTGGTGTACAGAATGCCTACTGAAATGCCATTTATTGCTTGTGCAATTGGAAATTCTGAACACTCTCTGAAGGTAACTACTTGTAAAGGGATACATACATGCAAATTTCCTCATTAGAACTCCAAGAGTGCACTAACTAAAACTAACAGGAGTTTCTTTAAATTAAATAAATAAGATTGTGAAACAAAGTGTTTCGTGCAACAAAGTTTGTTAAAACTTTGTTGCACAAAATCAGTATCAGTATCTCACTTAAGTCAGTACACCCCTCACATTTTTGGAAATATTTTATTATATCTTTTCATGTGACAACACTGAAGAAATGTCACTTTGCTACAATGTAAAATTGGTGAGTGTACAGCTTGTATAAGGCCCCTTTCACGCGATCGGACCTGTCAGTTTTGACGGCGGACCTGAACGGGCGCTCCATGTTAGCCTATGGAGCGTCGGATGTCAGCGGAGACATGTCCACTGACATCCGACCCCGTCCGATCTGCTAAAAGCAGATGGATGGCCCTACATCCAGATCCGTTGCTGGCGGATCGGATCGGGTGGGATCTGATGAAAACGGACATGCTGTCCATTTTCATCCGATCCCTCCATAGGTGGCAGCGGCGCCTGACAAGCCCCTCCCCACTCAGTGAGCAGAGAGGGACCTGTCATCCGCCGGCTCAGCGGAGATCAACGGACAGATCTCCCATTGAGCCGGCGGACCGAGGCGGGCTCCGTAGAAACGGAGTTCGCCTCGTGTGAAAGGGGCCTAACAGTGTAAATTTGCTGTCCACTCAAAATAACTCAACACACAGCCCTGTCATGTGGCTCGTTAATGTTACAAAGTCTCAGGTGTGAATGATGAGTAGGTGTTAAATGTGGTGTTATTGCTCTTACTCTCTCATACTGGTCACTGGAAGTTCAACATGGCACCTCAAGAACTCTCTGAGGATCTGAAAAAAATGTTGCTCTACATAAATATGGCCTAGGCCAGGGGTAGGCAGCCTTGGCCCTCCAGCTGTGATGAAACTACAAATCCCATCATGCCTCTGCCTCTAGGAGTCATGTCTGTGATTGTTAGGGTCTTGCAATGTCTCATGGGACTTGCAGTTTCAAAACAGCTGGAGGACCGAGGTTGCTTACCCCTGGCTTAAACTATAAGAAGATTGCCAAGAAAAAAGTTGAGTGCACGTGCTCAGCGTCATATCCCGAGGTTGTCTTTGAGAAATAGATGTATGAGTGCTGATGGTATTCCTGCAGAGGTTAAAGGGGTGGGGCGGGTCAGCCTGTCAGTGCTAAGACTATACGCCACACACTGCATCAAATTGGTTTGCATGGCTGTCATCCCAGAAGGAAGCCTCTTCTAAAGATTTTACACAAGAAAGCCCACAATCAGTTTGCTGAAGACAAGCAGACTAAGGACATGGATTACTGGAACCATGTCCTGTGGTCTGATGAGACCAAGATAAACTTATTTGGTTCAGATGGTGTCAAGCGTGTGTGGCGGCAACCAGGTGAGGAGTACAAAGACAAGTGTGTCTTGCCTACAGTCAAGCATGGTGGTGGGACTGTCATGGTCTGGGGTTGCATGAGTGCTGCCAGCACTGGGGAGCTACAGTTCATTGAGGGAACCATGAATGCAAACATGTACTGTGAAATACTGAAGCAGAGCATGATCGACTCCCTTCAGAGACTGGGCCACAGGGCAGAATTCCCATGTGATAATGACCCCAAACACACCTTCAAGATGACCACTGCCTGCTAAATAAGCTGAGGCTAAAGGTGATGGACTGGCCAAGCATGTCTCCAGACCTAAATCCTATTGAGTATCTGTGGGATATCCTCAAATGGAAGGTGGAGGAGGGCAAGGTCTCTAACATTCACCAGCTCCGTGATGTCATCATGGAGGAGTGGAAGAGAACTCCAGTGGCAACCTATGAAGTTCTGGTGAACTCCATACCCAAGAGGGTTAAGGCAGTGCTGGAAAATAATGGTGGCGACACAAAATATTGACACTTTTTGCCCAATTTGGACATTTTCACTTAGGGGTGTACTCACGTTTGTTGCCAACGGTTTAGACATTAATGGCTGTGTGTTGAGTTATTTTGAGGGGACAGCAAATTTACACTGTTATACAAGCTGTACACTCATTACTTTACATTGTAGCAAAGTATAATTTCTTCATTGTTGTCACACGAAAAGATATAATAAAATATTTACAAAAATGTTAGGGGTGTACTCACTTTTGTGAGATAGTGTACAACAAAAGTGGTGTTACACTTTAAGTAGCTCAGGAAATACTTGCATTGCTGTTATTTATTTACATAAGACAGTTAATAGTAATTGCTTTTTCTTTACAGTCCTTCTTTTTGCACACTAAGGAATCAACTTTTGCATTTCAGATTATCTAACCCTTTTGCAGAAAGGTTAGTTTTACACCTAACATACCTGTAAATATCCCATGTAAATGATAATGCTTTTATACATGTATAAATATTGGCACAAAAATGATACAGGGCAAAAAAAAAAAAAAAAACACAGCTGTAATGGCTTAATCAACAAGATAATAACTGTCATTTTTATATAGTTTTTGTTTTATTTTGTTCTTAAATTAGTAGTTCTTCTGATGTGTTAAAATAGTCTGCTGTGTCCCCCCTCCCTCCCTCACTGAAAGATTAATGGTTTGTTTTGTCTCAAAGGTAACGGAGACAGACAAAAGGACAATCCTTTATTCTGCTTATGTGAACTGTTACTAAATACATTGTTGAAATATTGTTACATTGTATTAATAAGTAAAGAACATTGTAATAATGGATAAAGAGCACAACAGCCATTACACACTTTAAGTAACCATGTCCCTGTCAAAAAGCTTTTGTAAAGGAAGATATGTTATACCTACCTGGTCCAGCACCTGTTTACCTGTTTATAGCAACTTTGCTTTGCTGCACTGCCGCCAGAAGAATTTTCAGATCTGACAACCTTACAGGTATGTCAGATGCTTGAAAATTTCTGTGTTGTTCATCTTAATAGTCCCTATTTCACTGTAGGCTTTCAACACACCTGGAAGTGTATTCCTAGCAAAGATATTTCAAGTGGCTTTGCAGTGCATCAGAGCAAAGAGTCCATGAATGGGTGCTAAGTATTACCTCTTTTCCTTTACAGGAGATTTTTTGTTTAATTTTTTCTCACAATGTTTTTTTTTTTTTTTTTCTCATACAAACTGTTGTCAAAGCTCCTGAAGCACAAGTGGGACATGGTGATTATATAAATTGGAACAGTTATGAGTGGATGAGTTCTGGGACTTTAAACTTTGGCTTAAGGGCCCAAATTCCAGTAAAAATTGCTCATCTTTTATACGTATCCTTTGTTAAAGTAATAGTTGCAGTATCTACACTGTGATTGACTTTGAGACATTGAAGGAAAAGTACTTTACCTACTGTGGCTAAAATATCTTTTTTTCACATTAGTTAAAGCCTTGTATTGTAACTCACAAATGTTTGAACAAAAAAAAAAAACTCAGTGTGTGCACCCATCTTTAGGCATACACTGGTTAGACCTATTATCCCTGAATAAAACTGTCCTGCTGCTGGTCAATTTTACACTTCTGTATCCTCTGCAGTATCTTAATTCTTATAGTAAAGCCCCAGCCCATGTGCTCTTTGTCTCTAGTAAATTTGAGCCTAGCACTGCTATTGAAAATTGTCCTGCTGCTGACCAATGTTTAATGCTGTGTGATCTGCAGTCTCCTCATTTTTGTAGTAAAGCAACTGCCTGTACTCTTTTGTTCTAGTATATTTCAGCCAATAACTCCTGTATTAAAAGTGTCTTGCTGCTAGCATTTTTTTGTTGGTACCCCTATGCCTATCCCTCTTGCAAGACAACTTGTCCCAAGATGAGGGAAAATGGCCTATTTCCTTCATGTGCTGCCCCAAGAAGGATGTGGGGGTAATATGGTTAGACTGTTAATGGAATTTGGAGGCCCCCCTAAGATATTAGACACAAAATATCTTTCTCCTTCACTATGCCTCATCACTGCCTCCTCGGATAGCTTGGTGCTTAAAATACTAAGAGAATGCCCTCCAGCCCATTATTGAGGTATATTATTTTTATGAGATTTCAAGCACACAGCTATCCCAAGAGGCAGCAGTGAGGCATGGTGATGTCACTCAGAAGGGTAGGAATCCAGGTCTAAGGTATGTTTTTTCTTACTTTTAATTTTTGAATTGTCTTTGGAGGAAAAATTACTTTAATATAACAGATGTTCGAATTTTATAAAAGGACTTAAAAAATGAGGCCTGTGAAAAAAACAATTGCAGCCAGCAGCAATTAGTAAATATACCCCTTTAAAATACTGTGCATGCAGCCTGTAATTACCTGTAGTGGAGGCAGGGCAGGCTGTAAAGAAGCTGCAGAACATCAAGAGCATTGAGATGTAATGAGTATAGAACTATCACTCCCATGTGCCATATTATATGTGTTTAGCATGCTAGATGTTATGATCAGACTGCTGTTTTGCATAATAAAAGTTATCTTTACATGGGCAGATTGGGCACTTATGACCTCTTTTTTTTGTTAATGGATGGTCTCATTTGCCACAAATTTGGCCAGTCATGAACTGAACATTCTCTGAGTGGGTATAAAGGTCCCTCAATTTTAGTTAGTAATAACATGAAATGTATTCATGCTGCTTTGAGCCCAGGTCATTTTATAAAAAAAAACGGGCTTGTTGCCTGTCGCACTCTGTCAGAGAGCTTACCTTGCTGGTCATGGTGTTGGCCACCCTGGGGCACGCCGGTGCACGCCGGTGCATGCCGGTGCGTGTTGGCGCACGCATTTCTGTGCGTGCTACTGTGCACACTCCTGCAGGCATTGGTGTGTGTACCGGCGTGCGTGCGTGTGCGCGCGTGTGCGTGCGTGTGCGCCTGTGAGCGTCGGCATGCACGTGCGAGCCGTTTGCGCCAACCGGCCTATTTAGGTTTGCCATGCACTCTGCTCAGTGCTGCCTGATCATCAGCTCCCTGTGCCTTAGTTCCCATGGCCTGTCTCGTGTTCCTGTGTACCTGATCTCCTTACGACCCGGATTGCCTTTGGATTCTCCTGTTTGCTGCCTGTACCTGACCTTGGCCTGTTTGACTCCGCTTCTGCCTGCTCCTGTTGTATCTTTGCTGCCAGCCTGTTGCTGAATCCTGCTTGTGCCCCGATCTGCCTGTCTTGCTCCTGCTCAGCACCTGTAACCTGTGTTCCTGACTACTGACCTGCTGCTTGAAGATCACCTCTCATCCTGTACCTGGATCCCTTCAGCAGGCTCTCATACCATTCCACACTCCCGTGCCTCCTGTCTGCTCTACCAGGGGCCGTGAGTCGGATAAGTAAGGGAGTCTACCCTCTGCCCAAGCGCACTCATCAGTCTGGTAAGTGGAAGTCTGACAGTATCAGGCAGCCATGACTGAGTCCGGCAGGGGGCCTCCCCCATGGATGAACTGTGCAGACACCTGGCGGACTTACCCAAGTCAAAAAAGCCTTCAGGAAGGCTACTCAAGATTGGAGGAACAAGTTCAGGCTTTATCTTCTCCTTCCAACCCCCAGGGGGCGTCCTCTGCTGGATTCCAATCTGCACCCTCCATAGTAATGCTTCCTCCAGAGCCCAGAGTACCCACACCAGAAAAGTTTGCCGGAGAACGCAGCAAGTATCGTGCCTTCTGCAATTCCTGCAAGCTCTACTTTGCTCTGCAAGCCCGCCCCTTTTCCTTGGAAGCAACCAAAGTAGGATTTTTTATTTCCTTACTGGCTGGTGAGCCACAAAATTGGGCCCACCGCCTTCTGGAGCAAAAGTCTATCTCCCTTGATAGCCTAGATGATTTCTTCATGGCCATGTCCCAACTATATGAAGATCCCCAACTGACAGCGACTGCTGAAGCTGCACTGCACTCTCTGCAACAAGGTTGCAGAGTGGCCGAAGACTATGCAGTAGAATTCAGATGTTGGAGCGCTGACATGGACTGGAACGAAGCTGCCCTGCATCACCAGTTCAGAATGGGGCCCACTGACCCACTCAAGGACGAGTTGGCACGAGTTGGGGTACCTCAGTCTTTGAAAGAGCTCATTGATTTCTCCTTCCAGATTGACCGTCGCCTAAGAGAGCGTCGGTCAGAAAGGTCTACCAGCCACCTTCGTCCCACCTGAATGTTACCAAAGGTTCCCAGTCCTGTCGGTCAGTTTCCTCCTGCTTCTTCTGTTTCAGCTCCAGAACCCCCTGAACCCATGCAACTTGGTTTGCTCCGGCCCACGCTTACTCCGGAGGAAAAGATGCGCAGATGAACTCACAACCTGTGCCTATACTGCGGTGAATCCGGGCATTACATGAGAGCCTGCCCTAACAAGATGCGTAAGTGTCGTTCTGCCTCTTCAATGTGTGCATCTGTGTTGCCTAAACCTGGTTCTCATCTTGCTCTTTCCATCACTCTGCAGCTTCCAGGAGGGAATATTCCAGTGTCGGTAATTATTGATTCTGGTGCATGCAGCTGCTTCGTCGATATGACCTTCGCTGCCAACCATCGTATCCCACTTCAACCCAAGGCTCAGGGGCTTGCTGTTCATCTGGCAGATGGTTCCATCCTTAGTTCCGGCCCGGTCACACAGGAGACCATCCCCTTTCTGGCCACCATGGATACCCACCATCAAGAGCTTCTGCGTCTAGACGCCATCTCTTCTCCTCTCTTCCCTATTATCCTGGGAATGCCCTGGCTGCAGGCCCATAATCCCAGTATCAACTGGGCCACAGGAGAAGTTAAATTTCTCTCGGAGTATTGCCAACAGCATTGTTTACATCGATCTTCTGAGATGACCTCCCAACTCCTTTGCTTGGACTCAGATGCTGAGCTACGTCAGTCCATTCCTTATGCCTTATGACTGCCCAATAGAACTGTTGCCTGGTACTAAAGTTCCATTTGGGAGAATCTTCCCACTAACTGAGCAGGAGTTAGACACACTAAAGGCATACATAGATGAAAACTTGGAAAAAGGGTTCATTCGTCCTTTTTCCTTGCCCAGCCGGTGCCGGCATCTTCTTTGTCGAGAAGAAAGACCACTCATTACGTCCCTGCATCTACTATCAGGAGTTGAATAAGATAACTATTAAAAATCGTTATCCCTTGCCTCTAGTACCTGAACTTTTTCAAAGATTAGGAACCGCAGCCATATTCAAGAAGTTAGACCTCTGCAGGGCTTACAACTTGATCCGTATCAGAAAAGGGAACGAATGGAAGACGGCCTTCCGTACTCGATTCGGGCACTTCGAGTACCTTGTCATGCCATTTGGGTTATGCAACGCTCCCGTAACCTTTCAACATTTTGTTAACAATATTTTCCGTGATTACCTGGACTTGTATGTAATAGTATACCTTGACGACATCTTGATCGTCTCCTCTTCATTAACCGATCACCGTAGACATGTCCGCAATGTTCTAACACGGCTCAGGCAACATGGGCTTTATGCAAAGCTCGAAAAATGCGAGTTCGAACGTCAATGCATTCAATTCTTGGGCCTAGTCATCTCAGTGGAGGGTATTAAGATGGATCCTCAAAAGGTATCTGCTATTCTGGACTGGCCCGCTCCGATGGATAAAAAAGGTGTACAACGCTTTATTGGCTTTGCCAACTTCTACCGGAAGTTTATCAAAGGTTTTTCTACAATAATTACTCCAATCACTGAATTGACCAAGCAGGGAACCCGATTCTCTTGGACCGATAAAGCCCAGTTGCTTTCGAAAAACTCAAAGAACTATTCACATCAGCTACCATTCTGAAACATCCTAACCCTGTTCTACCATTTGTCTTGGAGGTCGACGCTTCGGAGATCGCAGTGGAAGTGGTGCTCTCTCAACGACAGGGCTCCAAAGCCCTCCTCTATCCAGTAGCGTTCTTTTCACGCAAACTCTCGATGTCAGAAAGAAATTATGATGTGGGGGATCGAGAACTTCTGGCCATCAAGGCGGCTCTGGAGGAATGGCGTTACCTGTTGGAAGGTGCTGCACATCCCATCCTGGTCTACACCGACCACAAGAATCTGGAATACCTGAGAACAGCCAAAAGATTAAGACCACGTCAGGCCAGATGGGCACTTTTCTTTTCACGATTCCAGTTCCACATAACTTACAGACCCAGTTCCAAGAATATAAAGTCAGATGCTCTTTCCCGTATGTTTTACGATTTGGAGAAGACCGTATCTCCCGATACGATTCTTCCTTCTGGGAACTTCTTGCTCCTCCAAGGGGACCTTGTCTCCCGGATAAGTCAGGCCTCTGTGGGAATGCTTCCGTACCCTGAAACCGATTTGAGAGAAGGCCTGTTTTGGCGAAGAGACAAGATCGTGGTTCCTGAGAATTTAAGGGTAACTGTAATGGAACTATGTCATGATCATAAATTGGCCGGACATTTCGGTGTCCTGAAGACCACTGAGCTGGTACAGCTCAGTGGTGGCCTCAATTCTGGTGGCCTCAATTATTCTGTGACTGTAAAAATTTTGTAGATTCATGTAACACTTGTGCTCGAAGCAAGAACACCAGTACAAAGGCCTGGGGATTATTAAAACCTTTACCTGTTCCAGAGAGGCCATGGAAAATGATATTGATGGACTTCATCGTGGAACTGCCTCTCTCCGAGGGATTTTCTACTATTTTTGTTGTGGTAGACAGGCTGTCCAAGATGGCACATTTTCTTCCCATGAAGGGTACACCTTCGGCTATGGATACAGCAAAGATTTTTGTCAAAGAAGTTGTTAGGCTGCATGGAGTCCCAGCAAGCATTGTGTTCAATCGGGGTGTCCAATTTACTTCAAGGTTCTGGAAGGCCCTTTGTGGTTCCCTCGAAATCAAATTGGCATTTTCATCTGCCTATCATCCCCAGATGAACTGGCAAACTGAGAGTACCAACCAGACCTTGGAGCAATACCTCAGGTGCTTCTCTGCCTTCTCTCGAGATGACTGGGTCTCCTTATTACCTGTTGCAGAATTCTCCTACAACAACTCCTTGCACTCTGCCATCAATCAAACACCATTTTTTGCTAATAACGGTTTCCATCCATCCTTTCTGCCAATCTCAATACCTGAATGTACCGTTCCAGCTGTCTCTGAAACTATGAGTTTCTTTTCCACCAACAACAAACTCCTACAAGAAACTATGGCCAAATCCCAGGATTACAATAAAAAAATGTTTGATAAGAAGAGGCGTGGAGAATTGATCTTGGAGCCCGGCAACCAAGTGTGGTTGCCCACAATAAACCTGAAAATGACTTGTCCCTCTAGGAAATTAGGCCCTAAATTTATAGGTCCTTTCCCGGTGAAGAGGAAAATAAATGATGTAACCTATGAACTTGTATCTGCCAGACTCTCTAAAAGTGCACCCGGTCTTCCACGTGACGCTACTGAAACCTGCTACCTCTAATCCTTTTGCTGGCCGCACTATCGGCCCACCCAAACCTGTTATAATTGACAACGAAGAAGAATTCGAAGTAGAGGCAATCCTAGACTGTAGAAAAAGGAGGAATGGAATCCAGTACCTCATTAAGTGGAAGGGGTATGGCCCTGAAGACAATTCCTGGGAGCCAGAGAGCAATTTGCATGCCCCGGAACTTTTACAGATTTTCAGGAGGCTGCCCTTAGGGAGGGGGCACTGTCAGAGAGCTTACCTTACTGGTCATGGTGCTGGCCGCCCTGGGGCATGCCGGTGCGTGCCGGTGCATGCCAGTGCACGTTGCCGCGCGTGTTCCTGTGCGTGCTACTGTGCACGGTCCTGCAGACGTTGGTGTGTGTACTGGCGTGCGGGCGCGTGTGCGCACGGGCATGCGTGCGTGCCTGTGAGCGTCAGCGTGGATGTGAGAGCCAATGGCGCCAACTGGCCTATTTAGGTTTGCCATGCACTCTGCTCAGTGCTGCCTGATCATCAGCTCCATGTGCCTTAGTTCCCGTGGCCTGTCTCGTGTTCCTGTGTACCT
Source organism: Aquarana catesbeiana (assembly GCF_042186555.1). Classification (NCBI taxonomy): domain Eukaryota; kingdom Metazoa; phylum Chordata; class Amphibia; order Anura; family Ranidae; genus Aquarana; species Aquarana catesbeiana. The sequence goes on along the minus strand of NC_133324.1, from coordinate 293,495,700 downwards.
GATCTCCTTACGACCCGGATTGCCCTTGGATTCTCCTGTTTGCTGCCTGTACCTGACCTTGGCCTGTTTGACTCCGCTTCTGCCTGCTCCTGTTGTACCTTTGCTGCCAGCCTGTTGCCGAACCCTGCTTGTGCCCCGATCTGCCTGTCTTGCTCCTGCTCAGCACCTGTAACCTGTGTTCCTGACTACTGACCTGCTGCTTGAAGATCACCTCTCATCCTGTACCTGGATCCCTTCAGCAGGCTCTCATACCATTCCGCACTCCCGTGCCTCCTGTCTGCTCTACCAGGGGCCGTGAGTTGGATAAGTAAGGGAGTCTACCCTCTGCCCAAGCGGACTCATCAGTCTGGTAAGTGGAAGTCTGACACTCCCTGTTCCCTTGTTTTCTTTCTCTGAGAGCAAAGTGTTTCATTGCACAGAACCAACCTTATTTATTGACTTCTGTTTATCGTTTTCAGGATGTTGATATTTTGTAATTGATTTTAATTGCACCAGAATAAAGGGAATAATTTCTGTTATTATTTCAGCCATATGTACCAAGTTACAGGATGTAAAAAGCCTTTGTTCATTGCCTTTGTCTGTATCTTCACTTCGATGTACTACATACAGTATGTAAAAAAAATTAGAAACTGCACCTCTTCCTACTCAAATGAGTGCTTCTGGGTTGGGTGAAGATGTTTCAACTCCTCAATAAAGATAAATTCTGGCCAATTAAGGCTAAAGCAGCTACCGTAAAGCCCAATCTGGGCACAATAAACAAATATATACACAAAAAAAGGCAGCGCTAAAAAATAGGATAATACAGTACTACTACTACTACTACTACTTAAAGGTATTATCATGCAGTGAAATTTATGTGCATAAATGAAAGAAGTCCATAATATAATGCAGCTAGAAGATTCTATATCAATTCCATGGTTAGTGTAGTGATACTGTCCAGAAAGAGGTTTAATTTCCACTCTCAAGATGATAGGCTGTCACCAACACCTCCACACGTGAAGAAGCAGGGGGGCACACATCCCCCTTCAAAATAAACTCTTTCCAGAATCAACTGGGTCACAAGCAAATATACATGGATTTAATCTCTCTGTCTCCAATCTCCCAGGAAAGCTGCACCAGCGGGTTGGATCACTCAGTAATGAGCTTAATTCAAATTGAAAAAGAGAAAATAAACTCCATAGTGTAATCCCGTTTAAAACAATTTATTGTTTATCCACACAGAACCCCCTCTTAAGAATTGCACTTACAGACACAAAGTAGCAAACAAGCATATCATTAAATAAGGTTGCATCAGCAGACTATGTGGGGATAGCGCGGTGTCTCCTACCACATTCAGCTGTGTTTTTCAGCAGTGGTGAATGCAGTGTCCTTGAGCGGCATGCTGACGTCACTGATGGTCATCGTAAAGCCACACCCTGATGCATTTCTTCATCCACTACATTGTCTGAGGGTGTGGCTTTACGGCGAGACGTACTATCCTTTATACTGCAACTTTCCTGGGGCAATTTAACCCCTCATGTATGCAGTATTTTTAATTCTAAAATATTACACTGCATATAAAAAACAATATATTAAAAACAGTATATAGAAAAATATATATAAAAACAGCAATTGAAAATTAAAATTTAAAACCAATTGAAGAGTGGCGGACCCATTTTCTCACGGACATGCTACTATAGCAATTAAAAGTTGCAGTCATTTAGACATTTATTTGTTAGCTGTATATTTATTAAATTCATAAACCCCATATGGCCATTTAGTGTAATTACACCAACAACCCAATATTCAAACACACCTCTCCCTTGTATCCCCATATGCCAAAAGCTAAATGTGGTGTTCATATTTCAAAGATAATAATAATAATTAAAATAAAGTGAAATTGGGAATTATGTAAACTACTGTTTACAAAATATTGCAAAATATTGTTTACAGAACTAGTTGTGAACATGGCGATCCTAAAATTAAACCACACTTATTTTATCAGGAATCACTAATGGTAATATGCTTACATCTCAATGAACCCTAATGGCCCGTACACACGGTCGGATTTTCCGATGGACAATGTCCGATCGGAGCGTGTTGTCGGAAATTCTGACCGTGTGTGGGCTCCATCGGACATTTTCCATCGGATTTTCCGACAAACAAAGTTGGACAGCAGGAGATAAAATTTTCCGACAACAAAATCCGATCGCGTCAATTCCGACCGTGTGTGGCCTGTTCCGACGCACAAAGTGCCACGCATGCTCAGAAGAAATTCCGATACGGGACAGCTCGTTCTGGTAAACTTAGCGTTCGCAATGGATACAGCACTTTCGTCATGCTGCAATGTTCAAAATGGTTTAATACTGCGCACTCTCTTCTTCTTTATAATGTGACAAGAATTAAGTCGTTTTGATGCTCATATTCACACACTTCTCACAAACTTCTTTCGTTACTATTTATCGGGATTCCCTCAATATATTTTGATTTCTCACATCTGACAACATTATTTTTTTTTTTTTTTTGTTACTTTAATGTAGAATCTTTTTTTGTGTTTCTCTTTTTTAATTTTTTTTTTTGGTGATTTTGATTTGTACTCCCAAAAATGTTTGTGTGTTTTTGGTGACAAGTTCCCACAACACCACTAATATGTTGTTCTATTTAATCTGTAGGAGATTGTTTGGTGTTGTTGTCCCTTGTTAATTTAACATTGTACTTTAGAAATGTACCTGAATCGTCACCAACAAACTGTCCTTTTTGGATGAAAACACAGGAGAGTAGAATTTACCTAAAAAATTTTATTAAGGGCCCACAACTATAAACAAAGAGGGAGGCAACGCTGGAGAAACTGCAGAAGTGGGTGATGCCTTGGACCCCCAGGGCCGACATCAATTATTTAAAAGCAAAATTGGTGGCCTGAGGAGTCCTTATCTAAGGGAGGGCAGTCTGGTCCAGAAGTCCCAGAGATCCGGAAAGCAGCAGATGACATCTGTGTCCCCAGGCTGTGGTCATACGAGAGACTGCAGCTTTTGTCAGACCAGACTGAACCCAGGGTCATCACTCTTTGGTCTCCCTTCCACGCTTCCTTCCAGCCTTTGGCTGTGGTGGTGGAGTTGTGGCAGCAGGAGGAGGAGGAGGATCGTCCATCTCAATGACATCCGTCTTGTGTGTCAGTTCCCCACTCTCCCCCTTACGTAGGACTTTATAAATCAGGTCCTCAGAGATCTTGCGTTGGCCCTCCTGCATGCCCAGAAATTTGGTGGCAGCCATGCAGGCAAAGGCCTCTTCAGGACTGGGGAAGGCTCTGAGGGACGCAGAAGCCTCCTGGATCAGCCTGTATGCTGAATCCTGCACAGGACTGGGAGTGGCCTTCCTGGCCCTTTTGTATGGAAGGCGGAGAGGAGGAACCTGAGACTCAGGCTGCGACTTGTCCCAGGCTTCTCTTGGCTGACACTTAGCCCCGCCTCCTCCTGGCTGCCACTAATCCCCGCCTCCTCCTGGCTGACACTAATAATCCCCGCCTCCTCCTGACTGCCACATTCCACAGCCTCCTCCTGGCTGAGGTCTTCCTGTGTATGAAAAAGGGACATAGTTTTAGTTTTTTTTACATCAATCACACACAATTTTCACCTCCAGACTGCTGTAAATTCAATGTTAACAAATATAACAGACTATCCTTCTGAGCCCAGCATTTTGCATTCTTGTCCCAATTTTTGGTGCCCACTACTGTCTATTGATATGTAAAACACTTTTTTTAATCAGCAATTAATGATCAATACTAACATCTAGTAAACATCATTTATTTATTGCCCAGAAATCTGTAGAAGAATGCTATACCTGACTCCAGCTGGGCTCCTCCACTTCTTCCTGGCTGGAAGGCCCAGGTTGGACATCAGAAGCCTCAGCTGGGATGGAAGGAAGAGTGGAAGGAAGAGTAGAGAGGGATTCCCTGACTTCAGTGTGGTCTGACAGAAATCGCAGTCTCTCGTAGTACCAGAGCCTGGGGACATAAACGTCATCTGCTGCAGCTCCGGATCTCTGGGAATCCGTGACCTTCTTGCACTCCCTAAGATAAGTGCTCCTCAGGCCACCAATTTTGGCTTTTAAATAAGGGATGGTTGCTGTGGGGACCACCGGCTTCACCAACTCCAGCAGTTTCTCCAGCGCTGCCTGCCTCTTCTGTTTGTGATTATAGTGGGGGTGTCTCACCTGCCACAGACAGGGCAGCTCCCTGTACTTGTCTATGAACAGGGGCAGGAAATTGTGGTCGTTGAACCCATCCATTTTCTCTGCAAGACACAACACAAGACAAACCCTAATGTCAGGCCAAACTCCCCTAATCTTGTTACAATATAGGCTTCCATTTCGAAGCAGTATAGGCCCAAGTTTAGATCCTACCTTCGTTAGCACGATCGGCGTCTCCGATGCTCCTTCCTCCGCTCACAGATCGTACATAAGACGCACGCGTTACGATTTATACACACTGCGCATGCGTATAACTCCGCCCGCCCCTGACGTTCTTTCTATTCTATTCCCTGCCCCTTTTCGTTCGGCGCAGTGGAGGAAGAGCACATGGCGGAGAGACAGCAGGATCCTGATAATTGGAGCAACGAGGAGGAGGAGGAGGAAAGGCCGGAGCCTGAAATGTCCCAATGCAGAAGGAGATTAAAGGACTCAAATATGTCCTTTGGGGAGATGTTGGAAATGGTGGACATCCTGAAGAAGGCCGACTATGATGGAAAGTATGGGCCTTACCCCAACTACAATGTCCGAAAGGTCAAGATCATGGCGAAAGTGGTCAGGAGTCTGCACCGGAAATTCAGGGTACGACGATCGAAAGATCAGCTCAGGAAGCGGTGGTCGGACCTGAAATTACGAGAACATGAGCAGTACAGAAAGATCCGGAGAGTGCTGCAAAAAAGTAAGTAGTTGTCCTGTGTTCCTATTGTTCTTGTGTTTATTACGTTCGTGCAGCTCCATGTGCTTTTAGGAACTGTTGTACAGTTTAAAATGGCAACTTTCATGTTCATGGGCACATTATTCGTTCGTATCAAACATTTTTATTTCGGACTATAAAATACCATTGTTTAGGCCATATGCATTTGGCCACCATTTTGAGGCCCTATACTTGTCTTCAAAGAATTGGGTTGTGTAGATGGCTTGGTTACTAGAATGAAATGCAAACTAGATTCTGTGTAAGGAGAGGACACTCAGCAGCTGTTTTCACATCTGGACACTGGAGCACTAGTGTGGGACCCCAGAACACCCTTTTTATTAGGGGGACCACACAGGTGCTCCAGTGTATACTATAGGGGGGGCTACATCTGTGAAGCTTGTACCAAACAGGTAAAGTATTGCAGCTTGACAAAGGACACTAAAAAAGCTACATCTTGGAACTCTGCTAAAATAGATCATTGTACCCCACTTCCAAGCAATGTTTCATCTTTATAGTTCTGCCATCAAATATCTGTGTGCTAATTATACCATTTTTGTTTTACATAGGGGATAAAAGACTCGGAGGACACCCCTCATCTGAGGAGACCAGAGACCCCTCCCCCCTCTGGAAGAAGGTGAAATCCACCCAACACAAGATGAGCAGGAAGATGAAGACGTGGTGGAACTAGTCACCACAACAGGTGAGTGTCTGCGACCACAGGCTCCGATAAGAGATGGATGGCGGCATTTTTTTTCGACCTAATTTATTTTGGGTTTCCTCTCTTTTTAGGTGATCGTGAGGTTGTGGATGAAGATCCTTTCACATCAGAAAGTGCCCAGATCGTGATCGGGGAGATCATGGGGTATAATTTACAATTGGAAAACATCAAGCAAAACATCAATGATGTTATTCCAAAATATAAAAACATCATTGATGTTTCGGGGCGAGTTTAAAGCCCCTCCAAATCACTTTCTTCTTTTGTCTGCTACAATGTGCGAAATGTTTTTGTGATTTTTCCCAAAGCCAAATTTGGAGGATTGTGCCAAATTTGGAGAATGTGCCAACATGTGCTGTCTGCCATCACAGGAGATCAATGGACACGTTTTGGGGGTGCAACCCCTTCCTCAATTATAAAGTCGCGTTGAGGAAGGGCTTGCTCCCCCAAAACACGTCCCTTGATCCCCCGTGATGGCAGATAGCACATGTTGACATTGTGAAATTTGTGTGCATCTTCCAAATTTGGCTTTTCCAGGGGTGATTTCCCCCCATCTGAACGCTATATCAAACACAGTTCCTAAATACTCATGTCTGATATTGCCTTCAAGTTCTACCAAATGTGAACTTTGTAAGATCAAGATTTGTGTCTTTCTTGTGGGTTTTACACAGGCCTGTTTTCTATAAAATGCACATTTTGATTTTGGATAATGACACCACAAAAATTGTTATACAACAAACATGTTGGTTTGTCAGAAAAACCTTTGGTAAATGCACATGTGATTGTGCAGGTATTAAAAAGATTGCTCATCAAGAATGTGTGAATTATTGTCTCAACACTACAACACTTTTGGGGTGATGTAATTGTTGTTTTATGAGAAAATAGGGGTAATTTCCTAAGGGCAAATCCACTTTGCACTACAAGTGCAGTTTCAGTGCAGTTGCAAGTGCACTTGTAGTGAAAAGTGTCTTTGCATTTAGTAAATAACAGCCAACAGTGCTTTGTATAAGGTTACACAATCACGACATTTTCTGCACTCCACACATTTCTGTCAGGGTCAGCTAAAACAAACACAAGCAGTAAATGTCCACAAAGAAGAGCCTGGGGGAGATGCCTGTCGAGAACTTGAGGTCCTGCAGGCTTCTCCCTGTGGCCAAATACCACAGGGTAGCGACCAACCTCTGCTCCGGAGTGATGGCTTGCCTCATGCAGGTATCCTGCCTGCTGATATAGGGGGTCAGCGAAGCCAACAAACGGTGAAACACGGGGTCCGTCATCCTGAGAAAGTTCCTGAAATCATCAGGATTATTCTCACGGATCTCACGGAGCAAAGGCATATGAGAGAACTGGTCATGCTGAAGCAACCAATTCTTGGTCCATGAACTCCTCCCCACCCTGTTCATGGACTGGACTTGTGTCAAGGTCAGGACCCCAACACCAAGCCCCCGCACAGCACGAACTGTACGAGGAGTACGTATACGAAACATGGCTAGAAAACGGTCGGCTGCTCAGAACGAAGTAACAGAACGCACTGAAGAACAGCAAGGCCTGTGAAGAGCGACCTGAAAAACAGCAACGAGCAGGCAAGATCACACAGAAAACTCTGATACGAACTGACTGCACGCACTGAAGAGCAGATACAAACCCACAAGCACAAACTGAACGGCAGAAAACGATCTGAAAGCCACGAGTCTGAAAAAGCGCGAATCATCTCTCACCAAACTTTTACTAACACGAGATTAGCAAAAGGAGCCCAAAGGGTGCCGCGCTTGGTTCTGAACCGGCCTTTTCTAGTCTCGTCGTACGTGGTGTACGTGACCGCGTGGTTGTCGATCGGAAATTCCGATAACTTTGTGCGACCGTGTGTAGGCAAAACAAGTTTGAGCCAACATTCGTCGGAAAAAATCCTAGGATTTTGTTGTCGGAATGTCCGAACAAAGTCCGACCGTGTGTACGGGGCATAATAGTTGTCAGGAATATATTTTATCAGGAATCACTAGTGGTAATATGCTTATTTCTCAATGAACCCTAATAATCGCTAACAAAGCAATTAATTCTACATTCATTCCATTGGGCGCCAATGTGTTCATGAGAAATATCCAGCGTGTTTCTCGTTTGGATATCTCACGTACCAAGTTAGATCCCCTCCAGCTTGGGTGAATACGATCCCAACCCCAAAACTTTAAGCCAGAGGGGTCTTGGTTATGGAAATGTTTGAAGTGTAAAGAGACACTATGATATTTAAAACTGATCGATATATTATATAGATGTTAATAAATCCGCTTTTTTAGGGTTCTTTTAGTGTGTTCCACATACATCAAATTGTACAGACATTGTAGGACATACACCACATGTGTGGTACTATGGTACTACATGTTATAAATTCCGTAATTGTAAAAGTTTTATTGTTTCCAGTGGAGGTAAATTTGGTCAGCCCTCTAATCGAACGATCAACCTGTAAACAGGTATTACACCTCCTACAGGAATAGAATCTTGCATGGTCTCAAGACATAGATGGTCTGGTAGGTGCATCTATCACCTTTTTAACAACCCTATCCCCAAAATTGGATGTTTTTCTATAAATGAACAATGGTTTTACTGGAAGTGATTGAATTAGTGTTTTGTCCATACATAAAACATGCCAATGACCTTTGAAAATATCCTCAATCTCTCTATACTGTCCATGAAAGTTAGAGATAAACCCCCACTCTTGTCTCGAATCATAGCACAAACTTTCAATCAAAAAAGCAAACAAACTATAATACATTCAGATAATATATGATGTGTAAATCATGTATAAAAATAGTAAAAAGTGACACATACAACAAAGTCTCTGTATAGTGAAAAAGTGAATAAAAGTGACTCAGTGAAATAAAGTCTCTAAAAAGATGATAGGTGTATCAGGTTCTGCTGTGATACAAATCTGAAGAGGGGGGGGGGAATTCTCTGAATTTTCAACCGCCACCAAGAAAAAGTGATGAATCCCTTCGTGGAGCATGGGTCAGAAGAAATAAACACTTTTACCAGAAGATGTGGACCTCCTATTATAGAGAGGTCATATTCGCCAGCAGATATAGCCCTCTGCAGGGTCTAAGATGGGTCTTGGACCAAGATATAAAGATGAGCCATGGACATCCTCCTCAATCACTGGCCACCATCCGCTCACTTTCTTCAAAAATTCAATCTCCCAAAAAGAGCATGGAGCAAGTAAAAAGAATAAGGCTCCAATAGTGCGTTATCATTTTAAACACTGCACATTTATTGTAAAAAAGTTATCAGTAAAAAGTACAGAAAAAAGCATAAAAGCATTTGCCGCAATAAAAATTACAAACGAACACCTGCACTTCCGGGGTCACATGAGGCGTGAAGACGTCAGCACATAGCACTGCCCGACATGTTTCGTCATACGTGACATCTTCCTGGGGCACGGGTGACGCGCTGAGCCATCACCTTATATATACGGAATGGGCTACCAAGCCTCATTTTCGTGTGGCAGCCATATCGGAAGAAAAGGTGGATCCAAGCCTCACTTGGAGAGGAAACCAAGCCTCTCCTCCACATGGCGGCCATATCATAGAAATGGAAGAGAACATTCAAAACTCATTCTCTATTAGTGGCCATCTAGTGGATACATAAAGAACAGAAGCTAAGCCCTGTTCACCCATGATAGCTATATCAGGACACATAAAAAGAACAATCAAATACTACATACATTTAATAACCAACATCTGAGTTACATATGTAAGTAGTTTATACAAATAGAGGTATATCTCAATGTGACTTTTGGACTTACCTACCTAATTAGTAATAGAAATAAGACATTTTTAGTGAAGACAATTTAAATAGATAGATCGTGTCAAATAAAAGATAACGATCACTAGTCTCCTATTTTTGTTCTAACCATATAATGTGAGCCGGTCATTACTTTGAAATGTCGACCTCTAGTAGACATACATGATAGTAAAATAAATAAATAAATAAATAAATAAATAAATTAAAAATTCTTACATACACTTAAATATGCAAATCAGGCATTGTCAATAAATGCATTAATTTTGATGTCTGCATTCAAACCCAAAGATCTTAAACATTTAACACGATATATCCAACTCATTTTCAATTTGGAAATAGCACGTCTCTTGGGTCTCCTCTCCAATGTGTTCTAAGTTTATCAATTCCCAAGAATGATGTGCCTCTTGGATTCTTATTGTGTACCTCCAAGTAATGCCTCGAAACTGGATGGCCTAAAAAACCTCTCTTAATGTTTCCAATATGTTCATTTAATCTTATTTGGAGTGATCTCGCTATACGCCCTATGTACTCTAATCCACAGGGGCAAGTCAAGAGGTAGACTACATGAGTAGTAGAACATGTGATGAAAGACTTTATATGGAATTCTTTGGAGGTACTGTTGGAAACAAATTTAATAGTTTTCCTATCTCAGATATTATTGATACTACATACAGCACATCTTTTACATTTATGACATTCTACCAGATTTTGAAAGAACATCAATCTAGTAGATGGAGGGTCACAGGCACCAGGGTCCAATGAGTCTTTCAAAGAGGGAACTCCTCTAAAAACTACCCGTGGTTGCTCAGGAAGAATAGGGCCCAATATTAAATATTTTTTTATTATGTGCCAATGTTTGCGTACAAATTTCTTGACCAGATAATGTTGATGTGAATAACCCGTGATGAAAGGCCAAGCAAAATTGCTCTGTTCACATCCCCTCACGGGCTTCTCAAGCAGAAGCTGGCCTCTATCCAGTTGTTCAACCTCCAGGCTTGGTTTCCTCTCCAAGTGAGGCTTGGATCCACCTTTTCTTCCAATATGGCTGCCAAGTGAAAATGAGGGGCTTGATTGCCCGTTCCGTGTATATAAGGTGATGGCTCAGTGCATCGCCCGTGCCCAGGAAGACATCATGTATGACGAAACTTGACGGACGGTGCTACGCGCTGACGTCATCACGCCTCACGTGACCCCGGAAGTACAGGTGTTCTTTTGTAATTTTGTATTGCCGGCAAATGCTTTTATGCTGTTTTTTTGTAAGTTTTACAGATAACTTTTTTACAATAAATGGGCAGTGTTTAAAACAATACCGCACTATTGGAGCCTTATTCTCTTTACTTGCTCCATGCTCTTTTTGGGAGATTGAATTTTTGAAGAAAGTGAGCGGATGGTGGCCAGCAATTGAGGAGGATGTCCATGGCTCATCTATATATCTTGGTCTAAGACCCATCTTAGACCCTGCAGAGGGCTATATCTGCTGGCGAATATGACCTCGCTATAAGAGGAGGTCCACATCTTCTGGTAAGAGTGTTTATTTCTTCTGACCCATGCTCCATGGAGGAATTCATCACTTTTTCTTGGTGGCGATTGAAAATTCTGAGAATTCTTCCCCTCTCTTCAGATTTGTATCACCACAGAACCTGATACACCTATCATCTCTTTAGAGACTTTATTTCACTGAGTCACTTTTATTCACTTTTTCACTATACAGAGACTTTGTTGTATATGTCACTTTTTACTATTTTTATACATGGTGTTTATATATTATCTCAATGTATTATAGTTTGTTCGCTTTTTTGATTAAAAATTTCATGCAATTTACTAGCGTGACTATTTCTTTTTTTTTTTTTTTTTAATTCAATACATTCTTTATTAGCCTTTTCTTACTACAAAAAACAGAAACAAGAAAAAGTTAACAAACATTGTAGATTACACATCCAGTTATAGAAATTAACAGGTTCAATTGTGCAAAAATGCATTACTCTTATTCATAAGAAAGAGAAACAATAAGACCTGTATCCTATCTGAAACTCATTAATCAAGTTAATTCTACCTGCCAGGGTTAGCGGGAGTTGGCGCCAAATAACACTTTTCCTTCTAAATTTTTCCAGTAGAGGGACTAGATTATCCACTATATATTGTACCGGGTCAGTTGAAATAACTATACCCAAATAGCGCATCCTCTCCACTACCCTCAATCTCAGCATGTCCCCCCATTGACTATTACATGTTGTGTCTAATGGAAGCAGTGTTGATTTTTCCCAATTAACTACCAGGCCCGATGACCTCCCAAATCTTTCCACTAGTTGTATTGCCTTTTCCAAAGATGGTCCCGTGTCCCCAAGAAAAACCAGCACGTCATCGGCATAAAGTGCCACTTTTTCCGGCCTATTCCTCTCTCCTAGTCCTTGTATTCCAGGCGAGTGTCTTATTACCTCTGCTAATGGCTCCATTGCTAATGCGAATAGCAGGGGCGAGAGTGGGCACCCCTGCCTCGTCCCTCTCTCAAGAGATAGCCACTCCGTATATTCGCTGTTGATCTTTAACCTAGCTATTGGATGGAAATACAGGGTCTTCACCCATTTGATAAATTTCGGGCCAAACCCAAACCTCTCCAGTACCCAAAAGAGAGATACTCCCACTCCAGGCTATCGAACGCCTTGGCAATATCCAATGCGAGGACCGCCCTGGAGCTCCTGGTCCCTGCCGGTGACTGGAGATTCAGGTACGCCCTTCTAATATTAATACTAGTCAATCTGTTTGGGATAAACCCTGATTGATCTGGGTGCACTAGCTCTAAGATTTTTTTTTAGCCTAGTAGCCATTATTTTTGCCAAGATTTTTATATCAGTACATAGTAACGAAATGGGTCTGTATGAAGCTGCTTCAAGGTGGTCTTTCCCCTCTTTCTTTATCAGAACTATATTGGTCTCAGTCATTGAGGACGGCAAACTGCCATCAGTAATCGCCCAGTTCAATGTCTTCAAAAGTTCTGGAATTAAAGCCTCCCTATAGTACTTATAGATTTCCACAGGCAGGCCATCAGGGCCTGGGGCTTTCTGATTAGGCATATCTACTACTGCTTGCTGTACTTCTTCAAGGGTTATAGGGGAATCCAAACTAGTCCTTTCACTTTCAGAGAGGCAAGGCAGGCTGACACCCACTAAGAGATTCTCTACCTCTCTCACTTCTAGTTGTTGCTGCGATTTATATAGGTTGCTACAATATTCAAAGAATACCCTATTCACCATGAGGGGATCTGATGAGATTTCCCCACTAGAGGTCCGAATCGCAGCAATCACTGAAGAGGGTGAGTTAGTATCAGCTAATAGTGCCAACATACGGCCCACTTTTTCCCCCTCCCCAAAGAATCTCTGCCTCTGAAATAGTGTCTTATTTTCAGCATTTTTAAGTGTGTCCATCTTATACTCCATCTTATACCCAGAGCTCCCGTTTTCCTGGACTTGGATCCACCACATATTGTTTTTCTAATTCCAACACCTCCTTCCTGATCTGATCTCCCTTTTCTCTTGATTGTCTCTTGACCCGTGTTATACTCTGTAGAAGGATACCCCTCAAAAACACTTTCAGAGAGTCCCATATCATCCCCTGCGGCGCCAACCCTGCGTTAATTACCGCAAATTCTTTTATTTTTTCCAATATATCTTCCGTTTTTCCTATAATCTCCAACCATGTTGGGTTTAATGTCCAAGATCTCTTATGACCTCTATTGTGGATATTTATTGTCAGCGTCAAAGGAGAATTGTCCGATACCCCTCTCTGCCTATACTCTATTTTTCCTAATAGGGAGAACACTCCCCTATTTCCCACAGCCATATCTATGCGAGAGAGAGTGTGATGCGACTCCGAGAAGCAAGAGTACTGCCGCTCCTCTGGGTTATGGATTCTCCAGAGGTCGCACCACCCAATCTCTTCAAGCAGCTGGGTGAGCCGTCCCTCAGTTGCCCTATTCTCCCTTGCTCTTGGGGGGAACCTATCAATTTTACCATTAAGAACCATGTTGAAGTCACCCACCACTATAATTGGGGTATCCCTTTTATCCTCAATATATTCTAAAAGGTGATACAGAATCTCCATCTTGAAGGGAGGGGGAATATAAATATTAGCTATAACAAAAGGTTTACCCTCTACTGTACAAAATAAGAAAACATAACAACCCAGCGTGTCTATTCTAACGTCCCTACAGGAGAACACCAACCCCTTTTTAACCAATATACACACTCCTCTCGAATAGGAGGTGTGCACTGAATGAAATTGTGCTTGAAATTTTTTATTCCAAATCAATAATTTAGACTCATTTGTAAGGTGTGTCTCCTGTAAGCACACCAGATCCACACCCTGTAATTCCAACTCTGAGAATACAGTAGCTCTTTTAATGGGATCCCCCATACCCCGGATATTCCATGAGGTTATTCCCACAATTCTAACCCTCCTTTAAACTATAAGCATAAATACAAATACATAAATATACATATCTAACAAAGAAGGAAAAAAAAAAAAAAAAAAAGAAACAACCGGGACATAGAGATCTGACTCTTATGGTAGTAAACCCTAAGAACTCCCTTAGTTAAACCCACCAATATCAAGTATTTATCTACAAACTCTCGTGCAAAGTTCTCCATCCCTTTTAAACCTACTAAGTTTTCTGTTACAATTTTTAAGTGTAAATAAGTGTTTCAAAAACCTATGTGATGGTTTTACCCTTTGTGCTTTTAATAATAGATTATTACAACCCTTTAATCTTATTTTGATCTTACATACTTCATTACCCTTGTGCCCTCCCATTCCCCTCCCCCCCTGCCTTCCTTGGCCTATCCTAGGAGCATTCCTTGTGACCCTTTTAACCCAACCAATCAACTCATTCCCCAACTCTATTCTCCCCTTCCTCACCCCAACAAGGATAAAGAAGACCAACCTTCCCCCGATTAATCCTCCCACCCCTCTCACATTACCCCCCCCTCCAACCTCAATCACCTGCAACAATGTTAACCACAAAACATTAATCCTCCACCTTTTGTAGGCTCCCATAAGTGGTTTTCTACAACACATCAAGCACCCTCCCTCCCCCTCCAGTCCCCGCTGCAAAAAAAAATAAAAATAATAAATAATAAAAAATATATAAAAATTATCAATCAGCTAATATTACTCCTACTCTAAAAGTTCTTTTTATTTTCTTCCAGCCATTTTGTGGCCCTATCAACTGAGTCAAAGAATTGTATCCCTCCTGGAGCATTAATATGTAGCCGCGCCGGGTAAAGCAATGCATATGGAATTTTCATGTTCCTTAAGCTGCGCTTAATTTCCACAAATCCTGCTCTTTTCTTTTGCAGGTCCGGGGAATAATCTGGGTATATTGAAATTCTAGTGTCTTTATAGAAAATGTCTCCCTTTTCCCTAGCTTTCTGCATTAGTACTGTTTTATCCCTGTAGCTGAAGAGCTTCATGATCAGTGGTCTAGGGCGGGAGCCTGGGGAGATCAACCTAGTAGGCACCCTGTGAGCCCTCTCAATGGCAAAAAAATGGGAAAAAGTCTCTGCCCCAAAAACCTCCCTAAGCCACCTTTCCAGGAATACTTCTGGACAGGACCCCTCGCTTCCTTCTGGGAGGCCTAGAACCCTCAAATTTGCGAAGGCGGTTCTCCATTTCATCCATTTTGATCTTATAAGTGTCCAGCTGGGTCTGCATCTCTTTAAACTCTTGCCTCATAGGATGTAGAATGTCCTCTACTTGACTTAGCCTCTCCTCTAAATTGGAAGTCCTTTCCACAACATTCTGTAATTCATGACTCATAGAGCACAGTTCTTCTTTAAGGCCTCTTAACTGATCACATAAATCACTCAATGATCCCCTACATGCATTAACTGCACTCAGTACCTCTTTCAGTGTAGGTTCGGGTTTACTGAGTGCCTCGGTATCAAGATTAACTTCAGTCATTTTTCCCGGGGGGTCCCTTTCAGGGCTTTTTTTATTCGCAGCTTTCGTAGCAGTTAATGATGCTGATGTAGTTTTACTTAGGCTTTTTCTATCCCCTGTGGCTCCCACCAGAGTCTTCTCATGGAGTTGCTGAGTACCCTTAGCTGGGGATTGCGAGGGAGTATGAGCAAATTTCTCCAGCTTAGATGCCGCTGCTGATGCGGACGCTGCAAGATTCCCCTTCTCCTTAGCTGCCTGGGTAGTCTGCGCAAGAGAACCCTCGTGAGGGTGCTGGGGGTGCTCCTCTCCTTTTTTCTTAGTCATTTATATATATATATATATATATATATATATATATATATATATATATATAGTATATTTGTCAACTATACCAAGAGACTATGACAGAAAAGGTGGCCAGTGCGAGTTCCCCTATTCCTCTATTCCCTTAGTGTACCAGAATGCTGTTCAAAGACTAATGCAGCTTGACCTACAAAATAACTTACATCGGTAATTACTCTGGTGCCTGTCAGCAGTACCTCAAAACAAAGTGCTGTTATTCTGAAAAAGAAAAATAGTTCTGGGTTATTACCTCACAGTCTCTCAGGAGCGAAGCCAGCCAGCTCTCAGCCTAATGAAGCCCTTCCAGCGGGACCCCTTGTAGTCCAGGACTGCTGTATAATTGCGTCCCCTTATTATTACTTTTCTTTTTCTTTTCTCCTTTTCTTTCCTTTTCCCCCTCCAGCACTCCTTCATTCCTTCGGCTTTTCCAGGCAGGTCAGACTGCCCGCCGCATGCTGACAAATCACGTGTATCTCACAGCTCCCGTGAGAGCCTGGAGCGAGAGCCCGGAGCGTTGCCGGGCAACCGCCCGTACCTGATGTAAACAGCCAGTCGCTCCTGAACTTTACCGCTGGGCATCCGATCCCCGCTACTGCCGTCCTCTTCCCCCTTCTTTGCCGGGATCCACCAGGTAAGGATGCGCCACTGGGTTAAGTTAGCAAGGTTAACAAGGTAACCGGGCTATAAGGTAGCACTGAGGAGACCAGAAAACACGGGCAGCGATACATTCAGAGTCGGATCTTATCCGTCATAGGCGGCAGCAGGGAGCTGGAGCGAGGAGAGGACCTCACACACCTCCATTCACCTCCACATCCAGTCACGCCCCCCGTGACTATTTCTATTCCCTAAGTTTTGTACATGATTGTATCGCATGTTTGTGTCCCAGCTTTTTTCCTTTCACAGGTTTGTTTTTATTAAATAATATCAGTAGTGCAGTATATACACTTTGAACATATTCTTGTCTCGAATCACCCTGGTGGTCTTTTCCCATTAAACAGGATTGGCGTGGGGCCTCCCCTACTTCCTGTATAAGTGCATCAAGTTGATGTTCATTGTAACCTTTTTGTAGAAACCTATCCTTGATAATTTTAGATTGTGCAAATAAATCCGTGGTGCAATTTCTCCTCACCCGCATTATCTGGCCTTTAGGTATATTTTTTAACCAGTGGGGATGGTTTCCAGTATTTATAGGGAGGTAACTATTCCTATCTGTAGGTTTAAACTATACCATAGTTGTGAAAACCTCACCTTGTTTTAAGATATTTACATCCAAAAAATGTATCTGTTCCTTGTTGAACTCATACTCCAATCTGGTGTTATTTTTATTGGAATATAGTTCAAACATAAATTCATGAAGGGAGTTCTCACTTCCTTCCCAAACAAAGAACAGGTCATCGATGTATCTTTTATAAAAGAGGAGGTCATCCCTCTTTATAGCAAATATGGATCTATCCTCCCATTCCCCCATAAAAAGGTTCGCTAAGCTGGGAGCAAACTTAGCGCCCATCGCGACTCCTATTTTTTTGTGAATAGAATTGCTGGTTATACCAGAAGTAGTTATGAGACAGGCAGAAATCCAAAGCCTGTCTCAAAAACACCTTCTGTTCAAATAGTAAGTCTTCCCTTTTGCTCAAAGCCAAATTCAGTGCCAGCAGAGCGTCGTCATGCTGTATGATGGTGTATAATGATGACACGTCTGCCGTCACCAAATAGGTATCCGATTTCCCTGACAGATGCACTAATCATCTGTAGGACATTTTTGGTATCCCTTAAAGAGGAGTTCCAGTCAAAAAAAAACAAAAACAAAAGTCAGCAGCTACAAATACTGCAGCTGCTGACTTTTAATTGGACACTTACCTGTCCCAGGGTCCAGCGATTCGGGGGATCGAAGCCCCGCTCATCTCCCCCTCCATTCAGCGGCGCCGGCATTGCAACTGTGGGCGCCGGGCTGTGGCTTCACAGCCTGGCACCCACTGCGCATGCGCGAGTGGCGCCACGCGCCGTGATTGGCCGCTCAGTCACCTGGGACCTGTAATGGGTCCCAGATGATTGACAGGAGGGAGGGAGCAGAGCCAAGCCCTTCCTGTGCCGAGGGGGAAGTGATGTCACCAGCCCAGGCACTGGAAGAGGCAGACTACGAGGGACCCCCTAGCAACAGGCATTTAGAGGTAAGTAAAAAAAAAAATCCAAATTTTTTTGTATTTCTTTTAGGATTTTTCATGTACTTTTGTTTTTTTGGGTGGAACCCCACTTTAAATAGGCTTTTGTGGTTACAACACTAGCTTGCAAAAAGGTATCAAGACACTTTGAAATATGTACACCTCATTTAGCTTTTGACATAAAGGGATACAAGGGAGAGGTGTGTTTGAATCTTGTGTTGTTGGTGTAATTACACTAAACAGCCACATGGGGTTTATGAATTTAATAAATATACATCTAACAAATAAATGTCTAAATTAATGCAACTTTTAATTTCTATAGTGGCATGTCCGTGAGAAAATGGGTCCACCAGTGTTCAGTTGTTTTTAAATTTTAATTTTCAGTTGCTGTTTTTATATATATTTTTCTATATACTGTTTTTTATATATTGTTTTTATATGCTGTGTAATAAATTAGGATTCAAAATACTGCATAACGAATGTTTAGTCAGACAGAAAGAATTGTTGAGCCGTGGGCATTTGTGTGTGATTGGTGCTGGCATTGCCTTCATAAAATACAAACATTCGTGAGTGTTTATTGGTTCGCGCTAGTTGCCAGTTTGCAGTCTGCCTGTCGTCACAATCCCCCTGTCTAGATAGCGATATCTGGATAGGGGTGAGAAGCTGCAAAACATTAGGGGTTAAATTTACCCGGGACAGCTGCAGTATAAAGGATGGTACGTCTCGCCGCAACGGACAGGCGGTCCGTAATCATCCAATCCCCCCATATAGGAGAGCGGAGATCTGACAGGTCCGTCCCTGCACAGTGTGCGGAGACGGGCTTGTCATATGCCGGCTCAGCGGGGATCAGTGGATCAATCCCTGCTGAGCGAACGGATGAATGAAAACGGATCCGCACGTGTGAAAGGGCCCTTAAGCTCATTACTGTGTGATCCAACCCGCTGGTGCAGCTTTCCTGGGAGATTGGAGGCAGAGGGATTAAATCCATGTATATTTGCTTGTGACCCAGTTGATTCTGGTAAGAGTTTAATTTGAAGGGGGATGTGTGTGCCCCCCTGCTTCTTCACGTGTGGAGGTGTTGGTGACAGCTAGGGATGAGCTTCGCGTTCGAGTTGAACCCATGTTTGACTCGAACATGGTCTGTTCAATCATTCACCGAATTGCAAACGATATGGGCCGTTCGTGCCAAATTCGTGTGGCGCGTCACGGCCCATAATTCACTGCAGCATCGCAGTGCATTGCTGCACAGTGTTCAGCTAAAGCTACAAGTTAAGGTAGTGCATCCTCCTCACAGTGTTCAGCTAAAGCTACAAGTTAGTGTAGTGCATCCTCCTCACAGTGTTCAGCTAAAACTACAAGTTAGTGTAGTGCCACCTCTGCACAGTGTTCAGCTAAAGCTACAAGTTAGTGTAGTGCGACCTGTGCACAGTGCTCAGCTAAAGCTACAAGTTAGTGTAGTGTTAGGAGGCAGAGGGATTAAATCCATGTATATTTGCTTGTGACCCAGTTGATTCTGGTAAGAGTTTATTTTGAAGGGGGATGTGTGTGCCCCCCTGCTTCTTCACGTGTGGAGGTGTTGGTGACAGCTAGGGAAGAGCTTCGCGTTCGAGTTGAACCCATGTTTGACTCGAACATGGTCTGTTCGATCATTCACCGAATTGCAAACGATATGGGCCGTTCGTGCCAAATTCGTGTGGCGCGTCACGGCCCATAATTCACTGCAGCATCGCAGTGCATTGCTGGCTGATGATTGGCCAAGCATGCACTATGACCCACATGCTTGGCCAATTACAGCGCTGTCAGTAGAGAGAGCTGTAATTGGCCAAAGCCAGGGTGGCTTTGGCCAATTATGGCTCAGGGGGTTTAGAACACGCCCCACACTATATAAGGCTGCCTGCACGGCAGCCTTGTGTAGTGTGTTCCGGCATGCTTAGAGAGAGAGAGAGACAGTGTCATTTCATTTGAGTTAGATTAGGCAGGACAGTCAGTGAGTTAGCTGCACTTACAGTTTATTGTGTATATATATGCATCCCAGGTGTTGTATGTATGTATGTATATATATATATATATATATATATATATACTGTATTCAGTTTAGCTAGATCCGTTCCTGTTATCTTCCTACTGACAGGCAGGCTTGTCTTGTTACAGTATTTACAGCTACCTGAAGAAAATTGCTGGTGTTCTTTTGATCCTATTAGTACCACAGTCAGGCAGCTAGAATTTACAGTTAGTGTAGTGCGTCACAGTGTTCAGTTAAAGCTACCAGTTAGTTTAGTGTGACCTCTGCACAGTGTTCAGCTAAAACTACAAGTTAGTGTAGTGCGTCCTCCTCACAGTGTTCAGCTAAAGCTACAAGTTAGTTTAGTGTGACCTCTGCACAGTGTTCAGCTAAAGCTACAAGTTAGGGTAGTGCGTCCTCCTCACAGTGTGCTACAAGTTAGTTTTTTGCAAGCTCTGCACAGTGTTCGGCTAAAACTACAAGTTAGTGTAGTGCGAGCTCTGCACAGTGTTCAGCTAAAGCTACCTGTATAAGGTTGGTGGTGTTTTCCTGATCCTATCACTACCGCAGGCAGCTAAATAAGCTACAAGTTAGTTTTTTGCGAGCTCTGCATAGTGTTCACCTAAAGCTACCTGTAGAAGGTTGGTGGTGTTTTCCTGATCCTATCACTACCGCAGGCAGCTTAATAAGCTACAAGTTAGTTTTTTGCAAGCTCTGCACAGTGTTCAGCCAAAGCTACAAGTTAGTGTAGTGTGACCTCTGCACAGTGTTCAGCTAAAGCTACAAGTTAGTGTAGTGCGTCCTCCTCACAGTGTTCAGCTAAAACTACAAGTTAGTGTAGTGTGACCTCTGCACAGTGTTCAGCTAAAGCTACAAGTTAGTGTAGTGCATACTCCTCACAGTGTTCAGCTAAAGCAACAAGTTAGTTTAGTGTGACCTCTGCACAGTGTTCAGCTAAAGCTACAAGTTAAGGTAGTGCGTCCTCCTCACAGTGTTCAGCTAAAGCTACAAGTTAGTGTAGTGCATCCTCCTCACAGTGTTCAGCTAAAACTACAAGTTAGTGTAGTGCCACCTCTGCACAGTGTTCAGCTAAAGCTACAAGTTAGTGTAGTGCTACCTGTGCACAGTGCTCAGCTAAAGCTACAAGTTAAAGTAGTGGATCCTCCTCACAGTGTTCAGCTAAAACTACAAGTTAGTTTTTTGTGAGCTCTGCACAGTGCTCAGCTAAAGCTACAAGTTAGTGTAGTGCATCTTCCTCACAGTGTTCAGCTAAAACTATAAGTTAGTTTTTTGTGAGCTCTGCACAGTGTTCAGCTAAAGCTACCTGTAGAAGGTTGGTGGTGTTTTCCTGATCCTATCACTACCGCAGGCAGCTAAATAAGCTTCAAGTTATTTTTTTTTGTAAGCTCTGCACAGTGTTCACCTAAGGCTTCCTGTAGAAGGTTGGTGGTGTTTTCCTGATTCTATCACTACTGCAGGCAGCTAAATAAGCTACAAGTTATTTTTTTGCAAGCTCTGCACAGTGTTTGGCTAAAACTACAAGTTAGTGTAGTGCGAGCTCTGCACAGTGTTCAGCTAAAGCTACCTGTAGAAGGTTGGTGGTGTTTTCCTGATCCTATCACTACCGCAGGCAGCTAAATAAGCTACAAGTTAGTTTTTTGCGAGCTCTGCACAGTGTTCACCTAAAGCTACCTGTAGAAGGTTGGTGGTGTTTTCCTGATCCTATCACTACCGCAGGCAGCTAAATAAGCTACAAGTTAGTTTTTTGCAAGCTCTGCACAGCGTTCAGCTAAAGCTACAAGTTAGTGTAGTGTGACCTCTGCACAGTGTTCAGCTAAAGCTACAAGTTAGTGTAGTGCGTCCTCCTCACAGTGTTCAGCTAAAACTACAAGTTAGTGTAGTGCGACCTCTGCACAGTGTTCAGCTAAAGCTACAAGTTAGTGTACTGCATCCTCCTCACAGTGTTCAGCTAAAGCAACAAGTTAGTTTAGTGTGACCTCTGCACAGTGTTCAGCTAAAGCTACAAGTTAGGGTAGTGCGTCCTCCTCACAGTGTTCAGCTAAAGCTACAAGTTAGTGTAGTGCATCCTCCTCACAGTGTTCAGCTAAAACTACAAGTTAGTGTAGTGCGATCTCTGCACAGTGTTCAGCTAAAGCTACAAGTTAGTGTAGTGCATCCTCCTCACAGTGTCGTCCTCCTCACAGTGTTCAGCTAAAGCTACAAGTTAGTTTAGTGTGATCTCTGCACAGTGTTCAGCTAAAGCTACAAGTTAGGGTAGTGCATCCTCACAGTGCTCAGCTAAAGCTACAAGTTAGTGTAGTGCGTCCTCCTCACAGTGTTCAGCTAAAACTACAAGTTAGTGTAGTGCGACCTCTGCACAGTGTTCAGCTAAAGCTACAAGTTAGTGCACTGCGTCCTCCTCACAGTGTTCAGCTAAAACTACAAGTTAGTTTTTTGTGAGCTCTGCACAGTGTTCAGCTAAAGCTACCTGTAGAAGGTTGGTGGTGTTTTCCTGATCCTATCACTACCGCAGGCAGCTAAAAAAGGTTCAAGTTATTTTTTTGCGAGCTCTGCACAGTGTTCACCTAAGGCTTCCTGTAGAAGGTTGGTGGTGTTTTCCTGATCCTATCACTACCGCAGGCAGCTAAATAAGCTACAAGTTATTTTTTTGCGAGCTCTGCACAGTGTTCGGCTAAAACTACAAGTTAGTGTAGTGCGAGCTCTGCACAGTGTTCAGCCAAAGCTACCTGTAGAAGGTTGGTGGTGTTTTCCTGATCCTATCAGTACTGCAGGCAGCTAGATAAACTACAAGTTAGTTTTTTGTGAGCTCTGCACAGTGTTCACCTAAAGCTACCTGTAGAAGGTTGGTGGTGTTTTCCTGATCCTATCACCACCGCAGGCAGCTAAATAAGCTGCAAGTTAGTTTTTTGCGAGCTCTGCACAGTGTTCAGCTAAAGCTACAAGTTAGTGTAGTGTGACCTCTGCACAGTGTTCAGCTAAAGCTACAAGTTTGTGTAGTGCGTCCTCCTCACAGTGTTCAGCTAAAACTACAAGTTAGTGTAGTGCAACCCCTGCACAGTGTTCAGCTAAAGCTACAAGTTAGTGTAGTGCGTCCTCCTCACAGTGTTCAGCTAAAGCTGCAAGTTAGTTTAGTGTGACCTCTGCACAGCGTTCAGCTAAAGCTACAAGTTAGGGAAGTGCGTCCTCCTCACAGTGTTCAGCTAAAGCTACAAGTTAGTGTAGTGCGTCCTCCTCACAGTGTTCAGCTAAAACTACAAGTTAGTGTAGTGCGACCTCTGCACAGTGTTCAGCTAAAGCTACAAGTTAGTGTAGTGCGTCCTCCTCACAGTGTTCAGCTAAAGCGGTCTGTTCACAGGTTCAGGTGCGAACCGAACCGGGGGGTGTTCGGCTCATCCCTAGTGACAGCCTATCATCTTGAGAGTGGAAATTAAACTTCTTTCTGGACAGTTTCATTACACTAACCATGGAATTGATATATAATCTAGCTGCAATATATTATGGATTTCTTTCATTTATGCACATAAATTGCACTGCATGATAATACCTTTAATATTTGTACTGTATTATCCTATTTTTTAGCACTGCCTTTTTTATGTATATACAGTATTTACATACAGTATGTGTAGCAACTTACAGTATACAACCAATGAGTATGTTCAAATGTTGTTATCACTTGTTACCTGAAAGTTATATTTTGAGATTTATTATCTCTCAGATATGATTTGGGTTAAATGAGAGTTCTGTGACCATGAGTGAAAGCTTTAACACCATAACAAAATGTATTGGTAAGTAGTAAGAAGGTCTAAACTATTACACAGCGATCTATAGTACAGACAAAGGAAGAAAATCATAAGTTAAATCAAAGAATACAGAGTATATTCCTCAAAACATTAAGATACAAACAGCAAAACAAACAAAAATAGGACAAACATGTATACATTGCAAGTGCTAGGAGGTGTCCTGATATTTACCAGTGGGGTTGTGTGTCAGCCCAGATTAGATGCAGATTTTCTCCTTCTGCCATCTCAGTTTCAAACTTAAAAACTAATAAAGACCCATTTCTCATAGACTTGCACAGCGCCACCCTGATTGGTGGAACTATCTTAGCCTTCTCCTCCCTCCGGGCGTATCTCATGCAGCATTCCATCCTTTGATTTAGCATAGCTCAGCCCCTCACTAGCACCTCCTCTCCTGGAAATTAGGCCAGGTCATCACCTTCTCTTGAATGGGGCATTAGTTATGCAAGGTCATATCCTGGGCAAATTGTCCACTCCTGAACAGATGGCCAATTTCTCTACACATCAAAAGAGAGCCTCTTTTGAAGTGGAGATAGTATTAACGAAGACCTTGTCTAGATAATTACTTTGGCCCCGTATAGTCTGCTGATTTGGTAATAAATGTAGGTATTGTCCTTTCTTGCATATAAATATATGACTGGTAAATAGCAGAGCACCCTCTCTAGTGGCACCTACATGTTTAGCTGTTTAGCCCAACCTAACATTCCTACACTTTAAAAGGAACTGATAAATCAATTAATTTCCCGCCTGAAAACCTGGTTCCCATTTTCTTTGTACATCTAACTATATGAAACCAGGAAAAACGCAACACAGTCTTTCATAACTCTCTCTCTCTCTCTCTCTCTCTCTCTCTCTCTCTCTCTATATATATATATATATAGCTATTTACAGTTGTTAATGGAGATTACAAATAAACTCCTAAGGCAACACACCCTTTAGCACAATGAACCACAGTGAAACAGTGAAACACAGACACTATCAAACATCCAGCTAAACATCTTTTAAATGTGTAGACATTTTAATAGTTTTTATATATTTAGGGTATTTTCATTGCAATTAGTTATCAGAACGTGTGCAATTGCAAGCCTAAATGTGTGCTATCGTTCTATGTACATTGCTTTGATTTTAAAGTATTGCTTACTTTGTTATTATAACAAAACAAATAAAAAGTAAAATAAATATTACGCACATATCAAGCAATATATTATTTTAAAGTGGGTCTAAAGCTAAATGATTTTAGCCTTATGCCGCGTACACACGGTCGGACTTTTCGTCTACAAAAGTCCGACAGCCTGTCCGACAGACTTCCGACGTACCTTCGGCGGACTTGCGGCAGACTTTCTTACGAACGGACTTGCCTACACACGACCACACAAAAGTCCGACGGATTCGTACGTGATGACGTACACCGGACTAAAATAAGGAAGTTCATAGCCAGTAGCCAATAGCTGCCCTAGCATGGGTTTTTGTCCGTCGGACTAGCACACAGACGAGCGGATTTCGGGGTCCGTCGTACTTACGACGTAAAGATTTGAAGCATGTTTCAAATCTAAAGTCCGTCGGATTTGAGGCTAAAAAAGTCCGTTGAAAGTCCGGAGAAGCCCACACACGATCGGATTACCAGCCAGCTTTAGTCCGTCAGCGTCCGTTGGACTTTTGTAGACGAAAAGTCCGACCGTGTGTACGCGGCATTAAAGTGTTACTAAACCCAGGGCAATGCTTTCACTATATCTATAAACTGCTAAATACCTTTTCTCATCAGCAGTATATAACAGTCTTGTGACTTCTATCAGTGTCTGGTTAAAGCTTGTAGGAGGAGTTTTCATTCTCCCCTGATTGTCCACTGAGGCTGCAGGACCCTTGACCCTTTGTCTGGACAGTGCTGATTGACCCTCTGCTGATCACATGCACTCTCCCAGGAAAAAAAAAACTCTCTAGCAACACACACCAAACTGAGCATGTGCAGCTTGCCCCCAAGGCTCTGTTCTATCGGGAGATGGTTTGGGAACTGTGGAAGAAGAGGAGGGTTGGAGAAGATATGATCAAACAGCCTTTTAACACAATGCAGAGGATTAACCCCTTAGGTTCCACAGTGGGTATAACAAGCATGCATTATTGCATATACAGACTGAATTTACTATTGTAACATTTTAAGCCAGTCTTCTCTCTCCTCTCACTTCTCTCACTACACTAAGAGCAGTTGGCTCCTGCTGCTGTCAGTCAAATCCCTTGAGCAGTGAAATGGGGGGGGGGGGGGGGTTTGAGTCATGCTGTTTGTATATGGCCACACTTAGCCCAGCTAGGGAGTAAGCTTGTATGCCCCCCCCCCCCCCAAGACACTTGCTATGGGGGCAGACAAAGAAGAGAAGGAGCCAAGATTGCCAGTGGGGGACCCCAGAAGAGGAGGTTTGGGGAAACTCTGTGAAATACCATTGAACAGAACTGGTGAATATAACATGTTCATTATTTTAATGAAAAAGAAAACAACTTTACTTTAGACATGCTTTAAGTTTAAAAAAAAGACTGCGATAATCAAAGACTTTACTTTTTACCTACACAAATATTGCATCAAGCTTCAACATCATCCTTAAAAAGTCAAAGTTAAATAGTTCAATGTACCATCAAAACTAATTTCAGTGGAAAGACCAAGTAGGTACACCAATGAATCAAAGTTAACATTATGAAAAACAAACAAAAAAATGTACTTCCATATCTAATAAATAATATATGACATAATGTTAAGCTTGACAAGAAAATAGTAAATCCAAATCCTATCATAAAATATACATCATTTTTCCTTTATAGCAGATCACGCTTGATGCTTTGTTACAAGTAAAAACTAGAAAGATTTCTTAACACAAAAGTTGAACAAACTGTATTCTTTAAAAAAGACATTAAGGGGTAACCTTTATTTTTTTCTATATTGTGTCGATGAGGCTGATTAACTAAAGCTATAATGAAAGCTTCAAAAAAGAGTGAATTTGCGATTCCCCACATTTTTCAAACTTTAGATGATTGGTGCAAAATTTCTAGAGGCATTCAGCACAGTAATGCCTAATTTAAGATGTTGGTTTGGAGAGTTAGGTAAGTGCACCTACACCTACGGATGGGATGAAGACTAATAGAAGATTTAAACAGAGGCATTGAAAAAAAGGAGGGGAGGGGGCAGAATAAGCAATTTGTGTTAGGCCGCCAACACAACAGGGCCATTGATGTATAAAAAGCTAATCTGAAAGACCTCATACATGGCCAATTCTTTCATATAAATAAAATGGTATACTCAACCGCTTGTCCTGCCCAGCCATTATACGCAGTGGCCGGGTGGGACAAGCATCGATCTGGGAGGATATACCCATATGTCCTCCCACATCTGTGCCTTGTGCACATAAGTGCAATTGCTGTGCAATTGCTGTGACCAATTAAATTGATTACATGTCCAGTAGTGCCCATTGAGAACTATTGTCATCTCTGTGATTAGTCACTGTGATCACACGACCAAGCACTGCCTCCCTGTACCATATGTGTAGCACTCTCTACCATAGGTAGGTGCTAAATGTATAGTGTTGTAGGTTCTATCAGTACAGGTAAATGTAAGCAGGCCTATGCTGCAAGCTAGGCCTGTTTGTTTTTGATCTGGGGGCAGGGAGTGGTTATTGTAGCAGTGGGTGTGTCCACCTATAGTTTAGCTCAGAGGCGCCTCCCCTGCTTCCAGGGAGAATGTTCTGGAAGAGGGGCAGGTCATAGAACTGGAGTGGCAGGCAGCTCATGTGAGGAGCCCTGACCAATCCCCAACTGGAATTGGCAGGGGGCAGGCCTCTCATATAAGCTGAGGTAACAGGTCACTGGGGAGGAGTTGATGGCTGGGTGAACTGAAGGATAGAGTGCTAGACTGTGTGCAGGAGGAGCACCCCCATCTGGGGGGTGTGACTCAGACAGAGGAGCTTGGGAGCTTGGAGGGAGCCTCTCCTTACACGGTCATGAGAGGTGTCCTGGAACAGGAGCTAGAGAAGCAGTCGGTCCGCATGGTCCAGGAAAATCCTTCAGGAAGGACTCAGGGCAGGAATCGGTGAGTGAGGCACAGTGGAGATCTGGAAGAGGCATGCCAGGGGAGTTGGGTGCAGAGCCAGAGGAGAGACTGTGGGGTTTTGTGTCAAATCGTTGCTGTCTGAGGGCACAAGATTTGCAAGTTCGGCTTGCTGGGATAAGTAGTCCCTCATCAAATCTTTTTTTCAACTAAATGTTCAAGGCCATCAAGAATGGGTACTGCAGGCCCCTGGCCTATTAAGAATCAGAATGAGGCCTAGTCAGCTCAAGATGGTGGGACAGGATGTCTAATGCTGTGACAGGAAAGTGAGATGCAGGAGGAGAAGTGCCCTGGAGGTAAAAGTCTGCAGGGAGAGTGCAGAGGAGGAATATGATCTGAAGTAACGCTGGCAAGATTAGAGTCGACCATTTTTTTGTCTTATTCAAGTGAACGTAAAGCATATCTTCTAGTGACATTTGCCAATGTAAAGCTGGATCCGCAATATAATTGCAAATACTAATTTGTTCTATGGGCATCCCATACCCCTTTTCCCCCAACCAAGTTCAATTCCCTAAATAAAACAACAAAACAAAGCAAAAGACTTTTCATTGTCTGTGTCTGTGTGACGTATGGATGTCTGGTAGCAGGGTGAATATGTGTGGATGTTAGTAACCAATGGCAACGCACCGCTACATGTGATAGCTGTAGTCAATCACAGCTTAACACTAGGGATGAGCTGAACACCGCCCGGTTTAGTGCGCGGCAGAACATTCGAATGGACTGAAAGTTCACACAAACATTCGAACACCGTTAAAGTCTATGGAACCCGAACGTGAAAAATCAAAAGTGCAAATTTTAAAGGATAATATGCAAGTTATTGTCCCAAAAAGTGTTTAGGGACCCGGGTCCTGCCCCAGGGGACATGTATCAATGCAAAAAAAGTTTTAAAAACGGACGTTTTTCGGGAGCAGTGATTTTAATCATGCTTAAAGTGAAAAAATAAAAGTGAAATATTCCTTTAAATATCATACCTGGGCGGTGAATATAGTATGCCTGTAAAATGGCGTGTGTTTCCCATGTTTAGAACAGTCCCTGCACAAAATGACATTTCTAAAGGAATAAAAGTTATTTAAAACTGCTTGCGGCTGTAATGTAATTGTAACTTCCAGGAAATTGTAACCTCCCAGGCTCTGGAAACGCATTGCACAAACCTTTCTGCAAGGCCTCCTGAAGATGTTTCATCCTCTGCTCCCTCTGCGAAGGCTGGATAAGTTCCTCAACCTTACCCTTGTAACGTGGATCAAGAAGGGTTACCAGCCAGTAATGATCCCTCTCCTTGATACCACGAATCCGAGGGCCCTTTCGCAGGCTTTGCAGGATCAGGGAGGCCACGCAGCAAAGGTTTCCTGAGGCATTCGATCCGGAGTCCTCTGGATCACTAAGGATGACATAATCCACAGCCACCTCCTCCCAGCCACGTACAAATCCATGGGTTTCTGGGGACTGAAAATGACCCCTTGAAGACTGCTGCTGATGCTGAGTGCTAGGCTCCACCTCCATGCTGACACAATCCTCCTCCTTCTCCTCTTCTTGTGTGATCGGCGGGCCTGCAGGAATACTGTCTAGATAAAGGGGGCCTTGAGAGGTAAAGAAGTCCTCTTCTTCCTCCCTCTGATCTGCCTCAAGTGCCCTGTCCATTATTCCATGAAGAATGTGCTCCAACAGGAAGACATGAGGGACAGTATCACTGATGCATGCACTGTCACTGCTCACCATCCTCATGGCCTCCTCAAATGGTGACAGGACAGTGCTTGCATCCTTGATCAGTAGCCACTGGCGTGGCGAAAAAAAGCCAAGCTCCCCTGACCCTGTCCTGGTGCCATACTCACACAGGTACTCATTCCTTTTGAAGGTCAGACAGTCGAGCACTGGCATTATATGACTGGCGGAAATGCCCACAGACTTTCCTGGCCTGCCTCAGGAGATCCTGTAAGCCCCGGTTCCTGCACAAGAACCACTGCACCACCAAATTAAGGATGTGAGCCAAACAGGGAACATGGGTCAAGTGTCCCTGTCGGAGGGCGGAGAGGAGGTTGGTGCCATTGTTGCAAACCATCATTCCTGGCTGAAGCTGGCATGGCATCAACCACCTCGAGTCTGCCCCTGCAGAGCTGACAGAATCTCTGTCCCAGTGTGGCTTCTGTTCCCTAAGAAGACCAACTCAAGCACAGCATGGCATCTTTTTGCCTGAGTGCTTGTGTAGCCCCTTGAACACCTACAGAGCACCACTGCTTCCGAGGACAAATCTGCAGATGAAGAGGCCAAAGAGGAAGAAGAAGAGGAGGGGGTGGAGGAGAGAGGTGTGGCAGAATCACCACTACTAGCATGGTGGCGGAACAAGCTCCAACAATACTGCACCCTGTCCTGTATCCTTCCCAGCTGCCAGCAGAGTTACCCAGTGCACCGTGAAAGAAAGGTTTCTGAGAGGACCGAAGGTATAGTGGGGTTGGAGATCCCAGCTGATGAGGAGCAAGAAAAGGTCCGCATTGTTCTTTGGTGTGGGTCTTTTAAGTACTGTTGCCAACGGACTGCATGGGAGGTCCACATATGGCTGGTCAAGCGTGTGGTGCCCAAGCGGCTGCTATTTTGGCCACGCTTCATACGCTTCAGACATATGTTGCAAACAGCAACAGTGCGATCTGCTGCACATGTATCAAAAAAGGCCCACACCAAACTTTTCAAAATATGCGGGGAGTCAGCAGCGCCCTGCACATGTGGAGCTCTGCGGTGTGATGCAGTTGGGTGGCTGCCCTTAAGCTGGCCCCTGGAGGGCATCCTGCCTCATTGGAGATGTGCCTCCTCCTCCTCCTCTCTTCTATCAAGCACCCACGTAGAGTCAGTGACCTCGTCATCCCCTCCCTCCTCATCACTGGAGCAAACCTGGCAGTATACTGCAGCTGGGGTGGGGCGATGGTGGGGCTAGGGAAGGAGTGATTGATGAGCCATTGGAATAGGCCGCTTTGGCAGCTGAATTGGCAGGCAAACTACTTTGAGCCTGGGTGACAGAGGACGTACACCAGGAATGGCCTGCAGTCAGATATAAGCTTGGCTAGACTAGAATGCAGTGGATATATATGTAGGAGACTGTATATATATTTTATGCACTGCAGCTCACTGAATCACCTGCCTGCCCGAAAGTATATTTGAAAACGTACACCAGGAATGGCCTGCAGTCAGATATAGGCTTGGCTAGACTAGAATGCTGTGGATAGATATGTAGGAGACTGTATATATATTTTATGCACTGCAGGTCACTGAATCACCTGCCTGCCTGCCTGAAAGTGTATTTAAAAACGTACACCAGGAATGGCCTGCAGTCAGATATAGGCTTTGCTAGACTAGAATGCAGTGGATATATATGTGGGAGACTGTATATATATTTTATGCACTGCAGATCACTGTATCACCTGCCTGCCTGCCAGAAGTATATTAGAAACAGTACACCAGGAATATTAAAAGTAAAATTGTTTGGGTATATTGGCGCTACCTAAAAATGGTTATACTCTGGGATAGCCTAAAGTATAGCACTCCCTACTAATGTTCATAGATCTTAGGTGTGCAATATGTATGAACCCCCTATTACAGTATGGGTAGTCCTACGATCAGTATAAATCCACTACTCATATATTATGGAAATTTATGATAATTACCAAGTGTCGCACAGCTTACTGTGTCCTACAGCCTTTGGGAAGGAAGCCAGAGGCTGCATACCATACTGTGCATTTATTAATAACCATATATCTCTATGATGGTATATAGATATTGTGTTGTCCTAATTTAATTCCATATGTATGAACAACATATATTGTATTGCATAGAGCAAACCAGATATAGCAGATCCAACAATTAAAACTACAACATATATTGCAAACGTCCCATATATTGCTGTTATATGATTTATTCAGGTTCCCACAGGTGACTTGTGTGCTCCAACAATTTGTCTGGTGACTCTCGTGCTCCCCCTTTGGTTACTTACTCACCAACTCCCAGAACCCCACCAGGGGTATGGTGCTTTTGATATAATTCGCTGGGTCACTCCACTTGTTCCATCTGTCAGATAGTCAGCTACCAGAATCCGCACTGGGGTAATCCACCTGAATTGGGGGATGGGTCGCCTTGCTGCTGTGTTTTGTGTTGGATGTCTCCTATGCTTTCCAATCCTTGGAGGTATTGCTTCCCCTCAAATATTATAAAAAAGGAGAGCTTCCATAGCGTAATAAAGTTTGATACTTTATTTAAAACTTCATATACCCGCAATACGGGGTTAAATAACCATAATGGGTATGGCTAACGCAAAATTAATTAACAAAAAATTAAAAACTTAAAAAATCAAACAAAAAAAAAAAAAAATATGATTTTTAAAAGTAACAAAATGACAAAAAGTAAAAAATAAAAAATGACAAAGTAAAAGAAGTCCAGGTACTATTGTATGTTACTGTCCAAGTTAGGTAGGACAGCATTAGTACCAAGCTTAAGTAGAAAAACAGTCCCTCCAATCAGACATAAACAGTGCAGTGGAGGTGTGTAAAGCACCAGGCTGCTAAGCAGCGTCCTCCTCTCTCGTATGCCCTAGAGCAGACTGACAGAGTGTGATGCCGTTGTGCGCGCTTCGTCAATGACTTTTACTTTGTCATTTTTTATTTTTTACTTTTTGTCATTTTGTTACTTTTAAAAATCATATTTTTTTTTTTTTGATTTTTTAAGTTTTTAATTTTTTGTTAATTAATTTTGCGTTAGCCATACCCATTATGGTTATTTAACCCCGTATTGCGGGTATATGAAGTTTTAAATAAAGTATCAAACTTTATTACGCTATGGAAGCTCTCCTTTTTTATAATATTTGAGGGGAAGCAATACCTCCAAGGATTGGAAAGCATAGGAGACATCCAACACAAAACACAGCAGCAAGGCGACCCATCCCCCAATTCAGGTGGATTACCCCAGTGCGGATTCTGGTAGCTGACTATCTGACAGATGGAACAAGTGGAGTGACCCAGCGAATTATATCAAAAGCACCATACCCCTGGTGGGGTTCTGGGAGTTGGTGAGTAAGTAACCAAAGGGGGAGCACGAGAGTCACCAGACAAATTGTTGGAGCACACAAGTCACCTGTGGGAACCTGAAGAAATCATATAACAGCAATATATGGGACGTTTGCAATATATGTTGTAGTTTTAATTGTTGGATCTGCTATATCTGGTTTGCTCTATGCAATACAATATATGTTGTTCATACATATGGAATTAAATTAGGACAACACAATATCTATATACCATCATAGAGATATATGGTTATTAATAAATGCACAGTATGGTATGCAGCCTCTGGCTTCCTTCCCAAAGGCTGTAGGACACAGTAAGCTGTGCGACACTTGGTAATTATCATAAATTTCCATAATATATGAGTAGTGGATTTATACTGATCGTAGGACTACCCATACTGTAATAGGGGGTTCATACATATTGCACACCTAAGATCTATGAACATTAGTAGGGAGTGCTATACTTTAGGCTATCCCAGAGTATAACCATTTTTAGGTAGCGCCAATATACCCAAACAATTTTACTTTTAATATTCTGGCAAGGAACCTGTATAGGAACTTTGTATAAGGGAGGCAGCAACCTTAGTCTCTGAACCCATATACTTATCCTAAAGCGCAGTTCTTTGGTTCATATATAGTACACCAGGAATGGCCTGCAGTGAGATATAGCTAAACTGTATGCAGTGTGTATATATATATATATATATATATATATATATATATATATATACGAGACTGACTGTATACAGTCGGGTCCATAAATATTGGGACATTGACACAATTCTAATCTTTTTGGCTCTATACACCACCACAATGGATTTGAAATCAAACAAACAAGATGTGCTTTAACTACAGACTTTCAGCTTTAATTTGAGGGTATTTACATCCAAATCAGGTGAACAGTGTAGGAATTACAACAGTTTGTATATGTGCCTCCCACTTTTTAAGAGACCAAAAGTAATGGGACAATTGGCTGCTCAGCTGTTCCATGGCCAGGTGTGTGTTATTCCCTCATTATCCCATTTACAAGGAGCAGATAAAAGGTCCACAGTTCATTTCAAGTGTGTTATTTGCATTTGGAATCTGTTGCTGTCAACTCTCAATATGAGATCCAAAGAGCTGTCACTATCAGTGAAGCAAGCCATCATTAGGCTGAAATAACAAAACAAACCCATCAGAGAGATAGCAAAAACATTAGGTGTGGCCAAATCAACTGCTTGGAACATCCTTAAAAAGAAAGAACACACCGGTGAGCTCAGCAACACCAAAAGTCCCGGAAGACCATGGAAAACAACTGTGGTTGATGACCGAAGAATTCTTTCCTTGGTGAAGAAAACACCCTTCCCAACAGTTGGCCAGATCAAGAACACTCTCCAGGAGGTAGGTGTATGTGTGTTAAAGCCAACAATCAAGAGGAGACTTCACCAGAGTAAATACAGAGGGTTCACCACAAGATGTAAACCATTGGTGAGCCTCAAAAACAGGAAGGCCAGATTAGAGTTTGCTAAACAACATCTAAAAAAGCCTTCACAGTTCTGGAACAACATCCTATGGACAGATGAGACCAAGATCAACTTGTACCAGAGTGATGGGAAGAGAAGAGTATAGAGAAGGAAAGGAACTGCTCATGATCCAAAGCATACCAACTCATCAGTGAAGCATGGTGGTGGTAGTGTCATGGCGTGGGCATGTATGGTTGCCAATGGAACTGGTTCTCTTGTATTTATAGATGATGTGACTGCTGACAAAAGCAGCAGGATGAATTCTGAAATGTTTTGGGCAATATTATCTGCTCATATTCAGCAAAATGCCTCAGAACTCATTGGACGGCACTTCACAGTGCAGATGGACAATGACCCAAAGCATACTGCGAGAGCAAGCAAAGAGTTTTTTAAGGGAAAGAAGGGGAATGTTATGCAATGGCCAAGTCAATCACCTGACCTGAATCCGATTGAGCATGAATTTCACTTGCTGAAGACAAAACTGAAGGGAAAATGCCCCAAGAACAAGCAGGAACTGAAGACGGTTGCAGTAGAGGCCCGGCAGAGCATCACCAGGGATGAAACCCAGCGTCTGATGTCTATGCATTCCAGATTTCAGGCTGTAATTGACTGCAAAAGATTTGCAACCAAGTATTAAAAAATGAAAGTTTGATGGATGATTGTTAATCTTACATAGTTACATAGTTACATAGTAGGTGAGGTTGAAAAAAGACACAAGTCCATCAAGTCCAACCTATGTGTGTGATTATGTGTAAGTATTACATTACAGTATTACAATCTGTCCCATTACTTTTGGTCCCTTAAAAAGTGGGAGGCACATATACAAACTTGTAATTCCTACACTGTTCACCTGATTTGGATGTAAATACTCCAAATTAAAGCTGGTTTGCTATACACATGTTTATTCCCTTTGTGTGTATTGGAACAAAACAAAAAAAGGAAGGAAAAAAAGTAAATTGGACATAATGTCACACAGAACTCCAAAAATGGGCTGGTCAAAATTCTTGGCACCCTTAACTTAATATTTGGTTGCACACCCTTTGGAAAAAATAACTGAAATCAGTCGCTTCCTATAACCATTAATAAGCTTCTAATGCCGCGTACACACGGTCGGACTTTCTATCCTACTTGGTCCGGCACACTTTCCGACGGACTTTGTCCGCCAGGTGCGCCGGACTTTAAAACGGACGGACTTGCCCACACACGACCGGACTTTCCGGTGGGCTAAGTCTGCCCATCTTTCCGACGGACTTTCGCCGGAGTTACGGCGGACTTTCAGAATGAACGGACTTGCCCACACACGGACAAGTCCGTTCATTTTGAACGTGACTCAGGTGCGACGGGACTAGAAAAGGATGTCAATCTTGCCGCTTTTATCGGCGAGATTGACACCTTGCGAGCCCCGTCGCGGGGCATACCAGGCCCTTAGGTCTGGTATGGATTATAAAGGGAACCCCCTACGCCGAAAAAACGGCGTGGGGTCCCCCCTAAAATCCATACCAGACCCCGATCCGAGCACGCAGCCTGGCCGGTCAGGAAAGGGGGTGGGGACGAGCGAGCGCCCCCCCCCTCCTGAACCGTACCAGGCCGCATGCCCTCAACATGGGGGGTGGGTGCTTTGGGGGAGGGGGGCCCCGCACCCAAAGCACCTTGTCCCCATGTTGATGAGGACAAGGGCCTCTTCCCGACAACCCTGGCCGTTGGTTGTCGGGGTCTGCGGGCGGGGGCTTATCGGAATCTGGGAGCCCCCTTTAATAAGGGGGCCCCCAGATCCCGGCCCCCCACCCTATGTGAATGAGTATGGGGTACATGGTACCCCTACCCATTCACCTAGGGAAAAAGTGTAATAAAACACACTACACAGGTTTTTAAAATATTTTATTAAACAGCTCCGGGGGGGGAGATCTTCCTCCGGCTTCGGGGGTCTTCTTCCGGCTTCGGGGGTCCCTGCGCTTCACCTTCTCCCGGCGTCCAGTTGGTTCTTCTCCCGGTGTTCCAGTTCTTCGGCCGGCTCCTCTGCTGTCTTCAGGTAGCTCTCTTGCCAGCAGAGGTCCGGACTCCTGGGCTTCTGGGCTTCCGGGCTTCTTCTCTTCTCTTCTTTTCTCTTCTCTTCTCCAGATGTTGACACGACGCTCTCTCCGGCTGGACTGCTCTCCGAGGGCTGCGTTGTGACTTATATAGGCGGAGACCCCGCCCCCTTTTGATGTCACAGTCCCTGGGCATGCTGGGACTGTGACGTTTTAGGGGGCGTGGTCACTGGGTGATGTTGACCACGCCCCCTAAAACGTCACAGTCCCAGCATGCCCAGGGACTGTGACATCAAAAGGGGGCGGGGTCTCTGCCTATATAAGTCACAACGCAGCCCTCGGAGAGCAGTCCAGCCGGAGAGAGCGTCGTGTCAACATCTGGAGAAGAGAAGAGAAGAAGCCCAGAAGCCCAGGAGTCCGGACCTCTGCTGGCAAGAGAGCTACCTGAAGACAGCAGAGGAGCCAACCGAAGAACTGGAACACCGGGAGAAGAACCAACCGGACGCCGGGAGAAGATGAAGCGCAGGGACCCCCGAAGCCGGAAGAAGACCCCCGAAGCCGGAGGAAGATCTCCCCCCCCGGAGCTTTTTAATAAAATATTTTAAAAACCTGTGTAGTGTGTTTTATTACACTTTTTCCCTAGGTGAATGGGTAGGGGTACCATGTACCCCATACTCATTCACATAGGGTGGGGGGCCGGGATCTGGGGGCCCCCTTATTAAAGGGGGCTCCCAGATTCCGATAAGCCCCCGCCCGCAGACCCCGACAACCAACGGCCAGGGTTGTCGGGAAGAGGCCCTTGTCCTCATCAACATGGGGACAAGGTGCTTTGGGTGGGGGGCCCCGCAGGGCGACCCCCTCCCCCAAAGCACCCACCCCCCCATGTTGAGGGCATGCGGCCTGGTACGGTTCAGGAGGGGGGGGCGCTCGCTCGTCCCCACCCCCTTTTCTGACCGGCCAGGCTGCGTGCTCGGATCGGGGTCTGGTATGGATTTTAGGGGGGACCCCACGCCGTTTTTTCGGCGTAGGGGGTTCCCTTTATAATCCATAC
This sequence comes from Aquarana catesbeiana, assembly GCF_042186555.1. Taxonomy (NCBI): domain Eukaryota; kingdom Metazoa; phylum Chordata; class Amphibia; order Anura; family Ranidae; genus Aquarana; species Aquarana catesbeiana. The sequence goes on along the minus strand of NC_133324.1, from coordinate 293,458,318 downwards.
CAGACCTAAGGGCCTGGTATGCCCCGCGCTCGCCGCAATAGGAAAATGTGTTTTTCCTATTGCAGCGAGCGCGAGATGCAATACCCTGCCCTCATGTCGTATCTGGTCCGTCGGACCAGCATACACACGAGCGGGCTTTCCGTCGGACCAGCACACACACGAGCGGACTTTCCGCCCGAAACTGAGTCTGGCGGAAAGATTTAAAACTTTTTTCAAATCTAGGTCCGGCGGGCTTTTGGGAAAAAGTCCGCCGGAAAAGTCCGCCGGCGCCTACACACGGGCGGATTGTCCGGCACACTCTGGTCCGCCGGACCAAGTATGCCGGAAAGTCCAACCGTGTGTACGCGGCATTACACCTCTCAACCGGAATTTTGGACCACTCTTCCTTTGCAAACTGCTCTAGGTCTCTCTTATTGGAAGGGCGCCTTTTCCCAACAGCAATTTTAAGATCTCTCCACAGGTGTTCAATGGGATTTAGATCTGGACTCATTGCTGGCCACTTTAGAACTCTCCAGCGCTTTGTTGCCATTCATTTCTGGGTGCTTTTTGACGTATGTTTGGGGTCATTGTCCTGCTGGAAGACCCAAAATCTCGGACGCAAACCCAGCTTTCTGACACTGGGCTCTACATTGCAACCCAAAATCCTTTGGTAATCCTCAGATTTCATGATGACTTGCACACATTCAATGCACCCAGTGCCAGAGGCAGCAAAACAACCCCAAAACATCATTGAACCTCCACCATATTTCACTGTAGGTACTGTGTTCTTTTCTTTGTAGGCCTCTTTCCATTTTCGGTAAACAGTAGAATGATGTGCTTTACCAAAAAACTCTATCTTGGTCTCATCTGTCCACAAGATGTTTTCCCAGAAGGATTTTGGCTTACTCAAGTACATTTTGGCAGACTGTAGTCTTGTTTTTTATGTCTCTGTGTCAGCAGTGGGGTCCTCCTGGGTCTCCTGCCATAGCGTTTCATTTCATTTAAATGTCGACGGATAGTTCGCATTGACACAGTACTCCCTGAGTCTGCAGGACAGCTTGAATTTCTTTGGAACTTGTTTGGGGCTGCTTATCCACCATCCGGACTATCCTGCATTGCAACCTTTCATCAATTTTTCTCTTCCGTCTACGCCCAGAGAGATTAGCTACAGTGCCATGGGTTGCAAACTTCTTGATAATGTTGTGCACTGTGGACAAAGGCAAATCTAGATCTCTGGAGATGGACTTCTAACCTTGAGATTGTTGATATTTTTCCACAATTTTGGTTCTCAAGTCCTCAGACAGCTCTCTTCTCCTCTTTCTGTTGTCCATGCTTAGTGTGGCACACACAGACACACAATGCAAAGACTAAGTGAACTTCTCTCCTTTTTATCTGCTTTCAGGTGTGATTTTTATGTTGCCCACACCTGTTACTTGCCCCAGGTGAGTTTAAAGGAGCATCACATGCTTGAAATAATCTTATTTATCCACAGTTTTGAAAGGGTGCCAAGAATTTTGACCAGCCCATTTTTGGTATTTTGTGTGACATTATATCCAATTTGATTTTTTTTCCTCCCTTTTTTTGTTTTGTTTCAATACACACAAAGGGAATAAACATGTGTATAGCAAAACATGTGTTACTGTAGTACTTTTCTGTGAGAAATACTTGATTTTCTGGAAAAATTTCTGGAGTGCCAACAATTTCGGCCATGACTGTACTAAATACACTGCAGCTAACTGAATTGCCTGCCTGCTCAATCTAAATGAAATGACACTCTCTCTCGGTCAACGCCAGCAACACACTACACAGGGCCAACGTGCAGGCGGCCTTATATAGTGTGGGGCGTGGACTTAACCCCCTGAGCCATATGTGTATTATGAGGCGTGACGCGCCACTCGAATTTGGAGCGAATGCCTTATAATGTTCATATTTCGATGAACGATCGAACAGCCAATGTTCGAGTTGAACTCATGTTCAACCCGAACATAAAGCTCATCCCTACTTAACACGGAAGTTCTCAATGGCTGCCGGAATGCAGCTGAGAACTGTCAGAAACTATTGCTATCAGCCTATGATTGTATAAAAAAATAAAAAAAATCCCAATCACTTCCCTAGTGTTAATTAGAGTTATGCAATATCACTATAGTAACACTGCACTGCTCTGGTGACAGGATGCAATAAAAAAAATAAACAACAAAACAAACAAGCAAAATATATATACATTAATTCGTTTTTTGTTTTTTTTTCACCGTGGTGACATTGTACCGCTGTGGCAGTGATCAATGGATGGTTGCTCTGATATCACTGAATGTCAGTGCTATCAGCCATCATCTCTGATCACTGTCACATCAGTACAATGTCACCAAACTAGTGCTGCCAATCATAGTCCCTAATCACGGCCAAATACTCAGTGTCCCTGATCACCACTACACCAGTCATATTGTTCCTGATCACCCGTCGCACCAGCTACAGTGTACCTGACGACCGCCACACCAGTCACAGTGTTCCTGATCACCGCCATGCCAGTTATTTTGTCCCTAATGACTGCCACACCAGTCATATTAGTCAGATGGTTCCTAATCACCACCACACCAAATAAAACACCAATTATTTTGTTCCTGATCACCACCAAATCAGTTATATTGTCCCTGATCACAGCCACACCAGTCACAATGTCACCACACAAGTGTAGACCGGCAACGGTGTCCCTGATTGTCACCATGCCAGTCCCAATGTCACCTGACCAGTGTAAGTCAGCAGCAGTGTTCCTGATTGCTGCCACACTAGTACCCAGTGTCACCAAACCAGTGAAACCATCAACAATGTTCCTGATCACCACAACACTAGCAGTGTTGCCTCTGCCTGACATCTGTACGGACCCTGGCCTGTTTATTGACCACAACTCTGCCTGTTGCCTGGACCGATCTTTTGCCTGTTTGCTAACCATGTCTCTGCCTGTGGCCTAAACTGATCCACCTGAACTTCCGACTGACTATGTTCCTGTTAGACACCAGTCCCAGGCAACTGCACTCCTGGGACCACAGGGACTTTTTTGTTTTCCTTTCCTCAGCTTCCTGTTTTGAACATAACATTCCTGGGGTAGCATTGTACCAGTAGACTAGGCTCGCTTGGCTTATAGGAACTGGGACTGTTATAGGAGACGCTACACTAAGCTATATTCCCTGATCACTCATATAGAGGCAACCATTACAGTACCTTACAGTACCTTGATTTTGATACAATTGGTTGATATGTGTGATGCATAAGATACTATGGAGTTGACTTACTGAAGGCAAATAGACTGTGCACTTTGCAAATTGCAGTTGCACTCTACAATTGCAGTTGCTCCAGAGCTAAGTAAATGAGCAGAAGCTCTGCTGACTTCCAGCATTCAATTATGTGCAAGCAAAACTGCAGTTTTTTTATATTTCTTTGCTCATGATTGGGTATTCTTGGCAAAATGAAGCTTTACCTCATTTACTAAGTTCTAGAGCAACTGCACTTGCAGAGTGCAACTGCACACAATCTATTTGCCTTTAGTAAATCAACCCCAATGTCTTGTATATAATCAGTTCAAAAAGTTAAAAAGTCTCACGCATGTGGTATTGCCTTACTCAGAAGGAGTAGCAGAATGTGTTTTGGGGTATAATTCTAAGTATGCTCATGCAGTGTGAGAGAAATATCCTATTGGTTGACAACTTTGTGTAAAACAAACAATTATCTTAAATTTTTTTTGAATTTTCCAAAAACTTGTGGCAAAAAATGAAGTCTTCAAAAGACTCACCATGCCCTTAAAACAATACCTTGGGGTGTTTGTTTTCTGAAATGTGGTCAATTTGTGGGTGTTTGCATTGTCCTGGTGCTCCAGGGCCTCCAAGAATGTGCTAGGTATTCCGGAAATTAGATGCATAATTAATCCCCCTGGAACCCCTGAAGGTGCTCCTTGGATTTTGGGCCCCTCTATGTGGTTAGCCTGTGAAAAAGTCTCACACATGTGGTATCCCTATACTCTGTGTTTTGGGGTATAATTCTAAGCATGACTATGCTGTGTGTTAGAAACAGCTTATTAATTGACAATTTTGTGTAATAAAATATAATTTCAATTTCTTCTAAATTTTCTAAAAACATGCAGTTTAAATTGCAAAGGGGACGCGCACCAAATATTGATTTGATTTTTGATTATGCACTTTGTCCATTGCTAATTGATACATAAAAACTACACATTTCATTATTTTTCAAGCATCCTCACGGTAACTACAGAAAAATACCTGTTTTCGTCCAGAACTGCATTATCCTTGTCACTTTTTGTCCACTGAACTGGAATCCCAAACAATATTAGCAATCTTTCTATAATTTTTCTGTAAACAACAAAATGACTTCTCCCTGTGAGAAATGGTGATATGCAATATATTATTTTTTTTGTTTTTGGGTTTAGATGCGCTTTAAGTAAGTTAGACTTTCTGTGTGAGAAACTGAGCAGTCTCAGTTCTGCATTTTCCTTGTCAAAAGAAGTTTATTGAGTATACAATATTATAAAGATACATAAAGTAAGTTTACAAGGATCTATAAAGTAAGCTCATTGTTTTACAGTAGGGATTATATAGGTAAATATCATGAAATTTCAAATATTAAACATTGGGTTCACGTAAACCTAAATTAAAGATATATATAATTTCCTTAGTTACTTTTGTAGGTATTTAAATGATTTATACCTACTATACATATTGTTTACAGGTAGAGTGTATATAGGTCAAATAAATTCTGATAATGAGCTTTAATCGTAAGGTTTATTATTCTTTTTAGTTCTCTTTGAAGCCTTAGAATGGGTGTCTCTGTAAGTCATTTAATCTGTTACCATGGCAACAGGACAGAGTCATTGAAATTTGACAGGAACTGTTGTTTTATCCAAGGATGCCAAAGTTTTTCAAATTTTGGAATTTGATTTTGATCAATGGCTACCATCTTAGCATGGGACATTGTATTATTCATTCTGTGAATTGTTTCTGCTAGTACCAACGTAGGAGATTTCCATGCTTTGGTCACTGTTTGTTTTGCAGCCGTTATTAGTTGGATCATAAGTTTGAATTGAGAGAGTGTTAACCATTCCGGTTTTAGATTAAGTAAAGTAAAGTTATATATGGATCTGGTTGTATTATTTTTTAAAATATTTTAGATGCAATCACGAAGACTTCCTTTCAGAAGGTTTGGATTACTGGGCACGTCCACCATATGTGTAAATGCGTGCCTATTTCTGGGCATCCTCGAAAACAAAAAACAAAGAGCTGAGGTATTAGGTGAATATTTTGCCACTCTAGCGGGTACAAGGTACCAGCGAGTTAGGACTTTATAATTTGTCTCCAGTGCTAAGATGTTGGGTGAGGATGACTTAGATGTGAGCCATATGTTAGACCAGTCCGTGTCTTCTAAAGTTCGTCTCAGGTCCTCCTCCCACCTCTGAACGTAAGAGGGTCTATTAAGATTTACTACTCCATATAATTGATTATAAAGTGATGAAACTGTACCTTTAGCAAATGGATCTTTTGTACAGATTGATTCAAAAATGGATAATTGGGATAATGGTGTATCCCCCTTTAGGAATGGTGTATAGAAATGTTTGATTTGGAGATATCTAAATATCTCAGAGTTTGGTAGATCATATTTTTCTCTAAGCGATGGTGATGAAAGGAATGATTTAGATGCTATGAAGTCATTTAGTGTCTGAATGCCTGATGTTGTCCAAGCTTTAAAAGAATTTGGGTAGATCCATGCTGGATAAAAGGCCGGATTTCTGATAAAAGAAAGGAGAGGATTGTGTGGAGATTGTAACTGATATTTGGTTTTTAGTTTATCCCAGAGAGATAAGAAGTGTTTAGTTATGGGATTATGAATTTTAAAGTGGTCTTTAGGATCAAGCCATAACAAGTTTGATATTAATAGAGGGTCATTTTCTGAAGCCTCTATAAATACCCATAATGGGATTTCCTGTTTTGCATGGTATTTGGACAGACTGGCCAAATGTGCTGCTCTGTAGTAGTTAGTAAAATTAGGGTATCCCAGGCCTCCTTTATTTTTGGGAAGATGTAGTGTGTGTATAGGTATACGTGGTTTAGAAGAGTCCCATATAAATGAAGTTGCTCTTTTTTGTACTATTCTCAAAAAATAGGAAGGAATTGGAATAGGGAGGACTCTGAATAGATAAAGCAATTTGGGTAGAATAGTCATTTTGATTGCATTAATCTTCCCTATCCAGGATAAAGGAAGTTGCGACCATTGTTTTATTAGATTTGTGATCTGTCTTAATACAGGAGGATAATTGGTTGAGAATAAGTCAGAATGAGATGCTGTTAAATGAATTCCAAGATATGGGATTGATTTTTCTGCCCATGTGAATGGGAGTGCAGCCCTAGCTGGGATCAATTCCATGTTTGTGAGCGAAATATTAAGCACTAGGCATT